>NC_047534.1:37894846-38513596 GCF_012275295.1 Melopsittacus undulatus
ATGATGATAGCTGCATTAATCCTTAATATCAAAATGTAAAGGAGATAATAAATCTGTGATAAAACATTATCAGTAACTTCACTCTATATGACAGCAAAGGACTATCCTGTCACATCATGTTGTACAAAGCATTCAGCATCATCAACAATCAGCAACTGAAAGACTCTGGGGGATAACCAGGTTAAATAGCAGTGGACAGATCCACATCAGCAACATGCTAGTTTCATTTATAATAATGCAAGTGGCATCAAGTAATCTTCCATGCCGTGCAAATGCTAGTGACCGTTCAGTACCGCAGTGCTCAGCTGAGTGTTGAAGCCTTTCATCCATGCAAAGTGGGCACAGGTCGCTGTGGTGCTTGGTTTTTTAGCGTTCCTTGTGCTCACTGTGTGGCTAAAAAGAGCAACAGTAAATAGGATCCTGGTACTAAAGGAGGTCATCTGTGCTCATGCATGGGGCAATGGTGGAGGGCAGACTATATTTAAAGAGCAAACAATGTATTTATGAAAAAAATAGGGATTATAAGATAACAGCTGTTATCAACCATCCATAGCACAACTTATCATGTAAAAAACCTGATGCTTTGCCAGAAAGTTATGTATGGTTTGGAAGTTAATGTTTAGTTTTCATGAAAATTAAACATTCAAATTTTTTGTTTCAAGTCCTCCACAAACTACTCCCACTCCTAAAGCTGTATGTCAAGTATAAAATTTAAATATTTAAATAAGTAGGTTTTACTTTTATACCTCTCCCCATCCCCTTTTTTGTTTTTATGGATAATAATGAAATTTTGCTTAATCCCTGCAAAAAAACCTGCAGGCTGAAAGATCTGGAGTCGTTCTAACACATTAGTCAAATTTTGAGACTTTAAAAGCCTCTGGAGAGCTGGTTGTCTATATCCCACCTACATTGGTGTAAAATGTACATTCCACCTAAATTGATGTACAATAAGGGGGACAGTGAAGAAGGCTGCTTGTGGGAATATGGCCTATCTGCTTGTCCTGGTTTGAGCAGTAGGAGTAATTTTTCTCCTTCTTGGTAGCTGGTGCAGTGCTGTGTTTTGACTTTCGGGCTGAGAACGGTTGCTGATAGCAAGTATGTTTTGAGTTACTGCTCAAATGTTTGGTTTGTCCAAGGCCTTTTCTGAGCTCATGCTCTGCCAGGGAGGAGGGGAGGCCGGGCGGAAGCAGAGACAGGACAACTGACCCAGGCTAGCCAAAGAGGTATTCCATACCATAGCATGTCATACCCAGGATGTAACCGGGAGAGACCTGGAAGGGCTGGAGTTATGGGGGGATGGAGGAGGTATCGGTTGGTGCTCGGTCGGGCAGGGTGGGGTGAGTTATGGGTCGGTGGCTGGTGAGGTGTTGTATTATCTTCACTTGTTATTGGCTTTATCATTATTATTTGTAGTAGTAGTAGCAGTTGTGATTTGTGTTATACCTTAATTGCTGGATTGGTTTTTATCTCAATCCATGGGAGTTATATTCCTCCAGGAGTGGGGGGGTGGGGGGGAAAAAGGGATGTGTGGTACTGCAGGAGACTGAGGTGGGGTTTTAAACCATGACACTGCTAGTGGCTGCATTACAGAGTGGGCAACATCCACTCTGCCACCATTCATGACAATGAAACCAGGAGAAAATTAGTAGCAATTCTTACTTCTTTACAGTGAAGCCCTGGTGAATTCATGGCTATTCATTTTTTTCTTTCCTTATTTTCATTAGCTCCTTTTCCTCTCTTCCCTTTCTCTTTTCTAAGCTGTGAACCTCTTCTTGAACAACTCACCATCTTTCAATGTTCCTTTCAGATCACACATCATCCTCTTTCCCTTTAAGCTGCCTGTGCTGTTATTTTCTGGCTCTTCAGAAATCTTTCTCTGCCTGTATTTTTACTTCTATATTTTACTCTTATGCCTCTCCCAGCTCATCTTCTTCACTTTTGAGATTTGTTTTTCACATTTGTCAGTTCAGTGTTATTAATCACTGATGGGATCACTCAATCAACTGGTTGAAACTGAGATGTTATGATGTAGTTAGCAAATAGCACTGTAAATTTGCTATATTCTCCACATGCCTGCTGGCTCAGTTTGCAGTTTCCTCAAATGTACTCATTCAAAGTTACTGAAGGAATAGTTTGAGCACAGCTAGTATCATCATTTTTTGTTTGTTTGAAATTCATGTTATATCACTTAGTTTGAAAGCTGCTTGTATCACCTGGTGTCATTGCTCCTCTGTGATTAAATTAAGTGAATTCTTAGAACACTGGCATCTTTCATTATCTGAGAGAAGCTTACTCTCCATTTGAAAGCCTACATTAAAGAAGATTTAAACAGCACTTCTCTGCAGAGGGTGAATTTTGACTTTCAGTATGTTGGAGGATAAAATAAACCAAACCCAAACCTGCTTTATAAATACTTACTCATGTAAACATAATTTTTTTATTTCATGATGTGATCTATTGCTTTTATGCTGTCTTTTGCTTTATGGATAAACCATAATGATTAGTTAATTCAATCCCATGCTTACTTCAGTGAGAAAGCAATCAAAGAAAGCAGTGACTGAAATCTTATTTTAACCTTATAAAAGTCAGGAGGAAAAAGTTCCTGTCTGTGTATTCGCTTAACTTGATTAAATTTCTCACTCGCTTTCCCAATCATATTTCTTTATCTTCCAGGTGAGCCTAAACATTGTAAGATGTCAGAAGATATACTGAGAACCACTGAGCAGAAAGAAGCACTGGTAGAGAACTAGATTTGCCATTTCATAAAAGCTTCTGACATTTCAGACAGGACAGGTAATTTTGTCATTTCTTTCTTATAATGGGGAGAATTCTACACAGTAAAGACTCACCTAGTGCTGTTATTATCCTCTTTGTTCTAGTTGTGGCTTTATTACAAAATTTTGAAGTGGGGACATGGTACACCCCACTTACTACTACATCCCCTTCAAAGCCATTTATCAAAGCCATTTAATATAAAGAAGGGAAGAACAATACTTTTACATCATGGAATCCTTAATTGTCAAACTAAATGATCATGAACTAAAACATCCTCAATTCATGCATATTAAATACTGGAAGTAGTAGTATTAAAAATCTGTTGTTGATGAATTTTCATTTGACCTCTGTTGCAGGAGAAAAGAATTCTAGCTGTTCCTACCATGTGCTCTCAGAGGCTGTTATCCATGAACTTGTCCTTGGTTCATTCTGTTTCTGTGGAGAGTGATTGGACAAAATGATCAAGAGTGTAAAATGTAAACCCTGAGCTGGCAACTCGAAGCACTTAACAACTTGCCAGATTTCAGTTGTATTCGTTGTTGCTATTTCCTCTTCTATACTGCTTTCTTAAACTAGCCAAAATAATTCTTCTGCCAAAGTTGGACATCACTTTCTTGCATCACTGACACCAGACATTTTCAGTTAACCACACAACATTTATCATCTGCCTGGGATAGCTGTTACATGTCACTGCTACTGGCATCCAATGGAAATGGAAAGTCAAAATGAAACATTATTATAGATCATGCAACCATGCTGCATGCAACATAGAAGTCCTACTTGATAGCTTCCTCAACATATCTGGAAATAAAAGTGTTATAGGAAGTTGTAAAGTTATCCTGACCAGCCTGCATGGCTGTCGTATGGAGAGAACTGGTGTGTAACAAATCAGTATTGGAAATATCTCTTTAAAATTAATTAAATAGCATCCAATGTTAAAAATTCAAACATTCTCAGCCCTACATTATTTTGGAAGACATCAGCAGTGGTGTCAGCCCTACCATGAAGTTGGTGCTTATTGTTTCGTGGGGTGAAAGAGACAGTGACAAATACGAAAATATATGTCATGTGAATTTTTGCTTCAGTTCAGCAAAATATTGTGTTGCCTCTTAGGCAGTACTGTAAGGTGACCCTGAGGCCTTACAGCACAGTTTGTCTCAAATGCAGCGTGGATCCTGCAAAATCCTTGCTAATATTTGTCTCATTAAAAGAAAACACCAGGCCAACTTTCTCTGAGAGGCAGTGAAAGCAGAGCACACAGGCAGTTACCTCTGCAAGAAGCCTCAGAATGAGCCCTCCAACCCAAACTGTGCCCAGAAAGAGATAACTTTCATCTCTGCTTCCCTCAAGCTGCACGTGACCCCTCCTGGCTTGCCTGGGCATCCCATGCAGCTGCAGACAACCTCATTTCTCTGTGCTTGAGCCTGCCAGGAAACTTGCACGCTCCCCTTCATGTTGTAGGCACTCAGGAGGCTAGAGTCACTGCACTCCCAGTTCTCCTTTTTGGACCCTGTGGTTATTACCTCACTGACTGAAAAAGTCTTTACTATCAGCCATGGTCCACTCTGAAGAGGACATGTGCAGGTAGTGGCGCTCCCCTTTGTGCAGAGGCTGATGAAGGATTGAGACCTATGTGCTATTCATCTGCTGCTTCAGGGATTTTACCAGAGCTCAACAGGCATCAGGCTCAAACTCAGCAAGGGCACACTTTGTCCCGATCGGGGAAGGACTCATAAAACAATCACCCTGGACTGAGGGATCCTTACACATCCATACCTGATGACTGTCTCTTTTCTGACAGTGGAGCAATCGAAATTAAGCTGTGGACAGTGAAAGCTCTGAGCCCTGCGGTAAGGGCATGCCAAAAGGTGGAATTCCTGTTGTTGAATATGTTAAGCCATATACACACTATGTAAAAGAAGTAGTGTGCATATTTTTAACTTAAGAAATGGTTGTGCATATAGGATGTAAAAAATGCATTTAAATTGTTCTGTGTATCTGGTCCAGGGCTTGTATTTAGCATGGACAAATTTCTGTACAGTGCAGTTAATGAATGAAATGTTAACAAATGAAATTGTATCATATATGTTATAACACAATATTTTTTGCTAAGAGTTAAGAATTTATATATTCTCTGCTAGTGTTTGAGCAAATCATTAGTAGCGTGGACCACTCCATGCACCTTTGCATCCTTTTGGGGAACGTTGGACTCTTTTTTTTTTCCCTTTCCAATAAAATGTAAACTATCTTACGGCTTCTTCTTGTCATTATGACAAGAGAAGAAACATAATAGTCATAACAAACTTCTTTCTAATTGTAAATTGCCATGTACTGTGGCAGTAAAAAATCGTCTTGTTTAACATCTGAGAACTTGGGACCTTATTTCAGGTATGTTGAGCATCCACAGTTGCCACCAAATTTGCAAGGAACAAAAGGTATCTTTACTAGGCCAGTTATGTATCTGTTACCGCGTGTTCTTCAACATTGTAATTTAATGTTCACTGAGACTGAAAGTCTGGAGCAATCAGAATTGGATGTTTTTATAGTATTTTAAATTTCAGACTTTTATGATAGCTGAACTTGACTTTTTTTCTGTGTCTCTGTCCCATCATGATTTATATACACTTCAAGAATTTTCTCCTGGAAATTCAAGCAGAATTTATACAAGATTCTGCAGAGTACTTGGAGCATCTTGTGGGGCCTTCAGTGTCCTGTTGTCATAGATGTCACCAAGATCTCCCACTGCAGAAACTGGGAGCTCCTGATCTCACAGGAGGTACTCATTGCCTGCAGAACTCATTCATATGAGTTCAAATATAGAATTGTGATTTGTGTATAAATAATTCTATTTGCTCATTTGTACTCAGTTTTAATCACTGTGGTAGATGTTGCTGAAATACAAGAAGTCCTTAGTTTTTCTTTAATGCCAGCTGATTTTCTTTCTTTCTCCCTTTATTCTTAGCAAGACTTTACCTGGACATGACCCAAAGCTTAGTGTGTTGTTTGGATGAGGAATTTTCTCTGGTGGAGAAGGCTGATATAGCCAACATGTGTTAATTAAGGCTTTGACCTTGCGTGAAATTCATGTTCAGATGGCAGAAAGGCTTCTTGAGAGGGCCTCTCCCTGAACAATAGTTTATCTTTGAAATCTGTAAGTCTGTACTACCAAAACACTGCATGGGGCCATAAGAAATGGTGTTTGTATATGCATCTCTCCCACAGCATTATGGGCATGTACCCCTGCATTGAGCACACTGAGGAGCTGTAGCTGTAGATTAGCCCTCCAGAGTCTTATTTTGTATTTTTATCTTGAGATATCTGACAGATATATTATGTAATATTGTTATGGGTTATGATCTGACAGTATTTTTTTATTTAATTTTCAACAAGGCAATCTAAAACTGTGTGTTTTTATTCTGCTGTATTTGTCCGTATTTCTTATGATAATATTCCCAAATAAATATGATTTGAGGGCAAGGATCATGAAGCTCCTGAGTGTTAGTTACAGATCTGCTTTCCTGAAGCATATTTGCTCATTTGCATATGGTAGTATTTGAAAAGTAACAGAGCATAAATGGTTGCTTCCAACCCTTTTACCTGCTTATGACTCTGTGCTTCCTCCATAACTGTGTCTGTTTGCAGTACAAGTTCACTCGCATCCTTGTAATTTCTTTAAGCAAGTCTTAAAGAAACTATTAAATTTCTTTAAGCGAGTCTTGCCTTCTCAGCCTTTACTGCTAAAATAGCCTCACATGAAGAAAACTGTAACCAATAGAATACTTTTTACCTCAAGAAGTGCTTACTGTCAGTTGATACTGATGGAGTTACTGGGACTGTTTGTGTTAGCAACAATTCTTCAGGAAGGGCACAACTTGCATGCAGTGGAGCAGGGAGTAAATGAGGCCATTCCTACTCAAATTGGAAATGAGTGTGAAGAATTGTATTGACGTAAATGTGTATCAAATCCTAACAATTTATGGTACATGATGGGAATAAATCAAGACAACTACTTTATATCACATTTTCTGCAGCTCCTTTTTCCCAGATGATATCCCAGCTACGTACGCAAAGGACCTTCTTCTGTTGTAAAGATGCCAGAAGTCAAACAAGCCACAACTGTGACAAGAGTAGCTTCAAATTAATAAATAAACCAAGATCCCCAGTGGTAAGTCTAAAATGTACATTTTTTTAACATAGACTATTGCATTATGTAACAGCTATTACATGAGAAAGAGAACAATGTAAGTATGACTAACATTCTTCAGCATCAACCTAAAGACATTTAAATTTACAGTCACTTAAGAGACAAAGTTTGAGAGGAGAGTGCATCCACTTTTAAATAATTCTTTGAAAAATCACATCCTTGAAAATCAGTATGGAAAAAATGAGGGAAATGGCATTTAATACTATGAGGAAAAGAAAGTGTCTTCTGTAAAACACAGTATGCAAACATTTAGGCCACTTTCCTGGGATAATTTAACTTTTCTGGTCACATAATTACTTACTGCTTCTCCAGAGACCCCTTTTCCATGTCCCAGGGCAAAAACTTGGAAGTTTTGTCAGACTCTGAATGTCTAAATAGTCCCCTGGGAAAAAAGAAGCGAGTTATATCCACAAAGCTATAAATGTGAAAAATCTCGTATAAAACCAGAGTTTAACTGGTTTGGGCTGAATCATGCTGCAAAATATAGCACTTTGGTGAAGACCTGTTGTAGAACTTTCCATTAGCTGGGCTTGGATAGATAATATCTTAATCAAATATGCTTTATACATAATGTATGAGCCTTAAAGCTGAAGAGTTTTACGCATTTGCAACATCCTGTATTGATCATTCTTACAAACCTGAAAGGAGATAAAATTATAAATAAATAATGTGGTCAGAAATCAAAATGGTAAGTACAATCTGGGCTGTGAGCTGGAATACAGGCAGAATAGATGTTTTTTCACTTTTGCTTGGACAGTAGTTATAAAGTAGCTATCTCGTCATCACACTCCAACCTGTCATTAGAGTAAGATTTTGGTATTTGTACCATAATACTATGAACAAACATCAAATAACATGAAAGTATTTGCTATTCATTTGTGTAAAGCCTGATACAATTATTCAAATTCCATAAGCCAAAGGGCAAAATTCACCTATGATGCAATTGCACCAGCCAAGAGAGCTGGTGTCACTATACCAGGAATTAATTTGATAATTGGATAGTAATTGTTTGTCTCTTGCTTTCTCTGTATTCAGCTTGTTTACTGCTTTTTGTCTGCAGTGGAGGGTACTCTGGGAATCTAATGTCTGTATACAAAGCACTACTTAACTTTAAGCCATCTTAAATCCTTTTATGGAAACCAGATATTCCCCTTTATTGTTTGGGATACTCCAGTAGTTCACAGCTGGAATGAATGGCTGCATATTTGTGTCAAGATTGTAATATGATGCATGATGCATAAAACTTTATTTTAGTGTATCTGTCTGAGAAGGACTGCTATTCTTTCATGAGGTAGTTTGGAGTAGGGCAGAACTGTGACTGCAGCCAGATTTGTTCTGGGGTACATGTGTGTGTTCTCAAGTAAATAGGAGCTACAGGAGCAGGGCTACAGAGTTTATATTTCTAGTAAATTAGAGAATAAAAATGGCACAAGCAATTTAAATATTATTTATAATTGACCTTCATGTCTGTTTTTAATATTCAATCTGCTGAGTGTTTAAAAAAGCAATTAAAAGTCCCATATAATGTTAAAACCCTTGATAAATGTAATAAACAAATGACATATTCAAAAGTGAGAATCCATGTCCCATTAGGAAAGAAAAAGAAAGATGAGAGCAACATATGGCAGTATAATTAGCATGATTAGGGAAGCACATCAACAGAATATATGCTGCAGGGAAAATGTAATAAGAAACCAACACACTTTCCTCATTGCCTTGAAAACTGCAGATATTGCTCTCTGAAAAGGATGAGATGCAGAAAGGCTCTGTGGCATTTAAAGCTGTAACTTGTGTTCTTCCGTCTTTATTAAAGACGCACACAGCCATCTGCAAACCATTTAATTTTTGCAGAGTTCACATTGTCCCATTGCTTTGATTAATAAGGGGCAATATTACACCTCAGCTGCTTTTCAGAAAGATGCTGTTTTGGAAACCTAATTAATACTCCTTCCACAGTTAGCTTGAGGTGTTCGTTAGTGCCAAAACTGAGTTCTTATTTGTTTCTCATTATGGGGAGAGTATTGCTTCTCAATGCCAACGGTTTTGTTTCACATTTTGGAATAACCTTTCGACACTCCTGCTTTCCACAGCCCTCCCTTCAGAAGAGCTAGTAACACCTGTCATCATTATTTTAACATGCCTATTACGTCTGTTGAAGACAATGTGGGCTATTTACATAGATAGACTATCCTGATGCACAGCAAATATTCCTGCCATTTCCTGAACAGTTGGGCCAAAGAGAAAAGCAAAATTTAGAAACTTGGCAAAGCAATTCAGATCTCAGCTTACCACTAAGGGTCAGTATATACTAAGCAAATGAATCATAACAAAATTGAAATGGATTATGTTTGGCCTAGGAGTAGTACAGAATATTTTTTCTCCTCCAAAAAAGGACAGATTATTTAATAAACAAAACACCGCCAAAACAAAAAAAACAAATAAACAAACCACAAACCTGTAGCAGAAATGTAAATATTGAATTTGTCTGACCTTCATCAGCCAACTTTGTTGTAACTGGAGATGAGTACCATCTTACCAAGTGGCCTGAGGTTTAGTAGAGGGTGCAAAAATGTCTGGCATGAGATTTCCCCAGAGTGCTGCTATCCTCAGCAGATACAAATGAGAGAATACAGCAAAGCATATGAGGCATTTAGCATCCACTTTGTTGCCAAGTATAATGCTCTGCGTGAAAAGGTCAGATATAATTGCACATGTCAGGAACCAACAGAACAATTCTTATGGCAGTTCACCACTGCACTGAGCTACCAAAGGGGGGAAAAAAGTGGGGAAGACAGAAAAAAAAAATTATTAAAAAAAAAAAGAAAGTGGGGTGGGGGTGGGGGGAAGTCGAACAGAAAAAAGAAAACAATAAAAAGAGAATGTTTGTGGACCTGAGCACCAACATGGATGCTATAGTTGAAAAAGAACCAGGAGCTTTAAGGACAGTGTGTTTTAAATATGCCCTTACATTGTACCCCCCAGGTTAGCGGATAGGTAACGCCTTATGTGCTGCAGGAATAAGGTCCCTCATAAAACCCACTGTGTCTCAATCTGTAAGAGAAAGCAAGTGAGGGGGGGAGCCCTGTACTGAGCGAGGGACATCTCATTGTACGGTACCAGCTGCTAGCCTTGTACTAAAGCAGCCTTGTAGCCTCAGAAGCCCCACTGAAGTTGCTCCCCAACCACCCGCAGCACTGCAGCCTGCCAAGCCTGGCCCTGGTGAGTAGACTCAGCAGTTTGTCTTACAGAATAAAACAAAACAAGTACCTTTTTAAAGAGCAAGAGCCACCACTGACCTGTCCCTCGGTACTGACATCTGTTAGAGGAAATGCGGATGGACTGGAAGTCTCTTCCTTACTTTTTGGCATGACATCAGGGGAGGGCCTGTCCCAAACATGGACAGCAGAACCTCTGCCGGCAGCTCCATCTCCGTAAGCACAATAGTGCTGGATGTGATAGGTTTTGTTCAATAACACCAGTGGTGCAAGAACGAATGGCGACGTTTCAGTTTACATTAGTGGGAAGAAATAATGACATGATGAGAAAATAGTGGGGTATTTTTTTGAAGCCTTGAACAGCATTTATGGCAAGCTGAATAAAAAAAAAGCAAGAAATTCAATAATTAAATTGGTAACAGAATAAGAGAGGCTTTCCTGTACACTGCACATAGTATTTCCCCAAAGGAAAGTGTACTGTTGGCCAAAACCTCTGTCCATTTTCAAGCAGAATTCCTCTGACTTCAGTGGAAATTATGCTTTTGAAAGGGCTTTTAAATCTTGGCTCTTACTCTGTATCTATTTAAATATTATCTGGCTTTGCACCTGGAGAATAAACAACATATACCATCCTGTAAGTCAAACCATGGAATTTTTCCAAATAACTTACTAGCAGAATGTCTCCATAAATCTTTCTGAAGGGAAGAACCTGTCAAGGAATAACAACTATAGCATAAGAAAAAGAAACAAGGCTGTAAGATGCAGTAACAAAAGGCCTTAAACCACTGTACATTAATGAGTTAAGGGATACCGGGAAAAGACTGAGATCAGTCCAAGGAGACAGCTTCCTTTCAATCCTGCAAATAACATTTCCTGTAATACCTTGAAAGCAAGAACAACAGCAAAAATACCACTGAGTGGAAGGGCAGTAGATTTAAGAACGCAGAGGGAGGAAGGGGAAAAAGAGACAAATCATAGTTGCTCATTAAGAACAAACTATGTTCATTACTTGCCTGGGTAGGTTTCTTTCTGCTTTCTTTTTCTATCAGCCTGTTTGTGGAAACTGAACTAATACAACCCATCTCTAAAAATCCTGCTCCTGCCAAACCTGCAAGACTTCTTCCCCAGCAGGAGGAGGTACTGTGAGAGGAGTCAACTGAAACAGGGAACATTGTCATCACAATTTTCCTTTCAGGTGTTTTCATACTGGTGTTTTCTTTGAGACACTTGGTGTTCACTTTTTGTTTGCTTTCTCAACCCCCTATGGATTCATTTACATTAAAACAAAAGATGACATTAATGGATTTTTTGTTTGTTTTAATCCATGCATTTGGTGATGTAAACACATTGGGCAATGATGACTGACCACTGATTCTCACAAAGAAATCTGCATCGTTCAAGTGTACCGAGGTGGAGCGCTGTGAAACAACCAGAGCTTTCAGTTACACTCCAAAGTGTGAGATGCTCTCTGTCTAAGGCTGCTGTTTTTAAAAGTCAGAGGCTTCACCAAAACCAAGACCTAGCTTAGTACATACACTGCTTTTTCTGAATTTCCCTTCTTATTTCCCCACACCCAGATATTCTCCCATAGGGTTCACTGACAATTCACTGGCAATTCTTCTCTGCTTCATGCCAAGTACTTTTTTTTCAGGGCTCTGTTGTTTTACTGTTTTTTTCCTCTGTATCTCCACTTACTGTATGCCTCACAAGTAGAAGATCAGACAAGCAGGGTTTGCTCAGCTTTTCAAACTAAAAATGGCTGATATATAAGAAAATGTGCATCCTGACTTTGTCCTTCAGGTGAAGTCCCACCAGCAAATGGTGTTAGGGTAGATCCATAGTAAAATCTCTGCCACTGGTCCTGTCCCTTTGCTAGAAAGGAAGAGTCTGTCCCTGTGCTCAGACATGCTGCTTGCATAACCTTGGATCAAGAAAGAGAGAAAGAAACAGGCTTTTAACATGATAAAGCTGAAATATTTAGAGATGAGGGGATGATAAGATCTGGATTTAGAGATGCATCTAAATACTGGTGTGGCTATCTGAGGTTCTTATCAGATCTTGATGCTTCATCCAGATCATGGCTGTAAACCAGAATTGTTTTCCTCTCATTGCTGTAGTAACAATCCTGTAAACACTCAGATCCAGGTCAAACTAAATCTTTTTTAGTTTTTCCTGTTATCCTCAAGTCCATCTGTCATCCTGAAACATGGTGTTCAGTAATGAATTCTCCAGGCTCTTATCAGGTGTTTTGTGTTGCCTTTGAAATGTTGAGATTCCAAAGTGTTCAATACCTTGTCCTGGTATCAAGTATTATACATCATGTACACTTTTTCATTTGCCTGTAAGTTCTAGGCAGTCCTCCTCTGAAGCCTGTGAGTAAAAATAACCATCAAAAAGCCATTAATATAAAAACCATTTTATTAGCTAGCAACACAGATAGATGGTGTGAGTTTAAACACCAATGACTATTTTACAACTTGGAGCACTGTGTCAATGAACATAGTGAAGAGCCTGGTGCTGTGCAAAAGCAAAGCTGTGGCAAAGCTGTGACCAGAGGCCCGCTCTTCTTGCTACAATTCCAGTCTTAGCTTTGGGCTATTCAAATGGTTTCTGAAGGGTTATTTCCTTCTTTTTGTTGTTTGTGGCATAAAAAGCCTCCAATCCCATAAATCCCATATTTGCTTCTGTACATCTGAAGAGTCCTTCTTTCAGTCTTTCTTCCATACCCATGCTGAGCCCAAGTCATAGATCATTTTTGCAGCATTTCTACAGAAAATGGCAATAAAGAGGGCAGATACAGAGACAGAGGGAGGGCAAAAAGATGGCTCCCAGATATAAAGAAACACTTGTTGACAAATCCTGTTCACAGCAGGTCTTCATGGAAGACTTTGGATTGCGAGTGAAATCACCATGCAAGGCATAGACAAAAGGCTCTGTGTTTTCATATGCTTCATCTCCTTTTTTTTTTTTTTTTTTGCTAGCTCAGCCCTTTAAAAGAGACTTAAAGCAGTGGAAAGTTAAACTGAAGGTAAAACTTTGTATCAAAGGCAAGCAGGCAATACAAAACAACAGTGAATTGGTTTAAAAATTGCCATTGATAAAAAAAGGAAATGATCTGTCAAGTGCAACTTTGAAGAAACACGTTTTTCCTTCTCTGCTTTATTTCATTTTATGCCATAGAGTCTGCATGGTCTAACAAGTGAAAATGCTGATCTGAGCCATGCCAAACTTCACCCAAAAAACCTGACTCAGATACATGCTAAATCCCTGCACCTTGATATGCTACCATTTACTGGCTGAAACTGTGCCAAACACAGATTAGTCTGGCCCTCTTTCTCAGAGAAGGCTGTAACCCTATACGTGCTGTAGGTGATGAAAGTGAGTATCAGCATTTCATGCAGTTCAGCTGATGCATGGGGCCCTGCTCATGAGTCTCACAACACTGGTGTGTTTTCTCTGATTCCTAAATTGAAACGTTTTCTAATGCCTCCAGATAAAAATTATCTTGTGTAAAGAGAAACTGTTTTGGCTGACATGACTAGGCAACCTCAGACCAAAAAAGCAAAACTAGTACTTTAGATGTTGCATGTCCAGGGAACGTGGGGAAGAGTGTCTTTGTGTCCTCCTCTAGACTAAGAGTCACCTCTGCTTAGCTTCTACCTACCGTGAGTAACTCTAACAATGCTGGTAAAAGCTGGCTTTCACTGAAAGTATGATTTTATATGAACGTTTCTCTGCACGCTAGACAAACCCACTGTACAATATACAACCTTGTCTAAGTGAACATATTATTTATTTTTAGCTTTTAAATCAGTTTTATTTACAACAGAGTACAGCTCACACACAGTAGTTAAGCTCTGGCAGTACTGATGTCAGGTCACTAACACATTTGCAAATTACATTTCTAAGTCATAGAAAACGAAAGAAAAATTACTTTAAAATAACTGGTTTATCTTTGGGTATAAGGATCACAGAACACAACTGCAGGTGGCTGTAAAACCCAGCCGAGGGCGCTCCCCAGGGAGCCCTGGTGCCGCCGGCACGGTGCGGGGACACAAGCAGTGGCGAACGGTCTGAGGCACGCACCGCCGCGCAGTTCATTTACTCTCCGTGACGCGGCTCCTTAATGGCCCCACTCCTCTTCCCTTTCACTGACTCCCTCTTCTTCCTCTGGAAACGCTGAATCACTCTGACTCTTCAGATGCTTAATCCCTGAAAACACAGAAGTTACGGTTAAAGCTGTGTTGTTTTGCATCAGGCATTTTCTTCTTGAGGGAAATGAAAAACAAAAATCCAGAGTAGTGGCTCCTCGTTCAAACAATACTATGGTGTATTTCCAACAGAAACATTCTCTTGAATATAGGCTCCAAGGAAATTTACCATGTTTTGTTGGACAAATCTGCTGAAAGATGCCTTGTAGAAAAGAACAGTATTTGCTTGGTAATCCTTGATTGGATTAGTATTGCTGATGTCAAGCAAGTTAAAAGTTTTCAAGGCCAGACAGCAGACATGGGAATGATTCTACTAGAATTTCAACTTAAGCCTCTTTCTGAGACTGATCTGCTGAAGGTCAGCGCTCACATGGACCCAGTGCCTCACAGTTACAGTGCCTGCGTGCACCAGAGGTGTTCTCCAGCATGTGTCACCATAGCCCTCACCTGACCTGCAGAGCTGTCCTGATGCAAAGAGAACATTGCACTCAAGGGAAAGAGAACTGCTGGCATCAAAGCCATGACAAGTTTGGATCATTTCCCACATGGAGAAGGTATTCTGTTGACTTCCAAAAACCTCATGGGCTGGATGAAAAGAATAAATACCTATAATGGGGTATGTGGAAATTTAGGTTTAAGGAAAGGTGTGAAGTTCCTTTTGCTGGCTGGTTTCAGCCAGCAAGTGAAGTAGATTATATGAATATAAATCAAATTCAAAGTTATTTTCCTTGTCCCATGTTCAGCACAAGCAAGCAGGACTCAGTGAATGGGCTTAATCCCACCTTCTCAGCTTTGCCCTGTGCTATACAAGAATACAAACTAAAAAAGGATTTAAAATCAAGCTAAAAAGGTGACAGGGAACAGAGACCCGATATGGTTGTTATTTATAAAAAAATCTAAACAGGAAATGCACAAGAATGGTTTCTAGGTGCCCTGGGTTTTGTGAAAAACAGTTATATAATAGGAACATAACTGTTAGTCAGAAATGCATGATTTCAACAAAACATAAAATTGAATTAGGCTTTCTGGTGTCATTACTGCCATAACATGGAAACATTATTGGTTTCATTACATACCATACATAGTTCTATTCACTACTCTATTTGTCAGAAAAGAAAATAGCTTTCCTTCTACATCAGTTCCTCTGTTTGTTGAGGAGAAATTGCAGCACAGCTGCTTTAGATAACCACAGCTGGATAGTCAAACCCCCCACTGTCATAGCACTTGTAGAGGCATAGTTTTCTAAGAGAAGTGCACCCTTAAGTCTTACAGGACAAGATCCAGATTACTTCAAATTCAGAGTAAGCAACATTAATGGTGTACATCCAAAAGTTGTGCCCCCAGTGGCACTTAACCTGGAGATTCCTACACTTCACTGTTTATGTCCACACCACTGCAAAATATGGAATAGTTTTTTTGAAATACCTCACTTGAAAAAACAAGAAAATTAACAGAAGTTATTGCAATTATTCCAGTTCAACAAAGTTACAAACAACTGAAACCAGAATTTTACAATGGATCATACAACAGGAGTGCAGCGAGCTCTGCTTCCAACAGGAGCCCATCACTGGTCTGTGCTGGCCTCTTGGCTCCTCTCTCTTTGTTATTCCACACAAATGGTAGTACTTGGTTCCCTGGGAAACTGTTGTTCAGATGTAAAACAAGCAAATAAATTAATGCTCCCAAGCCACAGTACTTGTAATTGTGCCCTGCAATAATCAAACCATTTCAAGTTAAGTAACTGTGATACTTGAAGAAACAGCTAAGGTGCTCAGCTATGACCAAGCTGGCCTCTTTGGCAGGCCCTTCAATAAGACAAACACTTCAAATAGCATTTCACCTAACTGTAAGTTAATGGACATTAATTTAAAAAATATATTGTGTTTATAGGGCAAATTTATGTCCTTCAGTTTACTTCTTGAGTTACAGAACCATTTCTTGCACATTCACAGTACCCATCTAACAGCTACTATTCAGTAGTCCAGACAGGACTTGCTAGGAGCCAGAATGTATCATTTTCAGGGAGTTTTTGAAAGATTAAAACTAGAAAGCTGTAGACAGAAAATGTGTCACAATATACAGTTAGTATGATGAAGCTTCATGAAATAGTAATTTTGGTAGGAATGAAGACTTTTGACAATATATTCAACTTGAAAATTGCAAGAAAGGGAGCAAAGTGACATTGGTGAGCATTATCCATTGATTTTCACTTAGGAGGCAACTATCAGTCTTATTTAATGATTTTTCATAACCTCCGTTCTACAGCCTGCCTTCACAATGCCAGTCATTTAATACCACAGTGTCATTTGAATGTAAAGACAGGGTTTTCTGCACTGCCCAATAGGTGCACAAGACTCAATGTCAGTATTCCTAAGGCTCAAGATTGTTGGAATTAACTGACACTATGTGTGGCATTATGAAATAAGATGCTCAGCTACACAATGAAAGAAGTTAGCATGAACAGTCAAATATTAACATACAAATATGCATAATAAAAAAGGCTGTTGGCTTTCCTGGAAGGATACACTCCATGCACAAAGGATCAGACTTTTACAGGGCAAAAAATGTCTAAGGTAATACTTCTTTAAATGATAGCAGTCATACTCTTAGATTCAAAGCGTGTCTAGCCACATAACATTGCCGTAACCCACAGTGGCTGCCAAGGGTAGTCCGGAGGTGTTTGAGATGGGCAAGCCAGGGAGAGCACTGACACATACACCTACATCTCAAGAGAAGGGGCAATTACAGTGGCTCTTGTGTGTCACTCCAGGAGGGTTACTCGAGTCCTGTGCCCCGCTCTTTGCCAATACAAACCAAATGATAAGGAGGTAGTGAGGTGAAGCTCTGTCCACAGAGATGTTTTTCTAATTTGGACCTATTCATACCCAGTACCTTTGTTTAGCAATCTCTGAACTGTTTGCTGAATGATTACATTCTCCTAGAGACCAAGTGAAAACTCAATACTCCAGTCACCTCAACCGTCTTTACAATTACTACTATGGTAATGTTAATTTATCTGAAAGGATATTTCCTTCTTACATTTTCAATCTTCATACACTGGTAACACAGTTCATGCCCTCAGCGTTCCCAAATATTAATTAAGAGGCACCAGAATGCTGTTGTTTGGGGTTTGTTTCTATTCATTAATTAAGTACAGTAGTAAGGATGAGCAAGAAAATAAAGACTCTATTATTTTACTCATAGAAAAAAACCCAAACCAAACACAGCCAGGATACTGGGGGATGGGTAGGAGGAGAAGAGGAAAGGTGGGGCTGGGGGGAAATGGGGGATATTTTAGAAGATATTGTTTGTAGACACAGCTGAGCTAAGTTAGCAACATCAAGTTACTGATTCCGCATAAACTACACAAGCTTCATGAGTTGCAAATAGGGAGGACTGCAAATGCTGATCCACAGAGTCACCCTGTCTCAACAATGTCCTTATTCCAGAGAGTGGCTAACTCTGGATTTGCAGTCATCCTCAGCCTCCTGAAGCACTGTACCTGCACCATCGTGATGCAGTTTCATCCCTCTCACTGCTTTGCCCCCAGCCCGGGTTGGCCTGCCATGCTCTCCCCTTGTGTGTGAGGTGGTTCGTGGGGTGAGAGCCATCCCACTGACCCCACTGGTCCACAGTACCCACTGTGCCTGACCCTGCTCCACATCATCACACTCTGGCTGGGGCTTTGCTCTTTGCCTGGAAGGTCCGACAGCAAAAGGCCCTTCCAGCCCATGGCTGTCCCTTCTCACAACTCCCTGACAATGATTCATACCCACAGTGTGTTCAACCTCACTCTGCCTTAAAACAAACCCTGTCTGAACACTGCCTCCTGTTTTCCTTTTACCCGCCCCCTCCCCCCCTTTATGCGTGTAAAGCCAGCAGGACAAGAACTGTTTTTCCTCAAAGGGCTCATATTTCACTGCAGGTAATTTAATCCAATTAATGCTGATGAAGAAACCCTTAATGCCAAAGCATATTCAGTAGCCATGCACTAAGACACTTTGACCTGGTAATTTTTTTTAGATGAAGTCACTGCCTCAAAGTGTATTTCTAGATTACTTATAAATTATGAGTGCAAATGGAACAACTTTCTGGCATTTTTGCAGTCATGTAACAACATCTATGCTGTTTAATCAACAGCTGTCTTTTTGCTTCTCTCCATCTGACCCAAGCACTGGATTAGAAGGCTAAAGAGTGTCACAAGGTATGAAATATCCAAGTGTTCCTGAATTAAATAACTCCTGGGAAAAAAAAAAAGCAGATTACTTCAGTAATTAAGGCAGCTCCCCACCTTATTTAACACTTCTTCCTTCACCCTGCTTCACTGCCTAAGGAACTGTGCTGACATTTACCAAACTCTGGATTGAAGTCTGGTTGGCAATTTGAATTCCCTAAGGGTTATTTAGTTTTATGATTTGGAGCTGATCCTCTATCAAAAGAAAAGCAGTGAAAGGTGAAGCTGAGCCACAGACAAAGCAGCCTCATTTTCAGAGTTTTAGAACTCAAATCACTTTGAAATGATCGAGCAAACAAAGCTGGCCAAAGAGGATAATGGGCAAATAAAAATGTCTACTTTTTGCCATGTTTTGGTTCCCTCATCAAAAAATGGGAATATCAGAACAAAAATTCACGCATTCATGCCACTAAACAGGAAAAAGAACTTTTTTAATGGAACATTTTGTTTCAAATTTATCATTTAAATATGCTTTGACTTCTCTGAAACACCTTCCTCATTTTTTTCGTCCACAACTGAAATGATTTTTTTAATTTAAAAACCAACCCCAAAACCCCATAAAATGAACTCCCAAATGTAATAAAAACCAGCATCCACCACAGGTCTTTGGCTAAGCTGGATACAGTGGGAAGCAGTTACGAAGCTGACAGAGCCCAGAAAAGCTGACAGGTCTTCAGGGGCAGCCCCTTCCAAGCACAGGAGTGGCCCATACTGATACAGGAGAGCAAGTAGTTTATACTGCAATAAGACCTTCTTGACTAAGCATGGACCCCATGACTGAGGCCCAATGCCAAAAAGGTGACGTATACAGTGTGTGAAAGTCAAGAAAAGGTAAAAATGAGTAATATAGGGAAAAATACAGGCCCATGACACAGCAATGGTGTTAGGAAAGCTCTAACTCAGCTTGAGTTGAAACTAGTAAAGGGTGTAAGGGGCTACAGGAAGAGTTTCTTCCCCTATCTTCACAGTAAAAGAAAACAAGGAAAATGCAAGCCTACAGCTGAGTGAGGTGGGTGATACAGACATAAACAAGATTGAGGTGCTCAATCCCTTCTTTTTCTACCATGCCCTTTTGGACACAGATAGGATTGAAGGAGGAAAGGTTAAGTCAGCAATCCTTTGAGAAATCTTGACTCACAGATGTCCATGGGGCTGGTGGGCTGCATGCAAGGATGCAGAAGGACCCCCTGGTGTCAGTGTGAGGCCATGCTCCATCATCTTTGAAGAGCTGTGGAAACCAGGAGCGGTCCTCAGTTCCTCACCAAGCATGGGGCTGTGCCTGCAATACTGTGTTTGCCCCCTCCTGTTCAAGAACATGTTAATGAACTTGTTTAAATCCAATGGAGACCACCAAGGTGGTCAAGGGACCTGTGAGGAGAGGCTGAGGGACCTGACTTCGCTTAGGCAGGAGGGTCAACTCTGGGGCACCAAACAGCAGCTTGCCTGTACCTATGGGGAGGTTATCTAGAAGATGGAGATGTCTGGTCATGGATTTGAAAAAAGTATATTACAACTGGATATAAAGAAGAAATTATTTCATGGGATATTTGAAGCACTGTGACATGGTTTCCCAGAGAGTCTGTGAAGTCCCTCTCATAGGAGGTTTTCAGTACTAGACTAAACAAAGCCTCGAGCAATCTGGTTAAATTTTGCACCAGTTCTGCTTTGTGGATCAGGTTGGACTATGTGCTTTCCCAAGGATCCTTGCAACATAAATAGCTATATGATTTTATGAAATCAAACCTCAGTAAATCAATCTTATAGTTTAGGAAAGTATATTAACTGTGGGACTGAAGGTTACATTTAGACCCGGGTGGGAGATTCAAATGCTTCCTTTCCATGGAACAGGGATGAAGCATCTAATTGCACCAGTCAGACCGATTTCAGAAACAAGGCTCCTTTTCACTCCTTAAAACCATGGGCCAGACTAAGTCAGCATTTCAGCACTGATTTGGGGAAACATCAAACTCATAATTTGATTATGTGGCCCACTGTGATCTATATATAAATAGGTGTGAGCTATGTATATTTGTATTTGTTCCCAAATACAAGGGATGAAAACAATGGGATTAAACCACATGCAACTCTGTTTCTAAAATCAAGGAACATGGAGCATCTCTTGCATGTGACAAATATACCTACAGGTGAAATCTCACATAGATATGACATCCCAGTCATTGCCCAGTACATAGAGATGTCAAAGAAAATACTTCAATCCAATTTTTATTGCCTTGCACATTTTTCTTGCTCAATGTGTCCATTATGGTCCTCACCATTTCTCCAGTGAAAAGAGTAAAGAAAATGCTCCTTATTCTAGGATTCTTCACTACTACCACATCTCCTTCTCGAAGCTTTGTAAGTGTACCTTTTCTCCTGCATTCAGTATTTTGCAGTTACCATTACCTGAATCATTTCCAAGATTACTTCCTATGTCACCACCAAGAAAATCACTTTCCTTCTGGAGTTCCTTCCACTGATTCTCTAAGATATTTCAGACTGATGGCAGCTACTTATGCTTTCAAGGAAGATGAAGCTTCTTCATATATGGTGAGCACCACCTCTTCTCATCTCAAATCAGGAACCAATGCAGCTTTGGCACTTCATTTGTATAGGTTTTTAAATGAGCATTTTCATCCTTTAACACATGGTACTGAGTGCTGCAGAGATATACCTATAAGCCTAAACAGCCAGTCCTAAATCACAGAATGATTTGTGTTGAAAGGGACCAAATTATCCTCAAAATTCTGTTATTGAATTTGAGGAAAAACCCAAGACCATTTCAGTTGCCCTCATGTTGACACAAAGACTGCCACATTCCTCCCTAGGACTCTATCTGTTCATGGGTTTGATTCCTACACCCCAGCAGGGAGTTTCCTGGTGAAACAACCAAATTCTGTTAAATGAACAAGGTTTAATGCAGCATAGTGCTAATCCTTGGTATGGGTGCCTGGGTGCTATGTTAACATCAATACAACATGACAAGAATTGTGGCATACAGTGATCAGTGGGGATTACTGGGTATGAACTAAGAGTTAGACCACAAAAGATACTTGTTTCCTAAAAAAAAATGTGTTTTACTTACCTTTCCTTGTGTTTCATCATTCCCACCTACAAGAATGGCCTCAGTCTGCCAACCTGGCAGCAATTATTTCATCTGCTGATGTTCATGTTCATAAATCACATCACCTGTGGTGGGAGGCTAGCCCTGCTTCCAAGCAGACCCAGCACAAGGGCAGCCCAGCCTCTTGGAGGGTGGCAACCCTGGTGTCCCCCAAGGCAGACACTCTCATAGGTGGTCCAAAGAATGTCAAAAAGTAATGTGATGTGACAGCAATAAACCACACAGAGCCAGACCTTAACACTTCCCATGTGTCTGAATGAGCAAACAGAGAAAACATGAAAGAGAGAAGGCAAAATAAAAATAAATGGATGTGGAAAATATTGCTTTATAGATGTGGGCAGCTGTGAACAGTCTGCTTGATACAGACTTTGGAAGTTTTCTAAAAGTTAAGCTGTTCTTGGTTGAAAAAGACTGAAAAATGCTGCTCTGTGGAACTCTCAGTCCTCATGCCTTTAAGCTTTGTCAGCCAAGGTTTCATGGCAAAGTAAGACTAATCACTTGAAGCTTGATAATGGGCAAGCAAATGTCTGCCCTTACTCCTGCAGTCAATGAATATGAACACAGACAGGTCATTTGTTATTACACAGGGCTTGGACCCACTACTCCAGTAGTTAATGGGACTTTCTCTTACTATTTTCAAAGAAAGAAGGGTCAGCTTTTGTAACTGACTTAATTTCCAGTTATAAAGAAGAAATAACTTCAAACAGCTACAATTATTTACAATCAATGTATGTGACATACTATACATTAATGTACGTGGCTTAAAAGTTTGAGGTATGAGATAAACAAAGTGACACAGATAATTGGCACACCAAGTATTCTCAAACTTCTGTTTAGATTATCCAAGGAAAAGCAAAGTCAGGCTGTCACCCTGTCCTTTACAGCTGATGGAGCTGTAAAGGCCAGCAGACACGGTGGAACTTCAACATTTAAAATAAAAAGAATCCGAAGCACCAGTGTGGAGGTTTAAACTATGTTGACATTTTAGCAACCTATAAATCAGAAAAAACCCTTGTGTGTTACATTATTTTATACCTAAGCTCAGGCTGAGGAAGAGAAAAACATTCTCATGTGTCTGTTACGATGATGAGACCAAGATGTTATTCAGCCATGCAATTTCATCTAGGGATTTTTTATCTCTAATGTGCATTTGTTTCACAAGATGACTAAATCAAAACAAATGATCTGAAGCATTGGCAAATATGATGGGTTTATGTAGGTCAGATACCTGACCCGGAGCAAATCAGATCATCAGCATATCCATCAGGTCACCATGGCCTCATAGATGTTTGTGAATGATCATTCGGAAACCAAGCAACAGGGACTGGCTAATTTTATAAATATCTGCTGGTTGTTACTAACTCTTCTCCTAGCTCCACTCATACAATACTCATTCCTCATGGTGAGCCTTTGGATAACAAATTTTGGGGTTCATGCTACTTTCCTTCCAGTCAAAAGACTCAGTGTTAAACTATCACAATGAAGACTATGAGAGCAGCAAAATTCATGGTGCAAAATGTCTGGCTGCTTTCCATTTTATTCTCTCACACAGCACTTTCCACTCTTTTTTTAATCTCAGAAGTAATTTGAAGCAGCACTGGATCTATAAGATGAGCATGAAGGAGCTGCTTTAGCACAGAAAGGCTTTTGTTGGTCCTCCACAGGCTGGCCAGAACATGCACTGGAGACAGAGGTCAGCTTCACTGTGACTGAAGGAACTGCATCTCCCTCTTACAGTAGCCAAAAGTGTAAACAGAGAGGCTTTTGTTGCCCCAGGCAACTTCTGCTAGTATGCAAACATCTCATTTTGCTGGTTCCTTCCTTCCCTCGGAAGTCCTCAGACTGCAGAAGTCAGCCAGCCTTCAGAGTTCTAAAGAGCAGCAGAAGCCCCTCCAGTCAGCTAAATAGATGTGTCAGCCTGTAACAATCTCAACCCAATGCTAATTACCCTTTGGAAAGCCAGAAAGCATTTCTTAGCTCATTCTGTGGAGGATGGCTCCTGGTCAGATACCTCAACAACTGCTTGAGCACAAAAACATGCAGGGATGACTTCCACACTGGCAATGAAGCCAGACAGTACTGCAGGGCTCTCCTGCATGGCCCTGTGTGCTGGTCTGGCTGGGCAGCTGGAGGCTGCAACCAAGACAGGATTAAAGCTTTTCAGCAGACATTTTTTCGTCATAATTTTTCATAGTTCAGAGATAGGCTTAGAGCTGTTGATAAGTGCTGATAAGTGTGCTTGAATTCAATCAGCACAGACAGATCTTCATAGGTGTTGTGCTTTAACGAGTCCTGGGAAGCTCATTAGATGGCCAGAATCCCCCCCCTCAGAAAGCAGCCGTCTGAAAGCCAGCTTTTACTGGGCAATGTGTTTATTTGCTGGAATTGCTGAACCCTCACTTTTAACACCACCACCACTCACAGGCAGGCAGCTGTCTGTCTAACAGTAGATCAAAATCCCAGGACTAGCAGAACTGTTCTCTTATGTCAAAGGATTACAGTAATTCCATCAAATAAAGGGCTATGCTTCCAAACCTGAATCAGCTGCTCCATAATAACATAAGCCAATAGCTCTACTACTGTCACAAAATTTGTATTAGAGCACACTGGCCTTAAAAGTTTATGGGTAGCATTTCCTAAGCATGGCTTTTTTAAATTAAAACATCTTACATTTTCCCAGGCAGCTTCTGTCATTCTTATAATTCACCACATGCTGCTCCAGGCCACTTTATATTTCCAGTGTGAGACACTGTAGGCTGACTACCTTAAAATAAGCCATAAGGGAAAAACCAGGAAATAGGTTTTACAGCTACAGAAATCACATCAGCCAAGACTTGGGAAAACTGATGGTCAAGACAACATGAAACAATGCTCAATACTTCAACTGCAGCATGTAAGTCTATTTTGAGGTTGGGACAAGACAAATGTTAGTTATATAGACTGCTATGTACGAAATAAAGCAATGTTACCATCCTTCATGCTATAAGTAAACAAAGGGAAAGTTTAAGGATAATTAGATAAATCTTAAATTTCTTCTCTTCTGCATTCCAAAATATATTCAATCATTCAACATAAATTATGGATCAAGTATAGAACTAGGTTGAAGGTTGTGCTTCATGACAGAGATTCCATTATATAACAATAAGGGTCCTTTTTATCTGTAAGATCAATGAGCATTTACAAAAGTGATCCCCATCTTGTCTCCAGCAACAAATCTTTGCTCGCAGCTACTGTTGCTTTTGCTGAGGATAAAAATGAGAGTTCTTCTCCCAGGATGTCAGTGTACTAAATAATGGTTTACATGTGAGAAAGGGCATTAGACAAATTTAAATTTGTCTAATCCATTCCTGCCAGTAATGGCAACCAAGAATAATTTGATTTTCCTTCCCTAGTTCTTAATGGGAAATCTCCAACTGGCTCTCCTGAATGCTTCTCTCACTACAGTACAGTTGTTCAAGGCTTATATTTTCTAATACAAAGCAGAAATTAATTCTTGCCTACAACTGCTGTTGAGTCTCACAAACAAGTCTTCAAAACAAATGCATTAAGCTTTGCTAAGGGATTTTACTTCAGCAATTAATTTTTGGGAAAATGCTGTATTAGAGAACCTGAAATGAAGGAGTCTGTTTAGATCTTAGGTGGGCTCAGACTTGCACCTAGTTGTGAGGTAGTTATGGTTGCCATGATATGGAAAAGTAAACTGTGATGGAATAGTAGCATGGCTTTTTTTCCATGCTGTACATTTTAACTTCAAGTTAAATGGCTTCCATTCAAATGACAATGTCCATTAGGGTTTTAAAGAATTCATTGGCCGTCAGAGATCTGTTTATGGTGGGAACAGATGAAACAGTATGTCTCTGCCGGAAAACCTGTGATGAAGGTTGTGTGTAGCACTGGTGGTGCCTCAGGTGCTGGGGAGAACAAACCCACCACGTGCTGCTATTCTGGCAGAGTATGCAGCAAAAGTAAAGCAAAAAAGGAATCTTCTGCTTAACTGCAGACTTCTGAGCAGTAAGAACAAAGTGCAGCATTTCCACCTGCACTTTGCTTGCAGTGGTTTGCTCCTGAATCAAAAGAAATGTGTGATATAAAGTCCAAATAGTAGAGCAGGGGAATGAAACCTTATACAGCAAAATGACCTCTCAATGTGTGGCGGAAGCACTGATAACAGTAACAAACACCTTTTCGCTCCCCAGCCTGGCCCCTGCACAAACATTTTGTTTTAGAAGATAATTTTGTAGGTTCCCTTAAAAAAACCAACAAACCAAACAAGAAAAACCCCAAACCAAAACACTTCTCCCCCCCAAAATCCCCACAATTAAAACCCAAAACCAAACACAAAGAAATCCATCAATGTCAAAAATAAATATATAAAAATAAAAGCAAATCAGTCCATTGCTTTTCTGAAAACAATATTTGTTTTACCATAATTTTGTGCTTGGTTGCATCTCTGGATGGCAAGGAAGGGGTTTTTTTTAAATCTCAGTACGCTTTAATCATGTGAATAGGATTCTCATCCTGATCAGCTCTGTTTGCACTGCTCAGGCAAGTGTTTTCACTGCAATACAGCTGCAGCTCACCCCCTCTGGTCAGGTAAACTTCCCTCAAAAAATTTCTCTGCAAAACTTAACTAACCTGTGTAGGAAGCAATGTCTTAATGTCCTAAACAGGTATAGAATTCTGCTAATTATAAAAGGTAAGCTTAAAAAGTAGTATACAAAGGAATAGTGGGACATAGGTAGGCAATATCGAATACCTCGGCAGACTTGAGGAGCTGTAAGACATTAGACCCCATGCAGACTGGATGTACTAGGCATTTGACAGCTGTGATTGGATTATCCTACAAGGACCAGCAGTTAAATTTAGATCCAGTCACTGGTCAGATGTAGACAGGATCTGGGATCAGATTTCACTAAGATTTTAGCTATGGCCCTGTTTACTAAAATATATAATTGGAAATGCTCATCCTTAGTTACATGGAGCCAGTGTGCACAGTCTCAGGAGTTTCAGACATGCTGCCTGGCAAACACTTTTGCTCAATGCAGAGTTATTTGTTAAACATTGGTGAGATTTCATTTTGGTTTTAAGTACAAAAATATTTGATTCTCCTCCTTGTTGTAATAATGATAAACCATGGAAAAAGGTAACATGGTCAAAGCCATCCCTGCTTGACCCCTGCTTCCTGGGTCTTTATTTCCCTTATTGATTCTCACTGCTATGGCAACATAAAAATTGTCCTTGAGGGATGCTCAAGGACAGCCTGTGTTTGTAGCTAAGCACAGATGCCCACCTACATTTAGGTACTTTAATATTAAATGCACTTGCCTGCGATTCCTTATACACTCAGCACAGAGAGAGCCTTCCAGAGCTCGGTTCTTCACTTGGCAGCCTATAACAAGCCCAGGGTAACTCCTTGCCTGACTTGGTTTAAGCAGCATGGATTCAGGCCAGAGCATTTATAAGAATTACAGTAGCAGATTTCAGTACCTGAATATTTGCACTTACTTGGATCTTTATAATTTTTGTTTGCTTGTGATTAGAAAAAAACTCTGAAGTTTCACAATTTCCTTTATGAGGAAAAAAAACCCAAAAAACATATCACCAAAGCATTTAATATTAGCAGTACTGAACCATTTAGTTTGGCCTAGTTTGTTAAACATAAAAATCTATGCACAAATTATTTTAATTTTTAATAAAAGCTCAAAACAGAAAGGATTATTTCTTCTTGCATTCAAAACCTTACTGAAAATGCTTTATGAAACATTTTTATCTCCACAACTTCATGAGCCACTTCTGAGCAGCCATGGTTCTTTTTCTTTGGGCATGCTTATATGACTTCAGTGTTAATGGGCAGCACTATCCAGCTGCTTGCTTTTGCCTGGACAATGGTTCTACATTTGTATATTTTGGCTAACATGGGCACTTTTATGAGTTCATGAAACCTAAACAAACAGATGGGAGAAAAACTTACTGCTACAACCCGAGGGAGAGAATCCTTGACAGAGAAAGAGGGGCTATAATACTGAGAAGCAGAAGCCAGAGAACATGACGGGGTGAACGAAGTCCCTCATGTGATGACTGAGCAGCTTTTGCTGCCTCACAGCTTCTTCTGTTTCACCCGCAGGCCTGGCGTGGTACCCTCAGCATTCTGTTTGGTTTATACTCCAGACCCATATTTTCTATTTTTGCTGTTCTTTTGTGGCTGTTATTCCTTTCTGTGGTCTGGGACAGTTACAGGGTAAAATTTGTTAATGGCAGATTTAAATCTCCTGCTGAATAGTCTGTGCAGACTGAGATTTTTAGGGTGTGGATGAAAAGCTTTCCAGTGAGTTATATTTCTTAAAACAAAGACAGCAGCAAAATCTTTGCTGGTCAGCCAAAAACTCAAGGCAGTGTTTCTCTGCCATACTTCCATGTGCTGTGCAGCTTTCACTTTTAATTAATCCAGTCTATTTGGTTTCTGTCAGAAGTCTATAAGCTTCTCTGTTAATTTGCTGATGAATCCCCTACAGAGTTATAATCTTTATTGTGACCCTTCTTATAATGACAAACAAGATAGGGTTTTGGCATCAGCATAACCTATACATCAGTAATACTGTAAATGTTGAAATGATGTGCTCTTTCCTTTCTTTATGAACACCTTCAATATTACAAAAACATTGTGATGATTAAACAGGTGATCGATCGGTCATTGTTTACATTAAATTATCCCCTTCACAGTTGCTTCATGGGTGCCATATGAATAGCAATATTGCATGTACTGTAGCTTTAGTCCTTACATCCGAGCAGGGATCTGTCAAGAAGAATGAGCCTCTTCAGTTTTCACTACAGTGCCTGTGAGCTGCTGAGATCATTGCAAGCAGCTGGAATCCATTTCAAAGGGCTGAAGTTGAAGATGGCTTGAATCCTTCCCCTCTCCCTCTTGCAGCTGGCATTTCATGCTAACCAAGCAAAGCCTGTGATACGAGTTATGAATCAAGTCAGCTTAACTGCCTAGGAGCACAGAAGTATTTATGGAAGATCAGGACGAGTCCTTCTGGTTTCATTAACACCGGCTACTGCTGAAGAGGTTTTTATCATGTTGAGTTAACTTATTTGGGGCTTGCAGCCTACCCTAATCCTAATTTTTGATCCTGAGACATTTTCCTAAAACACAGTATCACCCAGACAAACTGACACTGAGAAAGCATTCTTACAGGCGTAGGGAACATACTGCCACAAATTTAGATGTCATCCACTGGACTGAAAAGTGAAAATCTGATACAGGCAGCTGTGGGGCGAGGTTTTCACTGTGCTTGTCATTACCATTGTATGAAAGGTTTATGTTTCATAAATGGTAAGTAAAACAGCTATTAAATCACAGAATTGCTGAGGCTGGAAGATACCTCCATGGACTGTCTAGTCCAAACGGCTGCTCAACATATGGCCAGCTGGAACAGGTTGTCCAATACTATATGCAGTCAGATTTTGAGTATCTCCAAGGATGGAGACTCCAAAAGCTTTCTAGGCAACTTGCTCCACTCTTTGACCACTGTCACAGCAAAAGAAAGAAAAGCTTTTTCTTATGTTTGAGTTTCTTGTGTTTCCGTTTATGCCAATTGACTCTTGTCCTCTTACTATATACAAACTCTTTATTTTCTAGCATAGAAAAGTGTAGCCAAGGGAATTGTGTCTATTATTACTGTTTCAAAAGACACAGTATTTACACATAAAATTTGTAATCATAGTATTTATATTGAATTTAAATATGGATTTAAATATAGTATTCATATTTTATTTACACATAAAATTGCTTCTCTAGTTTGGAAAATAACTACATAGAAGAGGCAGTATGAGTGGCAGATAGATTTCCATAATTTTCAATACTGTTCCCAGTGTTCAACATGGGTTTTTCCAAAGAATCCATGCTTCTAACTCCTAAATGCATTCCAGCCTCTGAGAACCAAAGCCCTGTAGGCTCGTACCTTCTTCTTCTAAAAAACACATTGTTGGGAGAAGAAAAGCATGTCTAGTTTCTTTCTCTCATGACAGGTTTACATGTTTTAAGTATGCTCGGAAGCATTAGTTTTGACCTTGTGCTCAACTGTAGCTCTTCAGACTAACTGATGGACCCCATGTGATCTCTCATCATTTCTACTTAATTAACTTCCTGATCAAGTCGGAGACTATGCAAATATTTTCGTGTGCTGAAACCTCAGACACACCAGGCTCCTCTGAACTAGCAGGTACAGCACAGCTCCATTTGGTTGGTGCAGCTGCTTGTGGGTGCTGAGATTTAATACCAAAGGAGGAAAACAAACACCATGAGGTCCTGCAGCACACAAGCAACTTCTACAGAGAGACCCCATGCTTACACAGGGTCCTCGCCAACCTGAAACTGAGGTGGAAGACAAGCCTGGGAAGCAAGTGACCCTTTTCCACACAGTCAAATTAGAAATATCTGGTAGAGAATGGTTCTCCAAAACTGATGAGGCCAATGAATTAAATGTGAGAACAGCAACACTATCCTGCAAGAAACAACTTCCACAGAGTAAGGGTGCAAATCCCTTGAGTCAAGGGAGACAAAGCAAAACAAAGCAATTTATGGCATTTTGCACAGTTGTATAGGTTGGGTTTCCCACCCCTAAAAGAAACACAAAACAATTTAGTACATAATGCTTATGCATAACCAAGGTGCTTCTCTGTTACACAAATTCAGCCAAACCCAAGTTCTAGCTTAGACATCAGAAGGGGTCTGGGACAGTGACTCTGCACTGATCTTTTGGGAGAGCAGGAAAGAGAAGACAGAAAGAGTGAAAGGCTTATTTTAATATCTTTAGTAATATTTAAAATTTGAAATATTTTCATTTTAACCCATTAAGATTACTGACAATTGAAACCCACCAAATTCTTGTATTTCTTTTTTTTTGGTTACTGGCAAACAATAAGACTGGCAAATTAAAAACCAGTGTTTAGAAATCAGTTATTCAACATAAAATGCAGTCACCACAAACTGTGTGCATTACAGTAGGTATAACCAGTCTCACTCTGTAGTTGCCACAGGCAGCAAAACATCAGGGGCAAAATCTTTAGTGGCTCTTTATTGTGTCAGTGACTTCAGCCTGTGAGAAACCTACCTCTTCTGGCTTGCCTAAGGCATCAAAATACCCCAGAGCCGGCATCCCATACAACCGGAATGTAATTACTGTGTGGAAGCACACTCATATTTACAGTCAGAACCTGAAAACACGTATTGCTTTCAATTTTTCTGGAAAGCACAAGCAAGAATATCAGTTTACTCAATTTCATTGTGGAAAATATAGATAAGGTACAGAAAAGGCAGACTCTTCCCTAAAGGCTTAGACACGTTTGTACCAAAGTCATGGATTCTGTAAAAATCTAGCTATTCTTAGATACAGTCTTACTTTTGATCCTGCTAAGAATGAATTTGAAGAAAAGTCAGGCTCTAACCACTGCAGGGATTTGGGGAAAACTGCTTGCATGCAGGTGGAATGTAGTAATAACCTTACAGGTTTTAGCTTGTAATTGTAAATTGCAGGCAGACTTGAAAATAATTCCACTCTTAGCAATCGTTCTTGCCATTTAGTAGTTCTCCAGAGCTGGTGGTATTGAACTGCAGCTGGATGTCACCAGGGGGAGCTTTCATGTCAAAAATCCCATTGACTTCATAGTAATTCAGATTCCTTGGGGATTGCAAGGAGATTGAAAGCTGAATATACATAATTTCTCATCATTCCTGAAAGAAAAGGAAAATCCTGCTGCCTCCCTTTAACTCTGGAGATGGTTACCCTGTGGGTGTTCTCTGGTGTTCTGGGATACAGGCAACCACTTGCTCTGACGCTCACCGTCATTCAGCCCCTCTCTCCAGTGGTGTTTCCCTGCCTCCAGTTTTCACTGCTCTCCATTTAACTGGCCTCATATTTCTTGAGTCTAACGCCTCAGTCCCTGCTAACCAGGGAGGTGTGCATGGGTTTTCTATACTTTACCAGTTGCTCTCCAGGGACAAGTGCAACCATGGTGTGTCCTGTGTCCCTGTCACTTAGAAAGATACCGTTGGAGGGAGTAGCCCACAAACCTGCACCATTTCCAGGGTTTACCAGGTGTATGTTTACATATACTTCTTGCTGTGTGCACAATGTATGCAGTAAAGGTGCACTGGAATAATCACAGCAAATATTTTAGGTTTGTGGGTTTTTGCTTGAGCAGTCATTAGATCCCACAGTTCCCTTAAATGCATTCTTAAACATATTTACTTGGTAGGTTGCTCAGAGCCTGCTGATGATCTCCTCTGGCTGTAAAAGGAATGGAATAACATGGAATAACACTGGTCGCAGGTTGGGTGAGCACTGAAAAGCCTGAAAAATCCTCACAATGTTTCAAGAGAAATTAGTGGCTACACCAGATGAGAGCTTTTTAAACAACATCCTTCTGGCCAGTGCAGCTCACAGGAAAATTAATTCCTTTTCAGATCCATATGCTTGCTGCAGTATTTCCTGTGTTTTTCTGGTCACATTCACACACATAATTCATGTGAGTGTTCAGTCCTAGCTGTGGGCCTGAAAGGATGTGGTTGAAACCTTCAGGCTGCTTATGTTCTTGTCTCCATGCCAAAGTTTTGGTGGATGGTTCTGGGAACTCTGTGTTCCTGCTAAACTGGGCAATGTCGCATCCCAAGGGCTGAAGGAAGGGAGAAATTGTGGAGTGGAGGAGAACCACATGGCCTTCTTTAGAAAAAAATTTGATTTTCAATAAATTCAGACTTCAAAAGGGGGTGGAGGAGGAATCAAATAATAAGAAACCCAGACAACATCCCCACCACAAGAAACCCAACACAGATGGTCCCTAAGAATCAGAAGCAAGGTTTCTCTTAATCTAACCGCAGAAATAGGGACCACATTGTTCAGGGGCTGAGATGTCACAAAGCTGACATTGGACATTTACCCAGATCAGAATGAAATCTAGTGGTAGAAAGCAAAATAACTAATTGTAGGCTACTGCCCCTGGAGGAGCCGCCTGTGGGCAGGATCCATGCTCAAGGAAATCACTGCCTATTTCAAACCTCCCAGGGCTGATCTCAGGAGAACTGAGTGCTGGTGGTGGAAGATCTGCAGATGAGCTGCGAACTTGCACCTGCTTACATGTGCTCATAAGGACCAGCACAGTTGATGGAGTCTTATCTGGAAGGCTGTGAAATGATTTTGCTGTATCAGGCTGACGATACTGCTCAATGCACAGTGGTGTCATTCATGTTATACAGCTTCACTGTTAACCTTGGGCTTGCCTGTAGCTTGTCATGCTGTCTTTTCACAGCTTTGTGTTTTGGGGGTGGAGATTTTTGTAAATGAAATCTGACTTTGTGAAGAGGAAACATTAGCACGTGCAAAGGAACTGTAGAAAAACACAGATACAGATGCAGGGAAGACTTTTTTTTTTTAAGGGTAAATTAATTGAGACATGAGCCTGCATAGTACAGAGGCTTTTCAGGCAAATGTTACTTAGAGAGCTGTCTGTACACACTGTACCAGAAGAGCCCAGGATAAATAAGCAAGCTCCCCCATTGTCTCCCCACATGCCAGACCCCCATCAGCGCTGTAAGAGGAGTATGCTCTCCCCAGCAGGGCTAATTAGTGTCACACAGCCGAGGAGCGGTGAAGACCTGACAAATACACTTGCCCCTGCTGTATGCACAATCCTGCAGCTCCTCTCCAGGAGCCCAGGAGATGCCAAACACTGAAGAGGAGCAGCAACCTATTATCTAGGTATTCATTACATTGTCTTGCTTAGGATCAAAAATCAGGATTTTAAATGTCTGATATGAAACAAATGGGCAATTATTATTTACTGCAATAGGACTGGCTGGAATCAGTGTCTGCCATGTGGCTTGGTTGTTAACCTCCAGTGTAGAACATACAGCTAAAGCCAGGAAATAAAATACAATGCCCTGCCAAATCACTGGTTTCATAAGAACCTTACATCTTCTCCTACAAAAATATTATCTTTTCTTCAAAAGCTGTTTCAATTCAGAGCACAACGCTTCCAAAATCTTTGGAATTTCACTATAAACATGTCTTAAGATATAAAATAACCAGAACAACATGCGACCTTCCTGGGCTTTCTACTTTATATTTTAAAATAAGTACTATGTCTCCCATGTTCTCTTTCTATAATATTTTATGTTATTATCTCTTAAAAGGTTGACATTTTAATGTCATCTGTTACTGCTTAGAAGCAATTAATAATACTATGATGTTTACATGGCTCTATATTTAGTACAACTATGCTTAATAACACTGTTTTCAAGTCATAAATGCTGTTTCACTGACATTTGTAAGGTTACCCTTCTATCATAAAAATAAAGCAATCCTTTTTAATGATGCCCATTAAGCATTCATTGCATGAAGATTAGGAAGAGCTATCAGATATGTGGACTTCACGCTGAACTAAATGAAGTCAATAGAAATACTCCCCTAGACTTTGGTCTGTGTTGGATCAGGCCCTGAAGCCACACATGACAATTTAGGGACTTATATCAGTGCTCAGCTCAACCTTTTCTTTTTCAGATGCCAGGTAATAGTGGTAGATGACAAGTTATAACACAAACATCCCAGTTTTGCTGTAGAACAGATGTCAAGCTTAGTCTCCATTAAACACCTTGGTCTCTCTGAAGGTACTGTGGTATTTATTACAGCCAAGGCCAGAGCTATTTCGAAGCAGAAGCCGCCAGCTGTGTGAAATGAAACATATTCAAAGCTGCCAGCAACAAGAAATTAAATACAGACTACAGCAGCATCTGCCAACTTTTTGGGCAGTAGCAGAGCGGTGGCAGCCAACTGAACTTGAGATGGCAGCAATCTAATGTATCCCATTCAGCAACCCAGTGATTCACTAATTAATTTAGCTCCATTTTTTCTAAATTGGATCTACTGTCATCATGCAACTGTATGAGCCTGAGGAAGGAGAAAGGAGGGTAGAGAGTGAGGAAAAGAGACTCAAGGTAACATCTTGGAAGAGAGCACCAGGAAATTTGTTCAAGGCCATACTATTTAATCCGTACTATTTAATTGGTGTGGTTGCATCAAGGTGCAGTCTGACTAAGACACTGGTAAGAATGGTATATAAATGAAGAGAAGAACTAGTTTTGAAACCAAAACTGCGCCTTTCTTTTGTGACCTATTTAGGCAAAGTGAAAAAACATAATGATACAAAATTGCAGCATGAATTTTCCTTTTACAGTGCTTCAGGGGGTACAGGCAGTCATGGGACTTCCACCCATGAAACTAAGTGCACTGATGGCACTTAGTCAATCACAAAACATGAATAAGAGCAGTGAACATGAACAATGAGCTTTGTCTTCTGTTACCCCAGAAACAACATACTGAGACAGGTGTTCTACCTAAAAAGAATGTGTTGAAGAATGGATGTCACCAGGCTAAAGAAAGGATATGCTGCTCCAGGCACACCACAGCTCTACTCAGGGATTAGAGAAGGGCTTGGTCCCCACCTCAGGGACTGCTTCAGCTACTGCATGGTGCCTGCCTTTGTGGAGCAGTCTGCCCGGTATTTATCACAGCCATTTAGTCCACTGGGAAAACAAGGAGATCTTGCACATACACATTCATGAATGAGAGGATAACTGAAAACCATCTCCTTCTGTTGTTCTGACCTCGTGGTTCATATTCTTTTTAGTGTAATATGATGTAAACACTGATGTGTTTAGCTAATGCTATAAGCTCTTCACAGAGTTTGTCATATAAAAGGGCAGTCTGTAAAATGATACAAGTTTTTCTAGTCCCTGCTTAAGACTTACAAACCTCATTCCTCTGCCACTTGAAGTAAATTTAGCCTGAAATTTTTGTTCCATGATGATTCTTGTGGGCTCCAAACTCAGCGCTTACCATACTAACAATAATCCTTTATGTCTCCAGACTCTATCCATGTTCCTTGTTAACCTTCAGTCACAAAGTAATGAGATGCATCAGACATCACCAAGTTGGCCTAAGGGGTTACAAATTTGGATGAGGGCCACATACTGTACTAATTGCTTCTAATAAATTACATATTTCAGGAGGGACATCATGATTTTAATCATTTATTCTGCATGTTGTTTCCTTTAGAGAGAAAAACAAGCAGGCACTAAACAAACTGAGCATCTGAAATTCATGGCAGAAGCTAGAAAGAGCTCATTTAATATCAACCATCATTGTAAATACTAGAATTATGCATGTATCAAATCCCTAGGCTTGAACACTTTGGGAACAGCCAGTGAGTCCTGGTTGTTTTAGTGAGTCAAAACCAAATGATGTCTTTGAATGTTCCTTAGATTTACAACAACTCAGATTTAATCCTATTTCAAATACTGTAGCTGGGGCCTAGCTCAAGAAAAAGTCTTTGTCTCTATGCAAAGAAAAATACATTAAGAGGGGAATTTAAGAAATGTATTTCCCAAAAGGTTGAGAGGGAAAAAGAGTCAAATGTACCTTTCACCTCTGTGGGGATAAGAGTTTAATTATGGATGGATGGCAGCTAATTGCAAAGGCTGTCCATTGAACCAGAAAGCTGCAAGAACTTTCTTTAAAGCCTGCTGAAATTAGTAGGATCTTGATGTTGGTCTAAATATCCTCCTACAGATTGAACTAGGGTGAGTGAAGGTTTCCTATATCCCTGACCTCTAGCACACCCATTCCAGTAGACTCACTGTTAATGAAACTCTCTAACCACCTGGGAATGTGCACTTCCTTCACAAGGGGAGACCTTGATGGTATTTAAATAGCTGCTAGTATTAATAGCAATAGCTGGTAGTTAATGTGGAGATTTGGGAGCTCCAGGGAGCAATGCAGGTTTGGAAATAGCTCAGGCTGTCTTCTCTTTGTAAACCTTGCTTCCGGTCACTTCAGTCTGCATTTCCTTTCAAGGATGAGCTGGGATACCAAACAAAACATAACTATCTAGGTAAACGGAAAACTGCCTCAGTACAAAGTATGCTTATGCCTTAGGATGGAAAGTTGTAGCTGTGGCTCTGAGACTCAAATGTACTCTTTTGATTTTCAAGTCGTAATGCCAAGAAAACACAATTACCTGGGATAAGTGCCATGTGATTCTGCCTTAGCAGTCTAAACTGCCTTCCACTTGGTCCCTTTCTACCTAGGAGGTTTATCATCCCATTTATGGTGAGTGTGAGAGGAAAAGAGTGAGAATCCAGGAAGCCTTTCAGGGACTGCTCTAACCCACAAACCAGAATAATAAAGATACTTATAAAGATGCTGTTTGTTGATGGACGCATGGATGGATATATGTGTGTATGTATATTTGTGCTGAAACAGTTGAATGTCTACTTTGATACAGAGGAAAAGGACCGCAGAATTCTTCTTGGTTTTGTAATGCAGAATGAGAAGCAGAATAGTAAATAGGAGAAGCAGGCCTTAGCAATGAGAATTGACTGGTAAAGATTGCCAAGATTGTCCTTGGTAAAACTGGTGACTTTTCCAATTGAGCAACCTTTCTGTGTTTGTTTTGGGTTTTTTCTTTTCATAGGAGGTTCAAGCCAACTTCTGCACATGCAGAAGAGAAGCTTAAGATGAAAAGAAGTGATGGAGATTCAAGATTAGCATATTAGAGCATTGGAAGTTATAGAAGAATGAGAGAATTTGAAGTTCACACACAAAAGCCCAAGATTAACAGAAGAAAAAAGTGACACAAACAGGAAACATAAAGGTGGTGAATCCTCAGTTAAAGAGTGGTGCTATACCTAGAAACAAATGTGATGAGTGGTGAATCACAACATACTGAAAATATGATGAATTAATTTGGTATAATCTTCAGATACTGACATTTGCCAACATTGCATGCTACATGAAAGCATGGAACAGAGTTAGAAAAATAAGTACTTTTGAAAGCAAAATGGAAAACCCTTTTGACATCCATTAGGTTTGGTAATATAATACTAACAAGAACACTGCACTGAGCTGTTATCTGGTTCACTGTCTGATTCACTCTCCAGACTACCACTCAAATCAATAGCCCTCACATTGATTTTTCCAGCATGCTGCATTCCAGTAAAAAGAACAATGCTCTGAGATGAGTCAGCTATTTGCTCCATCTGTAGAGACTCTTTTTGTTTAGGAAAATAAAAGCAGGAGCCTTTTATTTACTGTTATACATGTGTATGCACAAATGTATAGCAGTAAGAATCTGCCTGTTGCACCATAACATGACACTGGCTCTGCAGGCACACAGTTTGCTACAGCAGCTACAGACCTGCCTTGAGTTAAAGCAAACCATTGTAAGGATGGAATGAAAATATTTTGGGGCAATCTTAGACAATAACATTATCTTTCAGTTTAGGTGACTGCTATGGCAAAGGGGAAAAATATGCTCACATTTAACTAAGAAGTTGATCTGCATATATTTACCATGACATGTAAACCTTGGCAGTACTGCATTGTCATTTATTTCATATATTTTCATGTATTTGCATATTCCATATAACATTACTGTAGCCCTAGTACTGTAATCATCATTATTATCTGATGTTGTTTCTGCTCCTTTTAACTGTGTTAATTTCCTATTTTGTTTGTAATCACAGCATGCAGGTCCATTTACTCTTGCAGTCCCTCCCTTGCCTAGCCATGAATTCATGAAACCAGCAACCTTTTTCGCATGCAGCTTTGTAGCTGTTTCAAGGAACTTGCAAGAGGTACAGCAAAAATGTCTTCGGTTCAAGGAAGAAATAATCACCTCAAGAGCTGTTTGGAGACAGGCGGAAGCATCATTTCCCCACTGTTTCTCTTAACCACCTCTCTGTTTCAGGCACAGAGCAAAGCAAGCGACGTGGTCCCTCATCTCTCTCACAGCTCCCCCCCACAGCTGCTGTCTCGGCTTCTAGGCTCTGCACCTGCCTGTGCGCTTGGCTTATTTCTGGGAAGTTAGAGTTAACAGCAGCTAAAAACTGCTAAAATGGCAGAGTAATTAACAGATTAAAATGTTTAACCCTCTTTTCTACTATTAGCTCTGTTTTACGGAGATTTATTATCTCCATCTTTGAATGTAAGTTACTGGATTACAGTCTAACCCGCCTTCCATTAACAACAGCCCTGGAGAATATGGGGCAGCCAAAGGGGGCATAAAAAAGACAGATTCAGCATCCAGAATCTCATTCTTTAACTGCATGTTGAATACCATTTTGCGATTATGCTGAGGGATAGACAGGCCACGGGAAATAAGCATATGAAAAGCTGTGGGAATAGTGTGTGGTTATGAAGCCTGTTATTCTGGAGATACTGCTGGATGTCAGTATCTTCAACTGCTATAAAACTGGAATAATTTAAATCTTTACAGAAATCCTATTTCTCAGCAATGCTTTCATAGCATTGTGTATTTCACATTGTTACATACTTGCCTCCTAATGTCTTAATGTAAACAAAATAAAATTCATGTTTTCGTAACAGTAAAGAGGAAGGAATAATGTATTTTCTACTTTGTGTAATTTTTAAATAAAAATGGTAGTTTTTATGACAGTTACAGCATGGGAAATCTGGAGCGATCCAGCCTGTTTACAGGAAGGGTTGTCAACTTGCAGGTGTTCACCTCTGTGTCTAGGAATACTGTGTAGGCTAGGGTGTTAAAGTATTGAGGAGAGACATTTTGTGCTCTGCTTTGCTCTGCTTGCAAGACGTTTCATCCTAGTTGTGATCTATCTTGAATTACACACTTTCCTACCCTTCCCTGGGAATTAAGTTGATGTAGAAGCAAGCTATGCCAGGTGCTTCCCCAGGTCTCAGCAGGGTATTAAAGGTAACACTAAGTAGGCTGCAGTTTATAGAGGAGATATAAGAACCTATTTCATACTTCATTTGCACAATGTTTACTTTAGGCTTGTACAGCAGAATAACACAGCAGTGAAATCAACAGGTATTGTTGCTACTCGTGCAAAGCTTCTTCCTTCCACAGATTATTACAATTGTCTGTAATAAGATTATTTCTAATATCCAGTACTCAAACTCTAGCCAATTTTGACAAACAGATAGTAAATCTTGTGCAACACCTGAATGACGTTTTAACTGTTGCTAAGATAAGTACTGGAGAGATGAAGCTACAGAATGAGATACAATAGAACTGGCTGACGCAGTAAATTACTTAATGATACTGGCGGTATTTGACAATACAAATCAGATATCCTGCCTTTTTTTGCCAGGTAATAAATTCTGTTAAGCAGAAGGAATGGAAATTGAGGATAGTCATTATCTACCAAGAGACACCTGGCAGGATAGCCTTTGGTCTGCAGTCTGAAAAAAATCCTGCTCTGAGAAGTGTCAGCCAGAAGTACTGGTGAATCACTAGAGATCTTGCTTCACTGCAAGCACCGTCAACTCAAATTCTGCTCAGTCATTTGAGCCTTGCTAAAATTAGCTGATCTGATCCCAGCTAATATTCCTGCTGCTTTTACATTCATTCCTAAAAAGCATATAAGCCCTTTAAAATGTTTATCGGGATTTCGCATTTCTCCTTATCTTCATGAGAAAGGCTGGCTTCACACTTCCTATGATCAGATAACCAGGCCACAGTATTGGTTATTCTCCTTTCCACAGCTGCTTGGAAAGGGAAGCAGAATATATGGGGGTGGTTTAAATAAGAAACAGAGAGTTGTATGGGGCCTGCATCGGTAAAACTTATGTATTCAAGGAGTTCACTTCAAAGTTTGGCATTGAATTATTGGTTACATCAAATTAATAAAAGTATCAAGATTGCAAAAAGAAGCTTAATAAATCAATCAATCAATCAATCAAACTGCCACTGCTGCACAATTCTGTGGTGAGGGTAAATGGATGGTCAGTATCAGGCAGATGGTCAACAGCAGATAGTCAATTCAAAGCATCAAAACAGCGATGGCTAAGCATGAACCTCTCACAGCTGTGCTGCTTCCTTTGTGAGAGAACTCACAGAGCTACGGCTCAAGAGGCAGAGACAGTACCTGCACAGTACCTTTGAGGGCAGGCGGGGTGAAGACACTCTGCTTCCTCTGCTTGGGAGAGGCACTCTGGGACTGGGGAAGGACAAAACACAGAGAGAGGCAGTAAGAGATGGGCACAGGGAGAGTTTTATGTTCATGGCAGCTCTGGGTCTTTCAGAGGATGCACGAACCAATCTGGGAACTTACTAAGAAAATTATAGTGCATAAATTGATGCCAGCTCCCAGGATTTCATGGCTTCCATTAGATAGGCAAAATATGTGTTTAATGGGCAACCTTTATGGCTCCAGGCAAAACAGATCCAATAGTACTGAAAATTACCTTCACTCTTAAAAAAAATGTCATTAAGCATAAAATTAAGATAGCCTGTGCTTTTAACAGGCAAATAAACATTTACATATATTAACATATTTTCAAGAGTTACATTAACCAGTATTCCAATTAAATATGTTGTAATGAATGGTTATAAGTATTTATGTAAGGTACTACTGAAATTATTAACATGTAAACTTTTACATAAATAAATGGACAATCTCTCCCCTGTACTTTTTCTATGTTTTCAGCAACCTATCACTCAGTATCTGACTGGACCTGATTTAAGTGGCATATTTAGACATAGTTTAACTTTTTCTGGCCTCAAAATCACACCTATGCACGAAAGATAAATTATTCCAAAATAATGGTAGTAAAATTAAACATATGGTATTAGTAGTCAATTATATCAATATATAGTTAGCAAAAATTAACTGGAATACATTCCAGTGCTAAGGCAGAGCAACTTTTGCAAAATGAAAGCAGATAAACTGGTGTCCAATATTATACCAGTTTAACTGCTTTTTCTAAGACAAAGGTTAAAAAAAGGCTGTGTGTGAGCAAATTTTGGTTTTTGTCATATAATCAATTCCTGCTTGTATTTGGTCATAATGATGTTGCCTTTTTGCAAATATTTGCTAAAAATTCCCTTTTCCCTGGGTACTTAAGCTGTTATATAGTCTGTGAATTTAAATTAGATCTATTTCTTCAAGGAACATTTGAGACAGCTCTTAAGAAAACCACTTTCACAGAAGTGGCCAATACTATTGCCTTATCACAATGGATGGAACCATGAGATTTATAAATAAAATATTGTCTTCTTTTGAAAGAGAAAACTATTTATAAACACTGTGGGATAGTTTGTTGATCCTAGACCCAGTAAATCTTTATAAGTCTGTATTGCAGTCCAAATTTGAACCAATCAATAACTCCTACTGCTATTTAAAGGTCTGCCTGCTTGTCTGAGCAACGGGTGAAGGAGAAAGAGATCAGGTAATTGAAGGAACTATGTAAAAGGAGGTTAGAAAATGAGATCAGAGGAGCTAACTTTTAACTCATCTGCAAGCAACATCAATGCACTTCCTGCTGCAGGCTTGGCAAATGATGGGAAGAGAGGAATCTGCAATGCTTTTGTTGACCAGCAGTGATCTGCAGATCCAAAGCAATGCTGGATGAGGTGAACTGACAGGGTCACCTTGAGCCAAGTTTGCTGTGATTTGCCAGGGCATGGAAGCAAGGCAGAAGGGAAATTTGACTTTCCTAGTTCCCTGCTAGAGGGAGAAGAGAAAGCCGGTCAAGCTGAAACACAGCACATCTTTACACAGCCCTTGTTTGAAAGTGATGGTTCCTAAAAGGCTGTGTTACTAAAGATGGTGTGATAATGCAAATGAAAACATTAACAAGGATAAATCAGTGAGTTTCAAAGGGGTTTTAGCCATGGACCTATTATAACAATAAATATGTTTAAATAAAAAACCCCACATCACTTACCTCTGCCTGTGAGATACTTGTTCTTTTCTCATCTTTTTCTAGTGGAAGAAAAGACATGAAAAGAGAAAAGTTAGTACAAAAGAGTTTCTCAACACTTACCCTTGGGACTCTGCCCTGAACCCTACAGAACTATTGTAAATAATAAAATACTCTTTTGATTTACAGCTTTTCTTTTGGCTTTGTCTGTCTCAGAAAATCAGAGGCCCTGATTAGCATTTAGACACAAGCACTGAGTCTAAAGCACTTAACTCCCATTTTTTGTCTTCGAATTACAGCAAGTGATGGAGTGCCTCTACCAGCGGGTCCTTTGGCCAGGCTCTCAGCAGGGCTCTGTGCTCACTGGTGGCTATGGGCATATATTTTGCCCCTGTTTTGTCCAGGGACTGTGCTTTCTTCTATGGTCAGAAAAGACCTGGTTGCCAAATAGTGTACAAGAAGCTTACAATCATCTCTACTGGACTCAAATAATAAGAATTTCATCTCAGTTAAGTTATCAGCATACCAATACTGTTGGGAAAGAGTGCTTTACAGCAATATTTAAAATTAGCAAACTGAAGCTTAACAAAGACTAATCAATCATATTAAAAATTTCATGACATTACTGGATTGAATTTTTTCCTGAAACTACTTACTTTTCTTCTCTTAATTTGCTTTGGACTGTAGGCATGGCAGAAATTTCTAACTAAAATAAGTGTCTCTGAGTACCTGTCTGAACAATAAAGTAAAATCATATGTAACAGAGGAGGGTCAAGGATCTTTCTAACCATTGCACTTAACCAGTTTTTGCATGAGATCCACTTATTTTTCTGTTGTCTTGGGGTAGTTAATGGCCAGAAGGTGTCTGTTTTCTGATGTTGATGTCCCAAATACTTGATAAAGATCATGTAAGATCTTTGATGGACAGTAGTTTAGAGCTCTAAAAGAAAATGCCTTTAAACACAGAGAGGTCAATCTCTCACTGTACCAGCACCCCTTCTGAAATTTCCACTTGGAGGGCTCTCTGTGCAATTTCCACTGAGGTGTGGCAGATCTCTAAATGTAGATCTGAGGGAAGAATTAGGTCTAGACAATATAATTTTATCTAACTTGTTCTGTACCGTGCTGTGCGTGAAGGGATGAGTCAGTCCAGAGAGATGGATTGCATTTTCTATTGTATTCTTTACCATTCTATCTGCGCATCTTGCAAACATTAACTGACTTACTGATTTTTTTCAGTGTATATATTTCCCGTTACCTTTATATGAAAGACATTCAAAAGACTTATACTCAAAGTTAAAAGTGTAGCTGAAAACAGTGCTGATTACTAAAGCATGGTCCCACAGGTACAGAATTAGACAGGACAATCAGGAGGCAAGTTCCTGCCATTGACATTTGTATGAACTTTGGTAAGGTGACTAATCTCTTCCTTGACTTCCCTACCTGTAAATAAGTACAGCAGTGCCTATTTAAATATAGCAGTGCCTATGCACCTTGTAAAGCACTTTGGAGTACGAAGTTAGGCTTGCTAAATGGGTTATTACTTCTGCTCTTGGAATCTTTCTTATTAGTTGTGTACCAAACAGACACGGACTTCAGGGATTCAATACTGGATTGTTTTTAGCTCAGGATTTAGTTTGGAGGCTGAAATTTGAAAAAGTCAGGAACCTGCAGCAGAGAACAATGAAAAATGAGTTATGTCCCATTCCTTCCTGAAACCCCAAAATTGCCCAAATGAAAAATATGCTTTGTAAATCCAAGCTGACGCTTGTATAATGAACAAAAACTGCAATCAGAAGCCTTGTCAGATTTCAGGTCTTGTTCCTAAGCATGTGCACAACTCCAACCCATTTGACTTGCACATTTAGTGTCCTTCGTGGGGTGGCATTACACTAACAGAACTAGAAAGCTTCCAGCCTTTCCTTTCATGTAGCATCCCTCATATGACAGACAACTTCTTGAACAAGAACTGGTATTGTATGAAGTTAGAGAAATCATTCATATCCAAAGGGCAAATAGTGCCAGTGAATAGCATCAGACAACATGGAAAATTAAGAATGACTTACAAAATCACACTAAAAAACAGTTTTTCAAATCTACTAAAGAAAGACTTGAAATAAACCTAGAGGAGCAAAAAAGACAGACTTGAAGCAGCAGACAGGAAGTGTTTCAAGTGAGTTATGAGATGAAGTGAAGGGTAGAGCTGGTTGGAGATGCCATTTGATGAACAGTGCATTTTGACGTGCATTAATTTTTGAGGACAGAAAGACCATTGCATGCTTATTTTTGACAGGCATTTTGATGGATAAGACTCAATGGAGCATATAGATTTTAAGGAGCAGTGACAAGGAATGGGAACGAGGGAAGCTGAAATTCCAGAGTGCCACAGACTGAGACAGAGAGTAGAAAATAAAATCTTTGTGCAGAGGAGGAAGAAAAGATGAAAGACAAGAGAGACATGGAAAGAAGATAGAAGTGCTTGTGTGTAGCTGAGGTAGTACTGAGAGATGGGGGTAATGATGTTGCAGCAGAAATAAAAGGGGGAATTTAGTGGTGACAGAGAGCAGAACTGGAGTGCAGTGTGGGCTGGAGTTCAGTCAAGAGATCTCTGCCTAAGGACATACTTAAAGCCATCCTGGTCTAACTGAAGCATTACATTAATAGTTGTGTGAACATTTTTCCTTAGACAAATAGTGTTTTTCCAGTGTAAATTATAACAATTTGAAAGCAGTCTAAATACAATAATGAAAGCATATGCAACAAAGTCTCCTTTTGTGAATCGATACATGTGGGAATTGATGCTCTCACTGCAACAGTTCTGGCATCAAGAGATTCCATGTAGAATATCTCAGTGACAACGGGATGTACAATGAGAATGGAAGATACAATGTAAGAAAGAAGATCATCAATCAGGTACTGCAAATCAGGCATGTCCACCTAAAGAAGTTAAAAAAGCAATGTATTACCCTCTCAGATCCACTGACAGTTACAAGTTGCACTCTTTGGGCATAAATTCCTCTTCAGAGGGGTCACAAAATAATCAGAAACTAAATAACAATTATCAGACTGTGATATCACTTGATTCACAGGAGAGAATGAAATCCCTGCTATCTCAGCATCCTTTGGTTCCATTGACTAATGTGCAGTCAGGATTCTGCTCACAAAAAATGTCATAATTATACAGAATGAGAAAGTTGCTTATCATGTTTATAACTAGGTAATTAAATTAGATGAATGCAAGTGATCAGCTATTTCTCTCTTACACGAAACAAAACCACAGCTCTTAGTAGATAACTTCTCCCTACAGGTTTGCTGTCTTTTGGGGGCCAGGAGGGAAGAAGACTTTAGTGGTGCTCTATTTTCCTCCCCAAAAGACCATAACATTGCTCACAGAACACAATACAGCTGTGTTATATTCCAAATCTCAACACATACTTTTTTCCAGTGTAATTTGTTCTTGGCTTCTCTACTTAGCTAACGGGAATCTAATTACTGAAGTAATTTATTGACAGTTCCTGTGTTTTTCTTTTGAAGTGGTATATTAGAAATCATATGAAGAGCTGAGAACAGATTTGTACATAACCAAGTGACTGGAAAGTTGAGGAATGTAAAAATAAGACTGGAGCTTGTTTAGAGGTTTTTTTACACCTGTGCTGAGGAAAAAGCAGTTGAGGACTTTCACCTGTGTTGTGTGAATAGTGTCTGAGGCTAAGTGTGAGCATTACCTCATGTAGACTGGAGTAGGACCTGGCAAAACAAATAGGGTTTCAGGCTTTAGTCAGTGTCCTCAGGAAATCACCCATGTTCATCAATGAATGCTTCAATATAAAGGTTATTTCCATCAGTCCAGAAATGTACAGAGATTTTCTGAAATGAAGTCTTATTTCTTTCAGGAGAGGCATTTCTGAAGGTCCAGAGGTTGCACAGAGCCCCTTGCAGCATAGAGATTTAAGCTTTATTCTTTACTCGGGACAAAATCTCACTCTGTTGCAGGGAGACCTGCAAGATTTGCCCTGGATTTATTGCTGAAATATGGAGGAAACACCAAGGGATTTATCTCCCAAGTGTTCTCGGTAGCAGAGCTCTTCTGAATAGTTGTTAGCACATCTGCTCAGCCAAGCTGATATAAAGCCCTGCAACCCCAAAGGTGTCATTATATGAGGTCAGAAAGGAACCAAGTAGATGAGACTAGTCATGGCCAGAATGACAACCACTAGATGTTGCTGATAGCCTTTTCTGTGAATCTCTGCTGTTGTACAAATGGCATGGCCGTGCTGGGGGAAGCCTTGTGGTTGTTTTAGAGTAAAATCAAAATTCATCTGCCTCTTCTCCCACTGGATAATGTTAATGCACTTGTTGCAGCTACACAGGGCAAGAGGTGACCTATTTTAAAAGACTTGGCCTCTGATATCACCCATGGGCAGTGGACTCATCCGGCAAAGGCTTATCTCATCCAGCTAAGTACCCTGCTTTCTTTCCTCTTGGCAAGAGCAAATAAAAGCCTTTTCTGTAGGGTTTCAGTCAGGCACTGGACGAACAGAACAGGTCAGAGAGGCCAGCTTTTACACAAAGGGAACTCAGTAAGAGGGTGGTATAATTGTTGGAGAAAGCTTGTAGAGAGTCTGGAATTTTCCTTGGGAAAACAAAGCTGAGAAGTTTCAGATAAAAATAATGGGGGGCTGATAGGGCTTTGGATTTGGCTACTTTTTGTCATAGTGTCTAAATTTTCACTTAAAAATGACAAATACAGTACTCTTAAATTGCTCAGATAATGGAAATAACCCATGAGCTGCATACCTAGAACAGCTTTTAGTTAAAGAATGATTTTGATTTAAACAAGAATGGTTTGAATCTGAAAGAAATGAGCCTGAAGAGAGGCTTTAAGAACATAATGTCACTGTTAGTGTGGAGGTTTTTCAAAATCCTGCCCACCCCTGTATAAAGAGTGTCACAGGAGACAGCAAAGTAGATGCATTTAGCGCAGTACACACCAAGCTAGAGAGAGAAATCAGAGAATGCTGTTGGAATGGAATAGCTCAGCCAGTTTTATTTCATTAATTTTGATGATATCTCTCCAGTACTATGTCCATGACCAAAGCTTTCTCTCTCAAAAAATGTGAAAGAAATTAACCAGTTACTGACTTCTGATCAGCATGCTCAATGGTGGCACATTTGGAAAAGGAAAACCATTTTCCTGACTTCACTTAACCATTTCCTGTGATGAAGAGGAGGGTGGCTCTCTCCTTCTGCCGCAGCTTTGGGGAATGCTTGTGTGCTTGTGCAGCAGGCAGCAGAGCTCTGCTCACAGCCTTGCTGTGTGCTAATTGTGCATCACAGCAGATCACCTGTTTCAAAACTTTACATTTAAATAGCACAGACCCACACAATTTAAGAAACTAAGAAAAGAAATTGATTATTTTTCAAATTTTCTGAAAATTTGGTTTCAGTTATTTCACATTTTGATTTCTTCATCAGTAAAATAAGGATATTTTTTAAACTACCAGCTTGCCTTACTGATGTTTGACCATCACCATTTGTATTTGCCATTGGTATTTGTAAAACAAGCTCATTGAAATCTGATTTAGGAATTGACTGGCATAATGTTATTTGGTTTTCTCTGCTATCAAAACTACTTTTCCTCCAGAAAAGTAAGATCGAACAATATTTAATGCTTTGCTTTTGCCAGAGTTCTAAGCACACATTGGCAGATCGGTTAGCTTCTCTTTGCTTTCTGCTAAACCACTGACGTAAGGAATGAAGTCCAAAAAGCCAAACATAAAAAATGTTTATGTAGTTAATTGCTTGAGTTTTGCTTACTGGTTTTCATTTTCCTGTATCTATCAATGCAAACTTGACTATGGGTATAGATGTAATTACATTTCATTACAGAAGAAATATCCTGGTAAGCCCTCCTGGTGTGAATATATGTTTCTGAAAATCTCCACATTGCAAAAACACTTCATTAAACTCCAGTATCCTGGCTGCTGTGGTAAACGCAGTTGGAAGGTCTGCTCCCCTCCTCAGTCAAGTGCTGAGAAGAGAGTTCATACACTGTGGTTCTGCTGTGTCTCACACACTATTCAGCATCTAAATTACTGTCTAGCCCTTTAGGGAACACTGGTAACAAGATTTGTATAGGAAATATTAATAATAACATAGGGAAAGAGGAATTTGCTATGCACACAAGCATTTGCATGCTTGTTCTGTTAGGTGTTTTCTGATAAGGTATGTAGTATGGGGAAGGCCCCACATTACCCTGACAGCACCATCACCAAGAAGCTGCTGTCACTCTGTCTCTGAGATCATAAGGTAGCTTTTCCTAGCTAGCTCCTGACTGTAACCAGCCCTTTGTAGCTGATAAAATGCCACAGGCTGGATGAATCAGCTGCTTGGACATCTACAACTTTCTTTCCAGGTAAATTAACCCGTTTATATTTACATAGCTCTCTGTATTTCCCACCTTCAATATTCAAGTAGCCATTGCTAGCACTGAGATTAGGGGCAGCAATCTCCTTTGTTAGATCAAATCTTTTTTGATGGTGCTCAGAGTCAACCTCTAAATGAAAAGAATGATCATCATCTTCCTCCCAGCACACACAACAGCATTTGATCCAAACACCATCTATTTCTCTGAACATCGTACAGACAGTACCCAAGGACTCACTTTCAACTGCACAGCTATAAGAATATGAAATAAAACCACCTTTCATAGAATACACAGATAAAAATATCTTTAAAACATACATTCTGAGACTATAATCTGGTTTGGAAGAAACTGGAGACATTACAGACCTCCAATGTGAATCTAAATGTATTTGTTTATATCATACGAATCTCAGAAGGGAGTTATAGTGCCTGATTCACCACCTTGTTATTTCAGTTTCATGCCAGACTCATGGAAATCAGTCTACTTTCACTGGCATTAAACTAGAATATAACAGTGATGAATCAGGTCTGCAGCCTTACCACAGAGCAGTCATGAATTATTACAAGCACAAAAAATCATCCCTCTCTTAAGCATTTTGTTTCCAACTTGTCATTCTTCATCCCTATGATACCTGTTAAATATACAACAAATTCTAAATAAGTTCCACAAATCAAATATTACTTCTCAAAATATACACTGGAAGAGAATTCAAATTTAATTCTTTTTCTCCCTTCTTATTAATAAGCACTGGGTTGTCCTGTCTGACTTCTTGGAGTTACACTTCTGCCAAGTAAGACTTCTGTGGTCTTCCAGCTACTGCAAGCCCTGTAAGGCATTTTCTGATACTATCCTGGCTTGGAATGGCAGAACACAAAACAGACTTAATGGAAAAACCTGTCATGAAAAATTATTCCATGCAGAAGTTACTTCTCCCCTTAGCACAGGAGGCCCTGTTCTGTAGACCTGCTCTACAAGAGGGCCAGGTGAGCAAAGAACATGGAGCAGACCTTCCTGACGGTAACCCCTTCATCCATCATATGGGGACATTTACAGACTTGGCAGGTCTCCCCAGAGAAAGTAATCAACCAAGACAGAAATACACTAGAAATTAACATTGTTTGGGTAGTAATGTAAAGATTGACTTTAGGTCACAATATAAACAGTGGTAGGCTTGAAGTTGCTTTCTTCTAGTTGCTTTGTAAGCAGCACAAACTCCTCTTTGCTGAACGAAATGGAGACAACTTTCAAAGAACAACTTACTAAACAAGAGGAGCCAGAAGGAGGTAAGTAAAAGGCTTTTTCCCCTTTGATTTCTCAGATGAGACATTTTCTGGACCCAATTTAAATCTCTTACTGGATTACCAGGAATGACTGACTGAGCTAAAATTTAATGTGATCTGCAGCTGACCAGTATGGACTCAGCATCAGAGCCGGGAGGAACCTCCGGCAAGACCACAGGGTGTCACTGTGTGCAGGAACTCCAGGTCAGGAACTGCCTCTATATAGCTTAGACCACCCTTAAATTAGCTCCTTTCCAAAGAATACCATTTAGTTAGCAGTAAAGTTCTTCTTTCCTTTTCCAGCACAAATTACCTATTGCACTCCCACCCTCCACAAAAAGGAGCTCTATCAGTGCCCACCTCGGCTGGGTGTTAAGGGAGTCTGAGCAGTGCTACAGACAAAATGAGTCCATCACCCAAGTTCAACACAGTGCAAATCCTGTGACAAACCTGTGGTCTGCATCGGCAAAACAGAACTTCGTAGGGATATAATGAACTAGTGCTGGGGTTAGTACAGCTGAGAAAGAACTCCAGACAGTGCTTAATAAGAACTCTTGCGCATGAACTAAACTGAGTAATGACAGTTACATTCATATTCATGGCATCTTTGAAATTACAGGTTAATTTGCTTACTTAAGTAAAAATAAGTGAGAAAACTAAAGAAAACTGGTGAGATAAGTGATGTGAAATCTAAAATCCTTGGGCTATAGAGAAGGTTGGTGGTAATGAACTCAAGTCTCAAAACATACAAAGTAAGAGTTTAAAGGTACGTGATAACCTATATATGATTCTCTTTTATGCACACCTATTTAGGAAAACTTCAAAACTCTCTTTCCGATTGAAATATACATAAGAAAAAATTCCTTATTCTTGAAGCAAATAAAAGTAAACCAGATAAAAAAAAAGTAAAGATTGACTTTTCTGGCATGAGGCAGAAGAGGAACCTGATAGCAAACATTTCTGGGTGACCCAGAAGGTGCTGGAGGGCCAATCAAGCTAGAAGAAGACCTTGGGAAAATAGATTTTTTACAGAGGTACAGAAAAAGGCAAAGGACAAGGACTGAAAATTGACCTAAAATGCAGTGTGGTGTCTTAAAGTTTGTCCAGCTGTGCAGGAGAACTCACCTCATTGCAAGGTTACACTGACACAGAATCTACTCTGACACAAAAGCAGACGTCAATATAGATTATATCTCTTCTGCACGGAGTAAGGGCAGTTTCCACATTCACAAGGTAACCTCACCTGTCCTGAAACCTGACAGGGAAAGAAAAGACTCACAAAAAGGAACTAGGAGGTCATAGAATCATAGATAGTTAGGGTTGGAAAGGACCTTAACATCATCAAGTTCCAAACCCGCTTCCATGGGCAGGGACACCTCACACTAAACCATGTCACCCAAGGCTTTATCCAACCTGGACTTGAAAAAGGTCAGTGGAGATGAAGACAGCTTTTGAGAGGTTAGAGGAGAGGCAGAGCAAATACTCAGAGTGTCAGCAAATACTCAGAAAAAGAGGTTCAAAAAGCAGAAATGTACCTCTAAAATTAATGTGCCCAAGCAAAACATGCTGCCAGACTACTAAATGCAAATAGCAGCTACTGCTTTACCAAATATTTCCAAAGCTTGTAGAAAAAATCTTCTCAAGTAGTTTGTAATTACTCTGTCAATAGACTCAGTCAAAGCAATGTATCATTTTGTGTAAAACTTACTGTGTTCATTGAACATTTTCAAATACAAAAGGAAGCTATGTACCTTGAGAAGGCAGTTACCCAGAGTTGTGAATTTATCAGTAATACTGAGTAGTATTAGTAATGCATTACTTTCCAGCTGCTTGCTTTCTTTGTGTTCAGTCTGTGTTCAAGGGACGTACTGAAGAGGTTGAAGATCAAAACACAGCTACGGCAATGATCATGAAGAAAAAATCTATGGTTACCAGAAACGTAATGGTAGCCAATCCTCTGATAAACATTTAAACCTTTTCCTAATAGCTTCATATGCAGGAATCAGTTGTGAAGGAAAATGGCTCAGAATTGACCCATTGACTGCAATCGTATTGGAGTTACAGCTGCAATAGCTATCACTGCAAGCAGTTCCTCTCTCAGTTGTGAGCTGAACCAGTGCCCTAACATAAATTTATTCTAAAATAAAACCCAGAAACAGCAGCCAAAACTAAAAAAGTCAAACATTTCTTAGCATGCTATAGCTCATAAAGCCACTATAAAATATACCACAGCTGAGCAGTTGTGTATTGCACATTCTGGAAAGTGACATTTATCAGGGGAGAAGAAAACCAATACAAAACAATAAAACTCTTCCTTAGCCAGTAATTATTATTGCTGCCTTTGCAGTTTCCTTCCTTTTGGAATAATACCTCAAGGATTTCAGTCAGAATGTGTTGTAAAGCTAGTCCTGGGCAGCTGCTTGTGGCTTGTTTGCGATTAGAATGTACATGTATTAAAGGTCCTAGCATATGTGTACAATCTTATGTGTGAATCAAGTGAGCTATTAATAATAGTACTTCTTAGGGTTTATAACTCTTTTTACAGGAAGAAGATGCAGCTACCAGTTTTGTTTGTTTCATTCATGGTTTGGCTTTCTAAGCTTTCAAAGAGTCAGCAAAATGAGGTTCACAATCTCATTCTCACCAACAGCATGACTAGGTAGGATAGAAAAGATAAGGCAATCACTGTTAACTCAAAGTCAGCTGTAATTTCCAAGGGCTTTTTCCAGAATTTCTGCTAACCCCACTAAATACCAGAGACAGAGGGGACCCTGAGTGTTGTTTTATACAACTCCATCAGTATAGTCACAATGAGAAACACCTCTCTGTGATTCCTGTGGAATGAGCTGTTCCATACCCTCCTACGAGATGTGCTGTACACACTAATGCCTAAGTAAGTCATGCGCTAGCATCAGTATTTTAGGAGGTTTGAAAGTACATTTCTAAACAATTACAGCCTTGCTGTCTACTTACTGTATTTCAAAAACAGACAGTAAAAACCTAATGTAGATCTGGATAAAAAATCTTCTGAAATACGATTCTTTAAAAGGAAATTTCTTTTTTCCCTCCCACCCCCAATCACTTCTTCGTTCAACAGCATAATTTCACTTCAAAGAGAAAAGATTATAAGATAGCATTTAGTAATACAAACATGTTGCATTCGGAGCAGCCAGGCTTGTAGGTTAAATTCCTCCCCGATTCTGCAGCTGTCCTGTAGATCTTAATATGGATAAGGTGGAACAAGTCCTGCAGCTACAGGGTGGCTGATCCCGGAGGTGCTGCTGCTGGTGATCAAAGAAAGAGCAGGAAAGTTCATCCAGATCTTCTATGCTTTCTGCCGCTGCCTGAGAACAGTCATGGCAGAGAATTTCCAAAAGACTTGAAGGGAATACTGTCACCACAAGCCACTGAGCGGTGGAGGCTCAGTACTGAAATGTTTAGATTATGGGATGTCTTGGTACCAGGAGAAGCAGTACTGTAGGATGCAGGAGAGTTCACTGCTTTATTGGACTTTCTATCTGCCTTGCTCAAGCTCATTTTCTGTCCAGTAAGACTCTTCTCTGCTTGTTTCATCAGAACAAAGAACATGGCCTCAGGTGAAAAACATGACCTTAAAAATGTGCATTTGTCTACTTAGCACTGCTAACTCTGCAAGTGTGGTTTGGTTCCACAAGGTGATAATGCCAAGACATTAATTCTCTGTGGTACGTCTGCATTCCAGATATCTTGGGGAAAACATAAGCAAAGAGTGAGCATGTAACCTTATGCTTCATTCTACTATGACATACTCTTGGTGCTCCAGTATAGCTGTTTGAGAAATGTAGTAGAAGTGATGATTTTATATACAGACACATGAATAGCATTGTGAGGGGGAGAAGTAGAAAACAGAGAAACAGAGCTCCTTCCAATATAGCTGAATTCTACCCTAAAACTACTTTGGTTTCAGTAAAAAGAGACTTTGCTGGTCCAGCTGATCTCATTTCCACCAGTTGGTGACACAGCTCAGACTCGGAGAGCAGAACTAAGCTCTACACCTCCCTGCACTCTGAACTTCTGCAGCCTTGTGAAGGAAAAAACCTTCCACGATTGATGGCTTTGTTTTGTTTAGAATGTGTGCTAGTGTTTAGTCCTAACTCATCAAATTCCTGCTTTATGTGTATCTTGAGGAGAAGCTTTAACTTCAGTTACTCCATATAAAGAGTTAAATTTTATCTCTGAAAGCTCAATACACGGGGCTATCTTGATTGATGCTTTAAGTGCAACCCCTTCCCAATATTCTGAACATAATGAGGTTAGTGCTAAAAGCTGGATTCTCTCTCATCTGTCTGCATTATCTATTTATTCTGCACACGTCACCATGGTAAATGAGTGCTGCATTAAGTACTAAATAGTTGAGGTCAGACAAAGCCTGGGTTGTTTTCCCCCCCCTCACAAATCCTGAAACATTTATTAATGTATTTTAGTTTATTACCTGAGGTTAAAAAAAAATAAAAATTAAATATCAGTATTATCACATTATTGAAGTATCTCAAAACAACTTTGACATACTTATTCACAACATTTTGTCTTACAATGTTTAAATGGACTTAAATTCAAGTAACCTTTAAAATTATTTACCAGTTTTAAAAAACACTCAAAATACAAACAGAATGTTTGCCACAGGCTAAACTGGACCTATTTTGATCCAAACATTTATTTTCTTTTAAAATGCTACCAACTCCCTAAATTTTATACTCATGTAGCTGTATTAAATACTGCTTAAGTACTTTGACTATAAGAAGTAGTTAACTACACCTATGTGCTTAATTTTTTTAATCTGCCATCTATTTAGAATTCTCACCAGAGCAAACTATTTGAGATATATAATGGTCTTGTGTGAGGCATCCCTGCCCATGGCAGGGATGACCTTAAGGTCCTATCCAGCCCTAATCATTTTATGATTCTGCAAGTATTTGGCACAGTGTTTGTCTGTTAGAGTTTGTCTAGTAAAATGTTAAGCCTTATGAATGCTATGAAGTTAGAACCTGTCCAATTAACTTACCAGGTTAAGTACTTATGCACACTGCTATTCTCTTACCCATGGCATAACCCTTTGTCATGTTAATATGCATGGAGATGATAACAGAGGTAAACATTCTGAAATCTTATCAGTCGTGACACTGAATAATCAGGCAGCTGGAGATCTGTAACATGAAGCTATATATATTAAAAATGATTTGCAAATAATCTCCTGGGGTGGAAGAAGGCTGTTTCTATGGTGCTTTTATATAAAGAATGAGGAAAACAGATGAAGAGTACAAGGTTCAGCTCTAAAAATACCTCCTTCACTTTCAGATAGTTCTATGGACATTGACCCTTCCAACACAAACCCAACAGGAGGCAGGGAGCAAGAGGAACAAGTAATGTCATGGTACACATTAGGAGCTTAGCTGCACTGATAAATGAAAAAGTACATCAATTCACCTGTTGGGGATTTAAGGGCAAAATGAGATAAACATATTAATACAATTCCACCCATAGTGGGAGCAAGAAAAACTTATGGGTTTGGCTTCATGTCCATGCCACAAATCTGAGTCCTGGTTGTGGCTATCCAACCTCTGTTTCCAGTCTGCTGGGCTAACTCAGGCTTTTCCACATACCAGAGCTTTCTCAGGCAATGTTTGCATCATGTGCTCCCCTGTCTCACAGAAGGAAGGCAGGCTCCAGTGAACAAGAGAGACTCATCCTTGTTTTGACTGAATTCAGTCACTTCAGCCAACTAGACCATAGTCAGTAGAAACAACCAAGCTCATAAAGACTATGTGTTATGTCAAATGTACCTAGCAGTTGCCTTTAAACACTGAAAATGAAGGAAGCATGGATAAAAATAAACACAAAAAAAGAAGAAAAGTTAATTTTGACCAGACCATGCAGAACATCTTTTTGTTTTGACTTTCTCTGAGTAGTTTTGGGACCCCTTTCCTCATTATAGCATTACTGACTGGTTAAAGAGACAGTCCAGACTCTACTTGGATCGCATAACAAATAGTATGCATTTCCTACTGTTTCACATTATGTGTTTTACACAATGACTAAAATGTTCCCAGGGAATGTTTCTATTTCTAAGGTAATGTGTTCATGACCTCAGAAAATAGCAAAAATGCATCTGTCTGCTTTGGTGATAGCCTTTCAGGTAGGCACAGCACTGCCTGGTTCATCCCAACCAATTCAAAACTTATGCTATGAGTTGTCGCAGGGACTTCTGTCAACCTGAAATGCAGAATAAATTCAAAGTAGACCAAATGAAAGAGCATCCAAGCATAGCATATGTAGGTAATAAAAAGGGATGCAGCTTGCCACCGAACATTTGCAGTCAGACATCAGCATGCAAACAGCAGGATATTTTCAAGGACAGATATTTTCATCTCTGTTCTGAAATCCCTAGTACCAAAGAGATCTTATGCAATGTTTGTTTTATATATTCCATTGTTTCACAGTGTCAGATAGTCCTTTTCAGCACAGGCTGAAAGAACATGAAGGTCCTTGCTGTCCTGACAAACAGTGCCTGATTTCTGAGCATTCTGGTACCATTGATAATATACACTGAGCTGCACCAGCCCTGTGGTGTGAGGGGATGCAAAACTTTTTCACTGCTTATTGCCATAACCCCTCAAACTCCCAGACTAAAATAAAAATAGACAGCACACTTAAATGGTATCCACAGCATATAGAAAAGCCAACTAGTTTGACACAAAAAAATACAGCTAATGACAGATTTTATTAATGTGCTGCTTTTCTGAATGCTTTATTACCACATTAGAAGCCTAAGTTTGCAATTGGAAACAGCTGCTGTTTGGCTTACTCACTTTCTATTTCCTGAACCGAAGTAAGCACTGTGTTCTAACAGAATCTCAAGCTTTTGAAAAACATATCAGTTTTCATGAACTGTGAGACCAAGAGCTCTCTGCTGATTCAAGTTTCAATGAGACTTTTGCCTGAGACAGTGTAGCAGAACTGCTTTACAATGCCCAGAAACAGCTGCCTCCTACTTAGTAGGTCTTTTTTGATCCCAGTTTATTTTGTCTTGGGAGAAAAAAAAAAAGTGACTATGAGATATAAACCAAACACATTCAGCCACCTAGAAGCATAATCTAACAAATATTAGTCACATGCTGGGTAAAGCATGTCACATTTATCCCCTAAAGGATGGGGTGATGGTAGAGTTTGCATCATTAGAAAAGCACATCTACAAGTGGTCACTATTGTGCAGGGAAAGTCTAGATCCAATTTAGCATTTAAAAACCCCTAAACTCTAATCTACTTTGTGTTGTCATGGGATCACCACAGGTATAAGGACAGTTTTTCCTCCCACTACCAATCTGGCTGTGCTGTTTGCCGCTGCACTAAATACTGAGGCTGCTCAGAACAAACCTCTAGGCAATGGCAGTAAACTGAAAGGCATGAATTCCTCTCTGAACAACAGAAAATCAGCTGGGAACGAGACAGAAAAACTGCAAGTGAGCAAAGACAAGCTGCAAGCAAGTTCCTTATCTGGAAACAGGTACAACTTGTTTATCTTCAAGTTACTATTTCCAGTCTTCAGAAAACTGAGACATGCTGAGTTGTACTTGGAATACATGTTTTATATTGCTTTTGCAGTGACAATATACCCTTGTTGCCTTGAAATGAGATTTACAAAATACAAAAAGGCAGCAGTTATCAAAACACATTCCTATGTTTTTCTTATTTCCAACCACCAAGTAACATTTACATTACAAACAAGGAAGCCAAAACAGGCAACGGAGCACAAAGGAGAGCTGGAAACAGCAAATACATAGGAAGTTCAGAAATGCAAAAATTCATCCTAGTGTTTATGCATATTCTAATATTTCAAGAAGACTGAACACTTCGACACAAGTTGAACAGCCTTTGCTAGCCAGACTGTTTGATATTGCGTGGCCCTGTGACAAAGCCAAACTGGCATTGTTTTCTGATCAAAGCAAACCCTAATAGCATTAAACCTGAGCAGCCTGACATGCTTTCCTCTCTCAACCATCACTTCTCTACATTGCCACCAGCTTTATCTTGAGCTGTTGCAGTACAATATTCTGCTAGTTTAAAGCATGGTCAGACTTTTATTTCAGATTATACAAATTTTAATATCTATTCTGCTATGCTTGATAAGGTGACAGGAGGTTGTCAGAATATTATGGCAGTGCAGAAAAGGTTGCTTTCAGTGTACAGTTACACACAGTTTCTGTTGGTTTCGATAATATAGCAAGAAAAAGAGGAAGCAGGAGAGCTTTAGCAATTTTTGAGTTAAGTCCTTGTGCAGCATAATAGTTAAATGTGCCTTTAAAACTAAGCATACGCTTTGTTCTTTTTAATAAAGGACAGACATGGATCAACCGTGGTTATAGCAGGACACAAATGGATTACCCCAGTAGCCCATGGAGGCATCCTGCACAGGATGAGATGCTGCACATTTTTGTAGTTCTGTCCATAAATATTTGTATTTCATTTCACAAATAGTAAAAGGGTCTTATAACTTCAAATAAAAGTAAAACTGATTAGATATGATGAAGTCAAATATCAGATGCTCAGGAAAATATAGCTCCATTGATGGCAAGTGAAGCAGAATAGAGTTAATTAACTTCATAACTAGACTAAGTTTGCTAGTGCTAGCTTCTCTGCTCAGATGTGACATACAGCCCATCAAAGAGCACTTTACAGAGCACTTCTTACAGAAAGAGTTAAGGGTTTATTCACTTATGCTACTTCACAAGCTCATTTTGTCCACTGCAATCATTGTTACTGCTGCAATTGAGATTTCTCTTTTGTGACTTGGATTGCAGTTAGATACAGTACCAACCAGAGTAAACATGAGAAAATGCACCAGCCAATGATGCTAGGCTGGATATTAGCTCCTTCAGTCATATTTACCTCCTGTCTTTCAATCACTTAGTGTGGTCTAGCACTGTCTCCTCGGAAGTAAGGAAGCCAAGCAGACTTTTCATGCAGATTTGGAGTAGTAGTCGTGGGTTTAAAATGACTCAGCCTTAGTAGATATTCTATCCTCACTTTATAGCACAATGGGCCTGACCTAAAACAGTGAAGACATCTTCCTGTCAAAGTGCAGTAGACATCAGGGGTGGATGAGAAGATTTAGAAGAAAACAACTATTTTAGACATTTGTACAGCTCAACTCCAACTGAATTTATTGTGAGGTTCTGAAACGTACAAAGGCATTTTACTGTCTTCTGGTTTCCAGATGGGTCTGCATCCAGAACACCAGAATACCACAAAAATGCTGCTTTTTTTTCCTGCTGCAATCAGAAGCAGCTGCAACAGAAGACTATAGAAAAGTCTGATTCTTAGAAAATGCTTGTCTTTGTTTTACAAAGTAAAAGTAGTTTATATACTTGAATAAACTTTGCAGGGCATCCAGACATTTAGAATTGCATTAGGACACACATTTCAAACCCTTGCAAGTGTATATTTCACTAGCTGCTTGCTCCTAATGAGGGAACTGGGAGTATTCCAGCATATAAAATACAAGATACAGGATTCTGGTATAGCCCAGCTATAATTTCATAGGTGGCTTTGACAGTATCACTGAAATTTTCTGCTGCTCAGTTTCCCCACTGACCTAGGGAATCACACTTCTAAAGTGATCGGTTGAAACGTGAAGTCAACACCCCTACTATTATTATTTTATTGACTACAACCATATGCAGTGGTGAACTACACTTTTTTGGAGGCAACTTGTTACTCAGCATCCCACTGAATTATATTCAAAATCCAATAACTGACTAGCATTTTGGGCTTTAACCAGCAAGGTGTCAAGAGTCCTTAGGATTAGGTATACAATGAAAGTTGAAGGTATACAACAATTTTAGAGGCTGTACAGCCCCTGCAAGACCAACACCATAAAGAATTTTATTCCTGTTTGTTCTTCCATTGTAGAGCTATTGTCCAATTTGGCTTTGCAGCCCTTGTATTCAGCAGATTTATACAGCCACATGTGCATACTACATGTTCAAAACACTTGTCCATATCAACCATACCATATAGAAAGATACAGGCACACACTTATGCATAAACTACATGGTGAGGTGCAGGAAAATGAGGGTGCTTTTAAAGATTATATTTTTATCTGACTTTTTATAAGATTCATGAACAAGACAAGGTTATAATTTAACCAAAGAAAACCTTCATTGCTATTAGTTCCCTGTATCTAGTAAGAGGGGGCACAATCTAAATAAATAACAATATGTAAGTGAAGGTGAATACTAACTCTTGGGCTTATATGGAAGTTGCCTGATATCTGTAGCAATTCTGACTCATAATAAAAATGATTTATTTAAAGATTTATTATGAACATTGCAGGAAAGGAGATAACAGACATGCACCACTGTTTACAGTAAAATTTCCTGTAAATTAAAAAGAGTTCTTTTTCTCTGTTTGGTTTTGATTTGGTACTGTACCAAGTATCTGTTTATAAAAGGAAATATGACAGTACAAAGTGTACAAAGTGAATTGCAAAATAGATCAACAGTCAAGGTGAATTTGCTTTAAATTAAGTCCTAGCAACAAAGAGGCTCTAGATCTCATGAAGGTAAGGAAAGTCAGTCTAAGGCAGATCTTTCACGCACCGTTACTGAAAGCTGAACTGCCTGAAATTCAGGCCAGAAAGCTACTCTCCAAACTAGGATTGGTATTAGCCCTTCAGCAAATGTGTCAGTCACTCTCAGTGTCAGAAGAATATAACCTTAGCCATATGCCATGCTTGAACCTCCTTAATCTGTGTGCTGTGCTACAGGGATCCCAACCCCAAGAGCAGGGCTCTCTAAAGGGTTTTTTTCTGCACACTTCTGAGAAAGTTCAGCTACTGGAGACCATCAGCACAGCGCAGTAAGTGGAGATCCAAATAGAGCTAAGATGGTTTTATTTTACTGAGGTACCAGTGCACCCAGTAATGACCTTAGAGACACCTTAGAGACCTTAGTGAGAAAAAGCCTGAACTGCTTGTAAAAAAAAAGCTTCAGGTGGTAAAGAGATAAGGATGGGAAAAATCATTGCAGAGCACTACAAATAAAAGTTTGGTATAAAGCAGGTAGCATGGTTTAAAGGGACTATGTCTTGAGGACTTTTTCCTGTAATTAATTATTCTGAGTTTTCTTGCTTATAATACTCTCTAAACAGCTTATTAGAGTATTTCTGGAGTCACATTTATGTGACAAAGTATGTTGCAGCCTCAAATGGTCCCATCCTACAGCAAATCTTCAGGGGGAGTGTTGGGTGAAGGTAGTGCATTCACAGTTAAAAAGGAATAATGAAACCAGGCATCACATGTTTCATCAGAAAACTAGAAAGCAACCTGTTCTGCAGAAGCAATTCCCATAGTTGAATTAGCCCTGGAGCCACCCTGGTATATCTAGAGACTGGAGAAGCAGGACTAAGGCTTCATAGACCTCCAAAGTGTCCAGCCAAGGAAAGAAAATGTTTGTGAATGGAAGTGCCAGATCTGGGTCATATTAATTCCCCATGCACATGCAACAAAAGATTTACATGGAGAATAAAATCCTGAAATTATTGACATTATCTGGAGGCCAGAAGTTACATGTCTCTCTGGGGTTTACTCCAAACTGTTCCAAGATCCATTATCTGATATTTAGTGCTATGAAATTAATGCTGGATTTTTAAAATCATGTAGTTATTAAAACCAATTTGCAGACAAGCCTGTGTATACAAGTTCAATGGTTTAGAAGGTATGTTGGCACTTACCTGGGGGCACATGTTCATTCATGATGACAAGTGATGCTGGTGTAGGCCGCCTTTTCCTGATCTGTAGCAGGCATGAAACAAGGAGATTCATTAGGGTGCAGTTATGCACACAAAGCAAAATAAAAAAATCCATTGGGTGTCCTCCTGAGTATAGATCAGGCAAAGTTAAAAAACTAAATGCTTCAAGAACAGCAGCACATCACTGTCTTACTGACTGCTTGTCTGGTCTGACAGTGATCTGGGTCATGCTGCCGCCTGTACATGGAAAACAAAGGCATGGGAAAGAGCTTTCCAAAATACCTTTAGGATTTACAGACATCTTGAATAAGGTTTTGGGCATATATCAGTCATATCTTAAAATATTGCCATTTAGCGTTGGGTCAGGAAAATCATTGCAGTAATTTGTGTGCTTATGTGCACAAATACCTTGTCCTGTTACAGCTCTCACAAGTAATCATTAATAATACTGTTTTGTGAGTGCACTTGAGAGCTGATACTATGGGCCTTCCAATGAATTTATGATATTTCTAAGCTGTGGCCAGAGGTGTTACTATTGTTCTTTAACTAAAGAAATGCAATACTTGATACTTTGAAAAGAATTTTTTCAGAGCACAATACAACTGATCTTTCATATCAATATCTAATCCTGATTTGTATTCAGAGTTTATTTGGTTAAGTACTTTTGCTACATTAACAGTCATTGAACTACATGATATTGGACTACCCCCTTATAAGGCATACATTTGCTTTGAAAGCTTTGTGTTGCTTTGCTAAAGCATCCAAGCTATTGATATTCTATAGAATTTAAGAGAGGAACCAGGACTATTCAAGCTAGAAACCATTCTGACACAAAACCTCAATGTCAGGGCGTTTGTTCCTTTTTAGTTGCTGAGCCAACATCTGTATTTAGCTGGGTTCAAATTTTGCTTTCAGAGGTGTAAGTAGAAAATTACATCATCAAGGTTAATGGATTTATTCCAGATTAGCATAACTGTAGCTGGCAGCAGAATTTACTGCTTTAATTTTATCACATAGCCACACTGAAACTATATAGCACTTGGGACTAAACTCACAAGAGCAAAAAAGGACTGCCCATAAATTCAGGGCAGAATTTGGGCCACAGCATTTCAACAGCCATGGGAATTCTGGGAAGTCCTAATCCTATGGTTCTCACGGATTTCAGAAAAATATCAGAACACATCCTGCTTGAATTCATTGCAGGACTGTCACAAAAGGCACGGACATTTTGCAGAAGTACCTATGGACAAAAGAAGATCTGCAGCAATTCTCTCCTGCACCCTTTTAGTATTTCTTCATTGAGTGGTCACCCAAAATTCATTTTATAGTAAAGGTGGCTGCCTTTTAAGAGCCATGACATCAGAATGTTCAGGAAACCAGATACTTGTCCTAAAGCTCAAATAATTTCATAGCTAATGACACAGAACTGTGAAGGTTATAACAGTCCCCTGCTATTATCTAAAAGTAGACTTACCAAAATAGAAACAAATGTTGAGAAGGACTTGGACTGAACGCATATATGGGGTCACCTAATTACAGTTTATCCAGCTTTTCTCATAAAATTCCCTGTGTCCTTCTGTATGCGCATCTACGCATATCTGTACTCAATAATAGATATCTTTTCCTCCTTAGACATCTGTATTGCTATATATATGTGTGTGTGTATGTTTTGGAAGCGAGTCAAAAGCTAAAATAGCACACACATAACTTCAACACTGACATAAGTCACATATATATGTTCACCTATATATTTTTCAGTATGCAAACCCCTGTAACAATGACATAAAGAAGATCATATAAAAAGAAATTGAGAAATATAGGAGGTAACTGAAGTGATAACTATTGTGCAAAACATAAACTGTATTTTCTCATGTTAAAATGAATGGCAAATAAGCCGTCTCCTGCGCAATCTTTCCATTAAGAACCTATTATCAGCTTCATGTTTTGTCTGATGAAAAAATAATATACTTCAGTTGATTTGTTGAGGACGTATATTACGTATTAGGGTACAAGTGCAGTTACAGAAAAGGTACAACATATATACTGAAAAACCTGCCCAACGTAAAGAAGCCTTATTCTGGCTAGAGGACATATCCCCCTCCCTCTTTGGTATATCCAGACATTGCTATAACCTCCAGAGCATTTGAACTATAGTTATGCTAATGTAAGTTAGAAAAGCATTTAGGCCACAAGTATTATCTGTTCACACCACACACCTCGCCCCCATTCCTACCCCATTCCCTCAAAACAGTGAAAGAAACTCATCTTCCTTACCTGCTCAGCTGCCTCAGGATCTATTTGACTCTGAAACAGTGGCACAGCAAACTGTATCTTTTTAGGGCTGTTGGGCTCCATTGTGATGCTGAGGTGAGTCAGAGAAGAGCCTGGAGCTTGAGACTTGGTCTGCACCTCTCCCGGACACCCTCCTCACAGCCAGGCTGCGTGCTCCTCAGTAACAGCTGCAACTCCCAACTTAGCAAGGGAATCTGTGTGAGCCGAGCAGCTCCCTTATTCCACATCCACGGAGATGCCGCTGGCTTGGCTATTTTCTTTTTCCTCCCTCTCCCCTCTCTTTTGCAGTCCTTCAGATCCTCTCAGCACAAAGCTGAAAGGAACAATAAGCTAATTGTGTACCAGTTCACTTCTGCATATGCCAAGCATTCACTCAGAAGCTAATTGAAAATGCAATACTAGCATTGCATGGCCTGGAGCCCTGGGATTTGAAAAAGAGGATCTCTCCATCGTACATTACTAACTGGCTGCTCAGAAGTGCAATGCAAGCTCCCTCTGAGTATTGCTGATGGGCTCTTAATTATTGATGAACACAAATCAGGAAGTTTTCAGATTTTGGGGGTGGAGGTAGCAGGAGGGGTGGATGCAATAATTCCATCTCTGTTACACTGTGCCAGAACAGCTTTCCTCTTCTCATGTATCACACATTTGCCTTTGCTCTCTCAAATCCCTTTCTAAACCTCTTAAAGGAAGATTTTGGGGAGTGATGCTACACAGATGCCTACACTTCCATGAAGCACATCTGGTGTGCTAAGTAGGTTTGCACCTTGGGCTGGGTTTTCAGATTTAGACTGTGATTTCTTCTGGTGGGCTCCATCTCACATGACTTCAGATACTGAGAACATCCATATTTGCACCAGCTATCTGGGCTCCCTCATGCTAGGCACATCAAATGGCATTTCATCTTGTCCTCATTAAATGGAATATAGTGTTTACTGGAGATGGCATTTTTTTCCTATTAACCCTAGAAAAAGTGTAGATACCTCAGGCTAGTTACCTCACTTCTAGACAGCTAAAATTCAGAGGGTCAAATCCTACCTCAGGGTACAAAATCTGTGCCTTCTTCCAAGACCACAAAAAGAATTTGGTCAATCATACCAGTAGCACCCTTTGGTGAATGTAATTATTTTCACTTTTCATGTCACCTTAATTCAAAAAAAGTGTATGAAATGATACACAGCAACCACTGACTTCACCTATTTCGTTCCTTAGAGCACCTGACCACTGCCAAGCAGAGCTCCTGTGACAAAGATGTGCTTGACACCAAAATTGCAACCACGGATGGAAAATGCCCTAGAGCCAGTCCAAATGACTATGCTGAAAGCTTAGGTGTAGGCTGAAGAGCATCGGACCAATCTCCTGTTACATACTACCAGGAGCAGGGAAGAAAGAGAAAACGAAGTAGAGGAGGAAAACCCAGACTGGCCCAGCTCATTACAGAACCAACTTTACCTGGGATGAGGGTACCTGCAGAGAAAAAGTGCATTTTGGTCAGGTTTTTTGGAGGGCCTGTGAACAGGGAAAGGGAACAAAACCAACCAGAACAAAGAGCAAACATGAAATTCATGGAAAGGAGTAACAACTTGACTCTGCCTCTGACAGACTGCAGTGGGAAACAGAGAAACAGCTGAATTCAAAGCTAAGGCTGGACATCACCAAAACTTAGAAGATTGAAAATGCACTCCTTGTTCATCGAAAGGACTAAAGATTTTTGCAGCTTATCACAGGTTTATTCAGTCACTGAGTATTTTTCCACCTGTGCCAGTTGAGGAGGCAGGGAAGGAGTGGGGATCGTGGTTAAGAACAATACACAGGTTGCACACAGCAGAACAAACCAGCAAGTCATGAACTATTTGGCTTTGATTTATACAAATGAAAACACATTATTGGAATACCAGTGTATTTCTGAAAAGAGGCAAGCGCACCAGCTAGTTTGTTTCTGAAGAACCTGGTAAAGCTCATGAGGTGAAAATATACTAAAATTTAAACAGCCATCTGACTCAGTGGTCAAAAATAACTCCCAGTGAGGGCGGAAATTTCCCTCCTCCAAACCAAAGCTACTGTGTACCATAGCGATTTCCAGCTGTTGGCTAGCAGCTGGCATTTTTTCTGTTAGATATATTGTGATTGTTTAGGTGGCATTAACTTAGAATTATAGAACCACAGAAGAGTTCTGCTTGGGGGGGGACTTTTGGAGATATTTGATCCCACCTGCTTTTCAAAGCAGGGCCCAGGATCAGGTTATCTTGGGCCCTCAGGCTGAGTCCTGAATATTTCCAGTACTAAGGTGAAATGCTCAGTTTTATTTATCACAACAAATGAAAGAGAAGCACAAAATAGTGATGTTCAGAGTTTCATACAATCATTTTTAAGCCTTCACTTTTTGTACAAAGACAAGTCATAATTTGCTTTATAGTCTTCCACAGACATAGCCAGAGTGCAACTGCAGCATTTCTGCTGGTACAGCTCAGAGTCTAAGACACTCAAGTAGGAGAGGCACATGCCACTTTCGCTAAGGACCATTAGAGAGTTGTTTTCAGGACAGTCCAATTATCCAATTTCACAAGTCCCTCACGAACAGACATGCCATTAACTTCAGTGACAGCTTCAGACATAGCAGGTATACACAGGGATACAGCCTGGAGGGAGGACATACACAGGGATCTGAAGCTGTGGCTTTTCATACTTGGAAGAAAATAGTTCTTTATTTTCTCAGTTCTAAATAAGGTGAGGAAAAGGTCTCCCAGCTGCTTTGTTATAATATACATTAATAAACAGCACATTTTAAACATCAGGTTTCTCTATGAAAAACTGTTTGCCATAAAAAACCTATTACAGCTGTCTATGCAACTTTGTGCATTAAAAATTATGCTACAATTCAGGTGTATGTTACTGTGTTGCAGGAGCTATAATTGGTATTATGAAGGATTACAATTTTTTATGTTAATGATAAAATCGGTTGAAAATACACATCCAGCTTGTGAAAAGTACTAGAACTTTAAATGCTCAAAGGATTATAATGGTGTGTTTCAGCTCTGGACTGCTGGATATTGCTGCCTAAAAGAATCACGTCTCAAAATCATTGCTAGCAATGGTATCCGAAAAAATAATCAACAATCATATGCAGGAGCAAACGAACAAAAACATTTCTTGGCAGGTTCAGAAGGGAACCAGACAACAGGACAGGACGAGACACAAGGGCAAATCCTTAATGGGGCTGCTATGTCTCAGAGAGAGGCCCACCAATGATGTGATATGCAGATACTTGCCTCTGCAGCTCCCCTCTCTGTGCCTATTTGGAGCCAGCTGCCCAGCAATCTTCACATGCACTATAACAATAACTGTTTTTAAAATAGTATAAGAGGCATATTTCAGAAAGCACTCAGATATAGCATTTCAGGACTACTGCATCAGCTCACTCTTACACCTAATTTGCAGCACTAGATGTCTCCAGGCAAAGTGTGCTTGCATTTTCTATAGACTGCATCATAGTCTGGGGAAGAGCTGAAATGCATTTAAGTACTGCCAAATTCTTTCAGCTCATCTTCTGTTTTTAGTGCACTCCCCACAATGTTTCAAATTCCTGCATGATTCAGCTAAAACTATCATGGAAGAAAAGAATAATAGTAACCGTCTAAGATCTTTCCTTCATATGTCATTCATTAGGTTCTGGTATGAAGCACTGCCTTTTAATATATCCTACTGGAATGACGAGCTATGAGTGTATTCACAGCATAGATCCTGTTTGAGATATTTTCCTGTTGTGTTAGGAGAGGTTTATATATTTTTCTTTAGCCAAAGAGAAGGCTGCTGGGAAGGGAATTCAAGGATCTCTGTCTTGCACTCTCCTTACACAATTTCTGTTGTGGCTGTGATCTGCTTCAGCTTCCCTGCTGTGGTCAGGGACTACTGCAGGAGGAGAAGAGGAAGAGAAAGAGAAAGAGAGATGGAGGAGAGGAGAGCTGGGGCTCATGGTAAAGCCAACCTGATTAAGGCTTTGGCTCCTAATTTTACCGGTTCACATGCAGAGAAATACTCAATAATAGTTCTCTGATCCACCATGTTGCCTTTGCAGAGTGAGGACTTGGCTCGGAAGTGGCCCTTCTTCCAGCATATCTCTTTGGATATAACTTTAATCCCTGTTTTAGTTACTGATATGCAAGAACCTTTGCAAAGATGTGTTGATCATGCTCTCCTTGGGCTCTCTGGCTGAGACCTCTTGCATCTCCCCAGTGCATTGCTGGGCAGCCCCAGCAGCACAGGGGGAAGAAATGCTGCAGAATACATTGCTTCCCAGCTGCTGCTCACTGGCTTTCTGCTACAGCCAAAAGGGACTTTAGCACTGCACTTCCTTCAGCCCTTTTCTAACAAACTGAAGACCAAGATTTTTCACTGCCTTTGTCCAGACAGAAGCATCAGTATCACAGCTCTTGATGTTGGTCATGGGCAGAAGGGAGGCAGAAAGCATGAACACTGAACAAGGTCTTTGCTGTGTACACCACACCTGTTCCTAGGTTTTCCTCTTGGGGGGTCCACACTGGAGATTGCCCATAGATGCTAAATTCAGATGCAAGCCTTCCAAATAAACAATGACATATTCAAAACAACCCTGAAAGTTTCCTTTCAAAATAGCTAAATGCAGGCACTGCAATCTGGGTGGCTCCTACTGAACCTCTGGAAACACAATCTGCTGTTTATATGTAGGAAATGCAAAGAATTTTAAATCTGCAAGGGTGGGAGAACACAGAGGAGACCACATCTGCCTCATGAGCAGCAAGTGCTGCCACAGGCATGTCAAGAACAGCAGCGGTCTTGCTGAACAACAGACTCGGCTGGACATCCGGTGAGAGTTCTTGGCCTAGCAACAGCCTAACCCAAATTTCCATTGCCAGTACCTGTCCACTGAGCGCTAGGTCTGAACACGCTTACACACTAACTATGCACATGGATTCATAAAGCCTAGATAAGTGAAAAATAAGCTATTTCTATGATGTCTTTAGTTGAGATCATTCCTTCACAGAATAATTTTAATCATAATCAGTTTAAAGTTACCTTTAAAGTTACCTTTATCTGAGGACATAAGAACTATCTATTCAAGTCTTCCCCTGAGACTCGCAGGTCTCCAGACTATCAAGTAATGTACAGCCATTTACTAGGTGCTATCCACTACCATCCACAGAACACACATTCAGAAGATAGGAAATGAGTTAGGTTAATGGAACATAACCTGATTAGACAGTCAGAAGATCCATGTCTAATTGGACTAGTGTCCAACAGCTCAGAAACCAGAATTATGGTACTTCTTTTAGGGAGGTATTTGACCAGGAAGTCATGTTAGAATTTGCTTCTTTACCAAGAATAGTGTAAATCTAATATATTTTTCAATGAACAGAACTACTGCTGGCAGTTTACATGGACTTTAGAATGAAATTATAGTATCTCCATATTAAATCTTAAAAGCAAAAATTGACTGACCATTGAATTAAACAACTGAAATATAAAATTGAGTTTCTACTGTTTGGGTTGTTTTGTTTGTTTGTTTGTTTTTTAACAAAAGTTAAAATACAGAACACAGAGAAGCTGAATAATTAAGGGAATTCTACAGTTTCAAAGTCTAGGTTAGAAAACTTGGTGTACAAACACATGTTACCAGGCTAAAAAAGGAAACTCATCGTCTGGGCTATAAAAGCTCAGTATGCCAAATTCAGGGCATAGTTTTACCAGTCTGATTTTTGAGTCTGAGACTCTTTAGATGTCCCTTCTTTCTTGCTTCCTGATCCACCTCATAGGACAGGCTAGACCTAGAGAAGTCACAGCAATCCTCAAGGTCCTGGCTGCAGCATTCACAAGGAAGCAACCAAGCTGGCCAGCCATGTCCAGCTGCACCCAGTGTTTGTGACCTGGAGGAGGTGGCTGGAGCACAATTGTTTGCCATTTCTTATCTAAGTGTGGGAGCAGCAGAAAAGGGTCTGCTCCACAGTTAGGGACAAACCAGGAGCCAAGTGCTACACCAGTTTGGGCCATGCCCTCTCTGCAGCCCCATGGGGCCTGAAGACAGCAGCAGAGCTAGAAGGCATCATGTTAAATTATTCAGGGATTGATTCAAATAAAAACCCTTCTCCATGCAGGATGTGCTCAAATAGCGGAACTCATTGCCACAGGATGCTGTGGACACCAAAATTTTACATGAACTAGAAAAGCAATTAGATACATTCATGGAAAAGAAATCCATCAAGGATACTATCACTGGCCAGTGAATCCCAGAGCCACTGCCTGCTGAGAGTGGGAGAGTAGAGGTGCTCCTGCTCCCCCCACTCCGCTTGGGCTACACTGTTCCCAAGGAATAGCATTTGCTGTTGGCCACTGTGCAGGTGAAGGAGCTGAATCTTTGGTTTCATCTGCAGTGACTGCTCTTATGTTACTAACTGCAACAAAACTCCAAGCATTTCCTGAGCCTATGCTGCTACACTCCTTGTACTTAAGAATAATCAATCCCTTTGCTAAGCTTTTTTTTTCCATTCCTTATGCTGATTCCCCCTCCCCCAGTAATAACAATACCTAATTTATTAAGTTCATATTTGCAACCTACATTTTTCAGTCTTTGGTACAGGACATTGCCCTGTCTTTATGATACTTTTAAACAAAATCTATAACTACAGCTATACACACAAAAGTAACACAAATATTTTCGTAGATGTCTTCTTAAAAGCTTCTCTCTGAAACCCCCTGGTATATGGTAGCAAGTAACCAATGGAAAACAGGACTACTTTAAAATAAAAGAGAAACTACATTACAACATGTAGATAAATGTGAAAGCGAGTATCTGCACCAAAGAATTCACAGTAAGCATAAAAGGTACCCACCTACTGAGGCAATTCTTGCTTTTCATTGTGCTTCCTTCTCATTGCTACCATTTAATTACTTAACCATTGCCCAGGCTTTCTTCTTCCACCCTGTCAAAAAAAGAGAAAGATGTTTCTGTATATAAAATTCACCATCACTCAGCAAGCATCTGTGCAGAGTTGCCTCATATAAAACCTATGTGGAATTGGCAAGATTTTGTTTCTTATTTTTAAAAATATTATCTTTGTCTTTTATTGTTACAACTTTATTATTACACTATTGTGCCTTTTTAGTCTGTGGCATGAACACGAAGCATTACCATTGCATCTGAAATCACATACAAAATAGCAAAGTAAATTTGCATTATGCCCAGTTATTCCTACAAGTTTCTTGTTTGGCCTGAAAATCAGATCATGTATTAGTTTGACATTTTGATGTTAATTCAGAAGAAAGTGTTGTAGTAGACTGAAGCCATTTAACTAGCAGTTATTCTATTTTATGACATCATCCAAGTTTCAGAGATTTGGGTTTGTTCCCTATTGAAAAATAAATTCCAAAAGAGAAATTTTCCAGTAGTTTGGGCATGGTTTTATTTTACATGGCTAGTTATGGCTTGAATTACTCCAGTTTCCAAACTGGGCTCTTGCTCCATCTCCCTGAACAGTATCTTCCTCTGGGCAGTTTCATTGAAACAGATTCATCTGTGGTGTAACTGAATTAAAATGCTCTGACCTATGCTGTATTTCAGGTGTAAGCCATTGGCTCAGCAGTACACAAAGTCCAAAGGCAGCACAAATGCTGCCCCTAAGAATCAGTAGATTAGTGCTGGTGAGCATCAGTGGGTGGATGTATCAGCAAGGCTTTAAATATTCCCCTTGAAAGTGACAGCAATGTCAGCAAACCGGTCCTTAGGAACTTGGAGCACCTTGGGCATCACTTGCCTTCAAACAGAGGCTACACCAAGGGCTTACACATCATGCAGTTTTAGAACAGAAGATTCAAGGCAGCCCTCCCTCTATGAAGGTCATGGTCAGTAAAAGGGCCTGAAAGAGCTTCCAAAGCCCATCAGTTCTCTCAGAAGGGGCAGAGCCCCTTTGAGTCCTCTCTTCAGTCAGAAGAGTGTTTGTTGCATGAACCACTAGCAAGCAGAAAGCCTCTCCTGAGTACTCACCCCCTGCTACATAGCTGGGTCTGTAGCAATCCTTCATCCTTTCCTTTTCAGGTCTTACACATGTGGAGCTGTGGGTAAGCAGCAACAGCACCTCGTGGGCATCACAGCATTAACGCAAGTGGTGCAGGCTCAAGACTTTCCAGCTATTGCCTCCAGCTGCTGAATGCTGAGATGTGGCCACATTTCAGAAGAGGCTGTTTATGTAGCCTTCACTACAAGAATGGGGTTAGAAACATACTTTTACTCACCTAAACAAAAACATAAAAAAAATTCTCCATTCACCAGAACCCAAACCTCTGCCTGATCTGAGCTGTGCCATAGGCACCCATTGCCCTCCAGCAGGCTAAAGACAAGTCTATTTTGCTGCCAAAAGGGATGTAACTGTCCTTTACATATAGAAAAAACCCTACCTCTTAGGGTTTCCAAAATACAGCTTTTGGCTTTATACTCCTGAAGCCAATTGGCAGCCACTAAGACAGCTATCACAGTGAAGTTTAGAAAAGCATCCAAAATACCTCTGGCACTACTGCCTTTATTCACCACAACTTTGATTGACCAATATTTATTAGCCGCTAATAAAGCTGTTTTAATCTTATTGGAATTCATAATAAACTGGAGGTTGGCAAAAAAAACCAAAACAAAATAAAGAGACAACACTGATTTGTAAGAAAAGTAGCAGTTTCAGTCATTAAAAAAGAAAAACCATCCATGCCCAGAAAAATCATTACAGCTGAACTTACATTACTAAAGGTTAGGTATGTGTCCTATAGTAGTGACAGCTCTTCCTAAGGCACAAGCAGAAATGTCAACAGTGGTTGATACCCATTCAGCTTTATTTATGTGACAGCAGAGCACAACAATTTTTGTAAACAGGAGTTTATAGACATTCTTTTATCTACATAAAATGTCACTCAGAAAATATTAGCTGGAAGTGTCTCTAAGAATGCAAAGACCTGTTACCATGATTACGAAAAAGTAGTTGCTTGTATTTTCATTAGTCTCAGTAAAAAGAAATGTCATTTGAAATGTCCTTAAATTATGCCAGAACCTCACAAATCTGCCTTCCATCAGCTGGATGAAAAATTGGCACTATTTTTCATTTCTCAGGATACAATAAATACCAGACCCTGCATTGCTAAGATCAAATGTTCTTACAAGCTATGAACTGAAGCAACCCAGACACTGAGATGTTACCTACAAATGACTTTTCTTGCCAGAACAGCAAAGAGCCAGGCTGCTGTACCCATGGAGGATGCTGCTGGTGGTTGCTGCTTGGTAGCCACTGACTCCTGAAGTTCTTTATTGCTTCAGGACAATCACAGTTGCCACCTGTCTTGGGACACCACTATAAGTAGCACATGGGCACAGGATGTATGTTAATGATTGAGTGTGCTAATTAATCTGCCTGGGGGACAAGGGGAGTATCTGCTGCTGCGACTATTTGAGTAGATTTTGGGTTTACACATTTGCAAAGGGAAGTTGCAGGCACTTTGGTCTGGCTGGTTGTTCTCTGGGGGCATTCTGGAACAGAACTGTGAACTCCTGAAAGCTGCAAAGGAAAGCAGAAAACTACTGCAGCTTACCACCTCATATGCATTGGCATGCATGAGTGCTGCCAGGAGTTCATATTTCAACTTTCAAACACGTAGGATGAGACTTTCAAGAAAGCTCTGGCTCTACTCACAGGGACAAACTCTGAGGAGAGGTCAAGACCAAACAAATTCTTGCAGCTACAACAGGAGCCAGCGACTTTACAGGTTTGATTTTAAGTGCCAACATTTCTCTCAAATTTGTATCTTACATTGCCTAAGCACACAGGGTCCCCTGAACATCTGAAAGCTTTTGGAAACCCAAGTCCTGCGATTTCCTGCTGTTCTCCATTCTGTGTACCATTTAATCAAGTCTGTGCTATTTATTTTAAGAGTAAACCACACACAATGAAAACCACTGACACAGACTATAGGCAAAATAAATATTTTATTGGTTTAATATACACTTTTTAAAGAAATCAGCCCTTGTGTGTCTTCCTAACACAATTTTAAAATCTTATAAACTTTCTCATATAATATTGTTATATTTGAAACTATTTTTGATTAAAGACCTTGACATAGTATAAAGAGTTTTAGTAGACGGAAATGGCAAAGGAGTAAAGACATTCCAAGCACAACAAAATGGGATATTACATATCCACTAAATATCTATTTGACCACATAAAACCTCCAATGACTTCCAATTTGCTCCACTGGAACAAATGCATGTTCACCAGGCTAACTGAAAATACACTCAGCAAGGGATGGGGAAGGAAAAGAGATTTTTTTCTTCCATTTTCCCCATGATACAAGCAAGGTCGTTCATCCATTTTAAGTTGCACATTGTAATTACTTTCAGGTCAGTACTTTTTATTGCATTTTGGTTAATATGAAGCAGAAGAGAACCTCTTTTGGTATGACTGAGTGCAGACAACACAAAGACAAAAACCAGTGCTTAAAATAAGGCACTTCTCTATAGAGGGGTGGGCAAACAGTAAGGAAGCAAATAAAATTAGTTAAAAGGTTGTATTCTACACAAAGATAAGGCTTTCAGTGTCAGAACTTTAAGTAGTTTTAAGTAACCTCCTATCATTCTACCACTCTGCTAATTGTAACCACGGCGAGAATTAACAGCAATTTTTACAACAGGATCATTTCCTTCTTTTGAAGTGGCACTAAGTAACAGCAGTGAAACCATTATTGGTTGTTTCAAGCTCTTAAAGTGGATCAGTTATTGCACAATAAATACCTCACAGAGGTCAGTGTTTTGGGGAGCTTTGTGTCATGGTGGGTTTGGGGGGGGGGGGTGGGAGGGTTGGGGGAGGGTTTTTTTAGGTTTTTTTTTCTTTTTGTTAAAAAAAGATAGGCTAAGCACATGTATGTTAGTTATAAACTGGTTACGTCTGGAAATCTTCAAGTTTCATGATGTATCATTAGACAAAGAAATTAGCTACACAAAAATTTACAACAGGGACATACAAATAAATACAAAACCTTTCAGAGAGCCACAGCTTTTTTAAGGAAAACTTGCTTTCAGGAAGGTAAGGAACTAGGTAAAGTGTCTAAGTCTTTACAGATGAACTCAAGGAAAGGTACACATCGTAGAACCAAGCGTCGAGTACAGTAGCCTATCTCAGCAGCTTTAACACCTCCTGAAGCAAAATAACTTGACACTTTCGCCAGTGTATGCTGCCCCAAGCAGAATCCCACAGCATTTCAGATTACATCCAACCTTATGGAAAAGAAAAAGCAAGACGAATAGCTAAATTAGATTTTTAGAAGTCTGCTCTATATGCTTAAGTATGCATTTTGATCATAATTAATACCTAAGGCAGGCAAACTAGAAAAATTCTCTTGAATGATGCATTCGCATGCAAAGTTATCACAGAACACACTGAAATCAAAAATCAAAGACCACTGACAGCAGACAAACCAAACTATAAACCAGCTGATTTTGTTTGTTCTATATTTAATGAACTTCAATTTTGATCACTTATATTTCAAGAGGGAAAATGCAAACAAAGCAAGGTTTAAGATAACCATGATATTTCATATGATTAAAAAAAATAATAAATCGATCTGGCTCCCAAGCATTACCTGCAGTACCAGTTTCATGGCTGTGTATCTTGTTTTGCAGTTGCAGATCTGCTTTGGGGTGATACAGCTGCTAACAGTCCACTTACTATTTCTCGTCTTATTTCACCAACAATAGATTCCTTTATCTGAAAAGGATTAGCCAAAGTTTTAAGGTCAGTAAGTTATATGACCAAAGGATAAAACTAAAAGATATTGCAGATATGTTTGACATTATCAGCATATGAAAACACATACCATCACAAGGTCAACTTTCAAAAAACGCAAACAGAAAAACATGAGAGGTTTTCTCGGACAAAATAAACTATTGATTTTAAAGTTCTTACAAATCACATAAATACAACCCAAACAGTTTTATTTTTCCAGATGGTAAATATATAAATATGTGTTTTACACTTAGGATAACTAGTTTTATGTTAAGAAAGATACATTTCAACTATGCAAAGTTCTGAAAATAGCATTTCAGGATACAAACACCAAAGGCACCCCAAATGCACCACTTTTTGTCATTAATCATTATCTCCTGAAAAGAAGGCAGGACTGATCTGCCTCACAAACAGATTATGCAGCAGGAAAGGTCCAAGTCCATGAACATGAGTTGTTTTTTTTTCACATAAATCAAAAGGAGACAAATCCTAATTATATACTTTTAGCTGCAAAGACAGAGAACTTCAATAGTTGCTGACATCATCAGTTGGCCACTACGATATGCTCTATGCCAGCAAACACTATTTTCCATTGGATTGTGACAGAGAATTTACTCATTAAGTTTTACATAAAACAAACCTAGGCGTTACTAATAGCAGGCACCTGAGTGTGGCTGAGGCTAGAACAAAGGAAGAGCAGAGCACCAGTAGCTACAGTAAAAGGAACAAATGAGAAAAGGATGCAAACCCCCGTTCTGCAAGAGCATGTTCCGCTGGAAAGGAGCAGGGCATTACAAAGAAATATACTGGCTGCTTGCAAGTGCAAGAACTCTTTGGCACCAATACATATTCTGGATAGTCTTCAGGAAGGACTAACAAGCCAGATGTGGCTTCAAGGACAGGCAAGGATGACAACGTGAGAGAGTGGAGCAGGGTATGAGCCAGAGCCTGGATGCTGGGATCACCCACAGAGGCCCTCATCAGCCCAGTTAAGCAATACAGTTTTCTTTTTCTAAGTCTCCCCTTTTCCTGGTGCGTCAAAGGGATTAAGCAACAACGTCAGAAGGGTGGCAACAGCATTAGCAACAGGTTATTTATCCCTTGTTCTCACTGGCAAGCAATTCAATCCCTAACCTATTAGTGGCAAAGTTCCTCCTTTCATTACTGCTTTGCATCAAGCAGAAATTCAGAGACTGTAATATTACTGGGAAACAGGTTTCCAGTTGGATTACTTGCTGATTAACTGACTAAAGAAAAGCCAGTGTGCAACAGGATCTGGTTTATCGACAGCCACAAGTCCTGAGATGTCTATGCCAATGCACAGAGAGATATACAAAGGATGTCTTCAGAACCACTGTAAATGCAGTAAGGACTTTGTGTTTTAGAAACACAGACACAGGGAAACCTGTCACACCACACCCCAGATGCCCAGCAGGTCACTGTCACAAGAGATTCCTGCACTGCTCTCTCCATTTTTCTTCCCCAGTATCACATGGGGTGGGCCTGGAAGTACACTACAAAACAGTCATTCTGCACCCTTGTCTCACCGGATAGACAAAAATAAACCTCGCTTTCCAAAGAAAACTGATAAAAGCTTCCCAAATTAGCAAGTAAATGGTTTAGTATGACAGTCTTATGGCAAGATGGAGAGTGGAAGGGAAGCGGCTCATGTTCTATTCTCAGCTCTTCCAACAACTTCTGGCTTGTCCTTGGTGAATTACTTGAGCCCTGCTGTTCTCACCTTCCTGCCCAGAAAACAAGGCCACCCTCCACTACTTCTTTCCACTGCAACTGCTTCCTCCCTCTTTTCCAGACACATCAAGGTAATTCTTGCATGGAGAGTGTGGCATCAATTCCTGCAGTGACTCAGTCCCATGTGTGTGTCACGACAATGGCCAATGTTTGCCTTTTTCATCATAAATGATTTAGGGCAAGGTGCACCTTCCATTTGCTCTGCAGACGGCAGAGTCAGCTGCCAAGGCTTCTCTATACAAAAGACTGAAAGCAGTCAATGAACACTGGTATTTTTAGCAGCTGAATGAAAAATTGATCATTTGAAAGAGGAGAGAACCCACTCATTTATGGTACATATACTATGTTGATACAACACCAATATTCAGTATTGCATTAATAACACAGTACCACATTCACATATAGATTTACTACAATAACCCAATGGTCTTAGATCTACCTATGAAAGAATTATCTTTACTGCAATATTGTGTTGCTGCTAAATAATGAACTGATTGAGAGTGAGATGTGCCACAGTGTCAGTTCTGGAGATGGGTGTTCTTCACCTACTGATGGAAAATGGGCATAAGGCTTTGCACAGTCCTCATACAATTCCTATAATTACAATAAATACTTTCTATGCTGTTTTTCTTCTTGTGCCACTTCAGGGCACCAGCTGGTGAGTTTTTACACTCAAGATAGTAAGAAAAGGAATACAATGCCTGCACAAGGGAAGTATGAACAACTAACAGACATATTTGATTGGTGTTGAGCTAACGTAGATTTGAATGGAAAACAGAAGAGGGAAGATTCTCTATCAGACTATCTGTCCCATAATTCCCATTACAGCCTCTTAAAACAGATGTTGACAGGAAAATAATATTTTTTTAAAGTATAACTTCATTAAATGTAATTCACAATGGAAAACTGTTGGGAAAAACAAAAACTGCATTGCCCTTAAGCAGAAAGCTTTTTAAATGATCACATCTTTTAAACTGCAGAAGAGCAGAGTGAGAGGGCCTGATGGCACTCCTAGCAACACTGTGACCTAAGACCCAAGCACTAAGTGCTTCATGTGATACTCCAGCGGAGGTCAGGCTGTATTTTCATGAAAACAAGAGGGCCACTGTTTGGTGTTCTAACATTTCACGTTGTTGAATGCTTTTCCGTGGGAGTTAGTCCATTAACACTAGAGGTGGGAGTTAGTCCATTAACACTAGAGGTTAACACTATGGATTTTTTTAGTGCCAGCAAATAGTTACAGGTCAAAGCTCACATGCATTACAACCCACCCAGGCATATTCTGAAACACTGACTAACTCTTCTTTCCCCAGCACGAGGTCATACAGCTACAGAGAATGGGAGGAATAAGCTAGGGTTTAACATTTGTTGAGTGCATACATCAAGAATGCATTCTACCAGATTTCTTGCTTTTGCAAATGAAATTGGAATTCCTTTGATAACAACAGGACTACTTCAGGAAAATGCATTTCAATTTATGCTGTTTTAGCTCTTATGAAATATAAAAGATTTTCCTAACCAGTATTTAAAAGCATATTCTAGATCTGGGAAAATCTACCAGGTGCTCTGAGCCAATGCATCTTCACTCTGCCTGTAAAACGTCTCATGCTGAGAATCTTGAGGTGACCTGAAACAGGCTGACAATGAAGTTAAACTGAGGGACAATCTCTCTGTGTGCTCAAACATTTGCAAAGTGAGTCAAGCTCAGTTATTTGCTGACTACTCATCTTTGAATAGTAGCCTCTCAGTTCAGTGCGGATTCTTGTCACCATTACAATGTCCTCAGTACCACACAACCCAAAGAACAATCTCTGTGTAAAAAAGTACACATCTTTATTTGCTATCAATTAGTGAAGTTAAAGAGAAACTTTCCCACAGGCTAACCTCGGAAAATATTGACTGAAATAACTCTGTACTTTGACTCCAGCTCTCTTTATTGTCTCTTCTGCTTTTACGGTACATTTGAATTACAGCTCTCTCCTTCCTCTCAGTTTCTCCTTCAGCAGGCCTCCACCATGACAACACTCATCTGACATGCAGGTTTTAACAGAAGGGCTGGACACAAATGCAATATCCTGGCTTCACTGCAAAGTCAACAGCAAAGTGCAAGGCATGAAAAATATCTCATCCTCTTTTAACACCAGCAGTTCACCAATGGTTAATGCTTTTGGCTATGTATTACTTTCTGCACTCTCAGCTCTGGTTATTTATGGAGTTACCCAGAGGTAAACAAAGTAAGTATCTTCATATGCTTCATCTTCATACCATCACTTTCATTAGAACACTCCTTAGTAATGCTCTACTGCTTCACAGTCTCACTGTGCAAGTGTAAAGTACCTACACAGTCAGCTGACCAAGAAAACACTTCCACTTTGCAGAGAGACACAGCAGTCTTGTGGTCAGATGATGAGGAAAAGGATCTAGTACACTCTGCATCTTTCAGCACTGACAGAGCAAGGGCGAAGGTGTGGCAAAAGATTCCTCTGGGATCACAGCTCCTGTTTTATCATGAGATGACTGGGCTGCCTCTCATGTTTTTAAGACAAAGCTTGTTCCAGTTACAGCCTGAATGCAAGCAGACCTGGATGACCAGGCAGCATTACAGCCTAGCCTGTTGTACATTCCTGACATGACACCTCTCTTGGCCTTGAGCGGTTTACAAGAGAGCCATACAGTTTCAAGGGATGAACTAAAGGGTAAGGGTCCAGTGACCCTTTGCTAAGGGCATTCTCCAGTGAAGGAGAGGGAATAAAACCCACAGGTACTCAATTCTCATTTCTGTATTCACAGCAGACAGCTTGCACCACTTTCTCACAGGCACTGCTTTTCACAATAAGAAGGCGTTTTTTTTTCTTCCTTTTTCCATTTATACTACTTGCCATAAGGCTTTCTGTCATGCCACTGATAAACGAAACATGCAGTTTTAGTTCTGTTTAGGAAAAATAAGCAAACAACCTTAACTTTCATTGACTGCCAATGAAACTAGTCCAACAGCATTGGTCAACATCAGTCTTGAAGTCTGAAATAACTTCTCATCTGACTTCAGCTTGCTTCACTTACACTCCTACAGTCCTTACTGGTTTGGGGTAGAGAGACTGGGAAAGTATTTTTAAAGTTATTATGGAGCTGGTTTAGAAACATTATTTCACCAATCTGTTGTTTTAGCAAGCAAATACAGATTTTCTCCTGGGAATCTGAAATACTGCTGTGTAACCAAGTAGTAGAGGTGGAAAATTCTTTTTCATCTAGACTTAGAGTAGCAACTAATTATTAATTGCCATGCGAACCACTATTACTGAAAAAAACCATCTACTGCTTTGCCCAAGAATACAGGTGTAGGTTGAATATCCAGTGACAAGCTCTGAGCCTTCAGATGGAGCCCTGGCCCAGTCGCCAAGAGTTACAGAATAGGATGTCCTTAGGTTTTAGTAAGATATTCAAACATCCTAGATCCCAGCCTCTCTGTCCTCACCTCCCGTATGACTTGCTGCAGCTCCTCCTGCTCCACCGCTTTGTGGATTTCATCAGCCGAAGGCATGAGAAGGACTTTTTCAAGTTTTTGCTCCACCTCTGGCTTGGAGCCTGCAGGCTCCTCAGAGCTTTCCACCTGCTGTCCAGCACCTGCTCTCACTGGGGGAGTTGGTGTTAAGGCAACAGAAGCTCGGTATAATTTCTTGCTTTGACTCTTAGACTTTCCTGTAAATTCAGAGGATCCAGCACCAGCTTTTCTACCTGTGTGACCGGAGCACACTGAAGAGGAATCAGAGTTTCCATGGGAGAATACAGACTCTGCACCCTCTGCTGGGAGAGTTTCCAGTCCAAGATCTCCCAGTCCTAAACCCAGTTCAGACTTCAGAAATGACTGCTCTCTAATAAGTTCGGAGACCTGAGGATTCAGAAAAGAAAGGGTCCTGAATAAGTATATGAAAAAGTCACACAGAGACACAACTATACTTTCCTGTTATTTATTCAATCACTTACTCATTCCCTCCGTGCAACAAATACAGCTATAAAATAAATATACGCTTTGCCGTTATGACTGCAACAAAGAGGATCATAAAAAGGAATGGGCTTTTTTATAAGCCAACATAAATACAGATTGTGGCAGTTCCCCAAGTCCCTGACTTTTGCAATATGGATGCATTCTGCCAGAGCCATTGACAGAGACACACATAAAGGCTTGATTTTGTTTTTCTTTGCACAAACAATTCAGGTTTGTTCTTTCTTTTCCGCAGTCTTTTAACTACTTGTTTTCAGCAGCATAAAATGCATAGAAAAACTAAGAAATAATTTTCCCTAGAAAAGTCAACTAAATGCAAACATCTTACTTTTACATTTTCCTCTTAAAAACAAGTAAGAATTCGCAGCTACTTACAGCTATGGTTAAATTTTCTTAAGGGAAAATGCAGCTGTTCTCAACAGAACACCTCAAGTGTGTAAAGTATTTCCAAGATGATGTGTCAAATGAATCTCCTGAAACCTTTTTAAAGAACTCCCTTCCTGGTTCTTTTTTCTTAGTAAAGCATACAGCACACAACAATTACTCACTGGTTCAATGACATTCAATGGAGAAGGGCATGATAGATTGTCAGCACTTCTGCTTCCATACATACCCTGAAAAATTAAGGCAAGTTAATACATTGGGGATTTTTTTAGAGCTGTCAGAAGGTAATATAAATATGCCGTGTCTCAGACTGCTTTCTCTAAAAGCAGAAACTTGGAAACAGGAAGCAAAGCTGGTTGGAGAAAGTTTATTTCAGTCATTTTTAAAGCTGGCCCTCTTCTATAAAAGGATTTACAAATAAAGAGATATTTATATGGTTCAAAGAATGCAAGTTTGGCTTGGGATCACAGTAGAATCAGATTTTCCTGTTCTTGGGTTTCAATTTTTTTCCCATGACAAAATACTGTAGAGGAAGATGTTGCCTGTGCCTGTGCTATTTCTACAGAAGAGAACTGGACAAGAAAGAGGAATGGAACCCAGGAAGAACACATGATACTTTTAGCCTGCACTTCTTTTGTTTGGCTGATGACAGAACTGCCATGAAAAAAAAAAAAGAGGAAGAGTCTTTCACTGAGTGAAAAAGAAGAGAAAGTTTATCAACATGCCATCAATAAACATATGCAAGTGTCTCTCTTATCCCCTTTCTTGTGCTTCAGAGTGCTGGTGGGAGCAGAACTTCTCTGACTGTTTGGTGGGGAGCCACATGTTCATCTGAAGAAGCTACAAAACGCAATGGAGGGGAACGAAAATAAAGATGGCAACTGGATTTTCCTGTGTTATTTTGTTCCATGGATTGGCAGAAGTAGAAGGGAAGCACACCCCACTTCCTTGGAGAGAAATACTCTCATGCATCATGAGATGCATTTCTCATCTTTCTGCCCACATTGCCCAACTAAGGAAATCAGTGTAGGGGAACTCCAGAAAGACCATCACCATCCCCCAAGGATTTTAGACATGACAACTACCTACCAAAACTGTGAGAATTCAGAATCATGACAAGGTAAAAGAAGAAAGCACTGACAAAAGAGGTCTGAAATCTCAGAGCTAAAAGCCCCAGAAGATATGTATGTCCCCCTGTTCAAACATCTCTTCCCCAAGACAAAACACTGACTGAAAATAAAAAACATACGTCCCCTGATAATACACATCAATAGATTCTCCAGATATCATCCCACTGTAAGAGTTTTAACAGTTATGAGTTATTAACATTACACCCAGAAAACATATGATGTTGCATAAGTAGTACTTACTACATGTGTCTGAGGTCTGTAAGGTGAAGACATGTGCAGACTTCTCAACTGGTCCTCCAAAGCAAGCAGGCGTTCTTCTAACTGCATCTCTAACTCCTGTAGCTCCATGCGGACAGACTTTCTCAAGCTCTGTAGCTGATCTGCTTCGTATCTATACCAAGGCCATCACAGAAAGAACAAGGGCATTCACTCTACTCAGCTGCACACCACAAAGGGGGAACTGAGCAGGACAATCCCATGAGTAAAAGACTTCACACAAGGGAATTCAAAATGGAACACAGAAAATTCCTCTTTCATGGAAAAATAACACCTAAATGGAGGAAAAGTCTTTCTCCATTTATAGAAAATATATGTAACTTCATGCAAACAACTAAACAACATAATGTAACTGGACATCCTCCAAAAATTTTAGCTTTAAATGCTTAAATATATGCAAGCAGATGAAACTGACATTTATAGATGTATCTAACCAAATAAAATTTAAAACCAGTAACAAACACAATCACAGAGCAATGCAGCAATTGCATATTACTTCTCCTGCGTGGTTCTAGATTCCCACACAGTTGTAGCTACATTTTGGCCAGAACACCACTGTTTAAGAAGGCTAACTGATTTCAAACATGTTTACTTTAAAAGTGATTAGTCAAAAGATTATTCAACTTAAGTAAATTTACAAGCAGTTTTGAAAACTGTTACAGATCAGCTGCTGCTGTGACTCACGGTGATTCCAAACACAAAGACCCAGAATATGAATGTCATTTGTAGTGGCCACCCTAAGTTGGACAAGAATCTGAATGCTACAGTGTTAATTCTTTATTTACATATACAAAGATAGACGGGGTGGGATGCAAGCTGAAAATCTTTAAGGCTTTCTCCCCTGCCAATATCTTATGTTCACATATCCTATGATAAAAGTCTTTAAAATCTAAAGCTTTAAAATCACTTTGGAGAAACAAAGAAGACAAAAAATAATCATCAATTAATGGGAATTGGAGATTAGGAAAAACAAAGAAGAAAAAACTTTAGAGCAAAGTAGTATAAAGAAGGGAGAAAATAACTTTTTTGGCAAAAACTCAGCTCCATCCCTGTTCAAATTGAAACTAACAGATTACTTGCTCTGATTTCAGGCACAATGGCACACTACCCAAAGAGTATTTTCCCTTTTTAAGTCCACTTTACCTTTCTTCTTCTGTCATGTGCTGATAAACTGTTGTTTGTTGACGTAACATCGTCAGCTCCAGATCCATCATTTGTGTTCTGAATAAGTTTAGATTTCGCCTGACCACCTGTAGCTCCTGGAAAGTATTCTGAGGGTAAAAGAAAAAATAAGAAGAAAAGGGCATTTAGTGACAATTACCTGGATGTGCCCTTTCAGTCAAGAAGAACCTCAGCAACTTCAGTAGACTAGAGAGGCTGCATGTTGTGAACTCAGAGTAATTCAAGAAAACATTTTCAGATGTATCATAGAAGCAAACACGAGAAAGGGTTTCCACACATTTAAAATAATTCATTTTTAAATGTTATTTGCAGGACACAGACATCTGTTTCTCTTAAGAGCAAAGAGAGGGAACTGTTCAAAATTAGCACAATATGTGGCACATTCAGAATGTTTCTTTGTATTTTATTTTGACTAAGCATCATTATGTGAATGGGATCACTTACTTCGTAGAGAGGTAGAATGGATGATCTCTGAGTAGTGTAACCAGTGGCAGCAGAAAGGTCCTGACCCCTCATCACTGGGTACTAGGGAAGAAACAAACAATTTGAAATTGGAAAGTCAGAGAACTCCTTTATGAACACATCTGCCCAAACATGCAGATACTCCAAAAGCAGCCACTGCTAAAACACAACCTTTCTGGCATCGTGATTTCTGCTATCTGTGTAAATATTGTACTGGGACAAGGAAACCTTGCAGAATGGCAGCAACAGCTCTTAACTTGAAGCATGTGCACCAAAGCTGTGTAATACAAATGTGCTGCAGGTGAAAAACCAAATTAATCCTGTCTGATACATTCATTACAAATAAAAGCTAACTTTCTCCTGCACCAGGCATTTTATGCCTGAAAACTCAGTAGTCCCAATTGTCTTAGCTAATGATAAAAAGAACAACTCTAAAACCAGAACTAAGCAAATTAAATTGAGTCCCATTTTCACATCATGATTATAGTCACATTTGTTGTGAGGTTTTGTTCAGTGCTTACTTTGGTTGTTTCTTTTTGTTGCTGTTGATTTTGGTTTTTAATCCCACTATATTGCCTATATCCAAAACCCCCTCTGTGCTAATCATCTCTCATGAAAACAATCTCTATTTGCATTTGCACCAACATACAGAGTAACGAGATAAAATTATGGGGCTGCTACCTGTAGTGACATGGCACAAAAAAAGAATAGTGGTAACAACAAAAACATGTACCTCTTCAAACGTGAAAAAGACAGCTTATCCAACCTAATTTTGAAAGAATTCAAAGGTCTATTTACTTGCCATGGAAAATCTGACCCATGCCCATTCAACCAGAGGAGTTTTGCTCAAACATGATCACATCAAGGGAAAGTTTTGTTTTTCCTCTCCAGTTTTCTCTGTTCCCTGTTTTATCAGGAATGTATCTACTCCTCTTTATTCCTTCCTAAAATCAGAATCATATATTTGAAATATCTCAACTTTTTCTTTAGCAGCTGATTACGCTGTATGCCAAACTCAATTCCAGCTGCAGGAAAAAGCAGCATTAGGGAATACACTTTCATACAAACCTCCACAATGAAAAGGACCAAGCCCCCAAAATGGAACTAAACAAAATATGCTGGAAGCAGAACAAGTGGGCGAGGAGATTTTATTATCCCCTCCTATACTATTTTTTTTTTAATTGAACCAGCTTGAGCATGAGTTTTGGATCTAATACAGAGCTTTCTTCTTCAGCAGGTTTAGTTAGCATGGTATGTGCAGTACAAGTACTGTAGCACACTGTAACCTTACACAAATCAAGGTCACAACTGGTACACAAGGGAATTTTACAAAGAAGGATCAACTCTGCAAACACTCTCAGGCAAACCATCCACTACCTTGAGCAACAGCTGACTTAAACCACAGCTGACTGCAGCTTTCCACTGCTGAGATGGTCACAGTACCAGAGTTTGATCTGAGAAACAGGGACATTTGATATAACCAAATTCAGGCTGGACTAGCCTCTAATTTTTGACAAATGGCAAAAAAACCCAAAATAACAGGGGTTTAAAAAAGCCCACAACAGCCTACAACCTGCAATAGGGTACAGGCAGGCCTATAAAACCCACAGAAATTGTCAAAGCCCCACAGCTGAATAATCTTCATGTGCTCATATATAAGCAAGCAGAGTCTGCAACTACCCTGCCCATGTAGCCTCCTGCCACAGCTTGCAGGCTCACAGGCTGGATCATCACCTAGGAGAACAGCAGCACAGGGATGGTAGAAGAGGGAGAGCTGGCAATCAGGAGGGAAACAGCAGAAGGTGTGGCAGAAACCAGTAAGGGAAAAAAGTGTGCTTGCATTTTAAAACATTTCTTCTCTGAGTGATGAGACAGAGAAAATTTCACATGCTCTGACAAAACCGATTCTTAATAAACAGCTGATGACATCAGGAACGTTTTGACTAGTGCCAGAGCTGAAAGCATAGAAAATTGGCAAGAAACACCACAGGACATGTAGGGATCAATCAACACTGATATCTAAGGGAAGCCATGCAACCGGCAATCAAAAAACACCACCTTTTCATCAGTTGGATGGAAAGTATGTCAAAAGGAAGAGAGAGGTCAAAGGACTGTCAATATGTATTTTCAAATCTAAAGCTAATGACCCTCACCTTTAAAATAATAGCTTATAGAGTACACTGTTCCTCCCTCCCACCCAGGAATATCCATAAAGGTAAAAGAAACAAAAAACAATCTCAGTCAACTACAACAAAAAGAAATGCAAAAGTAGCAGAGCACTGGAAATAATAATTTACCACTTGAAACAGAAGCTCTTAAAATGGTAGCAAATCAAACATGCACAAAATGTCTTTTTTTTCCTGATCCACTGCACTATGCAAAGGAATATTCACCTGGACATCTTGGCTCTGTTAAGGATAAAATAAGAATTCCCTTTGCCCAAGGGCAAAATTTGACTTCCCCATACCTGTGAGAGGTTCTGCAGAGAGTTTCTGATGTCATGTAGGACCCTGCGCAGCTGCATCTCCAAAGTGGAGGGTGGGTTGATGGCATGAGGTCGATGAGGAAAACCAGCATGCCTTGGAGAGAAGGGACAGCTGAAGGGAGAAAAGAAGGTGCTGCAGGAAGAGCCAGAGATGCTTGGGATGCTGTGGGTGCTCAGTGTCCGCACGTGCTCGCAGAGCGGTCTGTCCTGCCACTCAGCAGGAAGGGAATGGAGGGAACACGTTGACTGGGACATGTGTGCTGGCGTGTGCAGCGGGCAGCTCTGTACCCTGGTGGGATTGGGCTCCTCAGATGGCTCAGTCTGGGGCATTTCTTTTTTGGAGGATGAAGGTGCAATAAACAGTGTGGATTTGCACACTGGCTGGCTGGAGGCTGCCTCACCCTCAGTTTTGTCATTCTCAGACATTGCTTTCTCGTCTTCCTCTACACGTGTGTACTTGTAGGTAAAGGAAGGAGGACTGCACAGAGTCTCTTTTCCTGGAGTTAACTGTACATTCACAGAGGACACCACTTTCACTGGATTCAGCAATGCAGATGGAAGAGACTGCGACCGCCTCAGAGGATAGCCCGATTCAGCAAACCAGAGTCTCTGCTTTCTCAGGAGTTCTTTTGACTTCCCAGCCCTGGAATCAGATGCACTGACAATCCTCATCTCGGCTCTTTGCAAGGCAACATGAACCTTGTCCACTAATGATGTGGAGGAGCCACCACCTTCCAGAGATCCCATTGACTTGAGGATATGGTGTGTGTGGTACTGAGGAAACTCAGATACACTGCTTTCCTCCAACAGCTCCGATTGTTTTTGCTCAGTGGAAATGTCTTCCTCTTTAGAGCTGACTTCTCCTTGTACTGTCTCCAATAAATGAGATGACTTGCTTTCTCGCTCTTGATTTTGCTCAGTTTCATAGTCAACAATTTTTCTGTCTTCACCCCTTCTGTTTTCAGGTGACCCTACCTTTCGTCTCTCTACTTGAGAGATAATATCCTCATCATCATCTTCATCATCCTCCTCCTCATCGTCATCTTCCTCCTCATCAAACTTATTGAAACAGGGCAGTTCCTTGGCTATCGGTGTCCTCTGTTCCTCACTATGCGATGTCAGGGTTGTCTCACTGTCACAGCTGTCAGCGCTGCTTCCCATGCCCTGCAAAGACTCCTGAACCTAGGAAAGACACAAACCAGCAAAAGTGTAAACATACAGGAGACTCAACTACTGCCTTCTGAGGAGCTGGGCTAATAATCCAAGTTCATATTGTGGTAGGGAGCAGGGATAGTAATGCAGTTAGTATGCAAGAAAAATGGTGAAGGAGAACAAAGAAATCATAGTATCAGGTAAGTTAGAAGCATATTGAAGTGTGGCACCAAAAGAAGATGGGGGTGAGGGGAATTAAAAAAAAAGAAAAAAAAAAAAAAGAAGAGCAAACTATTCATTACATTTCTTTGATTTGACAATAAACTCTTTATTGCCAGAACAATAGAAATGGCAGCAGAGTAAAAAGAGTAAAATGCTAGTATTTTAGGTAGTGATGAGAAAGGGGTAGCAGGGTGGCAGGACATGACATCTCCAATATATAAAGGTTCAGCCAGTGCTGAAACAAAGGGTGGTATTAGGGAATGCATACAGAGAAGTGAGAAGTGTAGACTGTAGGAAAACTAGTACTACAGGACAACATCAAGAATGGGAAAACCAGTCTGCCCACATAATTGTCTGATTTTAGGCCACTGAATTGTCTGAGATGCTGAATCTCATATTAGGCTGCTAATCTCTGTTGAAGACTGCATCTAGTACTATTATGCCCATCCTTCCTTCCTTTCTCCTACTACTTCTTCCCCTTTATATTCTAAATCACAGAGCACATGTATGAAGGAGCTGCTATTTTAATAGGTAACAAATGGCAGGAAAAGCATCTATGAGAAAAGAAAAAAAATTCCATCTATTAATTGCACAGCATATTCGCCAGGCTGGCCTGATTGACTGGTATGTTTACAAGTGGACAACGCATTTCAAAAGAATTTGTGGTATAAAGCACATTCTTGGAAGTTTACCATAGCTGACACGTGAAATGCAAATTTAGAGATTTCCCAAGTAATTTCTGCAGCTCTCACTGTGATTAGAATACTAATTATTAGTTCCTTCTAGGGAGATTACTTATGGCGTATGACAGGTAATAGTTCCTTCACCAGCCATCTAGCAGACTTCAGTCATGAAGGTCATCTTCATAAATTCATACTTAATGTTGTACTCACTGGCACAGCCACAAATTAGTATGAAAGATTGTGCAGGTTCAGATACTGATCAACTAAAAAGAATCAAAAGAATACAATATTGTAATGTCTAGGTGAAATTGCATGTGCTACACGTATGTGTATCTGCATCTCTAATCCTCCTCACCTTGTTCAATACAAGTCAGGCAAATAAAACTTGGATGGAGAATTTTTCTAGCTTCTTTGGTAACATGCAAGTCCCCTGCAGAATATCCCATCTCAATGCCAAATCTCCCTTAGAAATCTTTATTATGGGTGTCAGATATGAAAGGCAATATAGTTCCAGTTTTTGAGGTTTCTCCTGAGTTTTAGAGGAATGCTATAGCTGCTAGAGTCAATTATTTAACAGCAGATGGCACTAACTTACCACACTTTAAAGAAACAATATACACCCCTCTGTATCCCCTTCATCTTTTCACAGGTTTTCTTCACTAGCTGTCAAGTTCTCATCTCCACTATCTCATCATTCACCCCATTTTTATTTTTTTAATTCAGCTGAACACTTGGTCTGCATAAAGCAGTGAAGAGAGCCTAGCAACTCCATGGCACAAATCCCATGTAGTATCAATACATCTTTTCAAAACAGCATAACAGAAAGCAGAAAAATCTCATCCCTTTTACAGCCAACACAAACTCCACCAGTCTTCAGTGAAGGAGCACTTAGCTGCAACATGCTTTTAATGAAATCTTAGGTTGCAACCAATATAAATATTGGAAGTGAGCAGCTCTAATCCCAGTCACCTTCTAACATGCCTGCCAGTTTCAGTGCAGTCCCAGTTTAGTAGAGAGCAGAACCAGTATCTCAGACTATTATGCTCATTATAGAGGCTCAAGTTCATGATTACCTTTATTCACTCTCTTGCTCTTGGAAAGAATAAGCTGATGTTTAAGGAAGACACAAAGGCTATCACTGTGTTGGCTTTCACTTTTGGTACTCAGTTGAAAAACTAAACTGGAATACAGAAAATATCAGTACCAAAATGGAAAAGCAATGTTGATGGATGGAGAAGGTAGGAATCTCTTCCTATTATGTGCCACAAATTTTAAGATGTTTGGTGTGTCACAATGAAAAAAAAAAAAAGATATAGTAGCATTAACAAAGTTCAGCAGCTGCAAACCACAGAAATTAAACTACTGCTGATAGGTGATATCCAGAATACCATCTTTGTATTCCTCTGGGTGTGGTTTGGGTCCCAGACAGCTGACTGATGGCCTTGAGGCCAGGATCCAACTCAAGACTTTTCTCTGGCTGATTGACAGGCCAACCAAATCATGGCTATTACTGTGTGAATGTTTTAGGAGAGGCAAGAGAACACCTCTCCTAAATATAAGGGATAACGCTGTGCAGACATGCATTGGGCAGACACCTAAGCACCATGCTGGAACAAAAGCCTCCCTTTAGACATGCCTGTCTCTGGTCAGTATCATCACAAGTTCTGGCACTGAGATCAAAGGAACTGGAACAAGAAAGAGTATGGGAGCTCAGGATCAACTAAATGTTAGTACACTTTCACAGTAAAGTTAGTATGGAATTATTTTCACCTTCTGTCAGCCACTAACTAAAAAAATAAATGAAAATATGAAGAGAAAAAAAAGTGGGAAAGCAAAAATTATACAAGAAGTTAAATGATCAGCAGAAAAGCTACAGTCTTTTATAACCTTAGTGTCTACCCACTACAGTTGTAAGAGGAATGGATTACGATTCTGGAACCCCAGTCAGTGAGAAATGATACACCAGAAACGGCAACCAGGACATACTGAACTTAGAGCTTATTCCAGGCCCAAGGATACCCAGATTATCCTACCAGAAAGGCTTTCAATTTTTAAGACAGTTCTTTAAGTGACTCAGCAGGTCCAGCTCCGAATATAAGTTTTATGGGATCTAGACTGACAGTCATGACCTCAGGCAACATCCCTCCTGCCCTCCTCAGGTCCCTCCTGTCCCGCATTAATCAAAGCACAGTTTAAAAGCCTTACCTGAAGCTGATTAAATGTAGAACAATCTGTGGAGGAGTCCTCAGCGAAGCCACTGCTGTCAGAATGCTGACTGGCAGTCCGTAACAGCTGATCTGTTGAAAACAAGCAAAACCCAACTACAATTACTTTTCAAATCACAGCTTTCCAAGCACAATCATATTCAACACATGCTTTCCTTTTACATCAAAGTAACATTAAGTGAATAACACAATTCCTTTTCATTCCACTTTGAACAATACAGAGAAACAACTTGTTTGTTTCAAGCAAAACCTCTTCTCATGCAAAGCCCTACTTGTGAAACTTCAAGCAGCAGTGGAAGAGGAACCATCTTTTACATTTTTCTTTCCTGTGCTGTGTAAAAAAACCCCACTTTGCAGATGTTGCCACTGATGGAGTTTTCCCTTCGCAAAACAGTCACTGGTTAAGTCACATGCAGGCAGTGGAAGAGGTGCTTTTTGTATTGACTGGTACAGATTGACCACCCCTCCTGATAATGGAGATAAAGGAGATCACTCGCCTCCTGCCAGCCTACACTACCCCATACACCCAGAGGAACAGCATCACATGAGCAAAGAGGGCGATGCACAGAACTTTGCAAACTGCTAGGGATGGTCCTAGTGGACAAACACAAAACATCCTGACACATGAGTGGGCAATCTGCCAAAGCACACTCCCAGCACTTATACACTCAAGATAAGATCCGCCTGCTTGTTCTTTTCTACTTACATTAGGTAAGTGCTAAAATAGCCTAAAGAGGTTCTAAAATCCTCAGTGCCACCCAGGAGTGGCTTCCCCTGGTGCAAGGGCTATACTCACAGATCTGCTTTTCAAGAAGATCTTAGTAAGCTCTGCAGTACAATATTGCATGTATTTTGCTTTCAAACGGACATAGAAGGCACCCACCAAGTGTGGGGTTTACCTTGCAGCCCTATAAACGCTTTGCTTAGCCAGATGGCAGCATGGGCAACAACCATATCTCACTTCCAGTTCTCAACAGAAGTGTAAAAGCTTGGAGATGGAATGCGGCCACAGCAGCCTGTAGTCCCCCAGACCTCTGCCTCCTCCTTCTCACCACCCTGGGGCAAGAGCTCACTGTTGTCTTCTCAGAGGCTCAGTGCAGATTTTTGCCCCACATTCCTTCAACCACTTAACTGTCATCACATAATTAATCCCAGTTCACAGCTCAATGCTTTGGAATGCATTATGAAAACTGTTTTGAAACTTGGATATCCAGAACTAATTTTTTTAGTATTCCTTTTGACCAACATTTCTCTAACACAGAAATAAAAGCCTGCACAGGCCCAGAAGTTTCTGAACACCAGGAGGGGCAAAATGCCTCTGTATCAGCAATTTCACACAGCTTTTAGGGAGTGCCTTTCAAATTGTGCTGCTGCTCTGTTATCATGGCAGCCACAATATCCTGCGATGATAAAACAACTTTTCTACCTCAAGACAGACATCCCCACCCAGATTCCAGTAAAGACAATGTAAATTACTTCCCTGAGAACTGGACTTGCTCTTATTAACCACCCAATATAATTAATACAGCTGACAGAGCATGCCATGAACAGGCTGCCACTACAGCTGAGGCTGGTGGGAAGCTGCCACCTCCTCCAAGGTGAATAATCTTGTACACAGTACAAAAGTAAAAATCAGTGGTTTAGATCACCTTCTATATCATCTGCTACTTATGCACATGCTTTGACAGCATTACATGACAGATACTGACAGTCTGTGGTCAGTCTAGAGCAGAGGCACTCATACCTGCCTCATCATCTTTATCCATGGCAAGAGACTAGCACAGCATGAACAGATTCAAACTGCCTTGGTTACAGCCAAAGAGACATCCCCTTAATACAGTCATCTCTTGCTTTCTGTGTTGCAGAACTGCTAAGATAATTATTTTTATCTTACTGTTTTAAAGCAAAGAAGAGAAGACAGCTTTTGTAAGTATAAGTGATGTTCTGCCATACCTTACCCTTGTCTCTTGCAAGTTCTCAAAGGTCTCCACTATACCACTATCATGTTAATGTAGTAACAACTTTCAAAGAATAGGAATCTCTACTACAAAGAATAGGAATTTCTACATGTAAAATGACAAGATTTGCCTCTGTAGAGATGAAATATCAAGTAGTACATTGGGATATACTGATAAATAGTAAATTGACATTCGCAACTTAAAGTATTCCATTACAGGATTAAGTATCTGCTGCCTCTTTTTGACATGTTGATCACATCCTGCACCCCAGCACTGCCAAAATCAGCCCAGGAGGGAGTCCTGCTGCAGAAACTCTTCAGAGTTCCTTGGGTCTTTCTAGTTTCTACAAAGATAAGCATAGACTCCAACAAACACTAAATCTGTTCCAAATGTTTTCTTCTCACTCCCCCATCTCAAATCTCCTGTGGAGCTGCACTCACAGAGAGCTATAAATAAAATAAAGTATTGAGGACAGGAAGTGCTGATAATGTGCTTTCTTCACTTTCAAGAACTAAATTTTCAAAATTCATCACTGCTTTTGACTATCAATGTCAGATGCCTTAACAGAAACTGTTATGTGGCTATTCAAAATTTCACAGAGCCACTGGTGTCAGCAACCAGACACGAATTACAATGCCTCAAGAACAACTTTGTTCTCTATACGTTACCTGTATTTGTCTTGTTTGTTGTTTGGGCATTTTTGGAATGGAAAAATTTAGAAATATGTCAGGAAGAATTTTGTTTTCCACCTCCCAAACCTTCCTTCCAGATAACTCTACAATAAGCAACTGAAGTTTTTCATTCTTGTCTACTGCATTCTTAAAAAAACCCCACATGAACAAAAATATATCCATATTTGAGGTTTGCAACAACAAAGAACGGGGTGCTGGTTTTAGGCACAATGGATAAGCCAGTTCAATAACATTTGGAATACATAACCTAAAAAGTACATCAAGATAGCCAATATGATACAGAATTCTTTGTATCACCATGAAGTGTTTAACAAAGACAGTACTACGGCAAAGCAAACACTTGCAAGCCACTTTGAAAATCTGATCTTACCACTTATAAACAAAGCTAATCTCAAATGAGAAACGTGCTTTAATGGGAAGTCTAAGCAGCCGTAGACTCTGTTGTTCAACCATCTATAAGTCTCCAGATTATTTCAGTAAAAAGAAAATATTTTTTTAATTCAAATACATCTAACTATATGCCCTCTTAAAATGCCTTACAAATGGTTGTAAATGTCAGAGAAAGCATCCGCAGCCCTCTGTGTGGATGTGAAATGGCACTGCAAGGTTTGTAACAGTCTGTACTGCAGAGCACTAACTCTGCTAATAGACACAGAAGTACCTCTACATGAAAAAAAAAACAACAGACAAAACAGTACCAATGTATTCCTTCAGGGGAAGCCTTCACTTGGAAAAACTTTCTTGTTTATGGGTTTGTATGTATAGTAGAACCAACAGCACTGAAAAAGGTGGATTTGTATGAGGATCATCAACTGAAATCACACTGCAAGGGACCAGTGCCTGAATTTCATGCGGATACTATCTCAAGAGATTGCTAGCGAGAGCAGCATTTCACATTTAGACACAATGGCCAGCATTTTCAGCAAAAGACCATTAAATCTGAATGCCTTCAAACTTGGTTGGCACCCACTCTAAGAAAACAGGCCTCTAGGTTGTCTTAGGTTGGACAACTTGCAAAAAAAAAAAATTGACTACCATTTTTTAACACTTTGGGTAAGTTCTCCACCAAATGCACTCTCAGTTTTTACTGAAACCCGTACAGAACAAAGTCCTAAACTTTCTGCATCTTAAAGGTGAAATAAAATGCCAGTCTCAGACTAACTTTTAGGAAACATGCAGGTTTACCATAAGTATTGGCATTCTTGTTAAATAAGTTATAGAAAACTCTAGGCAATACTTGCATGGTAATAAAGTGTCATTGCTCATCTATGCCAAGTGTATGCAGAAATGGGTGGGATATATTAGCTGGGAAAAACGAACCAGCATATCCCACTTCTGCCACACTGAGGACCCACTGCTAGGACTGCTGGGACCTTTCAGTGGATACCCACAGGACCACCTGACTCTTTTTTCCTTGCATGGAGGAAGAAGAGGGTAAGAAAGCTACTGGGAACAGAAAACAAAGCATTTTAGAATGTGAAAAAATATATTTTTCTGCTCCTTGACTGCAACTTCTGGTTCCATAAAATGCCTTTCTCTGAAAAGCTCTTTCTGAAACTGCCAAGACCAGGCAAACAAGAGAACTGATCTGTAAAGATTGCATGTCTTCATGTGTAATCACATAAAACATAATCATGAACTCTAAAATACAGCCAAGGGAGAAATGCCAGCAACAGTTAGAGATGGCAGTTTCTGGCAGTCCTTCTTCATGACCTACATTTGTAACAGAGGAAGACTAGCAAATGCAGTGCTGTGTTGTGCAAAACACTGCTGAATTAGTGGCACAAGCTATCCCTAATAACCAGGCATTAACCTCCAGTGCTGAGTCCAGAGCATTATCAACCATGTTAATGCAATTCAGCTCACAGTTCACGAGACTGCCAGTTCATTTGTGAAAAGACAGATAAAATATCTCTGTTTCTTAAGGCAGGTTTTCCTGACTCCCTTTAGTATCTAGAGATGCTAGTCATGTTTCACCAAGATACAGCATTGCAAGTAAGCATCTCACGAAATGCAACAAGCTCTGCTCTTTAATTACACGTAACAGCTAGAGAATAGACTTCACTTGCCAATGTCGGGCAAAGTAATGATCACAGAATGAATCAGCTTCGTCCCTCTCCCAAACCATAATATACATAAGTAAGAATTTGACATGAAAGCACAAACTAAGTGAGCCACAAGAGCCAGTGCACAGTTTCCCATATGAAAGACTACAATCTCCATGCGGGTGCAGACAGTAGTCTTCTGTGCAGCCAGGTTGCAGACAGAGCAGTAATACATAGGAAAAAGCTGGATGTATCATGCAATTTAGGTTTAAAACAATATAATTTTAGTTTAAATGGGTACCTTAAATTACAAGATTTGCCAGGGAAAAATAAAGAATCTCACAAAATCTGAATTAACATTTCAGTTCCTCTGAGCTATCATCAATTGAACAAAAGTGAAAACAGCCAGTGAGGTTATAGGACTCTTGTCTTGCCTGTAATTTGGTTGCCACTTCGCAGCAATGTTCCATGATTTAGCTGAAAAAGAAACCCAGACCTTTTTTATTTCTAAAGAGAAGAGAAACTTTACAAGTTTTAAATATCTGAATCAGCATTTCAGAGAGGGAAGGACACTCAGCAGACTGCTGTCTCCTGGGAGTTGGATTTTACTCACCTTTCTTTGACTTGGCCACTGCCAGCTGGTGAGAAGCTGGAACATGTGGTAGATCCCCCTCTGTACTCTGGATCTATCAGGAAGAGGAGATGAATATTTCGTCAAGCCAAATGGGATATGCTTCTGTGCTTAAGAATACCGAAGCCTCATAACACTGCACATGCTGGGGAAGGAGCAGGGTGAGTGCTGTGGATTTTTTCTCTAGTCCAGCAGCCAATACTGATTGAGGAAACAGATCCTGTCACCTTGAACTAATGTATTATTTCACTGGGTACTCAGCAATGCGCCTGTAAACAGTGATCCTTAGAACAGTCCCTCCCACTCACAGCACAGGGCTCCCCTCTGGTTACATTCACCACATCCTGTGACAACACTGACAATTATCAGCTTCTCTTTGATGAAAGACTAAAATAACTGTGCAGAAACACCTCTGACCACCTTTACATTACTGTCTTTTCTATTCAGCACTCTTGGTTCTTCCTTCAAACAAAGAACAAGCAAAATGCATTTAGAAAACTATATCAAGAGGTCAGCACATAAGGGTTGTCATCTGCTGCCCTACCAACTATTTTTCACAAGCCACTAATCCTCCTGAAGGACTCCAATCCCACCAGAACCTATTCCAGACTTCACCATGCAATATGTAAGGGAATACTTCTTGTGTCCTCCAGTACAAAAAAAAAAAAAAAGGAAGACAATGCATTCAGAGCCATGCAGATTTCAGCTGGGAAGCTTAAAAATACTTAGTAACTTCGTGAAACAGCCTAAGACAGCAGTTCTCAGACAACCGTTCAATGAAAAGAATACACCTAAAATCTGAACAGGGAGGTCTGTGCTTAGCTTGAAACCTAGAATATGTTTTCTCATTTGTGCACTCCAGAAAAAATCCTAATGGCTCACATGAAAGTCTAAATGAACAAAGCCCCTAATCCAAATACCCCCAACCTGCCCTCTATAACAGCCTGCCTGCCTAATTTCAAAATTCCCAAACAATGAAATTTTCATCTCCATTTTCAATCAATTAAAATTTTTGACTGATAATTGTCCCCAAGGGATTTTAATTCATGATACTAATGGTTTTAAACCCAAATTAGTATTTGGCTAAAGAAGTAGCTATATTTGCACTGATATCATGTATATAGTAACCACAAGGGTGCATATTCTCATTTACAAGGTTTTTGAGAAGTATTTGGCCTGAACTTGTCACCATTAGTAAGTGAACAGCATTACTCTTGCAAAATAAATCACAAGGCTTCTGTTCCTCTAGGAGATGAAAGCTGTACCATCAAGTAATCTTACAAGCCTTTGTTAGGATCACCCTTGCAGGAAAGGTATCTTGATTCCCTCAAACCTCTCAGTTTTCAATTGGTACATTTGCTAAGCCCTCTTCTCATCTAAATACCCTCCATGTTCTGTCTCTGGCTGGAAGACAGAACCCTGGCTGTGTCTGCAGCATGGCGCAGTTCCATGAGTGCACAGAAACACTTCTTTCTCCCTCCCCACCCCTCAGCCAATGTTGATGCTGGTATATGACCTTCGGGGCTGTAATTGACCACTTTAGGAATGGGTGTTTGAGGGAAATCCTGCCCTGACTCACTCCAGCACTCCAGCTATCTTCACTGCCACAGACTTCCGAAGGGCACGAAAACCTCCGAGGCATTCGTAGGCATGGAAAGAGCTTCCTTGATATGTCTGTCATCTTTCTTATGTGTATGAATGCATTCCAAGCCAAGCTGGGGAAGCGGGGGGAGGAGTTACTGTCACTTTCTCTAATACAGTTCATTGTTCATTATACCCTGCTTAGAGACACACAAAAATAAAATGCTGCCAGGTATTGTTCTGAAGTTTCTTCAACAAACCCAAATCCTTCCCTCCCAGGGATCTGTAGGCAGCTGATACGTATGCATTATATTGTGTAAACAAAAATTCACCAAAATCCCATCCCACATCACATGTCACCTTGCCAAAACAGCTGTGTTTATGCACTGGCATCGTTGCAAAGTGTGTCAACTGAAACTTCACAATGCATCACTTTTAGCTTATGCGGAATTCAGCGAGTCTTCTTTATGTCATAACCCTTTACAGTCCAACTTATTCTGAAGGAAAATGCCATTCCTTTTATAAGTAGATATATATACACACACATACATATATGCACACACACATATACATAAAACAGCTGTTTCAACTTTCCCCAAAAGTACCAAAAAAAATAATTTCTCCTCTGGGATATGGTGCAGAATGCATTGCCTCTCAAACCCCCTCCCATTGTGCTAATGAAAACATCTGTGCAGCTACAAACAAACTGGATCAAGAAAATGATCTGTCTGAAAACTAAGCCAGGGAAAATAAATAAATCAAAATACAACATACTTCTTTTTCCCCTCTCAACTGGACCAGTCCTTTGTTCTGGTTCAGTAAATTGCCACACATGATGTGGGTAAGGACACACTCGCACAAGTGACAGGAACTATGAACTGGATTACTTTTTTCTAGTCAGTGACTGCCTTCAACTCCAATGTTATTTGATCTAGAAGAGCTTGTAGTAACAATATGACACCAGACACAGTATCTGCTAAATCATCACACTCACTGTAAAACTCTGGGTTTTTTCCATTCACTTGCTTTCTTCACTCATTTCACCAATGAAATCACAATCCTTCATTTTACATATTTATTTCACATAGACAAAGAAGCTAACTGCTGATCTGCTAAGAAGAGCCCACTTCAAACTGTGTCCACAAAAACATCTACTAACTTAAGACAGATCTTACAATTCAAGGTGGGAGTCTATGCAAAACAAGTGCATTCTTGAATATGTAGGCTGTGCATTTACTAGCCTAATAAACAAACCAAGCAACTACAGAAACATGGGAAATAAAATCCCTTTGGGGCAATTATCAATCAAAAATGGAGACATGCATTTATGAAAATATTAAAAGGCACACAGTACAGAATGTGCAACTAAGCCACCACTAAAGTGATGTGACTAAAGAAAGTCACGCCAAACAGTGACTTTCAGTGTGCTAATTTCCAGAGGACAAATGGAATCAACATACACTAGACTGTCATCAAAACCAAAAATCGCAGAAGATAATCACCTCACCCTATAGCCCCTCCCCCTTTACTACAATAGCACTTTTGCTCCATCCACAAATTTATCTGTAATCAATATCAATTAATAAACTAAATTGGCTTTTAGGCAGTAATGACTTCAAGTTAGCAATTTAAGCAAAATCTAAAACCAAAGGCTTTTATACATACAAGATCTATTTCCATTGGAAAAGCGCCTATCAGTTATGCAAGTGATTGCAATTACCTGAGCTTGATGAAAAAAGAATGAGAACTTTCCTGCTGACTCTCAGGAACAATAGTAACAGCAGCAGCACGAAGTTATTTCATTAAAAGGCTCAATTAAAGCAGCCTACTGAGAGAGAGCGACAAGTGTCCTATCACTGGGAGAATTTAAAGTATTCCTGGAGAAAACACTGTCAACTACACAGGAGGGAACATTCCTCTGCTGGTAGCCAGCAAACTATGTAAACCATATGCAAAATAAAAGCCATATATCTCCACCTACCTCTTCCATCTCAAAGGAGTCTTTCTGCTGCAGCATTAGATTCATTATGGATGGGTTTGCAAGGGGAGCACAGGGGTCTCTGCCTAGCGATGCCGTGGGCAGCCTTTGCGTCAGGGTGCTGCTGTTGGATGTACTGGAACTACTGCTGAGGCCTGGAGAGTCCAAAGGACCAGATTCTTCATACAGTTCATCCTGGGTACTTGCCAACCTGCTGCCTTGCACATCTGCTGGAGGCACAGTACCCACTTGCGAATCAGCAGTAACAGCAGGAAGGTTTGCAGGTTTATTTGAGTCTACAGCATTTGTCTGACTACTGGCTATCTCCTCCTTTACAGTAGCCAAAGAAGAGGGAGAATCTTTCTTTTTAGAGTATTTTTGTAATTTAGATTCATTTTTAACATCATTTTCTTCTTTCCCTGGTTCAGCTGGACTTTTCCCTTTTTCAACAGGTGAAGGAGTGGAGCAGCTGCTACCATCGGCTTGCTGTGTGCCGCACAGATTGAGCTTTGACAAGGTCTTCATTAACCGACTGGCTGTATTGCTACGATTTAAAGGGGGAGGGCTGGATGCCTCTTTGCTGGAAGACACTGAATTCATACTACCAATTTTCTGCAAAGGAGTCCCAGAAACTTGAGAATACAAAGAAGAAAAAGCATTGGCCACAGTAGTAAGCACTTCAATTTGACGAAAACGACCTGCGTAAGAATGAAATGCAAAGCAGAGTTTATGAGGACATTCCAGACCTACTGATCCACACAATGGTTTGAATTCTCCGAGACAGCTGTTCATATCTGAAGAGGGAATTCTCATCATAATCTCTGCCCACCCTCCTTCACGCCCCCCAAATCTCCTCCTTCTTCTAACATGGGCTGCAAAGGTTGACTGTAAACTGCCTAGTCCTGTAATGTGAAATGGATACCACACACTATGAAAAATGGAAAACTTTGCCAGAGTCTTTACTAAATGCACAAGAACAGCATGAAAAGCTTTCACGAAGTAAAAAGGGAACACAGGCTGCAAATGCAAGTTGATTTACAATGTGCTAGGAAGAAAAGGGTTACTCACATTTCTCTCTCCATCTAAAGCTACAAGAGGACATTTCAGCCATGTCCTCATTTCAGCAACATTCATTACTGACCTAACAAAGCTTCTGTTCAAGTCAATAGAAATATTGGCCCAGATTTCAACGATAGAAGTAGGTCGCTGCTAACAGCTTTCAAAAATCCCACCCAGATACTGAGGAACACAAGAAACATTTTTTATTGCTGTTTGTTTCAGTGCTCTAAAACAACAACAGAAGACAAGCTTAAGAACAAGAGACAGGAATGGTACAAACCAGAAGGCAGTGTATCTTACAGGATGCCCTTCATTTCCCTCCCCACTATAAACCGCTACCCCAAGATGTACAACACAATGGTCACCTCTGGCTATATTTAAGACCAAGCAACAGTTTTACTACCAATTCCAAATGGAGTTTTGCTGATGGCTCAAAAGGCATTTGCCAGAATATTAGATACATACCTTCTTTTGGGATTGTTTACACAGTTTAAAAACTTCAAAATAAACTTCGCTTCAAATATGTACTTACTTGTTAAAGCAAAATTTGGATTTTCCACTTCCATGCGCTGTATTTGGGCATTCAAAAACACTTTGATATCTATCCCTCTGGCAAATGATGATGAATTAAAAAATCTTGCTGGAATTTTTGAAGCAATATCTGGTTCATCTCTTCCAAACCCAAGGTTATAAAGCACTTCTTCAGGATCTTCCTCGTAAAGTTCCAGTAATTCAGAAACACTAGACAAATGAAAAGATGTTTACCATCTACTTTTCTTCTTTTGAGACCCAGTCCCTTTTGTCCAACTGGGCCAGTTTAGTCTATTGAACTTCTGACTCCTACAGCTCAGCCTACTTTAGGAAATAACTGAAAACTCTGCATCTGAAGTTCTGGTTCCTATCACCAGACCCATTGGCCCAGACACATCTCAGCTCCGTTATGTAACTTATGAAGTCAGGCCTCATTCTGCAGAGCTCTGATGTTAAAATGTCGTTAAAATTACAGACATTTATAACATTTAGGCCCATTTGTTAGTATTTACTGCAAACCACAACTGAAAACAAATAGCAATTTTTCAAGCAAACAAATGAAAATTCCCTTCTCGACTACTGAAGGGAAAGCAACAATGCACATAAATCAAGCCAAGTCCAGACAGTCAAACAGGCCTTCAAAGCGTAGTATTTTTTACCTTGAAACGGTCGCACTGCTTTTCCCAGACCCAGTAGAATTCATACTTCTCCCCTTCTGGTGAAACTGCAGCCTCTTCTCCTTCGCCGGCACACCATTGCTGTCAACACAAATGGAGAAGACCCGTGCAATAAACCACTTTCATTTGGGGATTCAGTTCGCCTTCTCAGAGGAGAGCTAAGCTTCCAGTGCTGCTGAATTTCTCTTTTCCCCTTCAGTGTTATCTGGTTTATATTAGCCATGTCATTTATTGAAATACAATAACAAAAGCGAACCCTGGGACGCCTCAGTAAAAACGTACGTAGACGGTAAGAATTTGAAGGCAAATGCAAGCTGAGAAAACAAATCCTTGATCTCTCCTTGCTGCCCCACCCTCTCCGATCCCTCCCTCATCCAGAGAGGAAGCCCAGCTGCCCTGCCCTGCATTTCCATGCCTTCCTTGTGCCGCTGCCTCATCCAGCAGGACCACCTCTCCCTGGTTCCAGCTCCCTTTCTCCCCCAGTCACCACCCACCAGCAGTACAAAGTTGTGAGCGGCCCGAGAGGTGGCCCCTGGGGAAGCTGAAGAGGCTCCAGGCTGCAGAAAACCGAGCGAGATGAGCTCCAACCCAGACTCACAGCTAGTTTCTGTCCTAATCCCAAACTATTTCCTCCCTGCACCTGGAGAAGCCACCTCAGCATCAGGTGATATCCTGGTCTCAAAAGTACTGTTACTGCCAGTCTCTCAGGGGGACAAACCTTCCCAAGGTGGATTTTACTATAGAAATCCTAAACACACACACACACACACACCAGCCACCAAGAAACCAAATAATACAGAGGATTCACCAAAAAGTGCACTTAGGGAGTCCGGCTCAGGAAAATGCTGCCCACACAGGCTGTGCTGAAGTTTCAATGCAGTTTTAGTTTCAGCACATTTTAGTTGCAAGCTGTCCCTATTAAGCATGAGCCTCTCCTCTCTCAGTCTCTTCTTCCCTACACTCAAAGGACATCTGCTCTGAAAGGTAAAACTAATTTTCCCTTGAAATTTCTGAAATGGTGAAGGATCAGTGAGGCAAAGGTGGCAAATCTTACTAAGTTACTTGGATTTGTCACTTCTCTGTTTTGCTCCTGCTACCCCAAAAGCTACATCAGGTCCACTGGAAGACTTTTTTCTACATCTCCTAATGACTGTTCCTGTGTTATCTGGATCTTCTCCTTCCCTCTCATCTAAACAGATGAGAGCAGAACAACTTTAGCTCTAAGGTAGCCTCCACAGCTTCCACTGCCCCCTCTCTCTCTCACCCTCCAGTAAAAATATTCCCCTGCGGCAAAGAAACAAACAAAACAAAGATGTTTACCATGTTTCCATTTGTGTATCACTCCGTAGATGATTAGCTGTAAAGAAACAGAAAGTTACACACAGACCTCTTCAGAATTGCATATCCCACAAGCAGTATGAAGGAGGCAGTGAACATGTTTACCAATACTCCCGCATAAGCCAGATTTTTCTCTTCCCATGTAAACATGATTATCAAGAGTTTCTAGTATACAGCTAATATAAAGGTGATTTGGTTATTCTGTTTAAAATAAAACCTCAGATGGACACATGTTTATATACTGTTATTAATCATATTAACTTGAGATTTAATGTGTGGTAAAGCAATAATTGTTACATACACCATTTATCGCTTTGCAATTGAAGATGTGATTACCAGGTACAGGGCTGTTCCTGGGTGGGAAGGGGAGAAGGGGAAAAAGGTATGCAGAGAAAGTAAAGAACATAAGAAAGGCAGCTGGCCCCATAGCCCAGTACTGAGACCATAGTCACTAGTTTTTTCATCAGCACAGACTATTCGTTACATGGGGCAAGGCCCCGGCTGCCCAAATAGTGCAATCCTAGGTGCAACAACTAGGCTGCAGTGCTGGTGGGACCAGTGGCCACCCTTGGAGATGAGAGTCCTCTGCCAGGAAAACCCTGCATCTCAACCCACAGTGCCAGCAGGGAGCAAAATATGGAAACCTCACAACCTCTCTTATTTTTAGAGGCATCATGAAGAAACTGAAATGTATACAAAATGCATATGCCACATCCCTTTTTTTAGCATCCTTGCCTATAATTTGAAGGTAAGACTATATATATGGATTAACTGGTGACTACTTCGAACAGCTAAACCATGGGTTTTAATAGCTTAGAGGGGGACTGGGGTTACAAGACCCTGCCCAATGCCCTCCATACCATTCACACAGGGCTCTGACTTGTATCTGAATTCAGTCATGGATGCACAAGGGCAGGCCATTCATACCAGCCTCAATGGGACTGTGTCCAACAGCGCACGCAGCACTGCTCCAGCAGCTCTGTTGTTCCCTTGTTCTCGGGTGGGAAGCAAAGCCCAGAAAGCAGAAAGTCCAAAGCAGAAACACTCACATTCTTACCCACAAAAATCAACTAGCAATTCTAGTATTGGGACCTTTGTTATGCAAAAAGGAGGGAAACAACTTTCTGCCTAAATCATGCTAAATGCTCACCAAAACCCCAGAAATTTTGGGAATTACAAAGGGGAAAAGATGAAAAAAGTTACATGATACTTTAAAATATACTGACTCTTGCATTCTTAGTCATATGATCAGAGCTTGGATTACTGTTACAAGGAAACTTTTCCTATGAAATTTTTGCATTGCAGGCAGTCTAGCAAATAGAGAAGACCATCAGAAATCCAGGTAATATATTGCAGTAAGGGACACATTTACTTCTTCATCTTTGTCAGACCAAGGTCATTATCAGATCAACTGTTCTCCTTAGAAGCCCTGAATCTTTAAAAAATAACAATAACTTCCTTCCTCCAGACCCTGTCCCACTAATTTGACACCATTGACAAGACTACTGTGGAAGAAAGGGCTTTCTACTACAGAGGTTCTGACACTTTGCTAAAGCTATAGTTCAAAAAAACATTAAAAGCTAAGGGGGGGAGGGGTGGGAGAGAGAATGGTTTTGCCTTTTGTTTGTTTGTTTTTACACTGAAAGCAAATATTGTCTTGTATCCCCTATCCTGCAGATAACCACCGGACCCAGCTTGTGAGACTGTTTTTTCTATTTTACTTCAAAATCCTGCTGTTAGACCAGGAGCAATAATAGTTCTGTTTGCTTGTTTGTGGACACCTCTAACCCATGATCAAGAGAGGCTAAAAGTCATATTCTACGACAAAGGCCACCATGAAGAACCACATCTCCTTCCCCTTAAAAAAGGGATGAGAAAGAGAAGGAAAGCAGTTAGCAACAGCCAAGTGTATATCATGGCTGATCCAAAATCAGCCTTGGTGCTTTTCATTTTTAAAAGCACATAGCCCTTATCGGGTTTGCCTTGTGACTGACAGAATTTCATTCCTTCTTTCTCCTCCAAGGGATTCAGTGGAAGTGGGGCATGCACAGCTACCAAAAGTAACCCATGGACAAGAAAAGCAAGTAGGAGAAACAACTTTCTTACAGCCTCAATGAGTGTTTCAGGCTGTGCGGCTGCTGGGGGCATTAAAATGAGAAGGCAGAAGTGAATTTCAGGGATGCCTCTGACCTTTGGGTTAGGCCAGAATGTTCAACACCAACAGTAGTCTAACAAACTCAAAAGCAAACCTTCCTGCGTTTTTCTATGTCCTAGGCTGGTTTTCAACTGCCTTTGGCTAGAATGGAAATGCTGTCTTACAAAATAAAAATCAGATGACTTGAACATAAAGGGGTTTGGGGTTTTTTGCTAGAAAAATAGTCATAATCCTGCCACACCCACCTTCGGCTCCCAGGGATAAGTCATCTTCAAAACTTCCTCCACTTCTCACCAGCATGCCTGAAAACGTACAGTTAGCAGTTCAACAATGAGACTTCTGCAGTGTTTTCTTTTCAAGAGCTTAACTAAAGGTATCAGCAAGACACGTTGGTTGATACAGCAGGATATAAGCAGACTGTATTTACAATCCCTGCATTAGTCATATGGTTAAAATGCACGAAGAAGTGCAAAGTTACATTTGAGAACACAGAAAAATTCTTTCGATAGAGAACAACTACAAAACTGTTTTGTGCTCGGGAATATACCCAAGTAAACCTGCAAGCAAATTAACTGCAAGTGGGAACCTGGGATACCACCCAACACATCTGCACCTTCTGCTGCTACATTATCTATCCTCCAGACATCTTACCAAGGTGATCCAGAGTCTGAGTCAAATTTAGGCATTCTCCTCTCTCTCCCTGTACCAGATTAAGAGCTGAGCGAAGACTCCAGGCAGAGCAAGTAATTCCTCTGCACCCTGTCACTCACTACTTGCACATTCTCACTGTACTTTGTACTTCAGTATTCAGTCCTGCTCAGGTAGTAAAATTTTCAGGTGTGGCAACCAGAGTTATGAGAGGCAGAGATGACCTAATGCTCGCCAGCTGGGAGAGGAAATGACATCCTCCCCATTCTGCACACTTTGGGGTTTTTTAGGGCTTAATAAACTCTCCAGAAAGATGTATTCAGGATGTCTTCCCCCTTTTCCAGTTTCTCAGGTGCAACTGCTTCACAGTGAGAATAACTCAGGTACGCCAACTAGGCTGTGGTTTGTGCTGCTGCTAAAGATACCAGGTCTCAGGTAAACATCCAAAAAAGCACCATTTCCAGCAAGAGATTTCAATAGCTAATTGAAAAACTTGGAGAGAAGAAAAAGGCCTTTCCTTACCCTTCAACAGAGGATTGCTTTGCTCATCCAGGGAGGCTCCCAGAGGTGTTCTGAAACCACAGAAGAGATTAATACTACTTTAAAACTTGCTGCTTCATGTCCTTCCTTACAGTGTGTAACAAGCTTGTGATAGCAGCAGTTGTCCCTCCCTCCGCCCCCAGAAAGCACAAACATCTGACTGGCAATAACTTTCTAAACAATCACCAGCCCTCTGAACAAATACACCTTGTAGGGAAAAACAACAGAACAGGTTAATAACTGTAACACGCAAACACTGGGCAGTGGCAAAGCTTCAGGGTCACAGCCCTCTGCAGAAGGAAATCATGTTCAGCAAAACACCCAGAAAAAAAATTAGCATGGGTTTCTGAATGGGCTAATTCAACCTCATTTATATGACAAAAACTGTTGTCATTTTTGTATACATTCAAAAGCTCCTGGAGAGAGGGGTAAAAAGTTATATTTGGTGATCAGGAACAAGATAAAAGTCTTGACAGCTATCTTAGCTGTCACTTGCTGATTCTGATATTTTAGAGACTCTTAACATTGCCTCTTACTTGGATTATCCCTCCCACTGCTGCTCCGTGAAGAACAGGGAGTTTGCTGAACCTCACATTGCCCAAAAGGAGCAACAGAAACTGCACAAATGACAGGTCCAATCCCTCTCTGGGTTCACGCTACACTTGTTGACACTAGCTGGATGTTTCCACATCTTGTCTCTGAGACATGTTTAATCAAAGGCCTTTCACTGCTAAGTACTACAGCATTAACCCTTAAAGTCCAAAACAAGTTCAGAAATACAATACTCAAAGAAGGGGAAAGTAGATAATTTATGTGCCTATATTACGTATATTTCATTTGGGTTTTTAATTAGACAAACACATAAACCTGCCCAAAGACCTGAAAGTAAACAGCGCTCTGATGCAGTATTTGTCTTAGTGCCATGGCCAAATTAAGCAAGGAGAGTTTGCATCTGCTTTCTAACAGACTTTACACTTCACAACCTTATTTTTCTTTCCCCTCTCAAGAGTTCACTCTTTCCATGTATGGCTTGCTGATAGGGAGCAAGCTCACTTTGACATGTCTTTTTGTGAAGCAAAGCCCCGCCACAGTGAGACACCCAGGCAAACAGCCAGAGCATCTATGTGCATAAGCGTGTTTCAGGCGACAGGACAGACTCTGCCAAGGCTCAGATCTCCCAGGTTTCTGCCTGTCTGCCCTGCTCGGGTTTGAAAAAACTTAGGGCAGATTGTCTAAACCTGTCACGCTACAACAAGCCTTATGTTCTGAGGTAATAACTATGCCTGTTTACTCTCTGGCTTTGATGGGTGCGCTCCCATACTCCTCCTTCCCTGGTGGCTGCTTTCACATCTCTACCTTTTTGATGCAAGATCTTGCTGGCGGTGACTTTAACAGCCAAGGTCAGTGCTGCACACACCAGCTGGCAGAAAACAGTAAAAGCAACCACCAAAGCTGGTGTTTTCTTTTAGGAATTAAGTCTGTCACCTGTACAGCATGTTACCAGCCACCAGAAAAGCAGCCCTGTCAACCACCCATCTGCTGCCCTGCTGCACACAGGCACATCTGCCTTATACCCGTGCCTTTGAAAAACTTGCATTTAAGAACTAGACATGATATGAGTTTAAACAAGGGACAAGAACCCACACAGAAATCCTCTCAGACAACAGAACAGACAGCTCTGCCCTTCTGTGCCAGTCTCTTTTTCACCAAACAGAGCAGCCCTGTGCACTTGGAAAGGTTAGGGCTGGGGGGATCCTTTCACTTGCTGGGTCCTCAGGATGAGGTCTCCCTGCCCAAGACACATCACAGCAGGTCCCCAGCATGTCCCGACAGCCTTCACACCAAGGCCAGGGAGGCCAATAGCAACCTGAGGGCAGCCAGATCAGAGAGCAGGTAAGCGAGCATGCATCTGGATCGAGAGATGTTACAGTTTTCCATTTGCAGTCACTCATTTATTATTGTATTCTAACACATATGACAATAAATTCTCTCAATGTCAGTCCACAAAAGAACTGAATGAACTCTCGAAGCCCACATTGTCATGGGACACTGGTACTAAGCAGGTAAAAAGATGTTATGCAGCTTCAAGGCTTCCTCTGATTGCAGAGGTTTGTTTGCTCAGCTACCAGCTGGGGTAGAGTGGTCTTCAGGAACAGGATAAGGGTTTTGCACTGTGCTGTGAAAATTTAAACCTCAGCTTTTAAAGCCTTAATTGGGCAGGAGCCATGTTTATTTTAAACTTGAAGGAAAAAATCTCTTCTTTCTGAGGCATTTCAAGAACTCACTTCCTGTATATCTACAGGAGATGGCTCCTAAATACCTCCTGCATCTCCTGTATTACTGGCAGTGTTTAAATACACTCAACCAAAATAACACATGTCGCCATAGAGCTGACATAAATTTCTTCTTTTCTATCAGTATAATACAAACACTTGTGTTTCCTGTCTTAGCTTTACAAGAGTTGAAATGAAAAACCTTTGTAAACTTTCTTATTACTTCAAAATGCCTTTTCAAAGTACCAGGGAGAGGGCAAAGGATACCTTTCTCAAAGCATGTGATTCCTGAAACACAAATTAACCAGAAAGTTTGAGTAACATCAGACATTCCTTAAGCCTCTATAATTCTATCACATTATGATATATATGTTTCTTTGTTCTGTTTTGCTGTTGTTTGGGTTAAAAAAAAACCAACAACAAAACAAACACAAAAACCAAAATACATATGTCTACCAAGTTAATTATCACGGGATATTAGGAACCCTCCTCTATCCTCCAAAGCAGATGTGAAACAGAGATGCCAAGTAATAAGAGCCCCAAATCACTAACATGAATATCAAGAGACAGCTAGTAATTATTTTTATCCATATTGTAACACTGTGGATGCTTTTGGAAACAAACAATGGAATAAATCTTATAAGCAGACCTATTTATGCAGTGGGTTGATATCAAGTTTTTTTGTGCTGCTGCCAACTGAAACCAGAAAATGAGATTTCAGAAGTGCTAATTTTCTTCTGATACATATTTCATAAAAGCTCATAGAAACTCTGACAAAACGGGAAGGACTGCTTTTAGAAAATATGTAACAGAAAATACTTTATTTTAGTAACTGCATGTTCACTTGCAGTAATGGTTATATTTGCAACAGAGCTAACTTGCAAGAATAAGGCTCTGAGATAGAAGCTCAGCGTGTGTATGTTGTCCACACCTTGTAGCAATCAAAGCTCCACCAGTGTTATTAAACAAGTAACAGTTTTCAGGGAGGACAGCAATCGTAAATTTCACAAGAACTGTTGGGTTTAACTATTCTTTTTTAAACACCACACTATAGTACCTGTAGGGCTATTCTGTCATGGTTTTTTCCTCTGCATTGTTACCAAGGACAATCAGTGCAGGGTTTCTATACATACATTCACTTTGTAACAGTGCAAGTTGAATAATCATTTTACTGCACATATAGCTACTGTTCACATGCATCTTAGATACAAAAAAATGAAACCATCCTGCAGTTTTAAAACACAAGGGACTGTGCACCACTTCAAGCAGCTGGTATCGCTCCTCCCAGATAGGAACTGTACATGCATATATGCACATATTGTACACATTACAGAGTCAGAGCCTAACTCCAGTCTGAGTAGCTTGGTTTAAGAGATTTTAAACCAGGAAAAGGAAAGGAAAAAAAAGGAAAAAAAAAAAAAGGCAATTTTTATCTTTCTGAGGAGAACACAAGATTCTACTGTAAAGGCTTACAATGGTTAATAGCTGCACTTTAAAAGACTTCTATGGAAGGGTCACAGTGGGTTTCACAAACATGCATTAACTAAATTTGCATGTCTGTATTAGCAAAAGAGTAAACTCATGCTTTATTTCCTTACGTGTAAAGTATGACAATAGAGTGCAAAATAAGATTCCAATATTTGGGAATCAACTGCCAGAGATGCAAACACATTGCACAGAAGCATTTGTTGCCAGTGTTAACAACAGAGAGCTACCAGAGCACTGGAATAAGCCATCAAGCTTTCTGCTATTACTCAAGCATTAGGAAGTATTTCTCCTTCAGGAGCCTCTTCCCCTCCACTCCTTCAACACCCCCTGCAAGGCAAAGCCTGGAAAGATCTGAAGAAAACTATACCAAGGACCTTTTAGCTATACAGCAACCCACACTGCAGTTACAGGAGTAAGCTCAGTCAGTTGCTTTCTGGATTGAAAGATCACAAAGGCACAGCTATTCTCAGGCTTATATTTTCTTCTTAACATAGCTGCTCTCAAAAGGATAAGGAAACCAGAAATATCAAGTTGGGATGTCTTGAAATGTCATTGTTAGCTACAGAAAGCTAACTGTTAATTTCTCCCCATCAACTCTGGCTCGAAGGGCTGCTAGGATTGAATGCAGAAAAGGACGAGACAAAATCAGCTGCTACTGGATGTAGCATTTATGCTATTAACATGACTGAGGATGAAGAAAAAGTAACACTGCCAGCCCATCACAACTGCCAAAGAAGTATTTTGTAATAGTAACAGAAATGTGCAATATATATATATATATATATATATACACCATGTCTCAAGTTAAGGACATTGGAATAGACTTGGATAAATTATGTTAGTCTAAATCATGCTGTCACCCCTGAAGACCCCTAAGCATAGAGGCCATTGCTATGAAAACACGTTTCTTAAAATCTGTAGCAAAAAAAAAAAAAAAAACAGGCAAGCCAATGGGTGGCTTTAAACTGGAGCCCCTCGGTGAGAGATAAAGCAGCTTCCAAACCAGTGCAGCCTTCCTTCCCCTCAACTGAGTTCCTCCCTTCGTGACTGAAAGTCTTCAGCCTCGTTAATGAGGCAACAAGGAGAGAAAAGGTGCCAAAAGTCAGCTCTTCCCTAGCCATTCATAGGTATGCTACTGCTCTCCTTGTAACCCCAACTAAAGGCATAACCCACCCAATACCAAAGGGTACTTCTATATACTCCAGGGAGACTTGGGGGAGCGCCGATGCCAAACTTGGGTTCAGAGCGCCGAGATGTTCCCGATGACCCACAACGAGAAGACCCCTCCGGGACCTTCTCCCCTCCACGCCGTGGGAGCTTCTCGGCCCGTCACCCCGCTAGGGGACCGTGGGCTCCGACCCCGCACCCGCAGTGACCCACCTGCAGTCCTTCAGCCATATCGCGATCTTCTCGTTGGGAACGCTGTGGCCTTAAGGGCAGAGCAGGGGAGAAAAGCCGACAGTCAGTAACAGTGCCCCCGCCAGGGACGGCCCACCGCGGCCCCCCTGGCTGCCGGCCCGCGGGGGTCCCAGGGGTCCCAATAGCCCCCGGGCTGCTGCCGTCCCGGCCCCGCTACCCCCTGGCACTGACCTGCTTCTGCTGTCAGCGGCAGCTCTCCGCGGGCGAGATCCTCCTCCTCTTCTTCCTCTTCCTCCTCTTCTTCCTCCTCCTCGCCGCGGGCCAGCGCCGCCGCCGCTGCCGAGAAATCCTCCGCTTCCGACGCCTGCCAGGAGTCGCGGCTCTTGGCCCAGGCCTTTCTCTTCTGGGTCGCCCCTTGCCACTCCTCCGCCGCCGGGGGCTCCTCCATCAGGACGGCCGTGCCAGCGAGGGCTTTACGCCGGGAGGGGACTGCCGGAGAGAGCCAGCCTGCCGGCGGAAGAGAAACAGAGCCGAGCTGTGCCGCGCCGCCCGCCCGGGGACCGCCAACGGGGCCGTACCGCCGGGGGGCGCGGGGCTGCCGTCCGCGTAGCCCCGCGGGAGCGCAGCTGCCCCGCCCCACGCTCACACCCCGCACCCGCCCGCGCTCACACCCCGGCCCACCCCCAGACCCGCTCACCGCCTTCCCCCGGACCACCGCCTCCGGCTCCGCAGGTGCCAGCCCCGGCCCCGCCGCCCCCTGGGACGCAGCGGGAGGGCAGGGGCACTGCGGTTGGAGTCGGCCCTGCCCGGCCCTGTGCCCTGCCCGCGGTTACTCACATATCGCACCGCGGGAAGGCGGCGGCGGAGGCTGCACCCGCCCCGGCTACGGGCGGCGGCGGCTCCGACTTCCTCATACCGCTGCGGGAGAAAACTTGGCGGCCACGTGACGGGAGCGGGGCCGGCGGCAGCTCGTCTCTTGACGGGGCCGTCCGCACCGGGCCGCGGAGGAAGCTTCCAAGCGCAGAGATGCCGGGACCGGGGTTTGGGGCCGGCTGATTGCTGGGGCAGCAGGGCTGTGGTACCCGGGGAGGGCAGCCCGCGCTGCGCTGGGCTCAGCGGTGCTCTTTGACCCGGCACGCACAGGATGTGTCCAGACAAAAACACACGACAGCAGGCACAACAGTAGTTGTGTCATTTTTTTTCCTGGAGAACTGGAGCGCGGAGAAAAGGAAGGCATCAGGAGACAAACAGCTTGGCTAGGCACATGCAACTTTCTGCCTCGTCTTCAGGGGTGTGAAATCAGATAAGCCTCTGCTCGGGCACAGGCAGACGTCTGCTGGGATGTCGGCAATACCAAACAAGGCCTATTAAAATCTTAGCGCCCCTCAAAACCTTTATCATCTGCTTCAGGATGTACTTAAGCAACCAGAATCAACTGAAAACTCAGGAAAATACGAGTTTCCATGTTTAGGAAGGACGGGTCGCACGAAACGCCACTCACCGCTGGGGACAGAGAGCTGTTTCTCACCCACTGTTTGGTCACTTAAAAACGGGGTAAGGTCTGTGCAGCGAGAGTCCTGTGCCAGGGCTGCACAGACTGCCTGCTCTTCCGGCTGCACCCGACGGGACAGTGGGTCAGCCCCTGCAGCTTAAGGGGCTGGGCTGCTGCCTGGGGAGCAGGACCCTACCACTTCCCCCTGGGACAGGCTGTCAACCGCTGCCACTGCTGAACGAGCCCTGCAAGCCCTGCGAGCTCCCCTCAGCCATGGCACCTGCAAAAATAGGCTTTTTCAAAGGTCTTTTACAGCACCTTCAGGAAAAGATGCTGAATTACTAAGCAGAAACAGCAAAGAGGATCAGGGTCACCTGGAAGTTTAGAACTGCTGTCTGTCAACAGGCAGGCCAATAAGATACTGTTTTGCCTGTTTACCTGTTGTTTAAAGGCAGATCTGCCTATGAAAGAACTATGTTAACCGTAAATACCCATTTTCAAGCCTTTCAAGGAATTTCTGTGACATTTTTCTTAATCCCTCCAACCCACCCACTACTTTATAGTCTTCCTAAGATTAATTTCTCTTCATCATGCAAGCCATTTTCCTAAACATACACTCATTTTCTGAATTCATTATATTTAAATTAAAACAGAAGAACAGCAGCACAAAGAAAATGTATTTGTATTTAATTTGTGCCCTAAAGTGCTCATTACCATACATGTTTGGCGATTGTATTTTTAAATGCCTGTATTTTTTTAAAGGACCAAACTACATTTGAATTTTTCTTGTTGATCCTCAAAACACAACAATTTCTCGTCAGGGCATGTTTCACACACAACATGTTTTCATAAGTTAATAGGGATCATGTCCTAAGCCACGGGTGTCCTGAGGGGTGAGTTAAAGTGTCAGCAAGTGTCCTGTGCCCTCCACCATGGGGGCCTTGGAGTTCAGCCTCCAGCTGAAGCTGAAGCTGAAGTATATCCACTGTACTGGAACATTGAAGTCTGATTTTTTGGGGGCTTGTTGGCAAGAGCCTAGCACAGCATTACTTTGACATAATGGCCAGTAGTTCTGGTTTATGCATATGCAGGAAGAGATGTACCTATTAGAAATGACTCGCTGAGGTTAAGCTGTCTGGCAGAGATGGTAGGGAGGCCTGGGGTGGGAGAGAGGGAGGGAGGACTGGGAGAAGTTTAAATCCCACCATTGTTTTGCTGCCTGGGAAGGAACACAATAGCTTCTGGGAAGTAACAGTTTCCCTGGCACAGCAAAGGGTGAACAGTTGCAAGCTAAAAGCAGCTACTGTCTGCTGTGCCAATACATCTTTAAGGAGTTATTAATCCACGAATTACTGACATTATTGTCTATAATTGCTTGTCTGTTGTGACAACACTTATTCAGAGAATGCTTGAAATGTAAACAGCAGCCAGAAGCTTTTTGCAATGCTGTCCTGCCAGTGCAGTACTGGGCTCTCACTTGCATCTCCCTACCATCCCAGCAAGTTCCCTTTTTACTCTACATGCATATGGGTTGCACACTTCAATCCTACATTAAGTAAAACTTTTTTTCTAAGAAAAATACCTTGCTTGTTATTTCTTTCAAGACTTGTCATCAAAACATGGGTTTGTTCTGTAATAAAACCTTCTGTTGCTTCAGAATGTAATTTATTAGTTGCACTTCAAAGCAATAAACGATTGGGAAATAAATCCTGTCAAGTAATCTGGTCATTTAAATCAACCCAACTTCTTTTTTCCCAAATTCTTTTTGAAACTATTCAAATAAAAAAATGCATAAGCAGTAATTAGATAAGGGAGAAACTGTGGTTTATACTACATTATAAATTCCTAAAAGAAGATTTATAACCATGGCACCATCAGCAGTACTATCAGGCATAACAGTAAAACCACATGCACATTTTAATAATGATAATAAAAGAACTCTCATATTCGTCATAAGGATGTTGGCCCTGAATATAGGCGTGTGCATATAAATGCACACACAAAATAGAATTTAGCCCAAAGAATGCCACTAAGTTGCTGACTTTTGTTCTTAAAAGAGCAAAAACCCTTGAAGAGGTCTTAATCCAATTTTTGCATGCACTCTTTCAGATACAGGATTCTCCAAAAAAAAATGCATTTCTACATAATGAAGGATATCAATGATTACATTTCTACATTATGAAGATATCAATGAGGTGCTTCTGCTGATTTTCATGGGGACTTGTTCCCAACTCCAGATGCATCATAAGTAGCACTCCCCTGCTATAGTAGGGCTAGGCTTCCCCATGCTTTTGAGCAGAACATTTCCCTCTTATATCTGCATGTTAAAAGATCCTTCATGTTCAGGAAGGATTATACTATTTATCTATATCCCTGCATGTAGTATGGAGAGGGAGGGATAAGGCTCTGGAAACCAAAGAAATATTTACAGGCTGTGTAGCTGAACCCTTGGTAGCATGGTCAGAGCCTGCACTTCTTCCTCTGCCGATATCCAGTGCCAGAGGAGGATGTGAGCAAGTAGGATCAGGAGGTGCTGGTGAGGTCTGGACTGACCAAATCTGGAAGCTGTTCCATCTGTTTCCCAGCTCAGCAGAGGACTAAGGACAACGTGATATCAACCAGCCCCAAAGCCCCACTGTGAAGATCTTGCCACAGAAGTGACACTATGACCCTGTGAGTGGATAACACAAACAGAAGCTATTAGGGCAATTGTGAATAGCTTTACAACCCAAAATAAAAACATACAAATGCAAGCAAAACTATCTGTGTGCCTAGTGCCTTCCTTTGACAGAAGAAATGGGACTAATTTTAAAGGCTGAAGCATTTAGAGAAGTGGTGCAATATGACAAAAACCTTCTGTTGGACTTTCACATGGCAGTGAGAACTGGTTCTTGACAAAGGCAGAAACTTGACACTGCTGACTAATATAGGGCTGATCATGGGACTTGCAGCTCCAAGTCAGTGATGTTTCATGACCACAATTGCATTTCCATGTTATTGGCTTTTTCCAGACAGAAGAGAGGAGGAGCTAACAAATAGTTCACCTTAGTGAGCACTGTAACAAAAAATATTCCTACATAGTAACAAAAGTATGATAAATACTGTGCAGTTGTTTGCTTTGGCAGGGTCTGTGTTTAATAGCAGGAGAATGCATGAAGAAACACACAACCCAGTGTCATGTACATCTTTAAACTTTCCACAGTTCCATTTTAGTAAATGCACTTTATTAAATTAAAATTCTTTCTGATCCAAGACTATTAAAAAAAAAAAGTCTACTGAGGCCTCTGCTACACTATAAATGAAAAAGACAACCTGGCCAGACATGGGTAGTATCTATTCCATGTCAAAAGAAAGGGCCTGTCACTGCCTTGTAGTTCAAATGGCTCATTGCGGGGATAGGCGTTTTGGTCTCTTGACTTTTCCATTACATATCCTGCATCTGCAGATGAAAGGAAACGGCTGGAAGTCAGTCCTTACAGAGCTCCTCCAAGGCGATGGTTGTTGGGAAGGTACTGCTGGCTTTCTTCATGTTCCTTTGTCAGCTTCCCAGTTTCTCCAAGGCTATCTCACCTCCCTGGTCCTTCCATTCTAGTGCTGGCAGGAGACCACCCAGCACCTCCTTCTCCTTTAGAGAATCTGTAGGCTTCTGCTCCCTGCCATTGGAAATACCTCATTTTATTTTTTTTTCCCTTTTTGTTTGTCTCATAGGCCATTATCTATTGTTTTAGGCCTTTTGAGAGCCCTGTCTCTCTCACAATGCTGACACAAAGCATGCCAAAAATATCTGCCATTTTAGACATTTGAGGATTTTCTTAACATGCTTAAAAATGGAAACCTCACTTGTTTCATACTGTTGCAGCTTGCAGGAACCATTTGGAGTAACTGGAATACTATACTGCTGAAGTGGCTACTTGTATCCTATGAAATACATATGCCATAATGAAAATTGTGCCATGACACAATAATACTATGCATATGGTATTTTTTCTAAATTTTCAATTTTTAAATCTCATATTAAAAGTGAAGTGCTGGAAGTTAAAAGATAATTACATTTGGAGTGTCATTCAAGTATCTTTCCTCATAAAGAAGAAAATCATATACCTGATTTGGAACCATCACTGTTACCAGACAGGTGTTCTCTCTCAAATACATAGAGTTGAAAAGATGGAAAATAACCTGGAAGTTTTACTCTAATACATTATTAGGACAGCCTTCATGGCTTTGCCAGTCATTTTGTTTATACATGAGTGATATGCATTGGGTTTCTATAAGGTAAGAAACAAAAGCATTAAAGTTAATGCAAAACTACATCTCTTTAGGCTCATTTCAAACCAAATGTTGTCAGTTTTATGAAGTGCCTTGTATTTTTGGGCAGTAGGAAGGAGGAAAAAAACCACTTCCGTCAGGGCGTTTACAGGAGCTATAGCATAGCAAGAGGAAGTTTCTAAAGGAAGAGCCGGATATCTGTACTAAAGAGGATTACAGCTGCACCACCAAATCAGATGGAGGGAACTGATGCCAAGTATACATAAATGCGAGAAAACAAACACCATGGAGAAGAGGGAAGAGTAAAAGTGGCTTTAAATCTTCTAAGATGTGAATGTACTTCATGTCATTGAATTATGTCAGTGAGTAGTTGTAATTTATGAACATGTTAATTGTCATCTAAAGATTTATCTTTTCCAAGAGAGCAGGTTAAGGAAGTAAATCCACAGATGCAGGAAGTTAAGGTTGTGGTTCACTTTAATCTTAAAGCCAAATCTGTGAATTTTCTCATCCAACGCTGTCTTTCTTTAAAGTTAGCAACTATGTTCATGCCCTTTCTGAACATAACCCTTGTAAGACTATGGCACTGGGACAGTGTCTGTTTATGCATCTGTATCCTATACTACAGGATTCTCTGCTCTACTTTTACAGCTGCAGAACTTTAAGACAGTTATTTAATTTTCAACTACTGTTCCTCTTCACAAGTTTTAAATGCTATGTGTTCCAAATGGCTGATAAAGGAACTACCCATAAAAATAGAGAAAAAGGATATTTACCTGCACTTGGAAGATCTTTCTTTACTTTATCCTTCACACTGTGTGTATTTAGAATAATCAAACTTTTTAATATGCATTGAGCTATGGAGCAGCTGTTATATTGTCCACTGTCAGTGATCTGCAGGAACACAAAACAAGGGAACTCAGGACACCCAGCTCTGGGGAATGTACCATACATTTCCTTCCAAATCCAGTTAGGAAACTCACTGGAGGGACTTTTTGCAATGAATTAGTAAAAAAAGTTTCATCAGCTCCAGAATGAAAGCAGTTAAGTTTTTAGATTTTGTGGTTGGATATTTTTGCTTCCACTATTGAAGCATCTGCAATGTGTCTCTCTTCTGTATGTTGCCTATTGTGTATGATAATGAGCAATTTCATGGCGCAGCCTTTGCCACCCAACTGTCCAACTATATTTCATGAAATGTGCTGAAAACTCAACATTGAGTCCTCTTCCCTCTCTAGAACTGGGCTGAAATTGGCCAGTGAGTTCAGAAAATATGGCAAGAGGAAGAAAGAAAATAATCTGTATTATCTCTGTTTTCTTAGGAAATTAAGATTTTAAAAGAAACAACATGAAATATGAGCTTGAAAACCATTTCTCATCACAAAGTCCACACAAAAGCTATGCATAAGCAAGCCCAGAGGACACGTCCCTCTCTTGTCATCTGGAACTGGATAGCTCAGTGTGCGTGACTAGTTACTTCTAAAAATGTGCTTTCAGATATTTACCCAATGTGCCAGTTCTTTTGTGGGCTTGACTCAGCTCTAAAATTAATGCATTTCATTTCCTTGGGAAGTACAAGAAATTCCAGAGTGATAACAGTATTGACTTTAAGGCGTTGACCAAGTTACCCTATAGCTGTGACAAGCAATAGCACAAAAAGCATCAGGAGAAAATTCTAAATGGAAACCTGTCAGAGTCCCCCAAGCAAAACCACAGCTAAGATGGGCTAGACAGCCTTGGCATATTTGGATTACTTGCTATAAATCTCATTCATTCAGTACTGAGACATCAGTTCAAACAATACAGCTCAGAAGGGCATTGGTATCCACTCAGTCCTTGGCAGTGGGAGCATGGGAGGTAGATGGGTGAGTGAGAGGGGATTCAGGGATTACAGCTCCTTGAGCTAACACTTGTCCAACAACAGACTGTCATTGAAGGACTATTGCAGCAGGACACAGAACAATTTTTCTTTTCTGTGTTTAAAAAGTCAATTTATAATCCCATAAAAATGAATCTGGTATAAAAACAAGAAAATTTTGGCCTTTCTCTTACTGTATACATAACATAAATTCTTCTGAGCTTAGGAGAAGTCAGAGAATTGTGCAAAGACCAGACTTCCTGCATGAAGCTGCTTAAAGACAAAATGGCATATTTGGCTTCATGAGCTCTTCTACACTGATCAATAAATTCTAAAGAAAGCTTTATTTACACAGCTTAATAACTCCTTAATGAGTCACTACGCTATTTGAACCCTTTTCTGTAGACATTTAATGGTCAGATGGTATCATGCTAAAGAGGATTTTCCAGTCTAACAACTCCATATTGCTGTATGCATTTTTAAATGTTTATAAATGGATACTCCAGTGTTTGGAGTACAGGACATTGCTCTAGCTGAATGGTCAGAAGCTGGGCTGGTCAAGTAGCAACCAACAGCCATCCCTAGCCTGCAGTCCTTCAGTGGCTTATGTGAATTCATTTGAGGTAATCAACAGAAGTAGCTCCCACTGGGCAAAAGGCCAAGTTGCAAAAGCATCATATTTTGTATTAATCAGGTACCTCATTACTGTCTACAGTCCTGGCTGGCAAACTCTTTGTGCACTGAAGTCCCATTAACTTTAAACTTAGCTCCCTAAAGAGCATAGCAGGACTGTAGTGATAAACATGACACCAAAAATAAATGGGAACAGAACCTGTGCTGCCCAGAGAAATTATTCCTTTACATGGAAGTTCAAGCCTTCTGGTGCTAAATTATCAGAGGGCTCTATCTGTTCAGCCCCCTTTAGATGCAAAATTAATACTGCCTTTGAGAGCATTAATTTATTCAAACTCGCGTTGTTCCAAACCCTGAACTCTGCCATCATTTTTTTCTATCCATTTAATAGATTAAAACATTAACTGGAAGTCAAAGTACAGTGTCCAAAAAAGAAATTTATCTCTTTAAAATTGCTTGTCAGCCAGAGGAAATCTTTCCTTCTTTGCTGTACACTGGCAAGAGTCAATGTCTGCATGTTCCCCATGAGGCTGATTAAACCCACAGAGCTTTCTTTCTGCACTATTTCCTAATCCCCTGCAGTTAGCCAGCCCTTTCATATCTACCCTAGTACCTGTGTCTCCCTCCAAGTATACAGATACTTACTATGGGAATAGTTCAATTATCATAGGTAGAAAATTTAGGGCAGTAGATAGGGAAGGGTGAGAAAAACTTCCCTGCTAAAGATAAGGACTCTGCCTTTTGTGTGAAAAGTTAGGAGTTTGAGTAAGGGAGATACTCAGAACACACCACCTAAAGGATAAGCAATGGCATACTTTACCAAGGCTCCTATTACTGCTGTTAGAGTGGGATGTGCTGGACTTTTATTGTGTATTTGATACAAGTTCCCCTTTTCAACAGGCTTCTAACCTCACCATGGGAAGTGTGTCTTGAATGAGGGCTTCGTGACAGGAGCAAGAATTTGGTTTTCAAATGCTGCTCATATATCCATTAGACTTTACTAGCATTGGAAAACTTGAATTGCATTAACCCCCACCCCCCAATACATTGCTAATGTTTAAAATTACTTTGACCCTTCCATGAATGAAGGCAGTTGTTTTGTACTTAGAAACATGTCATTTGTGGTCCTCTCTTCCATACTCTGGTGGCTGTACAGAGGTTTTGTACCTTAACCCCTAACATGTATTGAGTGTCACTGCTGTTATGCTGACAGCTATCAATCCTGTGAGCTCATCAATGCCTGTCATTCCATGTGCACGCCACTTTCAGAGCTTCTGAGTTGTGCAAAGCTTGAGGAGTGCTTTGCATCCTCCTATCTTCCTACAGAAAACAGTGCCCTTTGCTCCTCAAAACACACTGGGACACAGTAAAGTGCCACATGTGCAACAAACATAGGCCTGGGTGTCCCCTGAAAAGATTGTGGGAAGTTGTGCTGGGGTCTTCTTCCCCAGAAGTGGAAGGAGGATGCTCTGGAGACCACCACTGCACACTGCAGCCTACATGAAGAGCTGACATTTCCGAGGGAGAGGAACTGCCCGCAGAGTGGTCAGAGGAAGGTAAGAAAGGCTGATAAGGACAAGGAAGAACCTTTTCCTCTACCCACCATCCTCTGAAGTCCCCTGATATCATTCAGGTGGTTTCGTAATGCCATGGTGCTAAATAACATGTGATAACTTTTTTTGTAGCACTATTGAGAAGCAATCAAATGGTGTTGCCTGTCACTGAAACACACCTAAAGCAATCTAAAATGCAGAGAAATGTCAGAGTGACCTGTCATTTGAAGCCACATCAGACCCTTTTAGAGAATAGCATGCAAAGATCTAGATGTTTTTCCCATCACTCAATAGACAAAGTGAATTAACAGTGCATTGCCACAGCCAAAATCACATGCTAAAGTTGAGAACTACGGAACAATAGCTTGGGATATCATGGATCGAGAAGTTTTAGCTTTGCAAGGTGGATTTTATCAGAGCGCCAAGTTTACCATGCAAGAAAACTCATCATTTTAATAACCATTACTGGGCATCTCAAAATCTAGCCTTTACAGAAAGCAATGGCATCTCTAATGAGAGTGCCCCAGCACCTCATTCTCACTGCCAGCTTTATTACCCACCCTTTCTGAGGCATGTTTTTCTGTGATCTTGCTTTTATGCAGACAAATCATGGAGGAAGAAAGACTGCCTGAGTATTTTCAGTTATGGCATTCTTTGTTTTAATGATTACATGTGAAGGAATAATTATCCTGGCACTACTGAGCAGAGCATAGGCTAGGAGTTTTTTATTTGCCAGTTATTGTTTGTATTATAAACGCTAAAGTGAAATGACGCAAGTGCCCTTTTCGTTGTCATATTGTTTGCTTTAGCTTTCATTGGATCAAATCCAAGAGCACCTTTACGTAGGCTCCTGTATAATTAAGATAGTGTACACAGCCTCTAAAAGGAAATCATTAAGAGCCTCTTGTGGAGAATGCATTGATTTCCATGTCTGTGCCTTTTAAGTGGATATAGCTCACACTCCATCGATTAACTACTTGATAGTCCAGATAGACTTCAAATATTAATCCCATGTTAAGCTTCCAAAGCAGCTTTCAGCTGAAAAAGCTCAAACCGGTTTGTAGGCTGCTTCTGCATTGAAACAGCCCTGTCTCTTAGGCTACACCTCACTCTGGAGGATATTCCTCTCTTCTGCATCTAAGGGGGCAGTCAAAAGAATGCTGTAAAATTAGACCACACCTGTGATATGAGGGAAAACTCTGCGACTGCTGTGCTCACCTGCCCATGAGTTCAAGATGAGGGTGATTTCTTTCATCTTTAAAACCTATCAAAAATTTGTAGACCCCAGGGGACATTTGACATCTGAAACTGGTTACTGAAGTAAAAAAAAAAACAAAACAAATCAAAATACAGCATACAGTTACTATATGCATGCTTTTAGGTGATCAATGCACCACAGTAAAAATGGTTATTGAATAGGTATTTGCTAAATTCTTAAATCTGCAATTTAAGACTAAACATTAAGTTTGTTAAACCAGGAACTGCTTGATCCAACATGTTTCAGCTAAAATTGTATCAAAGTAATTATAAAACCTGATTAAACAAGGCTTCATTCCCACATGCAACTCCACCTTACTGCCTTGGCAAAGCTGTAAGCTGGTAACACCCTTTCACTGGTTTTCACAAAGCACATTAGCAATTAATGAAAGCAGAGTGGAGGAGTTCATGTTTATTTCCAACATGCTGATGGTGTTTAGGGAATCAGTGCTCTCTGACCAAGGGTGGTGCTTCCAAAAGCACTTTGAATCAGCTCCTGTTTTCTATCTGACTTCAAAGGCAGCAGAGTCAGTCCAGTGCTGAGGACCTGTGCCAGTCACAGCCATAACAACAGAGTCTAAACCACCCTCCTCATCCTTTCCTGCCAAGTAAGATCTAATTTGCTTCAAAAAAGGTCCTAATGCTCTCAGTAGCAAAGTTCTGATAAAGTATTCCCAATTCAGAAGACAAACTGAAAAGCAAGTAAATTGCTCTAAATAAAGGTAAGTATTTTTCACTAAGTCCAAACTGCAGCCACTTACAAGTCTTTTGTGCATTGATGTGGTCCTGATACATTGGTTCTTGAATGCAAATGCTTTGATAGGAATTACACTGTGAACAAATACATCATCTGACTTTACTGCTTGTTGGAAAATTTAATACTGAGCATTCGACAGAGCTTCCAACTGAGCTCATATTCACCCCCAAGTAGACTGTGGATGAGGCTTCAAAAACTGATTAAAGCAATTGAAATAAAGTAGTTAAAAACTCCATCCAAATAGGCTTCATCTGTACCATCAAGGACCAGCTGAACATTCTAATTTCAATTGTATTCCAACCTCTCACCCACTTCTGGAAAACAGCAAACATTTCTTCCACCCCCGGCCTTTGCAAACTTTCTGTGCTTCTTCTATTTAAATGAAGAAAGAAGAATGCACAACATTTTTTCAGACTACTCACAATATCCCAGCCTCAGGAATTTGTCTTCATATAAAGCCACCATGGCTGCAGTGCATTACCCAAGTATTTTTTACCCTTTGCTAACCCATAGGAAATAGAGAAAGGAGGTGACTGACAGCATGCCCTCTTATTTATCACAGAAATAAGCTACTATAAAAACTTTGCAAGAATATATTAAATACAGTTGGATTCTTGAGTCCCCTATTCTTTCTTGACTGCTTGAGTTTTGTGATATGTATGGGATTTTAAATAATTTGTCATTTCCAAACAGTTAGCTCTGGGGACAGCATTCTGCACTGCTCCAGAGGCTTCAGGGACTGTTCTATATCAGTTTCCAAGGGATATTATGCATGCTGGTGCTCCAGAAGGATTTTGGCAAGGAGGGCTTGTCCTTAGGCACAGGTGAGCTTCACTCTTACAACGAGCAGGGGAAAAAACATCTCAGAGCTCTGGGCACGCTCTTCAGCAGAAGGCAGCTTCAGAGAACAACCATTAAAGTTGTTCAGGTTAGCCCATGACCTGGATCTTACAAAACACCATAGGAACCCTGGTGGAGTAGTGGTGTCCTTAGGAAACTGATGTATTTTTGTTGTCTCCCAACAACAGATAACAAAGCTTCGTTAGAAATCCAAACAGCATGAATACAGTGAACAACTACTGGAGCATCAGTGCTGTTCCTGACTAGGAGTGGCAAGCTGCCATACCTGAGAGGATAGAGCACCCATTAGGGGTAGTTTTAGCAGGTGTAAAATGTACCAGGTAACTTGATTTCTGCTATTGCTTTTCTGTAAGAAATATACTAAAGTAATTAAAAATCAAATATAAGTCCTTTCTTCCAGATCTGCAATGGACCAAATCACTGAAGCTATGGTTGCTCCCCAGAGAGAAAATAGCTTGTGCTTGCATATGAATTTTAAACTATTCGATGAGGACTACCAAGATTCAGAATAATTTTTTCAATAAAGCAAAAGGAAGGAGGGAAATCAGTAAACTAAGTCCCTTTAAAAATGATGCAGCATTCACTCTCCTGAAGAGACACTGCATGTGGGCAGCAATATGGCAAATGTCACAGCCTCTACATAAATCTCACAAACCAGTTCCCCCCATCTTTATTCATACCCATGGCACCCTAGCTGAGGTGCTGGCCTCTCCCCATTATCACCAAGCAGTAGTTCTGGCCCCAGGTGTCAGTATACTTAGTGTTCTGACCAGAAACATTAAGGTTTTGAAGGGGGAAAGTAACTGTTTTCAGATACCTGAAAAATTGTGCCAGAAGAAGAGAAGGATGTTCAGAGTGCAAGAGTTTGTTTTGTTGTATCACAAGCTGAAAGACTGTCACATACCAGTACCATTTGAGAAAAATGTTAACTTTCAATTTTCCCTAATTAGCTATTTTCATGATTAAAATGTTAGTAAAACTTCAGTAATAAATTGCTGAAGCTGTGAAGTCAGATGCACACTCATTAGCATAGATGTTTAACTCAGCCTCTTATTCTCGTGTTAGTAAAAAAAGTGAAAATACAGAATTAAAAGCTACTGATTCAAAATTACTGCCCATTATAAGGGAGTTCTAGTCACCCAGTTTACAATGCTGGGTAGAAATAGTCAGCACCTTCCTAGTAACTTTGGAGAATTAAGGTACGTAATCTGTTGGCATAACAATTTTCTTCCCAGGTGGAAAATGCTTCCTGACTCACGGACCATGCACAGCTGCTTTTTGTCCCATGCTGTGACCTGTCTGGGATATAAAGTAGCTGTTGTAGCAGACACAGCTGCACGAGGTCTGAATGCTCCCACCATGAACTCTAAAGCTGACAGTCATGTGGTAGAAAAAGCACAGAACACGAAAGTCTTTGGCACAGTGCAAGTCAATCAGCCCACATGCCAGAAGGCAGGCTGGATGCTGCTCCCGACAGTATGTGAAAGCTTTTGCAAGCAGAGATGTTCCTGCAACTCCAACTGCTCCTGCAACAGGAAATTAGTAAAAAAAAAAAAAAAATAGACTAGTTTTGTATTTGGAAGCCAAAGGCAAATGGCTGAGATCATGGGGTCTTCATGAACATCAACCGGTGGTCACATCCGGGAGTCACTGCATTGCAGCTCTGTCATGAGCAAACCGCCACAGCTCTATCTGAACCTACAAGGAGAGGCTGAAGAGCTGCCCTGCCAAGTGGGAGAGAGTTGCACTCATTTACTTTCACATTTTGTGCAACAGAGCCCAAACCTTTTCATTTGGTTCGGTGGTAGGACACCAAAGTCCTATCCCCCTATTCTGAGGAAGGGCAATGGATTGTTTTCTATTTTATGAATGGACTTCTTTTCCCAGCAGAACTTCTGGAGAAATAAAACAATCAAACAAACCAACCCAAATCAGAAAAAAAAACCCAAAAAAAACCTAAAAAAAAACCAGGAAAACTCAAAAAAACCAACCCCAAACCAAACCTAAAATACATTAATTTTTAAAGTTCAGATTTCTGAATAATTACACCTAGTTCCTGTATTTGTAATGGTGATAGTTCCTTATGGGCTTAATATAGGGGATACACCATCTACTGATCATGAGATCATAGCATCCTGCCAGGTATATACAAACCATATTTTATAACTAAGTAAGTGGTGAAATGCCCCTAGGAACTTAAGAACATGAAACCGGAGTTCTGAGTTTAACCTGCTTATCATGCTACTCTTACCTCTTCAACCTCTGAAAGTCCCTCTGAAGAGAACAAATCCCAAAATAGCTTCTGCAGAGTGCAGTGGCTGCTGAGCACAAGGACATCATGCTCTGTGGCTGCCCAAACCAAGATCTTAGCACATCAAAATATGCAGCTAGGAGAAAGGACATGAAGGGCATTTTTCAGTATTACTCTGGAAAAGGAGTCTTAAAGCTGCCAGTGCTATTACTGCTCCATCAATCACTAATATCACCTTGGGCTCAGTTTATTCAAGAACAAACCAACCCTTCCCCCCTTTTATTTTTTACCCAATACACAATACAAAAATTAAGTATGCTGTGGTAATGACAACAGCACCATGTACAGTCCTGGTTCCAGCTGAGACAGAATTAAATCTCTTCCTAGCTAGTTGCTGGCTGGGGTTAAACTACAACACATACTCAGAAAAAGATAGCATGGTATCAAAAGGAAAACTCCAGCCCTTTCTTGCATTCAGAAGGAAAAAGTGATAGAAATGGATTTTAATTATTAACTTGGGTTAGCTATCACAGTACCTGAGAAACTGCCATATGGAACATATTCCAATAGAGTTTCTACTCTTAATGGCCTTGAGCCTTCCAAGAAACAAATTCTGTGTTACATAAACTGATATCAAAGTGGCCTTGCTTTTCCCTTCCCCTGCAGCTACAAATACATCAGCTGTGCATGAGCCATTAATGTACAGTTAAAGTGTCCAGTAAAACTTTTAGTGAAACATACTGTGGTTACTTGAAGTAAGAATTTGGATAAAATAAGATGTAAAGTAGTGGAGACTTGAAGGAGAAATTCCAGCTATGTTACCCTCCCACTTTAATTTCTTCTCAACAAAGTTCCTGCTGTAATCGTGACTGTGCTTTAGACCACAGTGTGAAGGAAGCAAGGCACGAAGAACTGTGCTATTCAGCCCTTTAATTATCGAACTCAGCTATCACTGAAAAGATTACTGTAGTAATAGCCATGAAAAGATGGCACTGATATCTCCTTTATATTTTGCACACTGGGAAGAAGAAACAAAAATCAGCTCCAATAGAAGCCATATGAACACCAGTGGCATTATTGTACAGTCTCTGTGAGGTGGTATCAGGTTTCTATCACTATTTTTCAGATTTCATTTTGGAAGCACAATTTCTGGTGCTTGTAGACACATTTTTTTCCTCATCCAGAGATTCTATAAATAATGGTATATATTTATATGAAAGCATCACAATTAAAATACCAGAAACTGATTTCTTGCTTCTGAGAAGAAGAGTGTGTATGGGCAAACCAAGGCAGGGTTTCCAGAAATGCTTGTGAAAGCCTGAAGATCAGTGTCCTCTGATTTTGAGAGAGAGATGGGTTAGAGGAGAAAAGTACTTAGAGCACAAGTGAAATGATTCTTCAGGCTGTAGTGTGGCTTCAGCAGATGTTGTTTCAATTCTTCTATATTACTTCAGTAATATATGTGAGGAGGTATCACAGTCACAGAAAGTGCAGGTAAATAATCACACACAGAGTTTTGGCTAAACTCGAGCTACTATGCTCTGAGATACCCAATGTGCAGAGAGCTATAAGGAACAGCATTGTTCTGTGCCTTCCAGTCAATTATAGTGTTAACAAATGCAAGAACTCATTGTTTCTTCAACCTCATTTTGCTTGTAAAGGGGCAATATTCCTCACTATTTTCTCTGCAAAACAAGTAAGGATATTTCAGAAAAGGCAGCTAAAACAGATGTCTTAGGATATTTGTCCAATTTCATACTCAGATTGACTCTAAGAAAGGCATGTTGTACACCAAACACATCCTGTGTGAGGCCAGAATTAGCCATAGAATGGTGGAATACAGCAACTTGGTGACAGGCTCAGTGTCCCCCATTTGTTTCTGAATAATCACCATTTGAGGAAAAGCTAAGATGCAAGATAGCAACAGACCTTATAGGTTCACACACACTTAACACATGCACATGAAAGCACAATTGCAAACAAGTCTTGAACAGAATAGCACTGGCCTGGCTTTTCTTTTCTTCAGAGACACCTTACATCTCATAAACCAGGCTCTTCTCAGGACTGTCTGCTCCTCCAAGAGAGCATCTGGATCAGTTCAACCTAGAAAGGAAGGGGAGAAAATAAGGGGGAAAATAACCCCTATGTCATTCTGAAGTTTGAGTAAGTATGAACATAGTTTCTGCTGTTTTATTTCTGTAAGATTTGGCTCTGTGATGGTTGGGTGCCTTAAACAGCTGTCTATTTGCACACAGTTGTGCAACCTTTTTTACAGCTTGTTAATTTAGGCTCAAGATTGCAGCATGTGGCTCCCTTCAGACATAACTAACTTAAAATAACAAAACACACAAAAAAATCCTTCTTAAGGAGTTCAAGGTCATTTGCTTAAAGTTAGAAAAGGACCAGGATCCTGTAATTCCAGGCATTGTTATAAAATGGGTGAAAAGTTTCCTTCATATTGCCTTGCCGGGTGTGCTCTGCAGCTATATCCCATTGCAGAGCCACCATAAAAAAACAGCTCGCTGTGTGTATGCTGACTGCAAGGAAGACTTTTGCCACAAACATACAGCTGCATGTACTACACCTTAGAAAAGGGGTAAATGCATGAAAAGTGATAACCAAAACATGATGCCCTTAAAACACAAAAGATTGAACCACCAAACAAGTGAAGCAAGAGATCTTTCATAGTTTCATAGCCTGGTACAGTCACAATTTATAGATGTGTTAAAACTTGAAGAAAATGCAATTTTACTTATCTGCAGCACCATAAAGGGAGAAATGCCAGGGAGATGACAGTCATGAAAAGAGTTTTCTCAGAAGATCAAAATGCAGCCCCTGAAGGGCTTTTCTGTAGCTGAATGATGAGAACAACTGTATACACGGTGCATAGGAATCATCAATGAGCTGTTAGAGCCGAATGCCAGATAGAGAGACAAAGCAGCAGAAGAGATAAGTGCAGGAATGGTAGAACTGATGTAAGGTTTTTGTGGTAACAAAGTGCAATTTCATGCTGTGTAGCTGATAGAAACAAGATAGATCTTAGAGATGCTTTGATTTGGTAAACAGTTCTTTGCTAAGCAAGCTACAAGGGTACTCAAGGCAAGTGCGGGCAGGCACCTTAGTGAAAGAGGGACAGGGATGCATTAAGTACTGCTCCCTTGCCTGGGAGAATAACCTCCACTTCAAGATAGATAGTGAGTGACAGAGTAAGAACAAGCACTTCTGAGAAGTCTCATAAGCAAAGCATCAAAAGGCATTTGCTTTTACTTTGTTTCCCTTTAATGGCTGTAGGCTGAATATATTATTTCCGATCAGTCTCTCATGCTATTTTTACCCCCATGTATGGACATCACATCTCTTTTCTTCAACCCAGGCCTTTGGAGTTCTTCCCAGTGTTGTGATGGAGCAGAGACTATTACACTTTTTATATTTAGCTACTGTAGATTCAAGTCAAATATTTCTGATTCTCAAGAATGGATATTTTGAACCCAGACCCACAGCAGGCTGTTTAAAAATTATTTTGGTTAGATGGAAAACTAGCAAGCACTATTGCTAATACAAGGGCATATTTCTCTCTACCTGTTCTGACTACCAGATTGTCTAAGGGACAAGAAACGTCAGAATTTAACCCTGTAGTTCACCCAGAATGTTAAAAATATTTGCTTTTCAAAGGGTGAACTTGAGGTCTGACAATAAAGATAAGAGAAGAAAATTTAAGCTGAGCTGTCTAATAGCTTCTAATTAAAAGAGGTAAATCTCATGTATCAGTACTTCATTTCTCCAAAAGGTAATGAATTATTGATAAAAAGGAGGTGTAATGATATTTTCAGGTGCAAATTCATTGCTCAGAGAAATGCCAAGTTGCAATGCTTCTCTCTGCAAAATGCCAAGTATGCTTTTCTATTGTATGGTAAGTAACCACATTATCTTGCAAATCACATCATCTCTAGGGTTTTCTGTATTACAGCCCTAACTCATCTCACAGTTTACTTGAGCATTATGATGACAGCCTCAGTTAGATTGTGCTGGGGCTTGTAGGGTGGCTGCTCCCTTGATGATACAGGTGGTGCCCAGTTATAGGAATGGAATTTGCAAGCCTGAACTGAGTGCTTGCATCCTCTGTGCAGTGAAAGGCTTCAACGCCTGTGGTTACCATTCACAACATCCATGTGGAAGAATGCCTGAAAATTTTCTTCAGATTTTAATACCATTCAAATGTCAAAATATAGTCCAAATCTACTTTGGAATGAAATGTCTACATCATTCTTCAGGAAAGAACAAACTTACACTCGATTACCACAGCAGCAACACAGGACACAAGAGACAGACTCAGTCTACTTTGTACAAACATGGAATGGACCTCCACTTTCCCGGCACTTATGCAAAATGTAGAAGCAGCTTCTGCCTGGGCAACCAGAAATGAGATCTTTATGTGCCCCCTGGAGGAAATGCCTCTTATGGTGAGACCACAGTGTCAGGCTTTCCTGGCCCCATGCGTATCTTCTTGGTACACCATGGCTGGTCTTCACACAGGAGGGTAAAGGGCTCCCCTCAGCAGACAGGTGATCTGCAGAGCTTAAGGTTTCCTGTGACCTGCAGTTCCTTTTGACTGTAGATGGTGCTGAGCTCATTTCTCACCTCATAGCAAGGGCCTCTGGGCTATTTAATAACAATGCTCCCTCCTGCAACTTACTGTAATTTTCCATGACAGCAGGTCTGCAAGTTCTGTGCTTTTTGCTGACCTCCTTTTAATCACTTCATCTTATTCATGCTCACATCACATTCTGCAAATTAGCCACACAGGCAGGCTCTGCATGAGGAATCCCAGACAGCTTTACAAGAGGACAGGGTGCAGAGATACTCACCCACGAGTGGCTCTGACCAGGCTGAGTGCAACTCCAGGATCTTGCAAAATCTTGTATGGCACAAACATGCACACCCATGAATGTCTGGGTAAGTGGTCAAGCAGAGGTCTTGGAGGCAGCTCTCAGATGTAGTTGGATATGTTCCATAAACACACGCACACACACACACACAATTTTCACTTTAGCCCTCTAGATCCTTTTCTGACCTCTAATGAAAATTCTTTTGTACTAATTTTTCAGATCATTCAGAGTAAGGTTTGCTGAAAGTGAAGCATCTTGTTCTAAGGGTAATTGCTACAGGTGGCTCTGTACATCACAAATAGAAACATGGATACCATTCAGTCAGGAAGCCTAGCCTCTCCAAAGGGCATGAGAGACACAGAGAGGTGGAGGTTGGCATGTTTTCTATGAGGCTAAGCAGAACAGATGTAATTTTTTTCAAGCTAAATGCTTCCAATGGAAGCTTCTCTTGCCATCAATGCTGAAATGCAGGTAGCCACAGAGCCCAGAGACACGCCACAAGCCAGCAGGCAACAGGAACCTCTCCTGTTCTCCAAGGATGCAGCCCCAGGGGCACCATGCAGGGGGCCAGCTGCTCCTCTGGAGCAGTAACATGGCTGGCAGGGCCTCTCCCACTGTACCAGAACAAGGAGCAGGATGGCCCAGGGACAGCCCCCAGCCCAGGGCATCAGGCACCTTCATAGGGATAAGGTAGGCTCAGGAAGAAGAGAGGGAAAAAGTTATTTGCTTAGCACACACAAGGAGATCTATCATTCCTTGGCACAGCTGACTCCAAGACTGTTGAGGGAGCAGAGGGTCTATATAAAGCTGAGAAAGGGTGTCTTAAGAAGTTATGTTTTCCTTGTTAGCTTTCATGGCTGTGGTAGAGAGAACATGGAAGAGACTTACAGAGCAGAAGTGCAGTAAGCAGCAAGCTGGTAGACTAGAAATAGGAAGGTGGGAAGATTGGGATGGAAACAAGCAGCTGTGGATACAAGGAAGCATGAATGATTGACAAAAATCATTACTGTAACTTAAGAAACACAAAAACCTCAGTTACAAAGTGGAATACTTATAACTGGAAAAAAAGAAAATACAATTAGAAGTACACCACATCAGAAAAGGTTGTCAAACATCCATAATCCATTCCATTAAGCATTCTTAACTCAAAGGTAATCATAATTCTTGGCTCATTAATCTTGTGAGGTAAAGATTCAGGATTTCCTGACTCGTTTTCTGATATCAGTAATAGGACATCAACAATACTTTAGGATCACCTTCATCAGGGAGCAAACTTACAAAGTACAGCCACAGGACTCGTATAACATGAGCAAATGATTGTTCACAGTAGCTGGCAGCCAGCTTGGAAATTTTATTTTTAAGCTACTAAGCTTTTCTTTTTCAAACAGCAAACTTCACTTAAATATATATCTTCTTTTCTTTGTGAGAATCTAATTCCCTTTCCTCAAGGTATAACGTCATTGGCAGAACAAAAGACCTCTAATGTTCAACATGTTTGAACATCAGCAACTGCCTACTGGTACTCTCCATCCATCAGTGGAGCTGAGCTGGTGCCACTGCTGTCAGGGGTAACTTAGTTACCACAACACTGACTTCCCTAAGCCCTGCAGGAGAACAGGGCGACGCTGAGGCTGTCAGCACAACACTGCATTCTCTAAGAAAACTGCCTGTTCCTTGGCAACTGGAAAAACAATCTCTCTCAATTAGCACACTTAGTCTGGTCCACATCTGCTGTTAAAACCGTAGAGGAAAAGCATTTGAGTCCTTTCAAATTGCGATAATGAAATTACGCAGACAAGAGATTAGATTGTTCATTTGGAAACCAGTTGAATTAATAGTGTGCACATTTTGTTTATATCCTAAAGTCCTTGATTCAATAGTTTTGTTTCCTCTGCTTCCATAGCATCTCTTGCTGTGCAGTTATGAAAAAGAAAATTAAAGAAATACTTGGAAAATTTCTTCATTTAATTAAATGCAAAGTTCATAATACAACTGCTATAAAATATACCTATTGCTTATGTGTTCAATAAGAGTCACGTGTGGGAGCAGGGTTAGGAACACTGCTTGACAGCCTTGTGTTCAAAGCTCATTCTGGACAGAGCATTAAGTTTCATCCTCAATGGATTTTTTTTTTCTTAAAAACAGATAGGCAGTATTACTGTTTGTTCCTTGTGCTTTTTTTCTCCCCTTACACATGTGAAATGTTTACACGCACTGTCACAGGCTGCTCACTCCTTTTGCATGTTTAAGGTTTAAATCCCAAATGCAGTGGGAATTTTGCCTTTTAGGTGAAGTCCAGAAGTTGGCAAACATCCTTAATAATCTCATAAACACATCTCTCCAACTAAAAGGAATTGTCAAAAATTTCTAGCTCTTGGTCTACTTAGTGGCTCATCTGTACTCTGAAGATTCTTTGCCTGCTACAATTTCTAATGCTAATCCCATTTTTAAGTTACTGCATGAAGTGGTCACTATTAGTTTGAGACAAAGTAGATAATGATTCACACAGAGGTTATTACTTACCTAGAAAACACATTAAGTAAACAGTATTAAGAAAAAGAATCATACTTTAGGCATAGGAACTCAGAATTTCCACTAGGAAAAACAGCCGCTACCAAAAGTCTGTTCTGAGCTCCTCAGAGAGCAGCACAGGCACTATTACCAAGCTGGGCTATCCACGAACCTCCTGATATTTTTAGTATGCCATGAAGTAAAAAAGTAATTTATACTTTAAAAATAACTATTGCTTCCTACATAGCCTCTTTTGGAGTGAAAGCTAGAGAAAACACTGATTACAAATACGTGGCTTCTCCAGGACATGATTTAATGAAGCGACTTTCTTTTCCTATTGATTAACATTAAATACTTAATATTTTGTTAAATGACAAACAATAGCCCAGAGGAAATTAAACACTGAGATCTGCGGACACTCTGGGACAATATTTGTTTAACAGCTGCCGAATTCTGGAAGTAACAGCAAAGAGTATTATGTAAGATAATCCTGTAACCCAAACAGATAATGTTCTGGTTAACATCACGTTAGGGCTCTACTTGCTTAAAACATCAGTTGTTATAAGAAAACAATGTTCAGCTGAGGATCCACAGTGCAGAACTCTGTCCAGTCTAGAAATGTTACAACCTAGAAATGTTCAAGACCTCAAATTCAGACAAATATATAATTGTCATTTTTTTAAAAGGAAACAAATAAATGATACAACAGATTACTTGGTCTTACTTCAGCTTTGAAAAAAAACCTACTGGAATGATAGATTATACACTAGGTTGTTCCAGCCTTCAGAGTTAAAATTTAATTCATAAAAATAAACCTGGAACTGTCTGAAGAAAGAGTTGACAAAAAAATAATGAACTAACTGGGCCTATATTTTTCAGCAGAATGTACCAGATCTCATGTCATGATTGTTTTATGATACTGAATGGAAAAAAAACCTGTTATTGTTTAACCTTAATAAATAAGAAACATTTTTACAAGCATTAACCCAGAAGAAACTTGACAGCTTGCTGCATAGATATGTGTTTCCAGTGTTAACAGATATTTATAACTAAAATCTGAAGCTGGCCAGTAGATTAACATAGCTTCAAGAAGTGGCCTCATGTTGTGCGTTCATTTGACTGTTCCCAGAGATACTTTAAAAATAACAGTAAAGAATTACCATTTCAAAAGAGGCCATACAACCTTTATCAAATTACTAATGCTATTTATTCATTCCAGATAGATGACATTTCAGATAATCATCCAAACTATAAATAATTCAATGAAGTCAGTGCAACATTCAACAACTGATTATTAAGTTTACAAGTGGCTTCAGAAGAATTGAAGAGAAAGTCTTGTAGGAAATCGATTAGCTAGCAGTGCACTTGGTAGAGGTATAGAATTTTCTGAATAAGAGCATATTAAGAAATACAACGGTTCAACATTCCTATAGGGAAGTGAAGGGTAGCTCCCTCACCTAGTTTTACAATAAACTGGAAACTTGAAATCAAGAAACCTGATCATAAATGTATGATCCATGAGGACAACATGTGCTGAAGATCTCATCCTCTTCTGCTTAGAGCACAAAACAGTACCACTGACAAAAACAAAGAGCATATTCAATTAAACCACTTTTTGATCAGCTTTGGAGGAGTTACTGCTTATAGCAACATCATCTTACCTCATCCATCAACTGATTTTACTAGGATTAAACACATTAGTTATATGCTGGTCTAGAGTGGCTGTTGTACAGAAAGACCTCTTCCTGCTGCATTTTTCATTCCAACAAAAACATAGCTAAGGAGATACGTTTGTTTAAAAACTCCATGACTCTCAATATTTGTCTCACTCTGGCTCCTTGAACCTTTTTTGCTATAGCATAAAAGACAATTTCTCCCCATTGTGCTCTTCCCAGTGGATATTTTTGATCAGGACAGAAGCTATATCACCTATGTCACATCTTCCACATGCACAGACACATGCTGTGGTAGCCAGAGATGGGGCTAGAGAAATTCAAGTTCCTGAGCCAGGCTTGGGAGACTGAGATGGGATGGGGGGGAGAAAGGTGTCCGTTCAGCAGTTTCTCCTGTTATACCTGAGCACTTTAACTACAGACCTCAGTGCACAGGATGAGGACAGGAGATATGGAGCTGACCATTCACAGAGAAAAGACCAGAAATAAATATCATAAAATAAATACAGTGCTAGTTCCCAACACTGATCATTGAAGCTGAGCAACTAAGGAAAGTAAAAAAACGTTCTAAATAGAAGGATAGGGAATGTCTTTCTTACTGACCACAAAGGTCCCTCGGGTTTTCTCTGCATAGTAGAACAGGAAATAAGATTAGGGCTGGACTCCTAATTTCCCATTTACTCTCAAGCTTCTAGAATATGGCAATAATCCTGATGCTCTAAACACCAAAGCAGCAAGTACAAACATGAGCAGACACTAAAGAGAGGCAAATGGGCTAACTAAAGGCATCCCTTTTACGTTAATAAAAGTGGTTTTATTAATACATTCTCTTCCTCTGTCCTATTAGATATTTCTATCCTTTCACTTACTGTCTCAGTAATGGAATTTGGCCAGTCAATGCTTAACTGTGCTGCACCCTTTTTTCTAAGCTTCTGCCACATTCCCCATTCAAAGGCTGTTCTTCTCATAGTACCAGTAGGGTTGTCTGGAGGGATTTCTATTTATCAGAAGTCCGAAAGTATAGGACCTGATTTATTGCAAAAAGTGAAGGAGTTTTGATGCATTTCATGGGAAGCCAAGTGTCTTTTGGCATTGTACCTATTTGTTGGGTACAATTAAGCAATCTTCTAATTATAACCTTTTCCAAGTCCCATCCATTAATTTTCATTAGTTAAAATATTTTCCTTCCTCTGTGCAACAGGACATGGATCTAAACTGGCCTAGCTGGAAGAACAGCATGATCACTGCTGGGTTAAAGCTGGCTCAATCTCTTGCAAGTCTTCACTGTCCAGGGGAAAACAAAAGTACCGAAGCTTTTCTGTGTCAGGTGGTGTAGGTTTTAAAGTCAAACCTGTAGGGCTCATACAGAAGCTGGGCAAGTCAGTCACTTCCCCAGCACTTGCCCTTTAAATGCTTGTTGCCTCCTGTTTTGGCCAGATATTATAATCTTCCTTTATTATTAAACTAATTGGACAGACTAGTTCCAATATCTACCCACTCCTGAAGGAAGCTTCTCTTGTCAGTCTATACTCTGAAACTTTTTTCATTCCAGCTTCCATCTTACATCCTCCGCAATTTTTAATTTTTTTTAAACAAAGTTTCTATTGGTCTTAGAGAAAGCAGTGAAATTCAGATTCCACCCTTTTTGTCCACCAACCATTATCTCTGCCAGCTCTGATATGGCCAGAAATCTTTTCCCTTGCTCTCCATTTCTTCCCTGTTATTTCTCTCACTAAAACTTTATTTCCACATACTGAGGGTGCTCATCATTCCTATACTCATTCCTCCAAAGACCTATTTCCTTATTCCCATCTTTTCACACAATCTACTGGAAATTCTGTGCTGGTCTTTCAGTTACTTTATTCAGACCTTCCTCCTTCTGACCAAACTAGTCTTTCCCTTGTTTTGATACACCATAGAAGTCTGGATATCAGTTCAAGGTCTGAAAAATCCTCAGTAAGAAAGGTTTGACACTATCCTTTGCTTTAGCAGCAAATTGCAGAAGCAGTCTCTCTGCTAGGTATACAACACGAATCTCTTCTTTTGAATGTACTTCTGAGCTTTCACATCCAAATTATATCTTATTGACTATACTTTAAAACTACTTTGAAGGTTTAGCAATCTCTAGCCCTTCAGCACTACACATTAAGTATAAGGATAAAGGCTGTCATCACCTCCAGCTTTTTTTACTGTAGTGTGTCTTCAGCTTGAAAAATTCCATCATGTAGAAGTTTCATTTTCTGCAGCAAACTAAGCTATCCATTACCCATACTTCTCCAGGATGTCTCTTCTATCACACCTTTTACTTTCTAGATTCATCTCCAACTTACTTAACATTTTCCTCATCCTCTTTCACAAATACCTCCATCCTTCACTCAGTTCATGACTGCTGAAAATCGTGTTTTCTGTGCTGTGCCTGAGGTTGGGAGCGGGTATCTACAAGCATTCACAAAGTTGCTTAATAGCTGTCCTTACAATCCCTCTCTACAATGCAGAAACTTGAAGACAGGCCACTAGCATGATGAGACTGCTGACAGTCATTCTGATCAGTATTACTTGGCTTCCTTGTAATCCTTTTGATATGGTACTGCTATCCTAGGTTTAAGGCACATGGCAAAGGGTAGGGAGTTTTCAAGTGGGGACCTCCTAGGCCTTCCAGTGAAAATATTATTTACTTCTCAAATATTTCAGTTTGAAAGCCCAATTATTCATCTCTTCAACCCCTTATACAGTTTTGATTTACATAAATCAAAAGTCTGTAATATTCTTCAGGCATTCCCTCAACTTTAGACAAAAGTGAAAACAAATGCAGTTCAGGCTCTGCCTATGGCTCTGGCATCATTCTTGAAAGCACTGCCACCTTTGAAATAGATACCACATGTTTGATGGTATTTTCAGACCTTTGCTTCACTCAATGACAACACTCTCCTTGCTCACAGTGGTGGAGGACCAGCTGCAGCAGAGAGCTGTGGCCAGCACAAGGTACAGGATTCAGTACCATACCACTGACAGGCAGCTCTCTTTGGAAGAGAGCTCACTCTCTCTGCTTACCTCCATAGTTTTCCTCCTTTGTGATTCACAGTTTACACACAGCTGCAAAGGACATTAGTGGGAGAGATCCAGATGGAGAACTTTGTTTTTGTGACACTGGAGTTTCCAGTTAAGTTTATTTAAGGTAATAATGTAGCCACTGATTAAGACAACCTCCCAGCCGCTGTGGTGCCCGTGCTACAGATGCAGTGAAGAGCTCACACTTGCAGTCACTGGGCTGGGAAAGGGAATTTGAATTTTCAGTGCATTCTGGAACCACTGTGCACCAACTAACGCATTTGCACATGGACACCCCAGATGGGTGTGTGTGTGTGTGTAATTTTGCACGGGCTTCGCTCTTTGTGCTAGATGGCCCCCCATTATCCATGAAATAACTTATGCACACTGGCTCACAGCTGCATTTCATGTGGGTCCTGGTTTCTGATGTACATTATCCTGCTGTCCCCACTTGGAAGCTGAGCAGAAAAACCTGCTCCCTGCCCACACAGAGATCTGGTTAATTTACTCCAGAACAGATCTTGGGTGTAGTCAACACATATGCAGTGCACATAATTCAAAGGGACTCGAATGCGAAAGGGAATATGCAAAGACAATTAAACAAGTTTACCCCATTTTATTTAGATTCCTCTGCCTAATATTGCAGCTTAAAGAACAGTTTCACAGGTAGTCTAATAGGAACAACTCAGTCCAGGACCTGATTTACAACATAAAATTCTAATTAATTTCTCTATGAAACAAGATCTTCCTGAGCAGTGAAAACCTTGCTAAGCTCAGACTGTGACCAAAAAAGCAGTAGCTCTGTAAAAGGATAGCTGTGGGTATAGTATGTATGGCCATTTGTAAGTCTCCAACTTCAGCAAATTTACTTGGTGTATCTTGCATGCTGCTACTTTAAACCTCAAATTTCTCACATCAGCCTAACATGTTCCTACTTTCTTTGGGATAAATATTTTCAGTGAACCACATTCAGCTCCAAATTATGGTACCAGAAATCCCACTTGTTTACATATGATATTTTTTCCACAGTTTTCAAGCTCACATGCACATGGCAAAGTCCACACAAAGTTGCCCCCACAAAATTGTGCAGCATTCCCACTCCTGCTAAGTATTTCCAGCAGCATGTCAATCTAACTTCAGCTACTGAAGTGTTTGCTTTTCATAAGTTCTATTTTTTTATACATCTTAAGATAAAAAAATTAAGTACTTAGAAGATCTTATATAAACTCCCATGTTATTACATGCCATTCTCCAGAACAGGCACCCCCCCCCAGTGTTCCCTAGGATCATAGAATAGGTTGGGTTGGAAGGGGCCTTTAAAGACTATCTAGTCCAACCCTCCTGCAATGAGCAGAGACATCTGCAACTAGACCAGGTTGCTCAGAGCCCCATCCAGCCTGACCTTGTATGTTTCCAGGGATGAGACATCTTCCACCTTTCTGGGCAACTCGTGCCAGTGTTTCACCACCCTCACTGTAAAATTTTCTTCCTTATATCTAGTTTAAATCTACTTTCTTTCAGTTCAAAACCATTACCCCTTGTCCTATCACAATTTGGATCTCGATTAGAGATCACAAGAGAGAAGCATTTTATTCATCTTGCAGTGTATGCCTAGGACTGGAATAGGCTTTGGTACCTTTGGCTTCTGTTTCAAAAACGTGAAGATGAACAACTTCAACACCTACAGTTCAAAAGAAAAGCAAGCAGGGATGTACACAGCACACAGTGAACTCTTTTTGGAGAACAGGTGCTGCTTATCCTATGGAAAATCTTCATCTCCTGTGTAGCATGAGCTGATGAATAATGACTGGAACCCAGAAAGCCATTTTAATTGAACTGAAGAAGTTTTGAGGGGTTTTTTTTTTTGTTTATGATCTGGGAGACACTAGTGTCAGTCGTGCACTAGAAGTGTTCATTGATCCAAACTGCAGCATTTTCAGTGTGACCTCAGCACTTTTCCAGTGACAGAATTCCAACTGTGCTGTACAAAATCTCTCTGAAATTTATTTCAGGAATACTATGACTTACAGAGGCTTGTGAAGGAGGATGGGAAACAGGGCCTTCAATTAGGGTTATCCAGGGCCCTGTGAAGTTAAGGCTAGAGGATTTCCCTTGGGAGAGTCCATCAATTCTGAGCAACCTCTTCCAAAATCTGGCCCTTTCTATGGCAAAGAATATTCTTCTGATATCCAGACAGAATTTCCTATGAAGCAACTTGTGCCCATTGCCTCTTGTCCTCTCTGAACACAAATGACATCCATGAAGAGGGTGTCTCCTGTCCTCTCTGTGACTACCATTGAAGTGCTGGGAAGCTCTGATCAGATCTCTTAGATCTCCCTAACCCACTTTTTCTCCAAGCTGTAAAAAACCATTTCCCTCAACTTTTCTTCATACATCAAGTCTTTCTACCTCTGACCAACTTGGTGGCCCTCCAATGGACCCTCTCCAGTTTTTCCAGAGTCTGTGGGACAAGAACTGGACAAAAGTGCCAAGAAGTAAACACATCCCTTAACCTGCTGGGTGCAGAGAGGTAGAGTACCACTGTATTTGGTAGGGTCTCTCAAAAGTAAGAGGATTTTATCATGACTTCAAGTTGTTAGGTTTTTGGGGGTGTTGTTTTTTATTTATTTAAACCACAAAGGCCCTGCTATTTTGGGCTTCTCTCCCAGAAACAGTGCATGCAAGCAGCTCTTGGCTAACTCAGCATTCTGCACCACATTAGTTATTACTCCTACATGCCAAAGAATCTCAGTAGCAACACAAAATGAATGCAAAACAGTAGTTAGCACTTCAACACAATTCGAACTTGAGGAAAAAAGATTACCTCCCCTTTTAAGTGGAATGGATGCTTATGTTCTTACAGTACTGCTGAAGACTTTGTGCTGATGGGGGGGTTACCAGGAGAGGAGAACACCTATTCAGGCAAGTGTTCCCATCCACCTGCACTGCCACTGAAGGGTAAAACTGTGGGTTTCAGTGTTACTTGGTTACTTTCATTGAAAGGAACGGGGTTTTGCTCAGTAGCTATTGAGTACATTCCTCAGATTGTTTTCTTCTGTGATTTGTAAGTCAGGATTGGAAGTCACTGCTGAAAACACAGGAAGTTAAAAATCACCTTTTTCAGCCTCCTGTCACCTCAGGGTACTTCTGTGGTAAACTGACCCAGGCTTGAACAATGGCACAGCTTTTATAGCCCCATCACAAAACAATTTACAAAATAATGTATTACTGCACTTACCCTATCCTCAGCTGGCACTGCTGAGTTTTTAACTAGCCATGCCCATTCACAGGAGCACAAGTTGTGCCCCTGGTAATAAGAGAGCTCAGCTGTCATAGGGGCCAAGTGCTCAGTGAAAGCATGTGGTTTAAAAAAACAGCATGGTGCATCTTACCCACTGAAATTAAACAAAGGTTTTCCATTGACTTTAAAGAGAGAAGGGTTTAGAAGTAAATTTTCAACACTCACCTCCCTACTTAGAACATTAATTAAACCTCCCAATGGAATTTAAAATCCAAATCAGGGCAGCCAGGACACAGCTTTGCCCAGCACTGATTCAGTGTAAAATCCCAGGTGATTAAAATGTTTCACAGTGATTGTGATCCACATGAAAAACATTTCAAAGTATTTGCCCTATATTAAGTATTTAACTGTACTGGAAATGAAAAAATAGTTTAAATGTTTACAGGCAAATTCTGTAAGAGAATAAATCCTAGTTATGCCCAGTTGCCCCCACATGCTGGTCACCACTTGATTCAATCCCTGCCTCAAGTGCAACAGGTTGAGTTCAGGCAGCACCTCAGTAACATCCAAAGTCACAGAAAAAAGCCACCCTCCACTGCTTGCTGGAAACCAGCTTTGGTCTGTACAGCTTCAAACTCACATTTCAGAAGCCTGTAACAGAGGAAGATGACCCTAAGTGTTACATCTGAAAAGTCAAATATCAAACAAGGCACCAACTTTCATATCAGGTGAAGGACCACGGGGCAGGACTGGGCTCCAAGACAAGACAATGTTAAACTAGGTCAGGAGTCAGCCACCATCCTCCCAGACCTTTCCAAGCTGAGGTAGCCATTTCACTTTATATCCTGCAACATATATTTTTTCCTCTCCAATTTTGCTTCCAAATACGTATTTTTGTAGGACTTCTGCCCTTACCTATATAAATACTGGCTTTAATTATCCTAGTGAATATTTGTTTTTGATTTTCTTGTAGCTGCTTAAAAAAAACAAACCTAAAAAGGAAAAACCCCAGAAAACTTTATTTTTGCATTCATTTAAAGGTATTCAGTTCAAAATTAGATGAAAGTGTTTGAGTTTTTTTTCCAAGCAAGTTTTTAACCAGAAAGTCACAAGAAATTATGAGAGCACTGCTAAAGGTCAGCATAATATAACTGAATTCCACCCTGTTAAATTACTGCTATATTATGCTTCCAAGAAAATCTGTATTCAACATCTGTTTTCTTTACAGGAGATCATTAGGAACAGACAGGCCGAGTCATAGCCTCATTCTGCACTTACCTCAGGATTTGAAAGGACAAATCTGTCCTTCCCTATACAGAGGACTAGACTAAAACCTGGCCTTGTTGGACTTGTTCACTACTGTGATGTCTGCAAGTTCCTTTGGAATCAGACATTACCCCAAAATCAGTATTAACGAGGAAAACAGGAAGGCAGGCTGGAGACAAGCCGGCTCTGCTTCTCATCATTTACACTTGCTGCTGTTCAGGCTAATTTTTTATCAAGTCAGAGCAGATTTCTCTCTATGACATAGTTGGCAAAAAGCTTCCCCCAAAAATCAGTGGCTGACAGTCAAATTAGGAATCAGTGTGGATCCCAACATCCTGCTACTTCTGATGAGGTTAAACCCAGCAACAGACCTGAACACATGCACATTGCAAAGAGCTCTGTCTGCAATTAAAGTTAAGGAAAACAACTGTTATTCTCTAGCATGTGCTAAAACAAGTGTTTTCCAACACCATTATTTTGTTTTTTGTGAGATAAACACACAAAATATGGAGACATCTGGATATTTCAAGATCAGTATGGCTATGGATACAAATGTCACACCAAAGCAGTGTCCAGCTCTGCAGAATGATGGCCTCTTTGGGCACAATATGAAAGAAGTGGACCAGAAGCTTCACACGTTTCTCCCACCACTTCTGTCACTTCCATCTTCCTCCTGTTCCTCTTCTCCCACCATTTCTATCCCTCTTCCTAATCCTGACACATATTACAAGGCAAAGACTAAGAGGAAAATGGGATCTTATGGCTGAGGTGAAAACTTTGAAACTGTTCAACTGGGTTGTCATTACCCTCATATTTGATGCCACAGAGAAGTGTTTCCACAAACCCAAATCCCAGGGCTTATAGAAAAAAAAGGAAAAAATAAGCATGAGTGTGCCTGGAGCAACAAAGTGCTTACAAATTTGGGGAAACACCCTACCTGTGTTTTACTGTACCTCCAGATGCAATTCCATCCCAGACACAAGAAAGTAGCACCCATCACAGAAGCCTGACCAACAAGCTGTGGAGACACTGACTCGAGTATCTGGTTTCAAAGACTGATGAAATTATACAATGCAATAAAGATAAAACCAAAAAGAGGAATATCCAAACAGATCATCATGGCCATCCAAAGTGCAACACTGCTTTTTTGTCGAACAGTTTTCAAAAGACCATGTTGATTGTTTCCCTTATCCTTTGCACATCATGAACATCATGTTGCCACAAAGAAGATAATTTTTAAATGAAAGTTCAACTGGAGGCTAATTATAGGAAAAAGTTAAACTTACTGTGACATTTTTTTTAATGGCTTCTTTTGCCTTTGAGTTATTTGTGATCTTGAAAAAGATCTCTATACCTCAGTTTACCCACTCACAGGATGATTTCCTTAACCCCGCCAATGGCTGTATAGTTTATATCCAAGAATGTTTTTTGTGATACTGACCAGTGCAGTTGAACTATTGACACTTTGAACTCACATCATTGATCCTGCAGTGTTCAGGGAAGAAAAGAAAAAAGGTAAAGAATTGAGGTAGCATGAACTAGAGAGGGAAAGGGTAGACTATAAGAAAACTGGTATGGCTTCATTTGATAGATGAGGGAGAGGATACAAAGCAGAACCCAGGAAAGAGCAGGGAGAGATGGGAAGAAGAAAGATTTATGAAATGGTACTTCAAAGACCAGTGAGATAAAGAGTTACCCACAAATGCACATGCCCATCAGGATGGGTCTTGGTTTACATATTTCAGTGACAGGGATTGTCCAAAATCGAAAGAGCAGAGTCTGCAGACTCAGCTACAACTGCCCTATTTCATTAAGCAGCTGCTAAATGAGAGATTATTCTACCCGAAGGTGACTGCAGTTTTCACACTGCACACACTGACTGGATGTAAAACAGCCTTCCCAAGGGCCTGAAACTTCCCATTAAATTTGTATTTTTATGATAACTTGATTTGTTTCTTCCTAGAGTGGAAAAGACAGTTCAACCATTTCCTTCTAAATAGAACTAACATTTTCAATAAACTAAATGCAAAAAAGGTAATACCATTTCATTATTTCTTCCAGGGAAAAAGACAAGTGAGATGTCACATTATGAGGCTTTAAATGTAAGTGCCACTCTTGTTTCCCTCCTATAGCTGTTTTTAATCTAAATTATGAGGTTGCAGTAACAGATCTCAAACAAAGCATAATGCAGACTAAAGACATAAGCTTTAGATTTTGACTTTTAAAAGTGTGGACAAATCACGGTGGCACAATAGTATACAGAAACAAGAACTTCCAGAAGCAAACAAGCACAAGGGCCCCTGGGATGAAGCAGTCAAACATTTGCTGGCAGCCCCTTATTCAAATCCTGTGTCAGCAATAAGCTATTGACATTGCACTGGCCATAGAAGATCCTTCTGAAGGGAGCATTGACATATTTGAGCAGATTGCTAACAGACAAGTGTTTGTAGTATCAATAGCAAAAGCAAAGCTTTGATGAGCAGAAAGCTTGACCCATCCTTTGGTTCCTTTGAGGCAGAGCTGAAGAAGATTGGGAAGACAGGATGCAGTAGCACACTGTTAGACCTTTTGTTTGGAGAAAGCCAAGTGTAATGCCATTGAAAGGACCTCACTTATTTCATATTATGGTAGAGAAGCTAAAATTCATGACCTTTGAACAGAAGTCCATCTGGAGACTTGCTATTTTCACAGAGATGAAACAATTACAAGGAATCGCCTTCTCCTTTATCCCTCAAGGAAGTTTCAAGCTTAGTTAACAACATCAGTTATTTCTATAGCAACAGACAGATATAAACACAGGATTAGAACCTTCAACAAGGTATCAAGAAAAGGAAGAAATAGGACTTGAAGAGAAAAATGCCTGGAAAAGCTGTAAAAAATGCAGAAAGTTACTAATTTTCTTAAAATGCATATTTCTTCTTGCTCCTTGTAGGACTCCAACAACCATTGTACCTTTTCGGCAAGACTTTAATTTCAAAGGAGGAAAAAGACAGTATATTATTTTTTTTTGCTGCAGGCATAATGGAGTGAAGCAAATAGTTGGGATAGCTAACACTTGGGACAGGGTGTGATGGGGTACCTTACCTGGGGTGCTTTACAGCTCAAAATTTACTGTAAAGCGTGTACCTTTATACTACAGATGTTGCTAGAGAGATGGGATTTCAAGCACATATGTACAAGTGAATTTAAAATTCCCACATACACTTACATGCACTAAACGGAGATAAGCAGGTAATTCTAGTGTTAAACAAAAACTGATGTTTGAGGGAAAGTACAGATGATACCTCTAAAAGTGAGCCAAATAACCGTTCCCTTTCATCCACAGAGCCATTTGCACCACTCCCAAATGTGATCAAGCTCTACTAACACAACAGCAGCAAATCCTTTGCTGCTTGTCCCAGTGAAAATCACTGCATGAAGCACCACACAGTGCTGAACTGAGCCCTGTACAAAAAACAGGTATTTCATGTCCTTTTTTTAACTTCCACTTTCACTGCCAGGATCAGCCAGCCCCTTTTGGCGGGAGGAACCAAGTGCACAGCTGCCCAAGAGGGTGCCCAAGGCCTCATCTCCATCACAGCCTGGCTAGGGAACACAACAAGGCCACTTCAGGAGAGCTAACCCCAGCCCCAGCAGCAGACTATGTGTGGCAGCCCGAGTCAAACACACAGGGCCAGGGCTCAGTTGCTGTTCAGACAGATTCATTTCGAGCTGGTCTGGGTGTGTCTGCAGGAGCTGCAGTTACTCCTTTGGATTGCCCTGCAGCAGCCATTTCCCATGAACATCTGTCTCCTTGGGTCACAGCCAAAGGAGGAAAAGTTGCTTTGGTGGTGGCTTTTTTTAATCACCACCTTCACTTACCCCAGACACATGCTTCTACATGAGAGAGAAAGTAAGAAAGGGAAAGCCCAGCCTTTGCAGAGACTAGCAACAGGTCTGAGGCATGACCCAATTAGCAAAAGGATCTGACATAAGGCAGGTGCGTGGGAAGCTCCCTGCAAATGAAACACAAGCCAGATCATAAAGAAATATTTGAGTCCTCATAGTTAATCCATACTGAGAGAGTTAGGGTCAGTCATCCTGGGCCATAAGCATTGAGGTGAGGAAAAGCATTCATTTGTAGAGATAGGAAGGAGGAGATTCACAGCCCACTGAAGAGCAATGCAAGAACATCCGCTGCTGGGAAGAGGTCTGACCCTATCACCAGACAGTTTGTCAGGAAGCCAGTAACAATGATAGCAATGAAATAATCGGGTAATATTGCCTAGCATTAGAAGTGAAAGGAAAAACCATTAAGTATCTTCTGAAACTTAAAGTAACTATTTATTCTTAAAGCAGGGAAGGATTGAAAGCAGCACATAGTGCAGACAGGCCTAAAGGCAGGAAGTTTTTTGCATCCTTCAGCACCTTTTGACAAGAGAGATGCTGTGCCTCATTATTCACTGGTAATATCTCAGGGCCTGAAGCACCTTTTAGCTTTTAAAAAGCCCCAGTGGAAGTTCTCATTTTGCTGTCCAGGTGCAAAACCTGCCTTTTGGAAGTTAGGTGCGAAAGCCCTGTAACAATCTCTCCCATAAGTCACCTGCTGATGCAGTGACACTAAATTCAGTCAGGCAGAGCAGACCAACAGAGCCCAGAGTCTCCAAGTTAACAATGACAATTCCTTGCATGCCTGGAATTATTTTCATCACTTATAAAACTATAAAAACTGAGCTGCTTTTTGCACATAAATAATTCACCCAGGGACTGACTTACTGTAAAACTGTCAATGTATTTACAGTGCTCACATGCTTCCCCTATTGAAAGAATTTCAGTTGCCAGTAAGGAAGGACATAAGAAAGGACGACTGTTTTCCAAAGTGGAAGCTGTCATAACATTTAACCTTTTCTCTACTCTTCCACTGACATGCACCCCACCCCGCTGCTGTTTCCCACACCCCAGATATGAAATCAGATAAGGAGGTCCCCTGCTCCCTGCTTCCTGATGGTGAGTCACTGCTCTGAGTCAGCCTTTGTGTTCTAAGGAACCTGGAAGACTTTGAAACACACTGTTGATTTTGGCAAAGCTATCTCTTCTTGCTTTGAGTGTAAAACAATTTACACACATCATTTTTGGTCTGAAAATAGCCACTGAGATGAAAACAACAAGAGAATGACCAAAGATTTTCTTGCACTGGAGTCACTGCACAGCAACAGCAGAACCTCTCTGTCCTGGGGCACAGATGCAATTAAATGACTGAGTCACAAAATATTTAGGTCCTGAGGATTCAGGCAGGATGTATTCACAGCTCCTGACTATTTTATGCACAAAAGCTACCACTATTTATGACTTTGGATGCAACCACCTCTAAAGCAACTGGCCACCTTTTCAGAGATGACCAAGAAAGGTGTCTTCACCTGCTAGGTCACTATTCCTATATAGTCAGTTCCAGTCCTGACATCAGTAAGCAAAGCCAGACCACTCTTTCCAGATGCTCAAATATTAAGCAGTTTAGCACAAGGAGATCCAGACAGTAGAAGTATCTTTTGATAAACAAGAGTCGTCTCCATCTCCGTTGAGACATGCCAGTAACAAGGGAAACTGGCAAATCCACCTCTCAAGAATCCATGTCTGTCTCTGCCTAGTCCTTCTCTGTCTCCACAGATCAGCACTTTGTAAATATAGAGAAAAAAAAAATCTTGTCATTCTTGGCAGAGAAAAACTCTCATATTTTTATTAACATGTTTAAACATTACATCAGCTACTCATCTCAAACATTCATCTGCATCATCCACTTCTGTGCTTACTTCTGTATCTGTTTCATAAAACCTTTAATTAAATTAATTATGCTTTAATATGTATATTTTAATTTCCTTTTGCAATCATATTTCAGACACCTTTTGATCTCATATTGCAATTCCAAACTCCACTCCTTCCCTTCATGTCTGTTTGGTAAACACCTTTGCTTGGGCCAGATTCATTAGCATTTTAATTATTTTCTCACTCCAGGACTTCTCTGCCATCCCTTCTTCCCACAGTCTGGCAAATTAGGCCATTCCTAGATTAAGCACTAAATTCACTAAAAAGTCTTAAAGCATAAGTATGACAGCATAAAGAAAACAGGGAAAGTTACCTGCAAAAAGTACAATTAGTTGCTACCCTTCCTTTCAGAGTGTAACTATTGTTAAAGAAATTATTTCAAGGAAATAGGTTTTAATGTTCTTTAATAGGGATTTTGCATGATAAAGCAAAAAAACTTGAAACATGCTAAAGCACGTAAAAGAGCAATTAAAGTATCAGTTGTAATAGTATTTTGTTAAAGTTTGCTTGAATGAGTGTTAAGGAAGGGAGATCCCGATGTGCTAAAACTTAGCAAATATTTTAACCTTAATTTTTATCTTGACTTTGAGAGTGGAAAACGGCTTCAGTGCTCTTCTCCTTACACACCTCTGTCAAACAGCTTCTTTATAAATTAATTGTAAAAAAACATAGCACTACAGACCACTTTTTACTATTTTTTTTTCAATTCTCAACGTTTTTGGGTTTATTTTTTTTTTAATTTGGCTACTTTTTAAAATGGCCACACACCTTAAAAAAACAAAGTGAAATGTTTCAGCTAACCAGAGACATCCTTTTCCTTCCCCGAAGGCTGGTCAGCCAATCTACATTAAAAAAATAAACCAGTTTGCTCAGATCTGCACATAAACAACCACAATAATTTACCAAGCATCAGATCCTGAAAATACAGGCACATGTTTCTTAGTCTATTTTAGTCACAAAGCAAGAAAAAATTAGTTTCCCTCTTTTATTCCTCTCACGACATCATTGATTTGTGGCTGTGATATAGTGAAAGCACACATGTGGGTCATCTATCAAATGATTATCTGATCCCTTCTTTATATCACTACATACACAATATCATCACTAAACTATACTATAGAAAATAAATCCACTATTAATGCTCATCCTGCAAAAAAAATCACAAGCATCCTTAGCATAGACTCACTCAATAATTTAGCACTCACTGCTTACTCAAGGTAAAGCATATGTGGGGATATCAGTGTTTGCAACACTTTTAGGCTTTATTTTCATTGGCAAAAGGACATGTTTCACCATGGTAAGAAAAGAATGGGTATTAAATCCCTAGTGTTCTTCTATAGAAGAGTGGAGACAGAGCCCTTTGTTTTCATAGCAGGCAAAATCAAGGCTACAGGAGGAATAAGGGTTAGGCCTACTGATGGCATGCTAGAAGCTTCCAATACTTTTACTTCTCTTTTGATTTCATAAAGTCTGTAGGCACCATTCATCCCTTGGAGGGTAGAAGCAACACCAGTTCACACCTTAGAAATGGCTCCATTATACCCCTTTACTACCTTTGCTGACAAATTCACTTAGAATCTAAGTTGCTATTTTAGCTGAATTCACTTACAAACTAAAGACAGGTCACTCTTATTTGGATTAATCAAAACTAACTTCTGATGGGAATTATTTACCAACATTAAAACACATGCATTGAACAACCGGTTTCCCCAGACAGACAAGCTTTTAGCTTGCTAACTTGTTTCTTATCCAGGGGGACAATTTTCCTAGTGGGGAACTCTCTCACATGCATTCAAATTACACCCGCTTTCCTCACTGCCAGTATTGTGGGAGCAATGTGGACATTGCATCACCTTTGTATCCTCTCATAACATTAGCAGGTATCTCCAGCTGTTCTAACTGAATCCCGTGAGGATAAACAAACAGAGCAGGATCTGCTACTACAGGTCTAGGGCTGTAACCACTCCCAAAAATGATTGCAAACAGAAATCCTGTTCTTCTGGAGTCCCATTCCAGTTTATTTGCTTAAAATACTTCAAGTAACTCCCTGTAAGAAACTGATGCAGGGCAGCAAACTGCAAGTAAGACAATTCCTTAAGGTCCTCAAAGCTATTTGACTGTGGCATCCATTTGGACATTTCCAACCTATAGCCAGGTTCCAGGAAAAGTATTCTTTTCGTTCACCAGTTTATAGTTAATTGCAATTTAAAGGTATGCTTAACAGTGTTCAGCACCTTTCCAGGTGTATATTAAACTCACTACAGTGAATAATCTGAAAATCATGCACGTGATTTGATTAACATTTTCAGTATAACTTATATCCAAAGACAAAAATAAAGTGGTTTTCTACTGAACAGCCATCAACTAGGGCTTCTTTCAGGCAGGTAATGATATTACAATTCTGCCACTTCCTACCAATAACTTCTCCAATTTATATGTTCCTGGGAAATATTCCCACTGGAAATGGAAGAGAGAGTAAGTAGTGAAGGAGAGCAACAGAGTATCTTTTCTCAAACCAGCAACGTCCACCAGCAGGAGGTATGACCTTTACAATTTAATTGCGGAAGACAGGGTATGGGAGCCATGTGGGCTTGGCATACAAACAGATTTCAGATTAATTTGGTGGCTATTCATGGACTGAAATAGGATGTAAAAGCAACACAAAAGTGGCTAGAAGGAATACAACATTACTTCCCACAACAAACAAGCTCTTTCCAGTTTTGCCTACTAAATCCAATTCTGCTTTCATAGTTCTTTATGTAAGTTGCAAAAGTGTGCTTCATACCCAATATATCTAATTTCACACCTATAAACGTAGGGCAGTGATATCAGGTATCTGTCCTACTTCAGTAATTCCACCTAACTCCAAAAGGCATATTTGGAGCCTATACTTTCATTATATAAACAGGGCAAAAAACCTCAGCAGGATACTGACACTTCTATTTATGAAAATAACCCACTGAGAACTAGTATATGGTCCAACACATCATCATGATATATATCTGGATTTAATTTGAAAACAGTGACATGCTGTTAATGTAATTGGCCTGTTAAACCCTAACAATGATGGTTCTAATGTTAGGTTTTGATATACAGAGTGGGGAAAAGGATGGAAACAGTAAAGAAAGACTATTCAAAGAATAGGGAAAAGAACCAGAACAGAGAAGGGAAAATTACAGTGGAAGGGGAAAATTCCAAAACTGAAAGATGTTACCAAAAAAAATTAATAAAAATAAAATTCCCTAATGACAGTGAATGTAGGGATGAGCTAGTAAGCAACACCAACAAAAATCAGGTGACCCTCCTTGTATGTTTGGGATTCTCATACTTCTGCCTAAGAAAAGATTTTGGTCCTCAGAGCCCCAGGGCCCCCTAAGTGGCTGTAAGCTTTTGAGACCAAAATTCCTACTGAGTACTTACATTCAACTACTAAGCATACCTCAAAACTGAAAGTCTTCTCAGAGTTACCCCTTGGGAAACCTACCTCTCACCTAGCCCTCATCAGAGTATTGCATATTTTACACATCTAATGTAAAGTACTTCAATAGATGGAAATACTTAAATAGCTTGGAAAAGATGAGAAGAGTTCCCTACACCACAGGCAGAGAAAAGAGTTGCTTCTGTAGAAGTGGAATATTACCCTGTCCCAAAGCAGCTATTCTCTCTCTGCCTGTCCTTGGGATCCCTTCCCCATGGGGAAGGCAACCCATGGATGAATAAAGGAGATGGATACATTTAAAAAAGTCAGATATATGTTTTGCTCAGCCCTTTCCCTTTTCCTGCAGGAAAATATACAAGTAGCATAGAAAATATCTTAATTTATACTTTTACATACCCAAAATGATTTTTCAGACTGCAGCTAACATTGTCTGAAGATGCTGCCTACCTCACATGCTTCAGAAATTTCACAGGATTGTCATACTAACTAGGATCTCTTCCAAGTTGCCAAAGCATCTGCATCAAGAGACTTCCCCAGTGCCAAGGAGCAACTTAAAACCATTGCATAACACTGATGTGTAGCTGGCACCTTTACAGTTCTCATGTCTTTTATACCAAGATGTCAGAAATCCTCTTTTGTGGCCAGAGTCTATAAGCTATGGGTGTCATTAAAGCTATAATAATTATTAGCAACAGGATCTGGCACAGATTCGTAATTTGCTGTGGGAAGCTAAGTCCTAACAAAAAACATTCTCCTGCTGCAATATGCGAATTTCATATCTTAAAAGAAAATAAAATTTGAGCAGAAGTAAGACCTACACCCATTTGTTCATAATTTTCCCTCCATTATTTGCTGCATTCTATTGTTCATAAACAATAGAGATGTTTACAAATATATTTTTATGAAAGCACTTTGATAAAAATAACTCCTTTCACAATTCACATGGAAGTGCAGCAGGATTGTTGTTCCTCCTTCCAAACAAATTTGCAGGTCTTGGTGACCATCTATGTTTTTATCCCCTAAGCATTGACACAGGGAGATGACAAAGCTGAAGAAATTATATTACTGCTTTGGATGCACACACAGCAAAAATAAAAAGTAGGCTGTTTGATGATGATGTTTGAATTGAATTGATCCAGGCATTCCTTTCCAACACTATTATTTATGACAAGCAGCACATACTACTGACCAGTGAACATACAACAATAAGGATGTAATTAGCTTTCACTTAAACAATTACCTTGTTGTCATTTCCCATCCAAGTTCAGGAAGCAGCACAGACTCAGGAGGGCAAAAGGTTGTAATTAACAGGCACAGCTCACTGTTAGAGCTGCATTAACCCTCTTTAGGTACATTTTCAGTTACAACAAGCAGTCAAATGCAGCCCACAGCAGTACACAGAGAAAGACTACATTTCCACATTCATTAACATTTTCGAAGTTACTCATTAAATCCTGACAGAGTCCAGTGATGTGAACTATTCGCATGTCCCAGCATCAGCTCCTGTTTACTGGGATCATAACACCACACTGAAAGCAAGGTGCAGGTTTTATAGATGATGGAGAAGCTCCTTCATCCTCTTCTCAGCTCCAACTTTGCATTGGAAAAAGTCACCATCCAGTCTCCTCTCATGCAAATACGGTACAACCTAGGACTATGAGCAACTATCCCCAACAACTGGCATTGTGGAGGTCAGTTCAATTCCGAGGCAAATAAATGCTGCTATGATTTCCTATTAAGAATTTCTGTCATCTTCTCTGAGTATGGCTCCCAAAGAGCCATCCCTGGCTAATCTGTCTTTAAATGTTTCATCAGAAAGCTATTCTGGCTTGATATATTTGGTTGAGAGAAACCATATCATTAATTTCTATAACCATATCAATGATCAATGGCATATCAGTGTACCCAGGCTAGGTATGATTATATATATATAACTTACTTTGAAAAGGAAACAGGTTAACATTGTTCTGAGAAAAAAAATTCTTGGGGCTGACCGAAGAGAAACAGTAATGACATTCAGTAAATAAAAAAACTATCCTAGGCCATAGCACACCTTTTGTTTACAGTAATTGTGAGGCCAAGAGCATGGGAGCCAACAGGTTAGGCACAGAAGAGACTTTATGCATTAGGCACAGAAGAGAGAACAGGGAAGCACCTTTGCAGCTCCTCATTCAGCAGTGAGAGCGCTCACTCACCACATGGGGAAATGCAGAGTCCAAAAACTTCTCTTCTAGATTCAGACACCTTGTACCCACCAGGAAGGTGTATGATACAAAAAGGTAGCCAAAAGCCCATTCCCACAGTCTGCACGTGCTCCCCCATGGGCACTTTCATCTGTCAGACAGGGATCCAGCTTCCTTGGCAAGGTGCACACAAAGGCCAGTCCTAGTCCCACATGCATTAATCACCAAACCCTTGTCAATTCTTTCCATTTTTTAAAACAACAACAAAAGATCCTCCCAAACCCTTTCTAAATCCCTGCTTTCCCACCTATTTTCACTTATTCAGAGGAGCACACTAGTGACCACTCTTTGTAAACTCATAGGATGAAATCATGATTGAAGAATTAGAGTTTCTAACTTCCCCCTTTTCACCATAGAGCCTGAGTCCTCATTGTTTAAAATTAGAGGAGAGATTAGTACCAACTCTGTTTAGCCTCTTATCTCTGCTCAGCAAAGTTAGTTAAATAATACTGCAGGAAATGAGTTCAAGTGAAAATAACCACCCTTTTTTTATAGCACTAAATGACGAGAAAAGATTCGGGTTTGCCTGTTCTGCCACCTTATATTTACTCGGGGCAGGCATGGCACAGACAGTAAAAGGCAAAAAATTAAAAATTGAGCCATACTACAGAAGGACCAGCTTAGGGCTCAAAGTTATTTTCATGCCTAATAAATTCCTACAGCTCTGTAAAACTGCCAAAGCAGGTGTCGTTTATGATAGTGGCGATTTTTATGGTGGTGCTGGTGTACTAGCATCACAGTGAAGGCGAACACAGATTCACCTTTTAGAGACAGAAGTAATATTTCACAGGGATATTAATTACAATATGAAGAAAATAAGTAATCCAAAAAGAATGGCAATATTCATGACACAAATAGATCTGTACCACAGGGAAGATCCCTGGGTGTTTCAGGATGTATGACTAAGTGGGAAGATACAAGAAACAGCAGCTATAGGGAGCACAATGTGACTGCTCAGTACCATTGTTTTTGGAATTAATGTTTATCAGTTTTCCATGAATCACCAACTGCACTTTAAATACCAGTGCCTGTATTCTTCAACAGACTATAAATACACCCAGTTTATTTGGCTGTCCTGGAGAAAAGCTGTGAAAAGAGTGACATTTGTTCTCAATATATAGAGTTATATATATAAGAGTTATCACAGGACCGAAACAACACATTTTTTCTAGATGTGAATGGCAATACTTCTGTAAACTGTCACATCCTTTTATGATGGAAGACAGCCTTATCAGTTTGTTTGGTAACAACACTCCTGAAAGTTGTTTTGACTAGACCTTCTAATGACTCCAGGCTACAGTGCATCATGCTGGTTATATCGGTTTGTGCTTTATATCACTTGATTTCCTCCCAAGCTCAATATGATCACCAGACCCACACTCTTGGAAGTTTAAACCTGCAGGCATACATTTCAGTTAGTGGAACTACAAACCCTTTTGCTGGTATTCACAACTATTAGTTGCCTTGTACATTAAGTTATGCTTACAGCAGGGAAACTTCTTCCTCTGAGTGAGGAAAGAGTTGCTTGTGCACTATTACTAAGCAGCACCAACCAAGTTACTGATTCTTCCCTATGCCACTTTCTTACAGAGGGAAAGTGTGAGGAGTCAAACTACTCAGCAACATAAACATGCAGAGGAGCTGCAGGATGGCAGATCTCTGTCTTGACCTCCAGGATCACTCACTTTCTTCCAGACATCAAACATAACATAAAAACATTAAGCCTTTCACTTGCTGCACCCGAAATCCACACATCAACCTCAATGCACTCAAAGTTGTCCAAGAAGTAATTTGGACTAACATACCTTTATCAAACACTTAAACAGAAAACAAACAAGTCCATGCACAAAAGAGCACAGCTAAGGAACCTGTGCATTTCAGTCCTCATGACAGGAAAAATTAAGAGCTCAGGAAAACAGACAGAAGGCTGCATTTCTAGTGTTATCTTAGGTCTACTGACAAATTTGTCTTTCCAAGCACAGTTAAGAGAAATATGATATGAAATATATAATCTAGTCTTATCTTAAAGACAGGACAAAGTCAGTTCTTTCACCTTCCTTCCTGCTTTGTAAACAGCCCTCTATCCACTGATTTGTCATGCTTCTAACATGTTAGCTTTAGCTTTTCAATTCACAGGGATCTGCACAAGCTCCTTCTACTTCCTACTCACATAACTCCATGCTCTGTGAGAGTTCACTCGAATTTCAGCTTCACATTATCCAGAATCGCAATGTCTTCAGCATCCTTCTGTACAGTATTATTTCAAAAGGGTACATTTTGATTCTTTGAAGTGACCCTTAAAATGTTTCCCTACTCAACCTGGCATATCATAGAGCAAATCAATAATACCACTGCACTGCAATTGTTTGATTCAGGTCAGATCTTCAAAAACCTGGAGGATACTTTGAACAGTGATAAAAGAATGCTTTATCAGCCTGTCCTCGATGTGCTATACCAAGCTTGCTTTGAGGAGACAGGCACTGGAATCTGGGTAGAAATTAATAAGGAATTACAAGAAAATCATGCTGAATGGTACATGTTTTTCTACCATGGATCAATACACCTTCCAAGAAATGAAAAGTTTTGAAGGAAAAGGAACATACTGCATGCATACCTCTGAGAAAACTCAGGTGGTAGCTTTGTAATACACGTAACTACAGGGGTCAGAAGAAAAAACTTCAAAGTAAGTATTTGCACATTTTCTTTCAGAGGAATTACTTGATAGGGCAAAGTAAGCTCTTAAATATTCTACTATGTGTTGGGTCCAAAGTTTTTTGGAGAGTGGTGGCATTTGAAATAAGACTTGCAACATAACAGTACAATTGCTTTCAGTAGGCAACCTATGTAGATTAGAGATGGACTTCCTGAGCACAGACCAAGTGCCAGCACCTGTAGCTATCACTGTTCCAAGAGATGAAGCACACAGATATGACTCCCTCCTGCTGCGACTGTAGGAAAGTTGTGGGGCTTCTGCATTAGTCAGCACAAGTGGACCTTGTTTTTCTCATTAATTGCACCAGCAGGCTATATAATAAGCAGCTGCCTGAGGGCAAAGAGGAGTGAGAAGGGATAATATGAAAGGAGAATCCAGTGTAATGAATTAAATGTAATGAATAAAGTGGTTCTGGTTTAGCCTGTTCATTCTCTTGCTGGCATTTGTGAACAGAAGGAAGTAATAGAAATAACCTTAGTATGCATCCAGCCACTAAAGGACTGGTGAACTCTGGTATTTCCAAGGCACACATTTGCCACGTATGAGTAATAAATGCATGTTCCTGTCCCAGAGCATTGCAGTCACAAATACAGCCTGTTTCAAGAAGTTCCCCAGCCTAAGACAGATACACAGATTCTGCTTGAGTAGGGGTGTGCAGTCACAGTCACTCAAGAGAAACACCCAAATACAGACCCCAGGAAAAAGGAAGAACCTTCTTTCAGTGACTGGACTTATCAGGAATGTATTTTCCACAATTCAGGCAAGAGAACATTCAGTGTCTGAAAAAATGGCTGAAACAGCTTAGAGATTAAAGGAACTGAAATGCACTCTTACCTTTGTTGTTTATTTTCTTCCCCTTTCTTCAGCTGCTCTAATACAAGAGGAAATGGCAGGTTCTGCTGTGTATACATACATGCTTTTATAAACAATGACAAAATCCAGGCCCATCACCACACATGCAAGGAATTTTTCCTTTTTAAAAATGAAAACTTCTAAAAGAAATCTTAATAGGAAATAAAACCAACAGAGACTACTTACATCTGAAAGACCAAATGTTATTGTTAAGCATTTTGTTGATGGAAGTACCATTAGGGTTTAAAAAAAAGAGGTCTCCTAATTAATTTAAGGGTATTAGACATCCAAATTATAATCAAATTCAAGCATGCTTAAGCTTCCTAAAAAACACATCATAAGTATGCAATTCAAGGCCAAAAGTGCAAGCTGCATGCCCACAAAGTGGATTGATTTAGGAAACCAAATTGTAGAACTGTTTTCCACCTTACATTTTATTTCCAAAGCATTGAAGAGATACAGCCTTTCTCCCAGAGAAGGTCTTGCCCAGTGCAAAAGCAGAAAACCATAAGAGCTGGAGAGCAGCACCCTATAGTATCACCACAGATGGAATTAGGACCCTCTGGCTGTGTTTAAATAAGGCTCCAGGCCAGCACATATGGGGTCACAGTGGGGCTGATCAAAGTTGTTAAGGTGGAGCAGGGGATGTAGCAGACACATATTCTCTGCTTGGAAGATTACACTTCCAGCCTCTATCTTTCCAGGTTTTGAAAGTATTTTCCTTGCTAATGCAGACGATGGATGCCAATTTCAGTACCATGGCAATAAAGGTCACAAAGAGGGCAACTTTCAAACAGGTTTTAGAAACATGAATCTCACTATTTGTCAGTGAAAGTTGTACCCTTAAATATATCCCTTAAATACATCTGTAAATCTCATCCAGAGTGGAATAGATGCTAGAGAGGGGATGAGAAGACAGGCACTATTTTTTTTCCCAATGAAATCCCTCCATCCTATCCCATGACAAGCTGCAGCTAAATAACTTGAACCAAGATGAGTGGACAGCAGCAAGCCACATGTTAGTATGGTCATAGGAGCCAGAAAGCATCACAATGAAAGGGCAGAAAAATCAGGAGGGAGTAATTAAAGTAGGGAGGAGGAAACCTTCCCCCATGGGAAGTTATCATCTGTGTGCTACGGAACAGCCTTGTGCTGCACTTGTCTTTGGCTTTCATCCTGCAATCAGGCCACTCTGGCCAACAGCTTTGTCAGATGCACACTCAGCACAGTGTGGAACTTGTGGGACCAGTATAGCCTTTTGGGCTGCTTTATGCAATGCATGGCATTTCCTGGCCATAATTCCTTCTGTACAGCTAAAATAATCTGTGCATTCTCTTTTTAAAACCATCCCTCTGTCACTGTGTTGTTAAAATAACATCAATATCCCTCCAGTCTATGGGTTAGTGGTTAAAATCTGCTGTCAATTACCAAGCAAAATGTGAATGAAATGAAGAACAAATTTTCTAACTTCATCAGTCTTGTTTTTCTCTTCTTCCCCCAGATAATAATACCTTAAAATAGAATGCCTTATTAACCACAGACCAGAAGGTTAATAAGTACATCAACAAAACAAATGTAGTAAATTAAAACAATGCATTAACATTCATTAGTATTTCACTGTTGATTCCCAAACATGCTGCTATTGCTATTCTGTTATTATCAGGCAATAATTGTTTTGTCAAAAGATAGGACCCATATGGTTCAACGAGTTCCTCTGGGAGCTTCTTCTGTATGAAAGTCAATCAAAAATATGATTCTATAAGGAAACACATGGACACAGGAGAGCTGCTGTCAGTATATGCAACCCATGTGAAAGACTCAAGTGACTGTTTCAAATAAAAGTTTTTAAATCTAGAGAAAAAAGTGAGAGTTAGGAAAGCAGCAGTAAAATCAGCAGGTTTGTTCACAGTATGTAAAGCTTCAATGTTCACAGTATGTAAAGCCTCTGCCAGACTGGCTCCTATTATCCTAGCAATAGAAAATACACTCTAAACACTTCAGGAAAATTCAGACTTTGTGTATAATTTCCTACCTATAATAACGCCTATAATAACTGAGAATGCTGATCCAGGTGAGCCAAAACAGAATGTTTCAAACAGCATTTACCCTCAATCTTTAGGTGAAACCTGAAATGGCTTAATATACCACATTGAATATCCTGCCTGCCATCCGACATCAAATCCTGTCTTACAACCCTGGTAAACATTTAATCTACATAACTAACTTCTAAGATGTTGTAACACGAGATGCACAAATCTCTCAGCTGCCTCTTCTCCTTCAGCTGCCCTCATCCACACTTATCTCCTGACCATCCTGCTGGAAGGGGGCAGGACAAGCCGGGATGACTATGCTGTGGCCTTGGGTTTTGTTGCCATCTGATGTCTGCCTGGGACCCTTCTTTCACCATAGCTTTGCTTCCTCTTCTCCTACAGCTTTTCCCTCCACCCAGGAGCAGAGTGGAGCTGAGCTGTGGCTGGCTTGTTCTGAGTTTCGGTGCCTCTGGCCCAGCCACAGTGTGCACAGCTTCCAGCAGCTGCTGTGTGCTTTGCCTCTGGCTGACTCCTGCTTCCACAGACAGTTTATTCCTAGCGCTGTTGTTGATTTGTAGGGTTTGGTGGCCCATACAAATGCAGAAACCATAATTGCAGGGTTTTGAAGCAACACTTGGATTATATCACCACCTTTGTATTTTTACATATCCTTTGCAAGTTCATTATAAATTACTCTATGCTCCTTACTTCACTGTTTTACTGGCACAAGCTGTTTTGCCTAGCTCTATCTCACTGTTCTATCTGGTGGTTTGTATTTACCAGGCACACACGGGTTGTGAAGAGTTGTGTGAGTTGGTTCCTATGGTAGGCTTCTAGTCGCCATCTGCTTGAGTGAAAAAATATCTTTTTCAGTTAGCACACTGGGTCTGGTGTTTGCATCTTTTGTTTCCTTCCAAATGCAATCTCAGAAACAGAGAAACAGCTAAGAAATGCATTATCCCTGCCTGAACACTGCGGGAAAGAAAGTCCTGAAAAGACTCTTTCCCTGCACCCAGCTACTTTCCACGGCACTGCTTTATCATAAGGGAGATAAAACCCTGAACCTCTTTCTATATATATGTTCACCCCGTTTCTAGGCTTGTTTCCTAAGGAAACCAGGGTCTGTGCTCTTGTTCCCCTGCTTCCCGAGCTGCTGTTAAGCCTCTGGCTTATTTCTGCCCCATTTAGAAGAGAGGGCAGAAAATTAAGTTCCCACACATTTCACAGGAAAGGGGAGAGACTTATTAATGACCCCAAAGAGAGATGTGCAGGAGTAAGAGCCCACCCCTTGCTAGACACTCAGGCGGTCACTGCAGAGAGGGATGTTCTGAATGTCCTGTTCATGGAAAATTTCTTTAAATGGAACTTGCATCTCAGCAGACACAAAAGCATCCAAGCAAGTCCATAGGAAACTGATCACGGGACTGCTTGTTTCCAGCAAGTCTCTTCAGCTAATAGTATCAAGCAGCAGAAGCAGGGACTGGGCAAGCAGAGCCTCTCTAGAAGGGCCTGGAAGGGCAGCAGCAATAGCGGCACAAGTGATATGTGATGAGATGTGCATTTTTCGATGGCAGAAGACCACAGTCCTCAGGAGGAAAGGCTTCTGTTTTCCATAGCTACATGAGGCAGTGGAAAGGGCAGGCTGTGAGATCACTGATGAACAGCCAGAGGAACTGTGATCAGACACACAGCATAAACACCTCAAAGCAGTCCCAGATCTGTGCTTATCCAACACCCAGCACTGTAGGTTTTGCCACACAAGGGGGATCAGCAAAAGCAAGGGCTGCCAATTCACTTGAGTAAGCATTCCTGAGAGCAACCTCCTGATTGCCGAGCTGAGCGAATTAGGGTGTGCAAATGCGCTGCAGGTGGCACACTGCCTCGGCCCCTCTGCACCAGCAACACAGGGTGTTCCCTGCACACCACCCCTTCCTCCCATTCAGCACAGGGAAGGCACTGCCATGCCCTGGTGCCTGGCAGCCTGCCACTGTCACAAGGGATCTGGCAGCTTCGCCAGCCCGGCTCCTGGGCAACAAGCATACATTTCTTTTGGAGGAGAAAGCTAAACTGCCCCAGCAGTGCTTTCCAGGGGAGAAATGAGCAAGGCGAGGTGTCCAGGCCAACACCAGCATGATGCCCATGATGGCACTGGCCCAGTGAAAATGTCACCTGGAGGGTGTCCCTAATGTGGTGCACAAAGTGCTTCTGAGACCCAAGTTATCCCCGAGACAAAACAGCCTGGGTGCCCCTATGCCATGTGGCCATTCACAGGATGCAAGGCTGTTCCTGAGCATGTCCCAGTGGCAGCTGTTATTCACTGCCAAAAGCATGTGAGGGCATTTTGATCAAAATGTATTTTCTTCTCATATGCTTTTCCCTCAGCCATGGCTCACTGTGTCTCATTTTGCCTGGAAGAAATATTCTATAGCATAGCATAGGTACAAGGCCGAACTTTTTATTTTTAAGCTATAATAACCTAAATTTTTAGAGGAGAAAACCATCAAGGTGGCATCTGCTCTCACAGTGTATGGTTTTAAAGCAGAGAAAGCATATACCTTCTGTAAGAGAAGGAGCTGTTTATAGGCTCTCCTCTCCCTGGAGTGTGACCTTTCACAAAGACCTTATACAAAGACATTGTAGGCAGTGGGCAGCCAGTACAAGCTAAGGGATTAGGTACTCTCACTTTGGAGCAATAGGCTCTGAACCAGCCTAGTTATTGTGGTGCTTTACTATGGAAAAAGGTGCACCGCACCCCAAAAGGTTTGGATATTCACAGAATCAGTTTTGCAGCCTAGAGTTTAAAAAACAAATAAGCAAACAAAATTTAAACTAAAAAGTAATTGCAGGGTTTTCCCCCTAAAAAGTGAAAGAAATACAGGAATAGGGAAAAAATGTAAATGTTTGTTTCTACAAGCAACAGCCTCAAGTTCTGAGCAGCTGGAGGGAAAGAAAAAAAAAGGAAGCCCAGGATAAGCAAACCAAAATTTGCTTTGAGGGTTATAGCTTGTTTACAAGGTTCAGCCAGAGCACAAAGCACAAAGAAAGCATCTGGCCACAGTCCCTTTGCGCACTTTAGCAGCCTGCAAATGAGATATAAACCAAAAATAATCAAACAAAACAGCTTCCAGAAGGAATGTTTTCTGTTGAAACCTCCTGACTGCTCAGCAGCAGCAGCCACACTATGCTTTAATAAAAGTTACCTTTTTGAAAGGCTGAAGAGCTTTCAGCATGATATGTACCTGCCTGTCCATAGCCATCCAGACCACTGATACCCATAATCACAGCCAAACTCTTCCTGGGAACATGAAGCAAAATGAGATATATACATAGGTTACTCCATTATGGCTTTGATAGCTCATCACATACACCTTCTGCATTTAAACACATTGGGGGAATTTTTTGTGCCCTCATGAATTCTTCCTGTCATTGGGGATCTTTCGTGTTTGATGGAAACTGTCTCACAGGCTGTCAGTCACTGAAGCTATAAAATCACCTGCCTCAGGAAGTCAGATTTTCAGTTACAGGCAGACAGATAAGGCAACAGCAGAAGGCTCTAGAGAAAAGATTCCATGGGAAAAATGATGGTGCTGCAGTTAAGAGACTAATCCACTGCAGAGATTCACGTCTGCCTTGGTGGTACCTTGCCACATTCTGGAGGAGGCAAACATCCTAAGGTGAGCCATACATCTTCAGTCAATGGCTTTATTTCCAGCCCTAGTTAGTAGCATTGTATTCTGTATGGTAAGAGTAAAGTCTCAAGGACCAGGACATTTTAAAAAGGCATTTATATGTATTTATGTGCAGTAATTTCTGAAAACCAACTGTCACTGCTACACAGTATAGTTATTGAGCACCATTTGCATGAATCATGGGGCTGGGACAGAAATCACATTAAAAAAAAACCTTACTCCTTTAACAAAACAAATAACAGCAACACTAACAAGGAAAAAAAAGTCCTTCTATCCCACAGCTATTCTTTTTGCCGGAGTAAATCACAGTGAAGGTCAGTGTGGGAATGCCTGACAGCTGCTCCCACTGCATCCAGCAGCTGCCAGAGCTAATGCAGCAACACAAGGTATTTCTCACATGTCCACCCAGACAGTGTCTCCTACAGGATATTTTTACATCTTCCATGAAAAGCTTTGAATGAAGTGGAATTGTAAAGGTCATGCTCAGGGAGAGGGAGCACAACCTGGAGAGATATAACTGGTGGGTCTGGGCCACAGTGCCCAGTGGTGCAGGAGGTCTCGGAAGGAATGCTTGGATACAGCTACTCTTCCTGAGAGGATCACGTCACTGTATCCATCACCTCCCAGCCAGCAAAGCTTCCTCCAGAAGTGTTCATTTTGGCTCTTAATAGAATTATCCACTTCCCACTGTCTCCTATATAAAATCTATATATTATCCTCTGTCACCTGCATATGATCATCTGTCCTGCAAGAAGGTTTGGGTCTTCATTGTCAGTTTCTGCTTTGTGGATCGCCTGGGTTTAACACTGGTTATCTTGTAATCCTGCAGAAAGACTTGCACTACAATACTACTGAAACTATTTGCATATATAATCTTACAGTGAAATTTGTCTGAGGTCCTTCTCAGACTTTTGTTGTTCAGCTCTACATAAACCTGAATGCATATATTTTATACTCGGTAATTACTAAGGGAAGGCAAATAAATTCATTTTTAATAAGGCTTTAAATAAATTTAAGGCAAGTTTTTCTTCATTCTTGATGAAACATATCTTTTGCCATGAAAGTCTCATTGAAAAGGGAACTAATCACTTCGCTTTTGCTTTCTAAATTCTTTTTTCTAATAAAATTCTATTTTCAATAATTTTCACCTACTCAAATCTAAAACCATGCAATCTTTACTTTCTTCCCAAATATTTTTAATCACTAACTCAGTGATATGAGTAGTTATGTATACAAAGTAAGATAAACACACAAGCTGCCTGCACCCAAACCCAGGTGGAGGGGGAGGCTCTCTCCACAGCATCCCTGACTGAGACAGAGGCCCTGCTAAGATGTAGCAGCAGGAAGATGCAGAAACCCCTTGGCCATCTCGGGACTCTGGCTGCAGAAAAACCTGGCAACACCTGCTTTTATTGTCTACTGAGTTGTTTGTTGTGGGATAAGATAGGTATGTACAAGGTATGTAGCGTACAAAGAACTATTGCTCATTTTTCTCATGAAATCTGTAGCTTCCGTTCCCTTTACAAGGCCCAGCCTGCATCCAACCTTGGGAGACAAAAACCACCCTGAGAACAGGGAGTGTCTAAATCAGATCTTCTGACAAGACTACATAGGGGACTCAAAGGAGAAGAAATGCTTATGCAGCTGTGCTTAACAGGTACCTATCTCTCTCTGTAAGTAAAAGTAAAAAGTACATTTAAAAAAAAACCCAAAGCACTTTTTCCCTAACAAAAGTATCGGAATTAGTTCTGGAAACAGGTTTTTAGAGAATGGTAGCAAAATCCTCCTGGAGTTTTCCCATGCCATGATACGGGAGTTTCAACAGGAGTAACAGGATAGACAAGTGTATCTGTAAATATGCACCTGTAAATTAATGACTTACAAATTACCAGGTATATTGTGGACTGAAATAAGAGAGCTTAAGCAGTGTTTGACACTGACTTTAAAGCTGATTTAAAATAAACAAGGACACAATTCTAAAGCAGAGTTCAGCAAAACCTTTTCAATATGTCAGACAGTCTAGGTTTTACTTTCTCACTTCCCAGAAGAGGCAGGGTTGCTCTCTAATTTCCAGGGGAAAATCATATGTAATATAATCCTTTGCTTTAAAGGACAGACCTCAGGATGCAAAGGAAAACAAACATTTTTCTTCAGGTAAAAAGTAATATTCTGTTCAAATAACGAAGGGAACTTCCAGCTTTTTCCCCCTTTTTTTTTTTTTAGAAGAGCTTGAGTAAATTGTATATGTTCTAATTTCTCCCATTCACAATCTGACGATGGGCATCCTGGTTTTTTCCTGCTGGCACATAACTCCCTCTGTCTGTCCCAACTCCAAAGTCCACACATATAAAATCAGCCTCTGCAAAGCAGCAGGATGTGACAAACAGCTCCCTTTTATCTACCAAGACCAATGAAATAGGAAGCTTGCATGTTAAAGAGCATTAAAACATGTGTCCAAAACCAAAATTGATCCTACAATATGTTCTGAGGCTTTCACCACACAGTACCACCAAGTGAGAACATATTTTCCTGCCTAGGAAGGCAGTTTTTCCACATCAGCTTAGTGCCTCCGTTGTTTCATCAGGAGCACATTTGTTGTGCTTAACCTTATTTCTTCAGTGTGTGTATGTTCACTGCATTCTGACAGCTAGAGTGTTGTTTTTTTGGAGCCTGTAATCTGACCGCTTCCCAGGAAGCATGTAATAGCAGTTATGCTCTTGCTCTGCTTATCGTTGTGTGAACAGCCACTTCTTTGGGTCTTTAATACTAATTAACCAACGAAATAATGAATAAGATTTAAAGGGAAATCTTTGGGGAGGAAAGAACAGGTTCAATTTAATTACAACAACATATCTTGATTATTTTTTGTATGAATACTAAGAATCTGCACTCAAACAAGTAATCTTTGTCCTAATAATTAAGATAATTTGTCCCTACAGGTTATTTCCTGCCTGAAACAGAGGCTGTTGCTATGTGAAGGTGGAGGGCTGAGCCAGTGAGTGGGAACAGAGAGACAGCTTCTTATCACAGCACTGCCTGTCTCGTTTGCAACATCAAAACCTTGCTGCTGATCATTCCAGGATCACCTGCAATCTGTGCTTTAATGCTCTGAGCATCTCTAAGGCCTCTTGGGACGAGACTCTCAGAGCAAAGTAGTGCAGCAGGATGTCCTCACAGCTCCTCCTGTGGCTGCTATCCATATTTCTATCTCCTATGGTTCCTTCAGCACCTGTGAATTTATAAATGAGCCCCACAGAAATGCTGAGACAAGCTAAAATCTCTGTTCCGCTGCCCACTGGCAGATATGACTATTTCTTGCCTGTGAGACTGGAACATCCAAACCCATGTGCCTTGCCTCTCATCTTTACTTAGGCAAAGATCCCATGTGGGAGATGTGTATGTAAAACACATTAAAGCATCTGAGGTATTCCCATAAAGCCTACACTGGTATTCAAGAAAAGGTTGGGCAGAACTCCAGCTATCCCTGCTCCTGCAAGAAGAGGATGGACTCCACCACCTCTCAAGATCCCTTTCAGAGCTTCCCCTCTGTGTTGATGCTTAGAATTATTGGACCATGCCTGTGTTTGTGCTGTTTCACTAGAATGATGCTTACTCATTTTGTAAGGAAATGTGTACTATAAAGGCAGTTGTAGTGTTATTATTGTTGTTGTTATTGCTATTCCTGTTGTTAATATCATTGTTGTTGTTACTATTCCAGATATTATTATTAACCTAAGAACTTCTGAAAGATGGATCATGGTTCCTAAGGGGCTTCGATGGCCCAAGCAGCATCTGCAAATAAAGGACAGGAGTAAACCAGAGAAACAGCTGCAGAAAAATAAGAACCTATTAACTGCAGCACCACCAAGTGTCAGCACTGAAAATACCACATCTTGGGAAAACCACATTCTACAGGAACTGCAAGAGCAAACATTTAAAAGAACATGTTGGCATGTAAATGAAATCAGCTTAATTTTAATATTTTTTAAAAGCTGTGTCAGTGTCTGGAATCTATATGCCTTCTTCCAAGTTACACGGTGCATTATGCTGTGCCAAGGTAGCATTAGCACTTTCACAAAATAAAATGTGTTTCCTATTATAAGAGAATAAGAATTTAGATTTTAAAATTCCCAGCATTTTGAACAGGTACATATTTGTTAACTACGTATGCACAAGCACACACACAACTACTCAGCAGCTGTTGTACACTGCAACGCTTGCAAGAGCCACAGCTTTTAGCACAGGTGGGGATTTGCTTCTCCTAACAAGGATAGGGGCAACATGTATCAGCCACCAACTGATGCTATCTCAGAGAAAATCTTTCTCTTTTCTAAGTGTTTTATATTATTGTAGGTGCGTCAGAGCCTTGTAGACATAGCTCATTTCTTGTATTAGGGGACTTGATTGTACCTGGGTCTTGAAAGTCACATCCCTTGGCCACAAGCTGACACGTCTGGATGTCCCCCCCACCCAGGGCTTGGGAGCAGAAGAGATGGGGCATTGCCAGCAGCTCCAGTGAAGCTAAGTACATGCTTTTGCCTTGCCAACAACTGTCAGGGACTACGTATCTAAACACAACCACCATTTTTCAGGGGGTATTGTAAGCAAAAACAATGATTGATGGCTTTTTTGGTTTCCAAGCATTGTGAGATTCTCAGTCCCTTATTGTTAGCATCTATCTACAGGTGCCTTTACATGCTACACAAGACAAACAAAAGAAATCTCTTTCTGCTCTTCCGAGCTGGCTGTGCTGGTTGATTCGAGATTAAAACCTTCAGCAGGAGAAACCCTCATAAGCCATCTTTTTCCATGGCACATTTTGACAGTCAAGCACCTGTTTTTCAGCAAGTTTTATATCCTAATTTGTCTGGCCTGGTTGCAGCTATACTCTGCTGCTCATGCCAGTCTTGGTAGCTGTGTGTGCTCCTGCTGGGCATTTCTTCCTCAGCAGAGCTGGATAAAGCCCTGTCTCAGAGTGCTGTAGCTGGGCAAGATGAACAGGAGACTATTGTACTCAGCATTTTCTTTGGGGCCTCCACAGGAGCCTGGAAATCACCAGTACCTACTCATCTGTGTGTTTTCTGGATTTGCATTCCCTTCCCTGTTTTTCAGAGATAGGTTCAGGCATGGATGTGCCAGCTGGCTTCCCAACTGCATGAGGTGGGGGGAAAGTTTTCTCCCCCCTTATTTCTGATATTTGTGAACATAATCATCCTGATCATGATTTGCTTAAAATGCAGCCATATACACACTCCCTCCTCTGATTAATTCTGGTTCTCCTGGTGATTTGCACAAAAAAACAATCCCATAGCAAACGCCTATAATCACATCACTTGTCCTGCTGAAAGCCCACAATGAAAAATGGGCAGCATGAAGCACCCACTACCAAATTCTATACGTAATAGCAAGGCGTTCAATGGCTAACAGCTACTAAAGTCATCATGCAGACCAAGCACCACCTGCTGTCCAAAATACTAAGCTCTTTAAATCCAGAACTCCCAACTCCAAGCTAACTGCATCAGGCTGCATCTAACAACCTACTGAAAGTCTGACGTAACCTGCAAATAACCTGCTTCTACCCAGGGGGGTTGTGGAGTCTCCTACGTTGGAGATATTCAAGGCCCACCTGGACAAGTTCCTGTGTGACGTACTCTAGGTTACCCTGCTCTTGCAGGGGGTTGGACTAGATGATCTTTTGAGGTCCCTTCCAACCTTTGGGATTCTGTGATTCTGAAGATTTCCAGAATTTAACACTAGCCCTGATCAAACCCCAGAAATTCATGGCTGCTTTGAAGTATAAGGCCTTCATATCAGCAACAGCCCTGTGTGGCCTTTGAAATGTACAGCACTGCTTTCTACTCTGTAACCAAACATGTAGTGATAGGACAAGGGGTAACGGCTTAAAACTTAAACAGGGGAAGTTTAGATTGGATATAAGGAAGAAGTTCTTTACTGTAAGGGGGTGAGGCACTGGAATGGGTTGCCCAAGGAGGCTGTGAATGCTCCATCCCTGGCAGTGTTCAAGGCCAGGTTGGATGAAGCCTTGGGTAATATGGTTTAGTGTGAGGTGTCCCTGCCCATGGCAGGAGGGTTGGAACTAGATGATCTTAAGGTCCTTTCCAACCCTAACTATACTATAAATCTATGAATCCTTAAGTAGATAAGATATAGTGTTGCTTAAGCTGCCACAAAATTAAGAATATGCCATTAGTTTCTCCCCACTTCAGCTTGGTATTTACTTGTATGGCTACCAGAAAACAAACCTTGAGCCTAACTTGCAGGAGAGTTATCCAAAACCTCATGGTGAAACCTTCACTTTGTACCAGCTCTTACTCATCTTTCAGGAAGCCTTGTAAGAATACAACATAAACCTGATCTTGCAGTCCTTGCTCTCTCATACTCTCCTATAGGCTTCACAAAAGCATAGCAACACTATTCCTATCCCAAAATTAAGAATAAGGCATTGGGATTCATAGCATCAGTCCCCAGATCATCTCATGTGACTTTGCTGAACACAGCAGGAAATACATTGCTGTAAACATTACTTTCCTAACTCTTTGTATTAGTCTTCAAGAAAGCTCAAGACCACCTACAATTTCCACAGAGTGAGGGTAAGACATTCAGATTCAGCCTTGAACTTGCATCAGAATATCCTACAGATCAGAGAGGGAAATGTGCTTTCAGCATTTCATGTCCTGCTAATTCTGCCTGTAACTGTATCCCTATAAGAGGGAACACCAGATTTTCCTGGAAATCAAGAACAAAGAAGGCATTCAAATTCCTTCTAATGTGACTGTTCTAGAGGGCCTCTCAAGTCACCATAGGAAACTGATGACAGGATCCGATTCTCCTAAGTTCTACCCTAACTGCCCTGTTGCGCAGGTAGTTTGGGCAAGACTGTTAAATGTTTTCAGCCCTACCTTCCCTTTACTTCAGGCAGCTTTACCATATATAACAGGAAGCATACTTCCAAATTATCTTTCCCAAACCCTAAACTGAGTTGTAACCATCAACCTAGAAGAGCTTAAACATCTGTGGCTCCTACAAGTTTCACAAACCTTCACATATGACTGCACCAATCTCACGGCTTTGCAAAATGCAGCAGAAAACCTGCTTTTGAAACACTTTTCCCACATCCTAAACTTAACCTTAACCTCAATCTCAACCTCAACCTTCCTTTAGGTTTATGAAACTTCAAATTTTATACATAAAGAGGCTCTTGGGAGCAGTTCACTGCTTATCTCTAAGAAAGCTTTTTGAAACAGGAGGAAAACACACTGTGGCCCCATCCCTGACTTTCCACACCTGCTTTGTGCTCAGCTTTCCAGGTTTAAAACCGTCCCGAACCCAGATACTCCAGTTTTCGGTGATGCTCCTCCACCACGACCCGCTGTGCTGTGCTGTGCTGTGCTGCGCTGCCCGGGGAAGGCAGAGGTGCTCCTAAGCGGGGGGTAGTGGCAATCTTAGACTGTCCAGGCAGCATTTGCGCACCGACGGCGACGGCTGCTGTCCAGCTGCCGCCGGGTCCCCCTGCCGCCGGGTCCCCCCGCCGCCGGGAGGTGGAGCTGCGCGCCCGGCCGTGCCCGTGGCTCCCGGAAGAAAGGACAGCTCTAGAGCCGCCGCCACTATCCACCGAGAGCCCACGTCTAAACACGCTGAAGCTAAATCCTAATGCGACTGCTTCATGTCCTCGTATCACTTTATAGTAACCAGTTGCGGTGCATAGAGTGCACCTGTCTGGTACCTATAGACCTGTCCGGGTCCCTATGGTTTCAGTTAGTTGCAGACCTGAGCTCCAACCAAAAGTAAAGCAGCACATGAATAATACTGAAAACACTGATTTTTCATTGATAATGAAAAAGAAGGGGAAATTTAGCAAGGGAAACAGAAAACAATACATTCTCACATTATGAAAAAAAAAAGTGACAGTCAAGTGTGAGAAAATCAGCCCGAACTCACCCCCAAAAGGTACTGAGATTTTTTCAAGAGGCACGCTATATGAAACACAAGATGTTGAAGTCGTTTTGCCAAGCTAAGCATTCAGGTGCAACACCACACCTAAAATCATATACAAAAATTATCTTTAAAAAATCACTTGAAAAAATGAAAGCTGAATTTAGAAAAAAAGTATAAAAGTATTCCACTGAGGCATACATGACTTAACATCGCTTAAATAAAGCCAGAAGAAAACTAGAAGATGTCTTCCTAGAGCACAGAAAAAAACCCGTACAAGAACAGGTAATGTATAAGAAATGAGTAACAGATGGACCAACTAGAGGATTGTGCTTAATGCAATTAACATTAGCACTGGTAACGGTTAATGGTCCTATACCACCACACTTCCCAAAACAAAGCCTGATCAGGGATGCATTAAAAGACATGAAGTGAACCCTGAGGCTTAAGTGCCATTTGGATCATGCTGAAGACTTTTTCATCAGTCTTCATGAGAAACTACAGCTATTGGAGAGAAAGAGAGATGAACAAGTTTCCACCTTGCAACCTCTACATTTTCTGTAATAACTACCCTTTTCCACCAAAATATTACACAAAGTTAATTGCTTCTTGTCTGCCTCTTAACTGCTACTGACTGAAGGATTTACACCCCTTCGGCTGTCATTCAGTAGTAGAAACCCATCTGAAAGCACCTCTTTGCATTTTAATACAGGAACCTGTTTTTACTGAAAGTTGTAATGAAGCCAAAGAAATCCTTATTATTTATCAGCTATTACTTTAACAGGTGAAAATGTTCATGTCCATAGAAAATCTTTTGTAATTTTGTATTTAAAGAGTATGTTTCCACCTGAAGTTGCAGAACTGCCTTTTTGCAGTGGTAAGTACAGCTCTATGCAAAGTGACACAAGTGTCCAGTCAGAAAACAGCAATTCTAAATAATAATTCCCAGCAAAATTCTTTTTGCTCATAAGGTCTTGTGTTTGAAAAAATCAGCAGTGTTGTAGATTGATAAGAGGACTTACTGGAGAAAACAGGAATGTGCTTGTTAGTAATAGGCAAACTAAGATGGCATTCACTGGGAGCATGATCAGTTGACTATTAGCCTCTTCATCATCATGTGTGAGAACAAAATGCAAAAAAAAAAAAAAAAAAAAGAAAAGTCTTTCCTAAAAGCAAATGTTATCCAAGAGAGGTACCTTTGGAATTCTTTTATATCCGCAAACTCTAAACCAATTCCTGAGTCTGAGTTTTCCTCTTCTAGGGCCTATCTGTAGAACATCTTCTGGGAGGCATGATCATCAGGAACTGTGACACTGAAGCTGATGTAGGAGTGAGAAGATGAAATGTCAACATAGATATTTATTTCTGGCAAATTATAAACCAGAATGACACAATATAGTGACAGATTTTTTTCTCTGTGTGATTTGCATCACCTGAACCACGCATTGTTATCCTTCAATACATACACATATACATACACATATACATATATGAATTTATTTATGAACAAATAAATGGGATGCATGGTGTATTGCTATTCATGTCTAGAATATGTGAGAAAGATTTTCATTCAAATAAATGCAAATATTAAAATAGATTTTTAGCAGGAGTTACCTTGCTTATTTTCCCTGATACATATTTGCTCTATATAGTACACAATAAAAGAACCCCATCTTCTTTGCTGGAGAAAAGACATTTTTTCTAAAGTAGAAAATGGCCTTTATCATCACTTTATTTGCTGACTTTACAGCAGTCTCTCTGTGCTGTCTCCAAGGATATATATGCTGAGATGCACTGAGGACAGAGGTAGAGAGAAAGAGAAACTTGTGTCAGATATTGCTGCAATTCCAGAACAGAACTGAGCCTCCACAGACAGATTCCTGCTCCTGTGTACGGATAGCAGTCCCCAGTGACAAACAGGAGACCACTCAGAAGACACCAATGCCTCCATGGCTCCTGCAGACTGTGGAGCACAGCGGTTCCTCTCTGCACATTTTAATTGTGCAAGGCAACTGGCAGCTGGTATAAATGGGAAACATTCTTCATCTTTTCTAATTTATTTGGAAGCTTGATTGGGAATGCAGTAGGTAAATGAGCACAGAAATGGCTTTAAGCTACCTTGTTTCGTTGCCTCTCCTACTCCTCCCACTCATCTGCACAGCACTGCCCTCATCACCATTCATCTCCCAGCCACAGCAGTAATGTGCCTAAGTGAACTTCTGTACAGGTATTCCTTTTCTTTCCTACTGCCTGTATGAAGCAAAATATTTTATTAAATCATTTTTTCACTTAATTTTGTTTTCTCATAACTATATTTCGCTGAGGTCTTCTTTTCTCTTGTAAACTGTCTTTTATTATGGACAAGAATATTATCTGCAAGTTGCATCTTAATGCAAAGAAATGAAGATGTGCTCTCTTGCAGTTAACTAGAAACAAAATAGGACAAAGCCTTGCTTAAGTTCATTCACCTTCTGAGTCTGATATTGCCTCTTGCATGTTTCTTCCCAAATATCATTTAGTGAATCCTTTTACAGAGCCCCTTCCAACTTGATGTGAAAGACCATCGGTATCTCACTGGATATTTTCTTCTCCATGAGGCATGCTAGTTTGGTTTCTGCATAAAAAATGCTATGGCCCAGATGAATGAAAACTACCACTTCGTCAAACTGAAAATGTAAATCTAAACAGCTTGTGCATCTGCTCTTCAGACTGAACTAACACAGGTGACACATGAGGGTGAACTTGGAGTGAGAAGCACTGCAGGTGGACAGTGTCACTGGCAGGATTACATGGGCTTAAGCCATCCAGGGAGACTTCACCCTCATTGAAGACATCTCAAGAATCAGTTGTTCAGAGATCCAAACTAGGAGAGGCAGAAATTCCCTTCTGCCCCTGGTTGATTCCTACAAAGCTAAAAACAAAGAGAATAGGATAACATAGCATTCCCATACTGGACCGGATCAAAGGTTCATCTAGCCTGCCAGTCATGCTTTCAGCAGGTCCATCCTGGATGGTTTAGCAAGGAGCCAGACACGATGGCTCAGTGCAATACCTCATTGCAGCAGAAAAAGCAAGGGTCTTCTCCCACTCCTTTTTTCTCTCTATCCCTGTCTTTACTCTGCTCCTGGCTGCTACTTTCCCTTCCCCTGCACTTGTGAAGGGGTTTGTCAGGTCTTCCATGAGCCAGTGTAACCTGTTCAGTGATGAGAAGTCTTCTAAAATGAGTCTTAAAAGCACCAGATCTGATTCAGAAGACAGAGCTGATTACATCGACAAAAGCAAAGGGAAGAGGGAAATAGAAAAGCAGGCAGGAGTGAGCCCTCCCACTGTGAGCAGCACTAAGCTGCTACATTTATCTGACTGCACATGAGAAGACAGCAAAATTGTTTATTTCAAAAGCTTGGTGAGACAGTGCCCTGCTTCTAGCTCTGTAGACTTGCAAGCTAGAAGAGGTGGAAGTTATCACTAATTTTACTGAGATACTTCATGTGCTTCAAGCATTCACCTACATTGTCATATTCAGGCTTATTTTCTCAAACTGAAGCCCTTAATCAAAAGGTGGGAATACAGCAGTGCTGCAGATGGATGGCCAGACTAACTCTGCAGCACTGCTGTCCCCAGCTCACAGCACTTCCCTGCATTTGTTCACATCAGCTATTGACTGAGTTGCCCCAAAAATTCAATACGTAATTTAAAATCAAGGTGATCCAAAAAAACTTAAAACTACTTGTGGATATATGATAGAAGGAATGGGCTATAAAATACCTTGTAAGTTGATTATATGCCTGACACCAACTAAGATGGCCAAAGGTCTATAATTATATCAATATTTGATCATTTTAAAGAATAATTTATTCTAGAAATACAAATTTCTCAGAGGTAGAGTTTCTTGCTCTTGTGAATCTTGAACCTGTAGGTGAAAAAACCCAAAGATCTGACAGTTGGTTTTGAATTCCAGAAGGATTTGATTCTTTTTTTTTTTTTTTTTTTTTTAGTTTTAAAATGAGATTTCTCCCTCTAAATCAAATTCATCCTGGAAAACTTTAATCTTTAAATTCATTTGGGAAGGAATATGCAGCCCTTCTGTTTACTAATAGCTTTGCAGAACACCAGTCTACCAAGAGATGACATGGATACAGAAGAACTACAGATCATAGTTTGAAACTGATCTTTAAAAAATACATCTTAATGGTGTACTCTGTATTTCTGTTTCCACCAATGTTTACTGTCAATTTTAAAACACAGTAGATCTCATTCCTTATTGCCCCTCTGTTGGATCTGAGGTTTTCTCTGTTGCCAAAAAGATCCTGCCAAATACCACAGCATAAAGTGCCAGGATAAATGTACAGAAATACAAAACCCACCAATTTGTTCTCCACTGCTTTATGTTTCATATTGCCCAGTACAGCTCTGCAAAACACCTGAAGAGTGATAAGGTGAGAATTCTCCACTCCTATCAGGAGGGTAGATTTAACACCTCCTTTCAACAGTGACTCTACTCTGCAAAATAATGAAGAGGGTTACTTATGTGTTCTTGTACAAGTGAACGTGAACAAGTGGATGCTCTAGCAATCTGACAATAGGCTACTAACAAAGGGCCAGATGCTCTCATCCTCTTACAAGGGTGAAGAGGGACAAAATGAGTAAATGTTTATATTATCATAGTGGCATGTAACTGGAGCTCAGTTGTGGAGGAAATGGTGATTTACCAGCATGTTCCTCCTCTCTTGGGAATCCACATAAACTGAGCAAAGATTCAGCAGTGAAAAAAAAAAAATCTGACAGAAGGAATAAGCCAGATGAGAGAGCTACAGGTCTTCAGGACATAATTTTCTCAGGGCTCAGAAGATGACTAGCAAAGAGCAATGTTCTCCTGGGCGAAAGTCATCACAGACGCATACAAAAGATCTGCCTAGGAACATGAGAGTATTGTATGGTCATCATGCTTTTTGGGTGGCAAGATCTCATCTCTTCAGTGCATATCTAGAGCGAAAGAAGGCAAACAAAGTGTTATCTGATGCTCATCATGTCCTTTGTGGATAAGAGTTTGAAGCACCACCTTGAAACATAGAGGAAGAGCACATGGTGTATCAATGGAGTGCTGGGGAAAGCACACTCATAACTGGGATGGTTAACATCCCAGGAGCATCTCTGAAAAGCAGCCACATGGGACTACACAAACTCTTGGGCATTCCCTACACTATTGTGAAATACCAGAGGCAATCCTGAGAGAAAACTAGGAGTGATGACAGGAAGGGCAGAGGAGGGCAGAGGAGGACAAGCATTCAAAACATGGTGCTGTATATGACAAAGAATTTTATATTTAAGTGTATATCCACATATATGCTTAAAATGCTTAGCAAAAGTTTCAGTTGAGTAGTTTTGTTCTCCAGCTGTAGAGGTTACACTGTACTGTGATGGAAAAATGATTCTCCACTGTGACCAGCTCACTGTGGAGCACTTAAAGCACAGACCCAGGTGTGAACTCACTCCAAGAGGTAAAAACAAAGCCGCATTATGTAAGAAGATTTAATGATTATTTGAATCTCTTTTTCCGTTCCTGTGCATCATTGATTTAACCTTCCTTGTTTTGTTCTCAGGATATTGCTAAAACAAGCAACCATGTTCAGAAATTAATCAGGATCAGGTTTTGTACTATCCTGTAAGAGTGTTTTGACTTTTGCTTTCTCTCTTCAGTAAAATAAAATTAGCAGAATCACTATATTTACTAGGAACTGCAAAACGTTTGTGAAATGTTCAGATTTCATGGCCACAGGGAACAAACACGTAAGCTATTATGTGCATAGCCTGGGGTCCAACCATTATTTTCTCTCAGAGGAAAACAAAAGCAGACCTTTTAAAGCCACCAGTAAGGAGATTTCTGTTTAGAGAATATGCAATAACTCATACTGAGACAAGATTTTAATCTCAGCAAAGCTTTGGATAATCTGCTGGCACCTGCGTTTGCTGCTCTTCCACCTCATTGCACTGCTTAGACTGAAGACCAAAGGTTGGATCCTGCAAGTTGGTTTCTGGCAGTGGTTCTGCTTATGGGAGTGAGAGCCTTGGCAGGTGAGAGTTTAAATTTTGTTAGGATCTGCCCCCAAAAAGTGTCACCTCTGAGGAAATGACATCAGTGTCATCATATTTTATATTCCTTTGGAGCCTCTTACTCTCTTTGTGAAGTACTGCACTAGTCGGCATTATTTGTTGTGGTACATATCATACCAATACATTATGCTGACTTGCTTGAGGAAAAGGTGTGAAGTACAGACAGCTCTGTCCAAGGGAAACAGGTAGAAAAGTTATTATCTAGGATGATTTTTGAAAGAATTTAGAAAGATTTTTCAGTGTACATTTATGCTTCTGCACACATCAGCTTGCTTGTGCTTGCACAACACAAGCAAGCACGGATGTTTTCCATACTAAGCAGATACCATTACAGATTCCATGGAATCTTCTTGCTGCTGAGACCTCTGTACCTGACTAAGATATGAACTCCATCTAACCAGTGTCACATCTGTAAGAGTCTCCGCATCTCAAGGATAGAGAAAAAAAATGTAAAAAACAAAAAGGTTTTATGCATGATAATTTGTGCACACATGCGAATGGTGCTTTAAAAAAAAAAAAAGCAAATGGTGCTTTAAAAGGACATCATGTGGCTGGGCATAGGAAAGAAAAGAAAAAAGATGCATCTTACATATGTCCAATCCCCTTAAAAATGAACATTATCCATTTGGAAGGGTTAAAAATAACACCAGATCTCTGTCCTCCTTTAATTTTGTGATTCATGCCTCCCATTTTAAAGTCTACACCCTGTGAAGAGGAGGGCATTATCAAGGAAAGGAAAGAGCCTTGCCAGGGACAGAAGGTAATTTCCCGTAGCAGGTGCATACAGCAGGTGGTACACAGTGTACCTGCAACGAAAAGGTAGATTTAGGCTAAGATTTTATTTAATATGGAAAACTTATTGCATCCTGAGCCACTACTGGGGATGTGCCAAAAACCGTGTCTGCAGCATGATTTATTACGTGAAAATACCACTGAACTAATCAGTGGAGTTACTAATTAATACAAATCTGCATTTTTGCATAAGCAATTAGTGCAAAGAGAGTGCAATGAAAGAGGAAGTTTGACTCATTTAATCTCAGTGTCTATTCAAGCGGAAAGACCCACTAGGGTAAGGCACTAGATCTACATTTGGATTTTTTTTTTTCCTTTTGATTAGTTAAAGGAACTAAAAGGTCAAATTATCAATATTTAATTCAAATGGAAATGCATTTGTTCAAGAGGAAGGAAAACACTTTATTTAAACAAGGTGGGACTCTGGGGGTAAATGCTTGCATCAAAAATAATTAGATTTTGCAGTTATAACAGCATCTAAATCCCGTCTGATAAGAATCCTTTTTCCTAATAACAGAGGTGGTCTGACACCGACAGCAAAGACTGCTGATGCTATTTAAACTCTAGCTCAGGCGGTAGTTGGCCTACCAATACAATTTAGACATTTGCTTTAATGGTATGTACTTCTCTGATTTGTTTTGCTGGGGGGTTCTTGTGTTTTGGGTTTGGTTTGGGGTTTTTTTAATCAATTTGAATTATATTTTAAATCTATTGTGATTTCATAATTGTGTGCACTTTACTAAAAGAGTCATTTAAAAAGCTGATAATTAAACCTTGGTAGTGATGTATTTTCCATTAACTAAATAGAAGTTTACATTTATAGAATTAAAACAACAACAGCACTTCTCTAACAGGGGAAGGCTCAACAGCATTAATACACTGAGTCTTAGAAGGGGGGGAAAAAAGCCGAAAAGGCACCTTACTCGTTCGAACAAATTTCCAACCCAGCTGTACACGTATGAGAGGGAGACGGTCCAAGGTGCGGCGCAGACGCATCCCAGCACCACCCCGGCGCCAGAACGGGACTTTAAAGCGTTATTCTAGCCGACGATTTCTGAGCCAGGGCAGCTGGAGCAAGCTGGTCGCTGCTCGGAGAGCTCCGGACAGCTTGCGATGAGTGCAGCTGCCCTCCTCTCCCTAGCCGTTATTTGCAAAGGGACAGTAGAGGAGCCCTGCGATGGGGCCGGGCAGGCAAACCTGGCCTTGGCAGCGCTGTGCGGTGGGACGGGTGGGATGCGATAGAGAAGCTGCACCGAGCGGGGCCGAGGGGCAGGGGAAGCGGCTAGGGACACTTTCCCTTGTGTCTTAATTTTTTATTTCTTTTTTTTTTTTTTTAATTTAGGATAACCCTGGGGCCTTGTGCGGGTGCCTCGCTGGAGAGGGAGGGAACGAGAACTATGGCAGCGAGAGGAGCAAGCCCAAAGAGCCCGAGCTGCCCAGGCCGTAAATCACTCGCTAAATTATAAGCGCGGCTTTCTCTCTCCAATAGCTTTAAGCTATTTGGGGAGGCATCCTTCCCCCGCACTCTCGCAGGTGCAATATGAATCAATTACCTTAATTAAGATAATGCCGCAAACCCAAGAGATTTCCTCTGGAGCAGATTTCGCGCTCCGGACAACGACTCTAAGGCGTTTGCACAGCGCTGCTCCCCCCGCAACAACTCCTCTCTACTCCCAGCTCGCTCCCGGCCAGGCCAGGGCTCAGACCCGGCAGCGCCCCACGCCACCGCCCGCCCCTCCGGGCCCCAGCCGGCGTCAGGGCTTCCCCGCCTGCCGGGGCCCGAGGCAGCAGATGAGGAGGGAGCCGGCGGGGCCGGGCCGGGCCATGGCTTTGTTAGGACGCGTGCAGTTCGCGTGCCGCGCTGCGGGAGAGGGGGGGAGAGGGCGTGGGGAGGGAGGCGGGGGGGAAAGGAGAGAGAAGGAAAAGGGATGAAAGGCAAAAATAACAAGAGAAATAAAAAAGGAAAAGGAAACGGGAAAAAGAAAAAGGAAAATACAAAAAAAAAAAGAAAAAGAAAGTAAACGAAAAAGGAAAATAATAACGGAAAGGAAAAATTAAAATGAAAAAGAAACAATTCGGGAGGAAAAATAAGCAGAAGCCGAATTAGAAGCCAGATGGAGAAGGAGGAGTCTGTAGGTCAGGGAGAAAAAAAGGCACGCTTGGAGCGATAAAATCAAGCGGCTGGGGAGAGAGAAGAGGCAGGAAAGGTGGGAAACTGGAGCCGCGGAGCCAGGGGACGGCCCGAGAGGAGAAAGCAGAGCCGGCTGCCTGAGAGATCGAGAGGAGAAGCAGATGGAGAAGCTGCCGGAGTGGCCAGAGGAGCGGGAAGGATGAAGCCGGTGCGGCGGCGAACTTCGCCACAACGGAGCAGAGCGCCCGACCTCGGCCCCGACGGGCTGCAACAGGGAGCGCCTTGTACCTGCCGGACAGGCCCCTCCACGGCCACAAGTGTTCCTCGCCCACCGCTGCCAGGGCTGAACTAGCCCCCTCGGCAGGCTCTGGCCCTGCTGCCTGCCCGCCTGCCTCTTTGTCTGCACACTTAGCTGCCTACCCACAGTTTGTTGACTTTATTTTGCTCTCCGGGAAGCTGTTTGTGTGAACGCTCCCAGAGGCACACGAGCACCAGAAAGCTCTCACTGTCACCGGGATTCAGCCTCCTCCCGGTGTCCTTGCCTGGTGTTCCCCCATTCTCCCGGATGTATTCACAGCCAGTCCCATCCAAACACGGGGGACGTTTTCCCGCAGCTGAGACGGGGCTGGTCCAGTCCCATTCTTCTCCCTCATACCTGTCCAGCCCTCACCGCTTCCAAACCAAGTCCGCTCCGGCAGCGCCCCGTTAAGGGAGTCGCGCTCACTAGGGAGTGGCGGGCCTGGCGGGACACCCTGCCCGGGGTCGGGCATCCTCCGGACCCCAGCCCCTGCTTGGGGGCAGCTCTGCGGCCAGAGACAGGCTCGCTGCAGGTGAGGGCCGCCGGTAGGCGGGCAGGCACCGGCTCTTTCCCCCCGGCCGTGCCCCAGGGGAGGGCAGCGGCCACCGGTGACACGAGCGCGCCTCGCTCCAGCCTTGGTGGCCAGACGCGACAGCCCCTCGCCTCACGCGGGTAACCGGCCAGCTTGGAAGTAACAAAACTCAGCCCGTTGCCCTCTGTGTTTGATTACCCGGGACGCAAACATCACTACCACCACCACCACCCCTCGGAGTCGCCTCCCGCCGCCCCTGCAGCCCCAGGGCTATGTAGGTCACGAACGGGAGGGAAACGTTTTAAAAATAACCCGACCTGAAAAAAAAATCTTTCAAATCTATCTCCGCAAGGCGGAATTACAGGTTCCGTACGAGGAGATTTTAATTATGGTTTACATTTATTTTTATTAAATCTCCAGATAACATGTGCCGGCAGCAAAGCTCTCCCCGTCACCCGATAAGGGGATATCTCCCCCTTTCAAGAACAGCTCTAGAACTCGCTGGTGTTTGCAAACTCCGCCGGGGCGTTCAAAGACTTTAAAGCCGTCGCTCAGCGCCTTTAGTTCAAACTCCCCTCGTTAACCGGCGGTAATTCCATCAAAAACCCGGGGAAAGCGAAACACACTGAGGGGCGCAGCAGCCCAGGAGAAGAACCACAGCGGGGGAGTCCCAGGGGGGTCAGAGGCGCCCGTTAGGGGCGAGGGGAGGTCGCACCCCCGGAACAATGGGAACAATGCGGCTCCCCAGCGGCTGCGGGGCTGGCGAGGTGCGGAGTGCAGCGGCACCGCTCCGCACCTCGCCCTCTCCGTCGCCGCCTCCGGGGGGCCGCCCGGTGACAGATGGCGACTCAACGGCCGCATACAAATAAGGGGTGTAACGTAGAAGGGGGGGGTGAAACGACGCCCATCACCACTGCCGCCGCGCCTGACGTGGGCAGCCATATGGCGCGTGCCACCGGGCGGGGCGGGGAGCGGGGCGGGGCGCAGGCGCGTTTTGGGGCGGTGGCGATCGCCGCGATACCCAGGTCCCGGTGCCGGCCCCCTCCCCGCCGCGCATCCTCGGTCCCGCTATATAACGGGGGGAGCCCGGCGCTGTGCAACCTCGGGAAAAAAAAAGACCCACAACACCAAAACTCATTGCTCGCACGAAGAGCTGTGCCGGGGTTATGAGACCGTCACCGCACAGGAGAGGCTGAGCAACGGAGGTAACGGGAAAATGGGTTGTTTCCGCACCCCCCCATCCTTCCGAGGGAAAGGGGTTAGCGGTGGCTACCGGGGTGGGAGAGGAGTCTGCGGGGTCGAGGGGTATTGTCGCTTGCTGTCGCGGGAAGCGACGGTCGCTCCCACCGTTGTGCGAGGGCACACCTGTGTCTGTCCATCCGCTTGCACACATCTGTGTGTGTATACACATATATATATGCACATGTGTGTCCATACACGCATGTAAATATGCATATGTGCGTGCACCTGTTCGCACATATATTATACATGTATATGTGTTTCCACCTGTGTCCCCTCAACTTCAGCTCCCTCTCCTCCGCAAAGGACAGTCGCACGGCGGGCGGGAGGCATTGTTCCTCCCCAGTATGCCCGATGCCATCGGCGGAGGGTTACAACCCCTCCCGCAAGGGCCCCGCTGGAACCGAGCGGACGATGTCGGTCTGCTGTGGACAGGGTGATGGAGACGGAAAGCAGGGGCTGGTCCCGCACCTGTTATCGCCGTTCGGCACATCCCCCGCCGCGGGAAACCAGCGGCAGTCCTGTGGGCGGCGGCGGGACCGGGAGGGGATGAGCAGTGTCGGTTCGGGATCGGGGGCGCAGATGCCCTGCTCCCGTCGGGGCGGTACGAAGTCCCGTGCAAGGAAGCGACGAAGGGGAGACGTGGAAAGTGCCGGCGACAGGCTACAGGGGTGGCCGTCCTCCCCTGCGGGTGGCCTGTGCATGTCCCCGCGCTTTTCTCCCTCCGTATTCAGCAAAAGGGGTGTGATTTGGGGTGGATTTTTGTGTGTGTGTGTGTGATTTTTTTTTTTGTTTGTATTTAATTCTTTTTTAAAACCCTCCCGGTCTGCTGTCGCCGTGCTGCCCGGGGTGCCCCACGCACACGTAATCTGCTTATATTCCCCACTAATATCAGCGAGTTACATAACGGCGTTGGAACATATGTCAACTTGATTATAAGGCAGGACCACGGAGACAATTGAAACTTTGCGCTGGCACCGTGGGGAGGCCGGGGCCTCCCTCGGGAGGGGACGGGGGGAGCAAGGAGGGGGGATCGCGGACGGCTTCCCCCCCGCCGCGGGTCGCTGATCGGGGCCGCGGCTGCCTGTCCCGGTGCTGACGCGGTTCTTTTCTGTCTCCTCCGCGATACAGAGGCTCGCCATGACCAAGTCGTACAGCGAGAGTGGGCTAATGGGCGAGCCCCAGCCCCAGGGCCCCCCAAGCTGGACGGACGAGTGCCTCAGCTCCCAGGACGAGGAGCACGAGGTGGACAAGAAGGAGGAGGACCTGGAGGGTCTGCACGGAGAGGCTGAGGAGGACTCTCTTCGGAACGCCGAGGAAGAGGAGGAGGACGACGACTTGGACGAAGAGGAGGAAGAAGAAGAGGAGGAGGAGGACGACGACCAGAAGCCCAAGAGACGGGGCCCCAAGAAGAAGAAGATGACCAAGGCACGTATGGAGCGTTTCAAGTTGCGGCGCATGAAGGCCAACGCCCGGGAGCGCAACCGCATGCACGGCCTGAATGCAGCCTTGGACAACCTGCGTAAGGTGGTGCCCTGCTACTCCAAGACGCAGAAACTCTCCAAGATTGAGACCCTGCGCCTGGCCAAGAACTACATCTGGGCACTCTCCGAGATCCTGCGCTCGGGCAAGAGCCCCGACCTGGTCTCCTTCGTGCAAACCCTCTGCAAGGGCCTCTCGCAGCCCACCACCAACCTGGTAGCCGGCTGCCTGCAGCTCAACCCGCGGACCTTCCTCCCCGAGCAGAGCCAGGAGGTGCCGCCGCACGTGGCGGCGGCGGGGCCGCCCTTCCCGGCTCACCCCTACCCGTACCAGTCGCCGGGGCTCCCCAGCCCGCCCTACGGCACCATGGACAGCTCCCACCTCTTCCACCTCAAGCCGCCGCACGCCTACGGCGCCGCGCTGGAGCCCTTCTTCGAGAGCGGCCTGGCGGAGGGCGCCAGCCCCGCCTTCGACGGGCCGCTCAGCCCGCCCCTCAGCGTCAACGGGAACTTCTCCTTCAAGCACGAGCCGGCCGCCGACTTCGACAAGAGCTACGCCTTCACCATGCACTACCCGGCCGCTGCCGCCACGCTGGCCGCCGCGCCATCCCACGCCGCCATCTTCCCGGCCGCCGCCTCCCGCTGCGAGCTCCCGGTCGACGGCCTGGCGCCCTACGAGGGACACCCGCACCACGAGCGGGTCCTCAGCGCCCAGCTCAACGCCATCTTCCACGACTGAGCCTCCCCCGACCCGCCGCGGGACGGGGAGGGGAAGAGCCGAGCCTGCCGGCGGCCACCGCCTTGTTTACAGTCCTCGGAGCGACGCTGTAAACGCGCGGCAGCGGCACCGGGATCGCGCCAATTACCTGATCGGGATAACAAAATCACAAGCAATAATTAGGATCTATGCAATTTTTAAACTAGCGATGGGCCAATTACAAAATATATATGAAATCTCTATTTTTCAACCAACGTTTTACTACTTGTTACCTTTCCCATGCTGAATTATTTTGTTGTGATTTTGTACAGAATTTTTAATGACTTTTTATAACGTGAATTTCCTATTTTAAACCATGCAGCTTCATCAATTTTTATACATATCGGAAAGGTAGAATTATATCTAATTTATACAAAATGATTTAACTAATTTAAACCAGCAGAAAAGTGCTTAGAGAAGTTATGTTGCCTTAGCACTTCCTTTCAAATAGTTGAAGAAGAAGAAAAAAAAAAGAAATGCACAATCCGGGCAATTTCTTTCCCATGAAAGTATCTTTTTTTTTGGTTCTTTCTTTATTTTCTCTTTTCCTTTTCTTTCTCCTCTCCCCCCCTACAGCAAGAACCAGATCCCCTAGGTCTTGAGAAGATATAAGAACGAGAGACTTATTTTCTATTAAAACATATCAATTCAACACATTACTTGCACAAACTTGTATATAAAGATTATAAGCAAATGCCAACACCCTTTTAAAATCAAAAGCTGCTTGACTATCACATACAATTTGCACTGTTTCTTTTTAGTCTTTGAAGCCCGTGGCATTCCGTGGTTTTTCTGAAGAGAACTTGAAGATGTTAATGTTTCCAGGCGATATAAATGCATGATTTTATACATGTTCACACAATCCGTGGTTGTCATATGCTCATCTTTAAAATCGGAACCTAAAACTAATCAGGTTGTTAAAGTCGGGCTATATACCTATTGTAGTCGATTAGTACGGTAGCTTGAAACAAATTCAGACCATTTAATCGGTAATTAGAACAATAGCTATTGCATGTACAATGCAGTCCAGAATAAGTGCTGTTTGAAATGTAACGCTGGTTCAACTGGAATCAATCTGTACTGTAATTTTGTTTGTAATCCTGTATATTATGGTGTAATGCACACTGGGATTTTAGGAAAACATCCGTCCTTTGGCAACAACATAGTATTGAACATTTGGTCGAATGTTGCATTTCTCCTTAAATGTGATTATTATTTTTTCTTAGTGTAAGTAATTCCTATGGGATTATTGTTTTATTCGGATAGCTCATGAAAGGTGCAACACTTATTATTTGTAGAATAAAATTGGACTACAAAAAAGGACATGGGTTCTTTACTTACCTTGAGGGGTTTCGACAGAAAGATGGAAGATGGGGGGGGAGGGGGGGGGAAGGGAAGGGAATTTTGTTCGTTTCTTTACAGCGAAGGGGGCCGTTTGCAATGCTAAATTGTCGAATTAGGGAAACAGGGACCCGAAACACCGCCCGCCAAGGAGCTGTGGCTGCCGGTTTGCCCCAGCTCAGTCCCGTCTCCCTTCTCAGGTTACGGAGGGAGCGCCCGTCCCGTGATACCGGCGCGGCTTTCCGCGCCTAGCCAGGCCTGGCACACAGGGAAAATGCCGTTTCAGCTCCGGCAGCAGGTGCTCCTTCCCCCGCCAGCCAGCCCTGGAACCGGCGCTATCGATTCGCCGTCTCCCCTCCTCCCAGACGGGAAACATGTGTTTCTTTAATCTTCACTGATTATTCTGGGGCTTAAGGAACCCAGAGACACAACCTGCGGGAGAGCAATTCCCCTAATGACCAGGAGCAATTAGCAACAGGTCTTTGCCTCCTACAGTTAGAAACAGACTAAAGAGGTTCCCTGAAATACCTTATATGAAGTCTTGTCACAAAGCGGAAGGGGCTCTCATAAATATTTCACTTAAAGCCAGCAGAAAGTGAACAGGCTCTCCTGTGGATGAGAGCATTATGTTTTCCCAGAAGAAATCAAGCTGTTGGAGTCTATTTTAAAGGTGTTTATAGCTATGGAAATCAAATGCGTAAGCGTTGCAAACCTGCACTGATGCTGCCGCACCCTTGTTGCCGGTCTTCCCTACTAAAAGCATGATAGGAATTCATTGCGACGCCGGTTCTGCCCGAGCTCGCAGTCCCGCACTCCCAAAACTGTTGCTGTATCTGAAAAGCGAGCAAACAAAAGCCAACTTTTCAAGCACCCGATAAATCTGTCCCAGTCAGTGGCAACTCAGCTAAACGTATCCTGGGTAACCTGAGGGAGGGAGAGGGATGAATGACGCTTTTCCAGATAAAATTGAAAAAGGTGTCCCAGGCACTCTCGCTTTCTGGTTATGCGCCTTCTCCTTGAACATAAGGATTCTTCTAGTCAGTCAAGGGGCAACTCGCATGCCACCATCTTTTATTCAAAGGCAGGCACAGATGTTCCTTCTGCAGGGGAGGTTTTAATTTATGAAAATTATATTGTTTATGCATGAATGCACTCTGCATAACACACAGTCCTTCCATCTGATGAGAGAAATACCACAGAACCAGTGCCAATGTCAGGAACATATTCTGCAAATTTAGCCGCTTAAATGTTTAATGAATATTTGGAAGGCATTTCCAAACCACAAGAAACCTTTTCAATTACCTTTACTTTTTTTTCCATGATTAATAACAAAATTCAACTCCTCTGGCCAGTGCAGTTTTAACTTAAAAGATCTGCCTAGGCTATCTGAACATTTGCTACTGTCATACAGTAGAGAGAATGGTATTTTTAATGTTATGAGCAACCTAATAAGTAAAATTAATTAGGCATCTTGGTAACTAGAGGCTCCATTTTACAAATTACTTGTGAGTTTTGTTATTTCAATTAGTTTAGTTCCTCCCCCCCTTTATAAAATATTGGAGATCTTCTCCCCCACCTATTGCTGCTGCTTCTCATGCCTCCATTATAATTTTCTCACTGCTAATATCAAGCCAAATTTTAAAATCTCTGCTCATGACTCCCTCACAGGAAGGTCTATCAAGGTCTCTTTCAAAGGAAAGAATTACTCACACTGTTCTTCTCCTATGAACATATCACTAATTGGCTAAGACTATAGTAGGATTATCCAACTTCCACATGCAGAGGGAACTCTGGGGTTGTATTGTATATGCACACATATTGGGTCACTCAGTACAGGCCTAGGACTTTATTTTTGCTTGGCTTGTTGGCCTTCCCCTTCTTTATGTTCTGCTTCCGACAGCAGAAATTGTTCTGCCACCAGGGCAAACTTGAGAAGACCCTGATGAAATCTGTACATGTACAGCACATGAGTAACAAGCGCAACTTGTCACTTTTCCTTTCTTAGTTTCCTGAAGCAAGAGTAGAAGGTCTAGAGGTTATGGACCCATCACTGACCATGATACAGCTGAGGCCCAGCTATGACAGAAGGATCTGAAGTGGTTGAATTACAGGTTACATTCACACGATGTCCGAGACTGAAGCCTCAGGTTTTACCAAGCCAGAATGACAAATATGCCTAAACATCAGACTTTGGCCTAGTGCCTTCAGGAGGACATCTTAGATGAAGGGAAGTAAATTCAAGAAGAACCAATATCCCCAAATTCACCAGAAAAAAAAAGCAGAGCATTGCATTCTCCAGAAGATGATCTTCCAGAATTTTAATAAACTAATATTAAAAAGCAGCACATCATTCCAGAGGTAATAGGTATTAATAGAAATAATTCTAAACTAAATCTTGAGAACATGTAAATCAAGTCTGTTCTATCATCTGTACCAGTAAAAATTCTTGCAATTAGATCAGTATGGTAACTGATCAAAACTGGATCTACCACGATCTTAGTAAGTGCTTTTGACATGTTAAAAATGTGTCTCCTCTTTAAAAGACCATATACTTCTGTAATAAGAACAATCTTGTCGTGGTTTTAAATTCCATTCTTGTTTATATATGAGTAAAACCAAAAAACATCCCCACAAACACACACACAAAAAAAACCCCAACCAGTCAAACAAAACCCACTCAGTTCTCACTCATTCCTATTGAGAAAGAACATGCAGAAATGAATCTGGAGTTCTGCCTGGTGCTCTTTTAAGGAAAACAGGCAGAAATTGCTCTTTGGTTTTATGGACCAGCATGGGTTGTATGGTAATTATTTCAAAAATTATAAATGGTCTGTTTCCTTAGCTGAAAATCCCATATTACAAAATATCCCTTGGAAAACATGGTACATGAATACGCATCAGAACAGTGAGCTGAATATCTACAAATAGACTGTTAAATATGTACATAAGTGTTTTTTAAATAATTCATATATGTATTTAACAAACTGTCAGAAGATATGCAATACAAAATTAAAACTGACAATGCTCTCAAAGCATTCTCCTAAGTATTTAGGTTGCCTACAGGGTATGTAAAACAGAATATCAGCTCTGGCTTTCAGTTTCCTAGTTTGTAGTAGTTTTCAGCACAGATTTAGTTGCTTATATTTAATTTCATACAAGAAGCAGTTAAGATTTACACTATTTGCCAACATTTTGGTGATAGAAAAACAGAAAACAATTTTCAGAGTTTATTACCTTGAAATGACAGCATGTCAACCTCAATGCAAAGAAAAAGCATCCTCTAATCAACAGATTCTCATTTTTAGATTCCTTTCCATTACCACATTTTCCTCTGTTGTTCTCATTAAGACTGTTTTCAGGTCGTGATGGTCTCAGGAATGACTTAAATTTCGGACTCCATTCTTGCAGCTTCTTATTCCTGCATAATAATTACACTTCTCTTTGCAGGGATTTGTCCATCTCCAGAATTTCAGACTTTCTTTTCCTTACCTGCTCTTCTTTCTCTTTTTTGATGCTTTCCTTCTCCTTTTTAGACATATAAAAAGATGGTTAGTAATAGTAATGTTACCTTTCACAGATAATTGATGCCTTCAAAATAATTTAGTACTTATTCTGTAAAGTCTGGTGTTCTGATTAATGCCTCTTCAAAAAATGTAAACTAACACAACAGAGTTGAATTAATATTGAGAGATACATTTTTTTTTCCTAGGGTAGCAATGTAAGAAGGGAACATACTCAGAAGAGCTAATATTTGGAATTAACAGCTGAAGTATAACTGAGTACACATTAAACCTTCATTGTGCAAACAGACACTGTAGCCAGAAAACCATACAAGCCAAGGGTATGCTGCCAATTTCAAAACTCAGGTTTCTCCAGAAGCAGATCTCTATCAGCTACTGAAACAAGACAGCTATCAGAAATGTCCAGCTGAATCCTCCAGATTAGGCATAAGGTGTTTTTCTCACAGCATCCCCTTAATACCCATCCCTTAACTTCAGTATCCCATTATCCATGAATCAAAACCTGGCCTTCCCATTTCTTGCCTGTTAACCTTCTTGCATTTTTCTACCTATTCTTCTTGATGTGAGAAGATATCTTTTCCAATAGCATGCTTTACTTGCTTGCTTTTCTTCAGTAAAAACTGCACTGCCACCACTTGTTATTTTTGCTATAGGCTGTCCAACCTCTTCTCTTCCTTCACAAGGTTCTTCTGGAAAAGACTTCTAAGACTCCCACTACTTCTCAGCACTTAGACAGCAAGAAGACATCCAGAGAGAAACACTACTAGACAAGAACAGGTTAGCTCATCTATTGTCCAGACTCGGAGAATACTCCGTGTTCCTAATTCATATGCTTATTCTCAAGGCCAGCACCCCACCATGGAGCAATCTCTCCCCTGAGTTTAGACTGCAGAAAACAGGCTCTAAAGAAGGCACAAGGGAAATCTGCCCTCCCTCATGCAAGAACAGTGTTTATGAGGAGGCTCTTACCCCAGATACCTGCCTTGGTGACACTGCAGCTGCTTGTGCCTGGCTATATCCAAGCTGTAACCTACAAGCTTAGTATCCTTACTTGACCTTGGATGTGCCTTGACAGTACAGACTTCCTTGGTGATGGCTGGGCTAGCACTGATACAGGTTACTACCACCAGACATGCTGATTTTGCTTTTCAGCTTGATAGTGGACTTACCATGTTGGAATGGGTTTACCTAGGTACCTGGATTTGCTGAACCTGGCTACACACAGCTCTGCTCATCCTGGGTAGAAACGTAGGACCCTACCTGATCTATGGCCACTCTCAGCTCTATTTCCCTTATGGAACAGCCTACTTTTCCCTTTCTTTACCATTACTCCCCCTATTCCTCTAACTACTGAAAGCACTACTGAGACTTAAAAGCCCTAACCAGCCTCACCTGCAACTCCCCTACCAATCCCACCTAAGGGCCTGGAGCTCTATTTAACCTCAGCCTGGGGCAACCACTCCTTCCTTCAGAAATACAAGGGGATGGTGGTATTCAGGTTAGGTACAGCCTCTTTACCATGAACATGCCTCATGATTTGGATTCTTGGAGGATACCACCCTCCCCTGGGTTTCCTTGCACAAGTACCATCAGGTGGGTGCTGGCCTGAAAGGCCTCTGCCTTGCTAGCCCTGTGGTCCTCCTTAGTTCCCAGGCTATGAGAGAGCAGCTGGCCCTTGCTGTGCCCTAGCAATTATTTTGCTTCCCTTCTTGGTGTGCCCCCACCTCCCTTTTCTGCTGCTCCACTTTACTTCAGCTATTTGTTTAAAACAAACAAAAATGTTAAGACAATTTGTAAGGCAGCTCCATAGGCTCCCAAAGTAAAATAGAGTAACAGAGTAACCTAGGATTCAGACTAACAGAAAACTGTTCTGTGGATGCAGTTCTATGATTTTTTTTTTCTTATTCCTTATACACTGGAAGAATGCATAATTTCCATATTTATTACTGGCAAAAAAATAAGAAGCTATAACTTGTAGAGATCTGCTGACGAGATACATGTTCTCATGCACTGCATATTTAGTCACCCTTAAATTGAAGGAGGTACATTAAATTCAAAGACAGAATTACTTTATGCATGGAAAACACTACATATTTATAAATATTCAAAGAATACTTCTGGAGGCTATCTGAAGAGCTGCAAATTTCAATTTGAAGGATTTTTATTATAAAGTGTCCTTCAACCTCTTTACTCCTTATTAATAGATTAATAGGGCTTCTCTGTGTTCATGTGTGCATTGCCATTGAATAAAAATGCACACAAGAGAACAGGAAAGTAAAATATTTAGCTGCTTTTGGTGACTTTGAATGACTTCTGCATCATCCCTGTCCCTTGCGCAGCATACTGTGTTTCTAGATGTCCCTTGATCATTCTGACCTCACAGGTACCTACATACTCCACTTCCAAATTCTGATTATGATTAAAGATGTAGAAGAAATCAAGGCTGTTATGTGTAAATTCAGTGATCTGTATTATTTGCGTACTATGCGATTCTTTCTATACACTTACTGTTTTCCTTGTGTATCTCTTTTTCCTCTAATATGGCAACATCACACAGGATACTACATGAGATTATTGATACTACCCTTCTTATAAGAAGAGACAAGGAAGATTTGTGTGTGAGACTTCCAGACAGTCTAGAAAATGGATGATATCACTGGACTTTTACATGTTTTTCCAAATTCAGTCTGAATGCTTTTCAAAACTGTGCAAATCTGAAAGTTGTAATATTAAAAAAAATAATAAATCTATTAGGATGGATTTGCTTAGAGTATTATTTTTTCCACTGGAAAAAGTGTGCCTCAGACTTGCAAAGGACTGTGGGGACCAGGGATTTATGAAAAGTAGCAAATCAAGTGTGAACATACGGTTTTTGTTACATACAATTCTCTTACTATTTTATATTTCTTGTCTACTACATTTTAGTATCTTATTAATTTATTGGTTTAATACACCTTTCAAGTAATATCAGTAAAAGGGTGTTAGAAGTTTTAATGCTATCAATTGAAGGGTATTACAAGTCTCTTGGGAACTGCCGTAGTCTCTCACTGATGTTACTGAAAATAGTATTATTTTATGGTTCTAAACCAGATATCATCCTTTCCTGTACCTTGGAAGAAACTATCTGGTGACAATGTGTAATATAAATAGGTGGGATAGGCTAATAAATGGTCCCAGAAACAAATACAAATGACTGTAGGGGATTATAAAGGGCATACAGCCTCAAAATTGATTCAGCTATATCCAGTTTCATGTTGTGCTTTATCTTCTAGTTAATGATTTAGCTTTCCTTTTGCATGACATCAATGCAAACACATTAAAGATCAGCAATGCCAAATAACAGACACAGGTTTAATTGCTTCATCTACTGTTGTACCAGAATGATAAATTGGTAACCCAAGCTTGTTTGTTTGGCTCCTGGCTTTTCCTGCCTTGTCATGCAGTTATATTTAGGCAAAAAGACATATTTTGCACACATCTTCCACAGTTTACACTTTATCTGATTACTCTGCATTCAAGATATTTATATCCCACCAAAGAAGATGTAAGGGACAACAAGTATTGACACTATTAAAATCTGAACAAGACTATTGACACCAATAGCCTTAAGCAAACAGAAAGTTTGTGTTCATGTTATGATTCAGAAAACAACTTGTTGAGGGCTACATTTCAGGGAAAGCTATTTCAATAGCTCCATGCAAACTGAAAAGCACTTACAGGTTGCATATTTAGCAAATACTCAGAGCATAGATGTGGCAAAGTAATAGATGGAAATAAACATCAAAAAGCTGTACCATAGTGACTTTTTAAATGTCTTTAAACTATCTTATAATAAGCCTGGTATAGGGTTTTATGTAACTATTGAGGTAGGCAGTTCAGTCATGAAATCAGGTATCATCTCAGGCACTCACAGCTGGTTTAATTGCAGACAATCAGATTTCCTCACCAGTGACACTATCTCTCTTCTAGAGGGCCAGACATCACAGGTAAAGCCTTGGATATTTTGACATGCAGTTTGAACTATAATTTGTATCAAAAAAGGTGATATTTTAAATTTATTACTTTATTTCTCAGGGGAACAGTGTAGATTTGTCTTATTATAAATGCTAAAGATAAAATGACTAAACTGCTCTTTTAAAAATACCCTTTTCATGCAGTAATATGCCACCATGACATTATACAGCTCAGAACTAAAAAAAACCCTTTCTGTTTTCTTTCAAGTTAAGCCCTTGCAGCCTCAGGAGCACCTTATAAATTGATGTTGGAGCTCTAATGTGATTGTCATCAGTGAATTTTACAGCACCTGTGAGTAAAGCTGTCACACCTCCAAACAGTAAAATCTATCATTTACAGCAGGGGAGTGAAGAAGCGATCTGCCTCCTCTGTGTTCAAGTTTTGATGGTGATGGATGACTATAAAACATTCTGGCTATGCTTTCTGCATTAGCCCACTTGATATGGAATCTAATGTTGTATGAGTTTGTATCAGATTAAGAGTTACATAAAGGGTATATGCAAATGTGTTACCTCCACCTAAGTTTATAATAATACTCTGTTTTGCACCATGAATGTCAACATGGTATTAATCTTAAGGCTAAGTGATAGGCACAACCTGTAAAAGACTTGACCTTTTTAGTATGAAAGGTTTATTATGACTTCATCTTGTGTGGTCTGACTTCGTGCTGTAGTTTTCCAAGGCTAATTAAAACTAATTATTAATGATGATAGAAAAGCAGAAGACATACAGGACTGACAGACAAAATGAGTGTCTGTAACTGGGGTGCTCCTTTATTGCTCTTCTTAGGGAAGGAAGAGAAATAAAACCTCGTCAGACATCACAGTGCCCCTGACCTTTCCCACCGCCACCCTGCGAAGCACCTACAGTATCTCTTTTGGGGTCCGGGGTTGGTGCGGTACCGGGCGCAGGCTGGACGGCAGCAGTGCAGTACTGCTTTGGTCCGTGCCAGGCTGCTCTCTGCCCCGCTCCACGCGTCCTGTCCTTCGCTGGGGGACACGTTTACTCGGAAGGGGCCCAGAGCGGGGCACTCAGGGGCTCAGTGCTTACGAGACACTGCCGGGGCCAGCCCCGGACCTGCGGGCTCCGTCGGGCGAAGACGCGACTCCAAGCCCGGGCCAGGCGCTCTCCCGCCGGCCCCTGGGCAGCCGCGGCCCCGCCTGCAGGGCGGGGCGGGCGCTGCCTTGGCAGCAGCCGGGACGCGGCGAGCGGCCGGTGTGGCGGAGCGGCGGTGGTGCCGCCATGCTGCGTGCCACGGCCCCCTTCCTGCGGCCGCCCGGCGGATGTCGCTCCCCACCGGGGCAGCCTGCGCATGGGGCGGCCGCCGGCGCCGCTCGCACTCGCTCCTCAGCGGCGGCTCCCGAGGAACGGAGGAGGAGGGTGGCTCCGGCCCCGGCGGCCGAGGCGGGAGAGGAGCCGCTCCTCAGGGGCATCTTCGAGATCAGCAAGAGGAGCTGCGACGTGGTGCTGAGCGCCCGGCGGCTCCGCTGGAGCCCCATCCTGCCCGAGAGCCCCACAGGTGGGATGGGGCCGGGAGCAGGACGCATCCGGGAGCGGGTGGTGGGACCGCCCGGGGCGAGGGAAAGGCGAGATGGGCCTCTTCGGGGGAGCACGGCTGGGAGAGTCGCTTTAGAAGGGGATTAGGGTAAGGTGGTAACAGGCGTGTCTTCTCCCTTCAAGGTTACTGTGGTGATTAAAGAAGTTGCTCATAACTCAACTGAAGTATTGTATCTGGACCAGCTCTTTCTGGCAAAAGCCTTTACTTCTTGGGGGGTGATATGAAGAGGACGAAATGGGAGATGGTGTTTTTATAGTTTCCCAGTAAGAGGATTTTGTTTTTCTGCTGTATCAGCTTTTCCCAGCTTACTCTCTCTGAGGGGAACATAAAGTAGAGCACGTACAGGTTTTGAGGGATGTGCCTGGGTTTTGTGTTGAGGCTTCTGTGGCAGGTTGTCCTTACTTTGTGCTTTTCCAGTAAGGCAACACACTGAAAAAATGAGGAAGGATTTCATCAAGTGGAACACGTTATACACAAGAGTTTTAGAAGAAAATGAATGCTCCTTAAACTTACACAAATAGTCTTTTTTTATTCTTCTAGAAACTGTGAGAACATGAACTTACTTTCAAAACTACATACACACTTTTAAAAGTGCTTGCAGTGACCTCCCAGAACTCCTGTGAAGAAGAAATCAAAGCTGTATTCAGGAATGCAGAGTTTTTGGGCAGCATAGTTGCCTTCTGGTGTGGCGTGGTTAGCTTGTCCTGGCCTAAATTACCAGATTTATTTTAGTATGTACTTTGGGCAGAACTTAAAGTTTCATGAGTAAGATCCAGAACCATAAACTCAGCATACAGAGAAACAGTTTCTTCTGTGTACCAGTTTTACTATGTTAATCTGTTGCTTCAAGGCACTCTATATGCTGCAGAGGCTTGAGAGTGGTGTGGAAACTCGTGATCCCAGTGCTGCTGCTGCTGCAGAGAAATACTCAGATGCTCGCAGCTGAAGTTGTGCTACTTAATTTCATGTAACTGTGTTAGGATATCGGTGCTCCTGAAATCAAACTAATATGGTGCCATGTACAGCTATTGACTCTCATCCTCTGAGTAGCGCAACCATGTAAATGCAGTGCTGTGCTTGGACTTAGATACTGGCTTTTCAGCAGGACCGTTGGGTTCTGATGACAGCTGTGCTGATGCGTGTATAGTTCTTCCTCTTGTGGAGCCAGCCTGGGTGCCTTAGTAATCCTGTTACACAACGCTGTAGCCTCTCTTCCTTCCTTTCTGGCATTAACTACAGGTCTCTGTGTATGTGATCTGAAGTGTGATTTATTAATTATTTAGTTCTGTGTGCAGTGCTCTAATTTGATTGCCACTTTATTTTCTGGCTACTTTAATGTAGCTTGAATTGCCATATAATCAGGTTCACAATTGCCTTTTAATTGCCACCAGTGAAGGATTTTAAGGTATAGACCAGAAGAATGAATTTCAGTGCTTCCAGGGACAGTGAACTTTTTTCTTTTTTTCCTTTTTCCTCCTGGGAAAAATCCACCCCCTTAAGTTGCTACTTTGTGTAAGAGCTTTTCATCCTTAGTTCTGTGATACAGATGCTGGGAGCTTTTCTGTCTTACTTCCTGCAAGGTAATAAAATACAGAGTGCTTATTCAGGCATATTACAGATGTCAGAACTTCAGGAGTCTTACGGAAAACAGCATTGGCAAGCTGGTGTCAATCAGGATTTGGGCTTTTACTGCATGTGTATTATATATATATGTGGATATTTCTTTGCTTCTGACAGTTTGGTTTTGTGCTGTGCAGCATTGAGCTGCTAAATATTTTGGTTTCTGAGAAGCTCTTAATGTCGTACTTCTGTACTAGTTTCAGTGGAAAAGGCAGTGGTGTCTTCCAAATCTTGGGTTTTCCACTGAAATCTGTAGTAAGCTATAAGTTTTCAATATAGGATTTCCAAATTCTTACATTAAAGGGATTTTCAGTTCCTCTGTTGTTATAGATGCCACTGCTATATCATCTGTGGCTGTTTCCAAGGGCTCTTTGAGAATGAAATAGCCTTAAAAAGAAATCTATTGGGTTGCTCCTGAGACCCTTGTATCCTTCTGGCGACATTGTGATGGTAACACAGTGGTCTACCTGAGCAGCAGTCAGAACAATACTTGTGACTCCTTCCTTTGGGCAGCATGGCTCTACTCATGCCTGCCTGGACTGCAGGTGAGCTGAGTAGGTTCTGAGAATTTAATTGTGTAGGGCCTATTGCCCTCACAGGGATAGATCCAGCAAGTGTTTTTCCTTCCATCTTGGGTACAGTAGGTCAGGATGGTTTTACCTCTGCTGTTGCAGAAGCAAAACACAGATTTTGGAGCTTGTATTTTTTCCCTCCTGCATTTTTGGATCCCAGTAGCAATAACCCTGGGGTATTGCAGGTGTGGGACTGTACTGGTACTGGGAGGAACTGTCTGTGATATGGTCTCTGTGTAACAGAAGTACAGCAGTACAGTGTTCAGGCCAAGCTGTCAGTAGGTACAGGAGATGGTCAGTGGCTGTCTCAACAAGTCTATTTGACTGAGATTTGGCTTAAGCATAATTTCTCTGAACTCAAAGCTTCCTAATGTAGTTTGCCTTAGGCTCTAAGAGGTCATATTAGGTCTTTGCACTTTGCCAGTGATGCTAAATGTCTCCTTCTTGGACTTGTATGTAGAAATTCTTTCTATTTTAGGAGAAAACCTTTTTCCTATGGGAGGCACTCGTGTCTGTAAAGTCAGAGAACTACCAGGTAGCTGCTTTCACCACTTTTCCTTAACCTCCCATCCCCAGTAGTTCCCCAGAAGTATTCCTGTCTGGTTGAAATCGTCATCATCTACAGTTCTGCAGTTCCCATTGTATTTCTTACATGGCTGAACCCAGGATACTTGTGCAGCTTGACTTGTTCAGCTTTTAAACAGAACCATAGAATGGTTAGAGTTGGAAGTGCCTTTAAAGATCGTCCAGTTCCAATCCCCCTGATGTGGGCAGGGGCACTTCCCACTAGATCAGGTTGCTCAGAGTCCTGTCCAACCTGGCCTTGCACACTGACAGGGATGGGGCAACCAGAGCTTCTCTGGGCAGCCACTGACAGTGCCTCACCACCATCATAGTGAAGGAATTTTTTGTAATGTCTAATCTAAGTCTCCTGTTCGTCAGCTTAAAATCATTCTCCTTGACCTGTCACTATGTGTCTTTGTAAAATGTCTGTCTCCATGTCTCTTTTAGGCCCCTTTAGGTGGTGGAAAACTGTTATCAGGTCTCCCTGGAGCTTTTCTTCTCCAGGCTGAACAATCTTGACTCTCTCAGCCTGTCTTCATAGGAGAGGTGCTCCAGCTTAAACTTCCAAAGCATCTGTTATGCCTGGGCTTGATCATTTCACACTCACTGCGTAGTTCTGCCCCATTGCATTGTTTCTGTGGAGCTTTCGGCAGCATGATTGTCAGGCAGACTTAGTTCTTTACTCTCTTTGATTTCTGCAGCTTCTGTCTCCTTGAGGTTTTTGGCTACCAGTGCTCACTGAGGACTTTTTATGGCTTTGTCTGTTGTTCACACTCCAGACCTTATAGCAAGCTCCACAGCAACCTCTTCTACGCTTTCAAATAAGCATGACCTGTTATGAATTTTGTGTTCTCTGTTATAACAATGCTTTGGGCAGGCCACTGGAAGTGGAGCCTGAGAGAGTGAATTAGTTGAGTGGGAATGTGGGCAGTGCAAGGCATGACTTGGCTGCCCCTTCCAAAATGCTGCAGTTATAGCCTGGGTGTGCAGCTCAGCTGAGCCTTTTCTCACTGCTCCTAGATAGCCTCTGTCTCATAGCTGGTTGCTTGCTTTTAACAATGCAGTAGGTGTTGCAATGAGATGCAGAGCTCACACACAGTAGCTAGTAGCTATTTCCCTAGCTTCTTTCCATGTGGCTTTCCTATGCTAGAATCATGGAAATGTAGAAAAAACAAGACTTCTCTCTCTGTATTAATAATCTACACCAAAATTATAATTTTTCTCATTTTGGATGCTACTTCAAAATTATAGCAGAGGAAGTTATCTTAAATACATCTCTGAATATTATATATGAGTTTTAGAAGTTTCCAGAAGATAGTAAGAATGCCTGAATGATGGAAAAAGAATATTTGCATTTAAGAACAAATGCTTGGAATGTTTGGGTTTTGTGTGTGTGTTACTGAAGTTTAAAAACTAAGGAAATGTAGGGGATTAGCAGTGGATATGGGAATTATTTGTATTTTAGAACACTTTCAGTTCAAGTAGTGTTAACCCAGTCATCTTTATGCTGTTCTTCCAGTATGTTTTGAGCACTTAAATCCTCATATTTCTTTAAAACCTTTAGCATCCTCTTAAAGATTTCCACAGAATTTCCCAGTTTGCAATAATTGCAGGTTTTCAGCACATTTCTGTCAGGTAGGAAATAGGTCACAACTAGCGCTTGTACTGGTGTGTGAAAGTGTTTGATCATTATGAAAAACTTCATAGTTTCTTGTGTGTGTAGTGTACTTCACTGAAGTGTATAGAAAGTTGCTCTCTCAGCCTGACAGCATGTAAGCTAAACTGAGTATTTGGATATGAACAATAATAATTTGGCTAAAACTTGCTTTTCAAATGTAAATAATAGACGATAATATTCTAAGTTAATTGACCAATAAGAAAGTAAGATCTCTGGAGCAATACAGAGTTCACTATGTTATTGAATATATATTTTGCTAATGAAGTAAAGATCAATGTGGTGTTTAATCATACTATTCTTACATATAGTAAACTACAGTTCTTGTTCATACAATCTAAAATACAGATTTGTAAATATTGTATAGAAGTGCAGCAATAAGGAAGAAAATGACTGATGTATTTCAACAGTGAAAGAGTTAGCAATAAAGGACTTAAAATTAATTCCGAGTGCATAGTGGCCTGCTGCCAAGGCTATTTAGGAACAGATGTGGCTGAAATAGATACCAATAGTCTGTTTGGGATCTTTAAAGTAAGACATCTGTCAGTCTATCGGTCGGTCAGGAATAATGGAAATGGGAACTGGCTGTTACAAAATGGGAATGACTGAAGTTCCACATTGGTCAAATTCAAAGCTTTTGATTCTACTTCTGATGTGTGGACAACATGGTTTATCTAAGTGACTTTTCTATTGTCCAAATAGGAAAACTGTTTTTAAGGAAGAGACATAAAAATAAACAATATGAAGTGTAACTGAAATGCAGTTGTACATGTATCACATGAATATATGGATTTAAGATGTCACATGAAGGAAGAAAGCATTCAGTTTTAAACAATCCCATGGAGCTGAACTTGTCTTACAAGTGGCTTACAAGCCTTATTTTTCAAGGAAGTCCATAAAAATAATGTCTTAGAGAAATGCTGCACAAAACTGTGAAAAAATTTACTATTGTATTTCTTTTTGTGAAAAATGCAACATATTTAAGGACATAGGGTGTATTAAGACAAGATTTCAAAATTAGGCTATATTTCAGGTGGCTTTAAGACATAATGTCTTGATTCTCTGCGTGTCTTTTATCCTTTATCAGCAGATCAGTTTGTGGCTGCATGTTTGAGGAACCATTTACAGGGTTTCATGTCTTCTGGTGTTTTTCTTGTATTTCACATGTTTATGCACCTCTGTGCTTATGTTGAAAGGATGTGAAATGTTGGCTATTATTTATTTTGTTAGACATCCTGGATGTCTAATAGTGGCTTTCCTGTGTACTTTAATTCTCTACTTCCAAAAAGACAGGTCAGATATTTAAATCTTCGCTCCAGAAAAAGCTGTGCTTTGTGTTATTTTAAAGCTGTTGTAGTTCATAAAATGGCAAGTTTTAGACTTGTGCAAAGGTGATGGATTTTGTTTTTGTGGTTTGGTTTTTGCTCTTCAGTTCTCCTGTTGCACTAGATAATAATTGGGCATTGCCATATACTGTTGTTATAGGTAAGGTGATGCTCTGCTTTGTTCATCTCCTCTGCCTGCTTGGCAAGCAAGGGATGGTGGCTGGCTGGGTGCTTGGCACATCATCGGGCGGTTGGCACACCAATAACAAGCCAGATGTAGCTGGTGCTGGTTTCTGGCTGCTGAGCAGGCCAATTGGAGAAAGGTAGGTTGGGATCAAGGAGCAATCAAGAATATTGTGGTGAGGGTGAGCTGATATATTAAGAGAGCGTAAGGGTTTTGGTGGGGTGCCGTATAGGTGTAGGAGGGATTTTTGGGTACTGTGGAGAGGGATATTAGTGAACAGTGGAAAAACTGTAGCTGTTGCTGGGCAGATAGAAGACGTGCAGGGTGATGCTATAGGGTGTGAAATCTGCATGATTCAGGGCAGGGAAATCTCTGGAAAGTCTGGTGAAGTAAAGAGAGGTAGGATGCAAGTTTGTTTTAAAAAAATGTATATATGCTATCAAGCTTCCATAATTTTCCTATTCTAGAATAACTGCCAACTTTTTTGGTTATGCTTTTTGTGCAAAGGTGTGTAAGAGTAAATTGGTGGTCTTCTATGTCATGATGGAAAGAATCCAAAAGTGTCTATTAAAAATAAAAAGGTGATATACTAAGCAATCTTTGCTGTCCATGTTAGTGGCGTTTTCATGCTTGTGATAGTGCTACAGGTCTGACTCCCTTTCTCAGTGTAAATTCATGTTCCTTTAAAATCATTAAAACCACTATGCAGTCAAATCCCTACCTAAGCTTGTCTTGTATCTCAGTTGCTGAGTTGTGCTATTCTTCAGCCTTTGTAAAATACTTTCTAACTCCTTCTCATATTCTTGATGATATTGCAATCTTTCCTTGGTTGCCATTTTACCATACCATCCACAAATTTGTACCCCTTTACAATGTGCCTGTATGTCTTTTCTGTTGCACCAAATGTTGCCAACTTACCGTGTCTTCTGAGTGCAGTTTACTGGAAAATCTGTGTTTTCTTTCAGACAATTTCTTAAGCTTAGAAGCAGTGCTCTGTAAACATCCAAGAAGCTACAAAGTTCCTGAAATCGTTTCCTATTTTATTTATTTAAACGTCTATAGGAAACAAATACAAACCATGATAAATAGCTTGGTCACTCAGAGTTTGAGACTGCTGTCTGCCTTCTCTGTGGCTGTTTCTCTCCCAGAGCTGTGTGCGGTAGCTGTGGGGCTCATGGTGCCTACTTGGGTCTTCCATGTAAGCTTACTTCCACAGTTGTAGCTCTTCATGGTAATAAATGGGTTAGAATTCAGAATGTGATGTTCTTTAGCATATTTTATTTTGTATGTTGGCCAAAGACATGCTCAGATGAAAGTGTTGTTATCTTTACAGTTATAAAATAGAAATAAAAGTAAAGCAGGAAAGCCTGTCATCTGCTCTTGTTGTATTCAAAAAAAACCAAAACTTACATAAACAGTTGTGGGTATCTTATTTGTCAACTAAGTATATTACAAAAGCAGCAGGTAAATGATAGATACTGTTGCTATTATGCAAACCCCAAACAAATACATATTAGACAGAAGGAATCCCTTTCAGTTTGCTCTTTATTTAGGTATATCCAGCTATATTATCCACTGCCTTTAGAAGAAGTTTCTACTTCAATGCATTTAATACTCTAAAAATATTTATATCCTTCTTAGACAATTTATGGAAAAGCCTAAATGGCTGAAAATCTGAGAACATAAACCTGAAGAACTGAGTGGTCTTTGTGTACCTTAACATTAGTGGGTCGTGGAACTAATGTTTTCCCTTCAAGGAAATCATTGGTCCTGGTTTTTATGACTTATGTTGTAACAGTATGTGCAGACAAAAAACCATAATGTGTTGAGTATCTGATATGTGTATTACCATATTGCCATAAGGAACTGCTAGTATGTTAGACACCAACTGATTTTGTGATAGTGTTGGATTTCTCTCACATATGCTTATGTTTTTGTACAGATGATCCTTTAGGAACATCTGCTAGTTTTGCGGTGCTATCTGCTGTTTCCTTTCAAAGTTGACCTTTTTGTCATTTACTACTGGGACTGCTATAGAATTGCATTATGCTGAGATTCTTTTCTAAATTGATTCCTGTCTCAGACATTAACTGTCGATTTTTTGAGTTGTGTTTCACCATTCAATGGCATAGTACAGAGCTGAGTACAACTGTAAAGTTAGTAAATTAACTGTCTAAAATACCCATTAATAATGTTGGGTTTTTTAACTGCTGACTTTAAATAAGTGACTAGAGCTTCCCCCTTCCAATTGTTTAGGCAGTCTCAACACTGCACTAGACTAAGGATGAGGATGGTATTTCTCAAACTATTTCACTGGAGAAAAAGTTTTGGAATTGCCTTCTTGCAGTTTAGGAACCCTTCCCTCTTTTGTTGGAGTGCAGATACTATGCTTTGGGCAGTGATACCAATTTATGATAACATCTTTAAGTGTAGCTGAATAAATGAAAATATATGTGGCACTATATCTGACAGGGAAGATATGACCCTGTAAATGCAACCCAGAATGACTTAGTGTGTTGGAAACCCCTCTTGTATGAATTAGAAAGATGTGTTATAATCTCTCTTTCCCATGTAGATGTTATCTGGGTAACTGGATTTTATGTAGTTGTGATGGAGTGTTGAAAACATCAGTATTTCCTATTTCTGCACTCTGGCTGAGCATAGAAATCCTTTTTATGGGACTTCAGATTTTGCTATCAAGCTGTTTCGCTGTGGGACTTTGCAGGAAAAAAAAGGCATGTTGATTGTTCTGTAGTTTGGAAAAGTGGCTCATTACTTTGCTGAGATACCCTCTAAGTTTGTATAAAGAGTTACTTTCACATAATACTGTTTGTGGTTTTAAAATTTAAAGTGCATTTAAGCATGCATGAGACTTCATATTTTAAAAAATAATTAAGCTTCTGGTATTTCTTTAGGTCCATTTATTGATATATGTTTTCATCTTATGCGTTTTTACTCCAAAGTCTATTAATTCCAAATGTGATTTGGAGTTAAAAGTAATTGGCTTTGTAATTTTCAGTGATGATGCCGCTAAAGGGAAAAAAAACCCAGTTAATTAATTTAAAATGCATTTGTGGCTTCCTCGGTTAAACCTGAATATTTTCTATGAACAGGTGTTTGTTGTTTTTTTTTTTTTATCAAAGTATGCAGATTAAAAATGCACTATTGAATGAGAACACTTTGCCTCCTATACGGTCACAAGGTAACTGTTTTCCTATTGCATTTCCCCATAGAGTCATAACCCCTAACCCCGTGTAAGTTCAGCGGAGCAACAAGAAATGTCCCACAAACCTGGAAGTTTTGTGCTGCTAGAATTAGCATTATTATCAGCTGCTCTTTGGAGAAGAATCAATAAGCTGTGTTTCACAAAGTATCTAAATCTTCATTATTTGGGCACGGTTATCACAACTGGCTTGTCTATGGTGTAGAATAGTATCAACTGAGTTTAGCTTTTGGGAATGAGTTTGGTGCTTGGATTTGAGTGCATTCATTTGAAGCCTTGGCCTGTATTTGTATCTTTATCATGCTCTTAAGTTGGAGTGTTTAAAATGCTTATGTGGAGATTGAAAAGGTGCTTCTTATATTATTCTTTCCCCAAATTTTCCTAGGTTTTTTGCCTCCCCTTTTTGTCCATATTTATTCTTTGATGGGTAGGCATTTGATTAATAGATTTTTTTTGTATGTGTGTGATTTGTGTTTATCACCTTAGCTGAATGTTCTAAAATATTTGAGCATAGTGTCTAATGTAAATGCTAAATATTGAATGTTACTTTGCGAATGTTAGAGATTAAAGAAAACAAACACAGTGCAGAACTGGTCTGAAGCTCTTTATGTGTATCTGTCAAAGACAATAAAGCTCTTGGGAACTTTGAGATGGTTGCAATAAATATGTAAACCCTTAAATTGCAAAACCAAGAAAATGCTTTAAGCCACACTTAATTTGGACATTTTGTAATATGTTTGTAAGCCAGAGCATGTAGAACAATTGTAAGCCACAGTGCTTGATGTTTGTGAAATTGGAGCTTAGAAACCAGAGCAGATCACAAATTATTCAAATAACCCCAGGATAACTTGTGTACGAATTAAAAATTACTTTCCAGGCCAACCACTGGCTTTATTTTACAAGGAACAATGAGCTTTCCTTACTGCTAGTATGGATGCTGCTGTTTTCTGTCATGGTCTGTCAGTGATCGCAGACAGGGATATTTATTAAAAAAAACCCAACACCAAAACAAATGAAGATAAAGGGTGTTTTAAAAAGTAAATACTATAGGTCTGAATTTTCGTGTCAGCCTTGATGTATGGTGGCCTTGCTGTAAGGCATTTGATGAAAGAAAATTCTGCTGCTTATGTTTAAGATCTGGTGTGACTTCCTCCCTTCCCTGGCTTTTTATTTAGTTGTAGATGTAGGAATATATTAAATCTCTGACAAAAAAAATGTACAGAAACTTGGTTTACTTCAGTTTTTTATCTAGTGTGGGGCTGTTTCTTGCCCATGCATTACAGTTTTAAACAAGTGGTCAGTTCATGAACAGAATTCAGTGCTGAACTCTGAATTCCCTGGCTTTTGTCTGTTTAGGTTGTGCAAGATGGTAGTTACCTAGATGGTTTTCAGTACAGAGTAGTTGTCAGTTTATTTGAACTGTGACAATGTATCTCTTTTGTTAGTCCATACACCCAAGTGAATATAGGAAAGTATGCTTTGCGAAGCTCAGAAAATGCAAAGGAACAGATGTTATGTACTGCACAATTATACATATCCTGGAAACAGACCTTTACATAGTGCAGACAGTATTAGAAAAACAAAATCTGACATAGAACTGATCAAGTTAAGGGTAACAACAATAAATACCTATGACTAAATATAACGCTGTTTTGAAGATACTCTTCTGAGTTTGAGTTAAATGCTTGTCATTCTATTAACCCCCCATTTGATAGCTGTTTAAACATCATCTTTGTATTCATATTTTCTGTGTTGTTTTAGTACATTATTAGAAATAGAATAAGTATTCTTACTTTAAAAAATGTTGTAGGAAAGTGGCTTTTCTGAAAAAGCCCATGTTATTCTAACTTAAGTGAAAATTCCTGTGAATAAATTGCTAAAAGTAAATAGGACAAATCTGAAGATAACCAGCTGGTTTTCTGTGTGAAAACAGCACACCTTTGCCTGACTGATCAGCTGAATGTTCTGACGATGGTTCAAAATGAGGTTTCTCCTGTCCAAGTCTTCTCCCTGATACACTGTTTATTGCAAGGCCTTTTGGAGACTCATCAAACAACTGCCATGAAAGGTACTGAAAATTTTCATACTTGGATGGTTTTGGACTTCCCAAAGGCCTGCTCTGTCACATCTATGTAGTGTAACTGGGGGTGAGGTAATTAGGGGTCAAAATTACCATAACACCAGTGAATAATACACACAGTTAGATAGCTATAGATGGTGGTAACTCATGTTAATGACAAGTTTTGAACAGATTTGTGGTTTCATTTAGTAAAATCTGCAAATGACACATTCCCAGGTAAATCTAAATATATTGATATGTTCTAGCAATCAAGAGAGAATTGTATATAGATGTCTATTTTTAACTTGGTATTATTTTTATTAAAGGAAAAAGAATCTTCTGAATGTTTCATATGAAATACAATGTTTCTTGGTCACCTGATTCAACACTCTCATTAAACAATGCTGTGGTTAAACTAAGAATATCTTCCACATCTTTTTTTATTTCATAGATCTTTTGTGATGGAGGAGTAGCAATAACTGTGGTTGCTTTAGAAAACAATGCTTAGCAGAAGAAAGGAGTTTGTAGTTTGTATTTATTTTGCTTCTGTAGTACAAAGAATAAACAATAATGAAAAGGCTTTTTTTCCCTCCATTTACATTTGTTGAAGGGTTAATTATTAAAATATGATAGAAACAAGCAGGTGGTGTTTTGGAAATTTTGTCCCTAGGTCTCACTTGTTTTATGGAACCCATTTGTGGAATATACACACAGAAATGCAGTACTTAATTTACAGTGTAATTTATACATATATGCTTGTTTGGCTTGCTTAAAGCAGCTACAGCCTTTTACATTTGCAAATTTAACAGTTTAGCGATATTTTGTATGCGGGAGCAAGCTAATGAAATTACATTAAAAAGAAGGCTGTTCTTAAATATGCTTCTCTTTGTTTTATGTTTCTAATATTTGTTCTTTTTGTCTAATTCATGGAATGAAGGCTGTCTGAAAAGTTCATAGTGCCTTTGGTATATTAACAATTTAGTCTGGAAGGAGTATGGAAGAGGAAATAAAAGGTGTGGAATAAACAGAAAAGCAGAAATACTGATCTTTTTTGGAGGGGGAGACTGTTAAAATAGAGGTGGAAAAGCCTCTTTAGATTGTCAGTTATGTCCTACAGCACAGCTTCAGAGATATGCTGGTTTAGAGGTTTGAGGAGCAATGGGACAGTGAGTCCAAGAGTTGATATAATTAAGTATACTGTAATGTATTGATCTTTTATTTGAATTCCATCAGCTTGGGATCAATATCAGGAGCTGTAGCTAGACCATTCATAATGTATATGATCAAAGGTTTGTTATGTGGAAAATGTTATTTGTCACTTAAACAGTTGTTAGGATTATTATGTTAAGGCTCGTTAGAACATAAATAGAGACTAAACCAGATATTTGTATGCTTTATAAACCAACAGTTATTTAACCACATCTTGAATACTGTGTGGACTTCTGGTGGTCTCAACAAAGATCATGTGGGACTAGAGAAGGTTCAGTGGGTGACAGTGATTACTAGATAATCTTTAAGGTCACTTCCAACCCAAACAATTCTATGATTAAAGGTAAGGAAAGGCTCCTGGACGAGAATGATGGACTAGGCTGGCCCTTTTTGGTCTGAAAAGGAGGCAGTTGAGATGGGGCCTGGAGAAGAGAGTAAGTGGCAATGGCTTTCTGTCTTCCAACATAAGATATACAGTGCATCTAATAAGGCTAAGAAGAGCCATGCTCAAAACAAAAGGAATAATCATGCAGCAGGTGAAAGAACTGCAAAACTTACTGCCAAAGGATATTGTTAATTCTAAAAGATTCTGTCGATTCAGCCGGAGATGGAAGGTCTTAATGTGAGTGCTGTTAAATGAGTAGAAACTGCAGTCAGTTCAGGGTGTCCCAAATGAAAACAGGTGGGGAGTGGTAAAATAGAATAAATGCTTCCTTTATTATTTCTCTTCTCTTGGCATCTGCATATTGATGTGGCTTGACATAAGATACTAGGACAGATGGGTTTTTGCTCTGACCTGGTATTGCTGGTCTTAAGAACCAGAAACTGGTTACATTATATTTATCTGACATTTTATGTAAAAGCACACATATCAGTCTGTAATTCCTTTTGTATTTGCACTACTAAGCAGGCTTTCTTGGTAGAATTTGAGCTTGAATTTTCCTAGCTTTCCATTTGCAAGGTACTTATTTTTATTGATGGATCAATACAGTTTAGTAAGAATGTGTGTTCTTTGTTTGATGAAATATCAAGAGGTTGATTTTATTAAATGTTGTTAATTACAGTACAGTTGCAGACTGTATAGGAAACATGTACTGCTTAGCCGTAAGTGCCTTGAAAATATTGCTCAGATATATGTTTATAATTACTGTAGTCTTATTTATTTTTATTGTGGAGAAAAGGAAGCTAAATTCCAAATACTATAGCTATATGTGAATAGGATATGAGTCTGGACCCATTAGATTCCATTCTGGAAGAATAATTGGTTTCATCAACCTCAAGATTAGGAAAAAGTGCAACTTCAATATGCTTAGCTGGAATTTTTCCATTAAGGTCTTTCAGAAGATTTCTGATGTTCACAGGGTAGAAGATGACCCTCAATATAAAACATCCATTTGTTACATCAACAGCTGAAGGATATGTGCCAAGGCATCTACAGTAATCAGTTCTTGAACACAGATGATGATAATTTTCTTTCACTGGTTCACTTTAATGCCACGTCAAAGACTGTTGTCTGATTTGTAACGTGTGACTGGATATGTGTAGAAACTCAGAATTGTTAAATTTCCTTTTAAATGAGGAAGGTAAGTTTAATATTTTGATAAAGGAAATTTTAGGTAGAATATTAACAATAACACACATACCATTCAAGTACCTGGTGGAGAGTCTGAAGATACATCCCTGTTAGTTGCTGTGTGGGTGCTTTGCATATAGAATCATAGAATAGTTAGGGTTGGAAAGGACCTTAAGATCATCTAGTTCCAACTCCCCAACACCTCACAGTAAACCCTATCACCCAAGGCTTCATCCAACCTGGTCTTGAACACTGCCAGGGATGGGGCATTCACAACCTCCCCGGGCAACCCATTGAGTACCTCACCACCCTAACAGTAAAGAATTTTTTCCTTAGATCCAATCTAAACCTCTGCTGTTTAAGTTTCAACCCGTTACCCCTTGTCCTATCACTACAGTCCCTAATGAATAGTCCCTCACCAGCATCCCTATAGGCCCCCTTCAGATACTGCAAGGCTGCTATGAGGTCTTCACGCAGCCTTCTCTTCTCCAGGCTGAACAGCCCCAACTTTCTCAGCCTGTCACTCCTTGATCCTGCAACCATATTCAGGACTTTTATGCTGTGAGTAAAATTCTCAGGATCTGTAAGTATGATTATTTACTTCAACCTCATAGTGGTAATCCCTGCACATGTGTTCATTTGGTGTAATGTTAGCTTTTAAAAGTTTGGGGGGAGTAAAAATTTGCATGTATTAGAAGAGGTTTGAATTGTACCTTTGTCATCTGACGAGTTTGTTCAGCAGTGAAAACGCATCTGAATTGAGTTTTGTGTGGTTTGGTTGGTGGGGTTTTGTGGTGTTGTGCAGTTTGGTTTTTGTTTCAGTTTGGGTTTTTTTACATGTCATAAGTAGATTTTATTTGATTTTAGTACTACTGAGTACTAGGATTAGGAATGGACTGCAACTAGGAATAGGGTTGTAAATGTGGTGTGTACCTACAGTTACCGTACCGGAGTTAGGAGTAGATGGGAGATGTCAAGGAATTTGCTTAAAATAGGTAGGAGTCTGCTTGTTTGAGGCCATTGGTGCATGCAAGTATGTAAAGCATACATCATGGAAAAATTTGGGGTGGGCTGTTTGCTGCTGGTTTTTTGATTAGTGGCTCTGTCTTGAAGTGGTTGTTCTGACTGTTAGAAAATAAGTAGGTTTCTGTGTGTAACTTAGCATGCTGATGTAGCTTGATGTAAAAGTAAAACTTGTTTCAATGTTGATAGTTAATTTTGAATCTTATGGTACTTAATGCTGAAATTTTAGTCCTACTTGAGCTAAATTTATAGCTTCTGCATGTTCTTCAAAGTGCATTAACTTACTCTATGCACTGACTATTACACAAATCAAAACCAAGATGAAATTTTCATGAGATTCTCAAAAATTGAAAGATCTCCAAATAGTGTTTTTTAAATGACTCATTATCATTTATTCTTACAATTTGTGAGCTGTATAGCAGCATTAAATATTAAAAGAAGTCAAAGTACTGGCTTTAGCTGGTAATTTTTGAGCGTATTTTGATTTCCAAAATAACATTATATTGAATTTTCTTACAGTTAATCAGATGTTCCTCAGGTTTCTTTTTAAAAAAAATTGTGGAGGTATAGATATACTTTATCAATGGCTTATGGACATAGTTTGACATTTAACTTAGCTTAAAGACATTTATTATTTACAGTTTTTGTTTTATTTTAATGTGTGTTGCAGCATGTATTCAACAATTCTGCTGCTAAATGAAGTAAGCGTACACTTAGCTTACTGCACAGATACATGGGCACAGGTGGACATCTTGGTGCTGTGCACCATGCAGTGAAACACATGGCACTACACAACATGGGGCAAAGAGCACGCAGTTTGAATTAGAAATCATTTTATGGACACATTGTAAATTTGTGCTTGTTCATATATGGGTTGTAATTTCTGAAAAGAGTGTATGTGATTTTATATTGAACGTTTGTGATACACAGCACTCTAATGTAGCTGTTCTTTGTGGAGAGAGGCAGTATTGTATGAGCCTGTTTATGCCAATATCTTAATAATTTATCTTTATAACTGCTTTTGTCTATATTTATAGTAACATTGGCACCCTGTGTACGGAAGATACAATCAGTGCTGAAAAGAAACTTGCATCCATCTGGAAGCAATAAACTTTTCTAAAAGACTGCACAGTGTTACTTAATCCTGTGATTTCTTACTGTGAGTGAAATTAAGGTTTGGTTCAGCTGTGTCACATCATATTGATATCAAATCTTTTGTGAGAGCTTTGTCATAGTGTTACGCTACAAGCTAAAATTGAAGAAAGTCTGAGAATGTAATTTCCTCAGTCACAGGATTGTGCATCACTGCCAATGTAGTCAATTCCATATAATAACAATAATTGTAATACCAAAAAGCTTCTGGATTATTACAGTTTGTAAGCTTTCACTTTATATGAAGGGCTAATTTGTATACTGCACAACTGGCTAATTATCCCTTAAATTGCATTGTTCTAACTATTTTTTGTACCATACATACATCATGTAGAACAAAATGTATTTTAAGTGTGCCAAAATATTTTATGCAATTAGAGAAATACAAGCAGTTCGTCTAAGAGGAAGGCAAAACCCCCATGTATGTTATAAAGATCACCTAACAAAATTCTGTAGGGTTTTTTGTTGCTTTTCTTTTAAATCTGTTACAAGTGTGGTGTGCATGAACAAAATAGGATTCATTCATCCCTGCAGGCAAAGTGGTGTAGCTTCCATTCTTCCTATTGTGGCAACCGGGCTGAAGAGGGCTGGGATGAGGGTATGGTTTTATGCTTGTCAGAGGATTCTGGTGGTGCTGTTGCCATCTCTTATCCTTGGGCTAGTGCAGAAGGTGCAGATAGAATGATAGAAAGGATGGCTAAGTTTATGAAGAAAGTTCATGAGCAAAGATCAATGAGGATAAAGCAAAACATGTAGCTGTTAATAATAAGTTCACGCATGAGCTTATCTCAGCTGATAGCTATGCTTCAATACCTAAAAGCATGAATGGGTAATGTACATGAGTTGCCAATAGCTGCAAAAGGAAATTGTCCTCTGCTTAGAATGGGATGTATCTTCTTTTTCCTGAAGAAATTGTTTCTTGGAAATCTTTTCTCATAAAGACCAAAATTCAGGTATTTGAGGTATGTTGAGTTCCCTGAAAATGAGACACTGATATTTAGCAATACGGATATCTTGTAAATCTGTATTTGTGGCTGAAGCAAATCCCATGCCAGTAAGAGTCCAAGTAGGACTAATTATTAACTTGTAGTTAATCAAACTCAATGATATCATGTGGCTATAAGAGGCTATTTGGTTCACCACTTCCCTCCTTATTTTCTGAAATGACAGAAGTAATTGCCATGATTATGACATAAATTAGTAGGTACAAACCAGTGTGAGATTTATTTATTTTTTTTTAAAGAAATGTAAAACTAAGATCATGTTTCCTTTTGGAGATTTTTTTAGCCTCTTTTAGCTCTGCTAGCCCATTGTACTAAATCATGTAAGCCACTAGATCCCATTCTTCTGTTTTATTTCAGAAATCTCTCTTTTTAAATGAATTCCATTATAGGATGGTTGTTTTGTTGGTCTGTGTAAGACCAGTCATTTAAACTGCAGAGGTGTTACAAAATGATGAAAATTGTTGATGTTTGTAACCCTGTCCTTACTCTGAAGTTTGTTACATAATGGCTTTTACTTACCCCATGAAAAGCCCCAAAGTTTCAGGCACTTAAAAAGTTTGCTGCTACTTTTCCAATCATACTATGAAATTAGGGAGTATGTGGGCCATACTCTTAACATAAAATGTAGAGCTTTCTATAGTTAATCTATTTTCAGTGACCTCTTTCTTGGTGGAATGAGAAAATGCAACTATTCAAAAGCAAAATCTTTGCTGTATCCTCTCAAATTCTTCATGTTCAGAATTTGCTGCTGTCTGCCTTGCTTTCTTTCAGCTAGCATTGTTGTACAATGCTGTTCTGTACAGCATTAGTCACAAAAAATTGTATTGTTAGGGGAGTTATTTTTCATTTCATCATCTCCCTCAAATTCTTTGCTGGAGAATGAAGGGGGAACTCCTCCTTAAGCTGAAACTTCTTGTCTGGAACATCGTGAGGTCTTAACTTAGTCACACTTTCTCATGGAGGTATTTATTCAAGAAGCTATTTGGTTTCTTTTCAGATTACCAGTTTTGGTATGTTTTTTTCTCATGAAGCTCTGCCACTAAGCTATAATTAATAAGCATGGTACTCCACTGCTGTAAACCAGAGATGGAACAAGACACTAATGAAAACTTAGGCTAGATGTCTAATGAGCCTCATTACAAGAAGAAGGGCCCTGTCTGTGGCCTTCTGGGCATCATGGAGATAGAGGATGCTGGGTGGAAGAGTCACTCCTGAGATCTGGTCACACTCAGAGGGGAAGTCCCCAGTCTGGCCCCTCTCCAGGGGTGTCTGGCTCCAGCAAGGGTGACCTCTGAACTGTACTCAGCTCTGCTGTCATAGTATGTGATTAATTGAACTGTTCCTATGTTTGCTCTGTTAATTGCCAGCATCATTTCTCGTTTTGGCTCAGCCAGAACTAGGCAACTTGGCAGCGTTTTGGGTTTTGGTTTAGTTTTGTTTTTCTGACAGAAATTTACCTACTGCTATCCTTTAAAGGTGCATTGAAAATCAAACAAATTTTAAGTTTGTCAGTATAGTCCAACTCAGGACTACACCAAATGTCCCCTAAAGCTGCTCTTCCTGCAGTTGCTGTGATGATACGATGCTGAGCACAGGGGCATGTATCTGCAACAGCCCTCTCGGTTTGATGAGGATGTTTAGAAGAATAAGATTTAGTTTTAAAAGTTATGGTGAACAGGGATTGGAACCACCAGCTGTTTAAAGGTCCTTGGGGGAAAGAGCCATTTGAAACATGGAGAGAGGCAGCTACTGCTTTTTCAATACATTCTATTTTTTGTAGTGTATTGAATGTTGCATGGCACTGCTAAAGCCAATTTTATGTGGTATTTATCACATTTTGTCTTTTTAAAATTATTTGTAAGAGTTATTAAACAAATAAAACAAATGGATTATCTAATAGAAAACTTCATCCCATGATCTTAGACTTTTTTGGGGGAGGATGAGTTGAAAACCTGGGGCCTGACCTATAGGTTTTTTCAAACATATTTTTTACTGTATCAGTTATTCTTCACACTAATCTTATTTTTAGACATAGCTATCTATGACAGTAGTTTAAAATCAGATGACTTATCTAAACTGGAAGAGTGAATACTGCCTTTTACTGCTGTTTTGAAAATAGTGTGTAGCTTCCTAGCCAGTAAATCTGAATGTGCCATTATAAGTTTGTAAAGGGAAGTTTGAGACTTTTCTTTTTTTAATTGATAAGATGTAAATAGAGCTCTAAAAAATTAGGAGACACCATTGTGCATCTTTCCCAGTACTTGCTGGCTCTTGTTGATCGGTGTTTGTGTGATCTTAGGGGAGTGAGCAATTGGAAGTGAAAATGCACAGCAGACTGGTTCAAACTGTGTTGATTTCCTGCTGATGGAGAAGGAGACGGTCCCTGTCCTTGTTCTTTCCTGCTGTGTAGTTTCTTACTGCTTTGCAGCATCTCTAGTTTTGTAGGACTTGGATTGAACTGATTGTTTTGTGCAACTTGTCAGGAGACTAAGTTAGCAAAATAACATAAAATACATAAAGTAGACAATCTATGTTACTTTAAGGGATTTCAATTAACTCAGCATGGTTTTGTCAAGTGCCAGGCATAAGGAGAAGGGCTGGACTACACAGTTGTGGCAGGTGAATGAGGGTAGGTGTCTGTATTGGAAAGGGGTTTAACACCAAGGTATTGCATTGGCTTGGCAAAATACATCACTCTCAGATTCTCTAGAGAAGGAGAATGAAAATTGGTTGTATTCCTGTCAGACGTTTTTAAGCTCAATTTTCTGCCCTGAAGGAATACAGCTGTTGCTGCAAGTGAATAGCTGCCATTAAAAGATGAAGTTAGTAGTTTCACCCTGCTTTTACTCTCCAGCTTTGGAGGAACCGAGGTGCATCTATTCAGTACTTTGGTAGTACTTTCTAAACATCTTGCTGTTCCCCAAGGAAGTTGTTAAACACAATCTGAGGAATGTTTTTCTAGACTAGGACCTTGGTTGTGTTATGCTTCTCTTACACCATTTAAAAGGACTAGAGTAGCATAAAGGTAATATTCAAAGAAAAAAACAGTCCCTCCCCTGCCTGGCCCTTGCTGTACCTTCTTCTCATCTTCCTGTTTGATACTCTTCACAAGCAGAAAGTGCAATTTGGGTTTCTGTGCTTGCAGAAGAGACTGAGAGGCATAGCATCAAATCCTGCTAAAGGTGTTGCATGACCTGTTTTTTGAAATACAGAAACCCTTGAAAATTCAGATGTTCTGAAAATAGCTTTTCTGTCTCATGTTTAGGTCTTTCAATTAATGTTAAATAGCCCAGTGAGCTATACAGTGATTCTTGGCTCTTCTGGTAAGAATGATCATACTAGCTTCTTTATATATTTTTCATTGCCAGACCTTCTTATTCAATGTTGTAGCTGAAAATTGCAGAGGTTTCATAAATCAGTTGCATTCTACTTATTGTGCTTTGTCAACTGCAGTAAGGGAAAATTGTCTTAATGAATTAGTAGTTATTCGTTTATATGAATTAGACATTGTCATATTAATTTTAGATATTCCTAAGCCCAAATTTTTAGATGTATTGTCAAAACTAATTTTTTTATTCTATTTATTTTCTCTTCTGCTTTATATCAATACAGTTATATTTTGCAGTATATTGAAAATAGAATTTTGCAGATAGTGTTCATACAGTGTAGGATGATTTGTAATCAGTTCAATAATAACTGTTGATCACAGTATTTTCTTTGATTTTTGTTTTTGTTCTGTTACAATGCACTGTGTTGTTTTTAAAGTGTTGGTGTTTACATTTAAATAGCACACCTCTCTTTACAAACTGTTCTATTTTTCAGTAGTTCTGCTTTTTTCAGTGTTTATGTTTTCATCAGTTTTGCTGTAAACTTGAGACTCTATTTGTTTAAAGACTGCCTTGACAATCTTAACTCATTAAAATTTGATTCGCTATTTAGTTAAACTGTATTTGAGTGTACTGGTCCCTCACCCTTTGATGAAGCTTAGTGTGTTATATTTAGACATGGGTTTTGATTAAATAGGAGATTAGGCTACCATAAATAGGAAAAATATGAGATAGTCTCATTGCTTGAAATCAGTGAGAGGATAAATAGGGTCATAAAAACTTCCTAGAAATTTGTATATCCAGGCAGGCTTTTTTATTATATATTTGGAAAAAAAAAAAAAAGAGTGGACATGTGCAGAAACTGTGAGTACAATTAGCGTCAAGCAGATAAATCCAACTCTAATCCTGTTTACGCTCTACATCAGACAGATGTGCTGAGATTGATTTAGACAAGCCCTTGGCTTATAGTAATTTTTTTTAAGTGCCATATATTCTGTTTTTGTTAGATCTTTGTTAAATGTTAAGTGCTGTTAGTTTTACTCTTTCCTAACGCCTGTAACCTACTTAATACAGGTTACCTCTCTGCTGTCATGATGACAGGGCAGCCTGGTAGAAGAGATTATCTTTATGCCTTGTAATTAAATTGACTTTTTTCCAAAGATACAACAATGGGAAGTGGGTACTGAATTAAATAAATAGCATGATATCTAATAGATGTATACTTAAATCTTTTGCAAGAACAGATGGTAGCCAATATCTTTCTAAGTAATGTGAGAGGACAGTTAATGTTCTGAAACAGCTAACAATAACCAATGTGATACTAATGAACAAGTAGGTCTCTTGAAATTTAAAAAGGTGTCTAATTCAATATATACTTTATATTTAAACTTGGTGGTTATAACATAGTAGAAATACTTTGTAAATGTAGCTCATTACTTCAGTTTTCTTTATCTGATTTGCTTTATACAAATTTACTACATTTGCAATGGTCTTATTTTCAGTAAAAAAAAGAAGATGGAAATTACAGAATACATCTAGGGATTTTTATGCAGATTTCTTTTCAACTTTAGTAAGAGTTGGCTGTCTTAATCCTACTACTTAGTTCAGTATTTCCTTTACAATTTAAAACTTGAGGATGATGCTGTTGTATGCCTCAGTATTTCAACACTTTATATGCTTCTCCAGGTTGTATCTGGAAATGTATTCCAGTAGAGCAATTAGTCAAATATTACATTTGGAAGTAAAGTGCTGCCTAATAAGAATATATTATTTTCATTTTCACATGTTTTGATGTGATTTTGAACAGCACAAGAATTTGATAAATACAGAGTTAGAGGAAGATGTAAAAGCAAATAAAACTCTGGCTAAAATAGTAACATAAGAAACAAGACAAGCCTTACCTGCCTTATGACTAAATGTCATCCTATGAAAGCTAGTGGGGGAATAAAAAGTATTTTAACAGGCCTTCGTTTTACTTGATTTGTGCAGGGCAAATGGGCTGCTGTTTGTAATTTATTTGTGATGCATATGCATAGCAGCGTAACAGAACTTGTGTTATCTTCAGCAAAACTAATAGTTTAATCCAAAATGCTATCTGTTTAAAAACATTTAAAAAGCAGACCCATTTATCGTATCTGTATTGGTGTGGGGCACTAAGTGCTGCAGCTTGGCTGTTGCCACAGAGCAGTTGTATTTCATGTGCCTTTACCCATCTTCCTAAAGCATTGAGTTTCAGTGTATGTCTGACAGTGACCCCCCAAAAATGCTGTTTTAAAAATTAAAACAAGTCTTAAATAAAGGTATTAAAGTATGTAGTTTTAGGTAAGTGATTCAGGGTATCACAAGTAAGTGTTTCATTTAAGGCCTACAAAGACGTTTTGCCCTCAGATATTTTAGAAGAGCAATACAAAGTGCGAAAAAAATGCAGGTCTCTGATTTAGTAATGCTGGTATTAAGGTTGCTTGTACAATGTCCACTCACCCTTTGAGCCTATGCAAAATCATAGTTCAAATGGAATCATATACATTTGTTTGTTCCTCAGTTCTCTGCTCACATTCAGTCCATTTTATAAAGGATACTTTTATAGCAGACACTGCAGAACTTTGAGCTTTGTTTTGTTTTCTACTGTTTGATGAGTTTCCTACTTTTTATTTGCTGTGTACTTCTGAAAGTCTGCACTAGACACAATTCCCTGTGTACTCTCTCAGAGCACACATTTACTTGTCACAGTATTCCTGTTAAAATTGAATGATTTTAGTCTAGTTTTACACCTTAGTAGCTGAAATACGGAAAATTAAGATGGTAAAATGTAACAAGTTGGAAAAATATGGGGGAAGTATAATAAATTAATATTTCTATCAGCAGTAGGTTATTTGGTATGGAACAGGAGAAAATGGGTTGTTTGAGAACTGTCAAGAGAGGTAATGCTGACCTGAGCTTTAGCTCTATTAGCATTACTGAGATACAGTCCTCCAAGATTTCTATATAGGAAGATGATCACTGCATAGTCTGGTTCAAGAAATAATGTTGAAAAATGTCAGCATTACAAGAATTGACACAAGCTTCTTTTTCCTGCTCAGAAGTATGACTTCCTGAAGTCCTTAGCTTCAAGTGGTGTAATGAAGTAGGCAATGCTTGATTTTGCAGTCTCACCTGCAGTGCCGTCCATCTTTTCCAGGAAGACAGTTAAAATAGACTTCTGCAGCTTCTCTCTGGCACTTCAGAGTGCAGCAACTATTCATCAAACAGAATCTGTTATGGCTTTTGCTATTGAGAAACCACTTGACTGAGCTGCTGTGTATTTGGAAAAGGTTTCTGGTTACCTTTTCTTGCTTTGGGCTGCAAAGGGACTTTTATCAGCCTAGTGTATCGGATGTGCTGTAATTGCAAAGAAGGGGAAACTTCTTTTTGTGTCCAGAGTATCTGACACCTCCAGGAACGGTAACATTTTTTCTTCAGTCTGTCTGTTCAGCTTTGGTTTTGAGGCATCAGGTGTTTTACATCTCAAGAGAGCAGAAAAAGGAGAAACCTTTACCATGCTTGTTCACTTTGTCTTTAAAAGGTAGCTGGAACTAGTGTCACTGAGGTGATTGTGTCTGCAGCCATGGGGTCTGTGTGTATAACAGTCCTGACATAAGAAAACCTCCATGAATCTCCCCTTGTATGAGGGTCTTGAACTGTCACAAGAACTTTCAAAACTGTTTTTATTGTCTTCTAAAGTAAATTCATGACCTGGAAAAGAAAGAAAATATGGGTGACGTGCTTTTGGTTTATTCTTTCTTTTTTTTTTTTTTACTTAACTATTTTACGATATGTCTCTAGTCTAAACCCAAAAGGCAGCAGTTGTATCAAATGAAAAAAAATATGGAGCATGTGGTTAGCTTGGGTCATAGGAGACTTTCTATGATTTAGGAGAATACAACTGCTATGACTTAGGAGAATAGAATTAAGAATTTGCTTTTTGAATGCAAATGTAGAAAACCCCAGCTGGTTCACTCTTAGATTCTGCTGTTCTGTTCACTTATTTTTTTGATTACCAGAAAAGGGACTAAATAATCTGTTTAAAGTCATGTTATTTGTGTAGCTGGACACCTAACCTAAATAACAGAATTGTATTGGTAAATACAAGGCCAGTGATTGAGGCAAATGATAGGCAATAAATTTAAATATAGGCATGAGCAGATGCAACACGTGAATCTGGAAATGAAGCCATAACAATATTTCTTTTTAGGTAGTACACCTAATCATATTGATACCAATTTTTTTGTTCTTCTTTCTCCCTACAGGCGATTCCAGCATTAATGTGCAAGCTCAGGAGGAGATTCTTGAAATGAAAGATGTATTTTCAGTAAAACTGAAACGTCGTCGTTTTGTAGGGCAGAAGAAAGGGGGTACTTTGTTGGGTATCACAATTTTTAAATGCTTGAATAAAGAAGAGAATAAACTAACAGACTGTGCTATCCATTTAAATAACTTAAGTGAAGATCATTGTCATTCATGGTTTAGACATCTAAAGGAAATTCTGAATGGTAAGCATTGCATTGGGGTTGGTGTCATTATTTCAGACTTGTTTCTATTGGCGATGCCTAAGGTTGAGGGAAGCTTAGAACTGTACTTTCCTTATGGAAAAGACAAGCAGATATGAAAATGCTGGAAAATGTTTACCACTGAAGTTTCATGTGGTGAAAAGTAAAATTTAGGAAAGTGACTAATACATCTGTAAAAATTAAACAAATTGGTGATATTTTTTGGAGGTGTTTTGGAAGTTACTGAAAGTAAGGATCTTACTGTGTTCCAACTGAAGTGTCTTCAGGGAAATCTGTTTCTTCAAGAAAAAATATTTCTCTGATGTTTCACTTGGAATTGCAGCACATATGATGGTACTATATTTGTTGCAGTGCTGGGAACTCTTCAGGGACTTCCCAGTGGCTGTTTATGAGCTCCCATTCAAGACCTGCAGGTTCTTTAAGAGACTAATGAGAAATTCTTCATAAATTCACAGGTGGAAGCGCTCTTAAGGTCCTATAGGACTCGCACTGTAGAAGCTGATACAAGGTGTGTTGACACTAGCTGGCAATGAGAGGCAATTCTTTATTTTAAAAGTACCTTTCTGTGTTTGCCTGGGCTAATGCCAGTGCCAGGATGCTTTGTTTAACTCATGATAATTGTATGTTTTTCATGGAAGCTGTGTCAAATCCAAGGAAAAAGCATTCACGCTTTAGGGTCTCCCTCCCCCTCAACAAATCAAAGCTTTTCTCTGTAATTTAATACCATCAGTGTTGGAAAGACACACGATATAGTACAGTTGTGATTTGAAAAAAAACCAAACCAACAAAAAAATCCCTTCACAAAACAAACGCTCTGATTTAGCTCCAGAATGTGTCTCTGTTTACAGATTATACCAAATGAGTTTGTTACAGAAGAAAACCAGTCCATCTTGTAACAGACTATTAAAACTCCAGCTGGATTGTTAATACTGAGCCAGATTGCAGAATTCAAATCTTTTACATCTGTAGAGTTAGAAACAACAGTTTTAGTGTACTTCTACTAAAGTTACTTTGTCAAAAGCAGATATTAGGGAAAGTAAAATAACATGAGTTATTAACGGCACATTCTTATATTGTTTGCTTACAATATGCTTTGGATTTTCCAAATGAAGATGTGCATTAAAAACTGCCTTCCCTTGCCCTTTTTTTTCCAAAGAGTTTATCACAAAATAGCTAAATCTGCAGAAGTGCCAAGATTCCTGTAGATCTCCAGCTACCCATAAAGGCAAGGACATTTGCATAAGGAGCAAATGTCTGTTTTGTTCCCAGATTATCCTTCATCTATCAGGAGCAGTGGTACCATATGTTCACAGGAAAAAAAGCAGCAGTATCTCTTGCTCAGGTTGCCTTGACTTCGAGGTGCAGTTCCTGTTTTATAGCTTTGTAATTGGAAGCCACCTGAACCTGAAAAAGAGCATTCTGGGTAGATATTCAGACTGCCTTTCTATACAGAAAATAACCAAGAAAGGCAGCAGTATTTCTACATTCAGTGTGTCAGAGAGGCATTATCAGTAACTCAGGGCTGGTATAGTAATAGTATAATAGAGAGGAAAAGTCCTTTGATTTAAAATGTACCAAACATTGGTTAGAAGTTCCCAGTGGGCTTCAAGTCTGGACTGCAAGTATAAAATGCAGATAAGTTTTGTTGATTCATCAGTAACTGAAATCTCAAAAGGCATATTGGTGTATCTCTGCTTGAAAGAGTGATGAATTTTCATGGTTTTTGCTGCAGCTTGTTTTCCTGATAGTGATGATGGTGTTTGCTAGTGAACTCAAATTGCCTCCTTTTTGGTTTCCTTATGAACTCCAAGAGAAAGTTGACTATTTTAGAGGGACAAAATTTCAAAATTTAGGTGTACATGTTTGGGTTTTTTTCTATTCTATCCGGTCACAAATTTTCATTAACTGCTGTGTTATTTGCTTGAAGCAGTTTTTTTATTGCTTCTGGGCTGGACCAAATGAAAAGCAAGTGATTTATCAAAGAGTCTATATATGCTTGGGTATTGCTGTCAGTAAACATGTGCTTTCATTTGTCAGGATGGCTAAATATTGCTAACAGGTGTGTTTCCTCTGGAAATAAATGCAATTTTTATTTGTCTGCATTACTTTTTGTCAAGTTTTTAGATTTTTGTGCATATACGTTAAGGAATATTACTAGCAAGTTTAGCTCATGCCATCACTGATAGAATTTTATCTGGAGATTTGTTCTAATGAAGATTTCAAGATTTTTTTTACATGCCATGTACATAGTTTCACTGTTTTGTGTCTGACATGAATGTTTCTTGCATTTTGCATGTACATTCTTAGTATTTTCATAGTGAGTATCCTCTGTTACTTTGGATGTGTTCAGTGTACTTCAATTTAAAGTTTAACTAGGTTGTAACTTTTCATGAATCCTGTCATCATGTAAGTGAGCACACAGGTACAATACAGTTATTTAGAGTTGAATTACAGTGGATGTTATTATGGCTCTGTGTGTGTGACAGTTGCAAAACACATGGGCTACCATCTTCCCACTTTTGAATAAGTTCTTATTTTCCACATGATGATGTTGCTGTTCAGGTGCATGCCAGTTGAATATAAAGAGCTTGCTCAATGATACGGTGTTCAGAAAAACTGACCTTCTGTATATCACATTTTGCTTGAACTGACACAGAGCAACCGCTGCCACTTTAAGGCATGCACCTATGGGGCCTTGGCACTAGACTGGCTCCTGAAAAGCCCCAAGTTGTAGTTTAGACAGCTTCTAGTATGCCACTGATCTCACATCAGAACTGTTGCACACCTGACTCTAAGCGATTTCCATTTATGCATCATATCTTTTTGTATTGGACTTATGGGCAGGTACAGTTATGACATAGTGTGTGAGTGGAATTCACTGTTTTATTTAAAATTCTCTGTGCATGCAAATACCCAGTGTTTCTTAGCGGGTGAAGGTAGGCGCAAGAAGTGAGATAAAATGCTTAATTATAAATTTTTTCCTTCCTTTTTCCTTTTTCTTTTTTTTAGCAAGATAAGATTTATTTTTAACAGTTGATTTGAAAAAGTTTTACTTAAAAACTCTGTAAACTAACAGAAGGCAGTAAATATGGTTGAGAATAAATGATAAAGTAACAAAAAGTTCATGAAGTGCATTTTATTTTTATCTACTCTTCTGTAGTATCTTTTATAATGGGATTTGATATGAAAGTCTGGAACTTCATGCATGAAGTTTTAATTAAACCATTAATGTTAAACATTAACTTTGGTTAGTTAATATTAACAGTGGTGTCTCCATAGTTACATTATCAAATCTCTCTCATAATGTTAGTTTTCCTCATGTATAATATTCTTAGTGTCATATAAAGTATTTATAAATGTATTCAGTAATGACATGATTCCAGGCTCTTAACTTCTGTAATATAAACCCATTTCATAATGCTAAGACCTGAAAGCAGCACAGATGTATGTCTGAGCATAGCGTCTCTGCTGCCCTATGAGCCTTTGTTTTCAGAACACCCTGATTGACCCACCACCCTTCATGGTTCACTGATTCACTTGATAGATCAAGTTTAAACTAGTGCATATTAGCACATTTGTTAGTACTAGAGGAACAGTTGGCCTTCCTGCTTTAGGCTGCTGGTTCGTTTCAAATGGAGCAGCCACAGAAAACAATAACAGAATACCAGTTAGGGAGAACACCAAAAGGCTGACAGACTGAAATCAGTTACAGGCTGTAGTAAATGACACTGATTCATTCATATAGTTGTTGTTAAAAAGAAATTAAAATATTATTATTTAAAAATACTTTTAAAGAAGTTTCACTATATAAGTGTGTGAAAGTTTAACTTCTGACTGTTATTGGCTATTCTTTCATTAAAAGCAGTTATTTGGTGTTTCCAGAGCATGCTGGGAATGAAAAGGGATAATTTTTGTTGTGATCCTTTCATGCCAGTTGGCAATCACAAAACCGGATCAGTACAGTAGCATACCATATCTCTGCTCAAGTGCTTTGTCTGTGAGATGTATTTCTGTAAACAGTTTTCCTCTCTAAAAAAGTAAATTGATGTTCAAGTAGTCATAAAGAGAATATTCTAGCACTTTTATCCTGTGAATTTTTTTATTCTTGAAAATCTCACAAGGATTTATGTACTAACACTGATAAATACAGGTCCTGGTTTAAAATCATTTAATAAATTAAATTTTTGATTAAAAACAAACAAACAAACCCTCCCCCGGCCAAAAAAAAAAAAGAAAAAAATCTAAATTTTCCTTAAAAATCTATTATTTTTTTCCCTCACCAGCTGAAAAGCCTGTGTTCTTTCACCTACTTTTGCTTTAATTTAAAACTTTATATTGCCACCTGGCACTTAAAGTTTTACACCTAAACCTCAAAGCCAGTTAAGAGAGATTATGTTTGCTTTTTTCCCCCCTTCAGTTTTCTCCTAATTGTTGTTTAGCAGTATTGTAACTCACACTGTCTGGATAACAGAATTTGATGCTTCATCACCTTTCCCTACTTGTACAAACTGTACACTCTGTACTTTCCTGTTCGTTCCCACTGCTTTGCGTGTTAGAAGTCTGGTGTGTGTATATATATATATTTGCATTTAAAGGTATACTTTACTTACAAATCAAAGACTATAGTCAGTTTTTACAGTTTTATATCTGGTTGTTGGTGTGGGTTGAGATTCATTTAGGGCTAGCTGATCAGCAGCATGCACATGGCAGCAGATTTAAATCTTTTCTCTTTTAAATGAGTGCTTATTCTTGTAAATTTCAATTTCATTTCTATTGAAACTTCAGGTAAAATGGCACATCACAGAAATTACATTTTTAGTCTCACTATTTTTATAACTTCTAAAAGACTGCAACAATACCAGATAGCAGATTTCCAATAAGTGTCTTGAGTATCAATTAATCTTTCATGATTTGTGTGTTTTAATAGTCTTTAGGAAATTTTGTGTAATCTTGTGTTGTAATTCCTATGATTAGAAATTGCCTGTGTACATACCTGCAGTGCTTGTTTCCATTTCCAGAGAATCAAGAATAGTTTAGGTTGGAGCAGACCTCTGGAGATTCTGTTCCAGCTTCCTGCTCAGAGCAGGTGAGCTTCTAAATAAGACCACATTGCTGAGAGCCAGATCCAGATAAGTTTTGAAAATCTCTAAGCATGGGCATTCTAAAGACTCTAGGCAGTGTGATCCATGGCTTAACTGCCCTGATTGTGGAGAGTGGTTTTCTTTATTTCAGATAGGAGTATTCCTTGTTGCAACTTATGTCCCTTGACTTTTTGTCCTTAAACCTGTAAAGAGTATGAGCTGGTGGTCTTTATTACTCCCATAATAGATACTTAAGGATGGCTACACAAAGCCCAGCTACCTCTCTTTAGTTACAGTTCTCTGCCGGACTCACCCCAATTCATCAATCTAGTGCTGGGGGGACTAAAGGTGATTGCAGTTTTTGATATTCAGGTTCCAAAGATGTTGAATAGAAGGATATAGTGATATCCTTTGAACTACTGGTTTTCCTCTTATTACTGCAACCTAGTAAGCACTTGTTCTTCATGGCATCAGTGGCACACTGCCTACTCAGGTTCAACTCCTTGTCCATCAGAAACTTCAGATGCTGTCTAAAGAGGTGCTGCATAATTGGTTGATCCCCAGCCTGCAGTGTTAGGGTTTTGCCAGGCCAGATGCTGGACTTTGTGTTTGCCTTTATTGAATATTTTGAGGCTTTTGTCAAACCTGTCTTGTAGCTAATTAAGGTTCTTGTAAACAGCAGACCTGCCCTCCAGCACATCCACTGTCCTCACCGAGTTCCCTGTTTTCTATCTCCTTTTTAAATAAGATACTTTTAAATATAGGTACTAAGGCTTATTCCTGAAGGCATTCAGGATTCGTGAGACATTGAGGATTCATCAGAATTAATTTGCCATGCAATGACATGGCACTGTGTATAGCATTTTGCCATAAATATAATTAGAAATCTTGTTCTTTATGTATGCTTTCAGGTTATAGGAGCAAACTGGTCCGGTAATTTTCTTCACTATCTTTAAGAAATCTTCTAAGATTTGCAAACTGGATTAAGTGCTAGTTTTCACTTTCAGATTCTTTGATGTGTTTCAGTAAGTGAAAAAATAATCTATCGGACCTCTATAATTGTTAGGTTTTGATCTGAAGGAATACTTTCCCCTTTGATGCTGAAATGGTATTCAGCTTAATTTCTCTGAGGAATTGTTCTTGTTCAGTTGTTGAGGTAGAGTAAGTGGGAAAAGCTTCAGGAAGTCTCAGCTGATACTCTGAAACTACATGTGGATGTAAAAGTTGAAGTAATGCTCTACAGGGGGCAGGAAAATGTGCTTAAACTCTTGGTTCCTTCTGGAGTTGTGGCCTACTGCAAATTTTGTTCTTGAATGTTGAAAGCAGTACCCTTGTCAGATATTCCAGCATTCATTTGGCCAAGAAAGCAGTAGTCTAACCTGATACTGAAATAAAATTCAGAATAGTTCAAATCATATATTTTAAATAACTCCCCCAAAAACAGCAGTATCACAGGCTACCACTTGCTTTTCGTAGCAGACCAACATTAACTGAATCATGGCAGTTGTAGGAATTCTAGAAAAGAGAACTTGTAAGTAATGTTACTGTTTTAGTAGGAGTTATTTGCTATTCAACAAAATGCCATATTCCAAATAATAAAATTACCTCATGGGATCAATGTGCAAGACCAGGTACTCTTTGTGTAGCAATATTTCTCAGTGTTTGCTCAGAATCCGTGACTTCGAAGGCCTAAATGTAACTTTTTAAGAACTAAAATGAACAATAATTATCATATTAATGAATGATATTACAGAAATTCTTATTTCTTTGGACCTCTTTCAAAATGAGGGTATTTTGCTTGCTCTATTTGGTTTGCAGTCTCAGAAAACAAAAGCCTTAAATGGTGGCATCAGTCTTGTGGATGTTATTGTCATATGCCTCCTGGGAGTGTTGCATGTTAAATTCCAAGAAGGATATATTTTGATACTTGAGGCTTTTGTTGCCCAATCTTACAACTTCTCCACGTTCACTCTGATCCTGGGTCAAGGTTTTAACTGGGTTATGACATATGCTTTTCTTTCTGGATCCTACAATGTTTTGGTTAGTCTGACTCATTTCTACTGTTTATTAGCTGTACACATGAAAGGAATCAGTACTGTAATTTTAAGGTAAATAGTGCACAGCCAAGAAGAAATTGAAACCTTTCTTAGATTATAATTTATTTATTTTGTTGAAGTACTGCAGTGGTTCTAATATTAAATATTAATTTAAGCTGTAAAAATAACTGGGCTGTGTGCAATCTTAAATGTTTTGTGTTTTCTTTTTAGGCTTTCAAAATAGACCAAAATCCTTAAAAGTATTTGTTAATCCAAGCAGCCACAAAAAAGAAGCCACACATGTTTATTATGAGCAAGTTGCACCTCTTTTTAGGCTTGCTGACATCAAAACCGATGTTACAGGTAAGTTGCTTCAAAGACATCGTCTAATCTCTCGTGAAACTAGTACTTAAGTGTGCAAGACAATTTGAATTTACTGCTAATCCTTCTTGGCTTTGACTTCAAGTACTGCATTTGGAACTGTAATATATAATACATTTTGATTTGGTCAAAAAATGTTTTGTTAAATCTGTTATTGAATAGTTTTCCTCTATGGTTATCAATACTAGTAATTTTGGTGGGTTTTTTAAAGCGTTCAATTTATAAAAAGATATTATAATGTAATGTCTGACAGTCTTTTATATGCTTGCTAAGAGTTGTTCCTGCATTCTGAAAACATGTGTCCGTAGGTACTACTTCTTTTCTGAGAGCATCTATTGGCCTGACACCATAAGAGGAGCTTATCCATAGGGCACTTTATTTCTGGATTCTGATTCAGTTTCAGGGATGACCTGGACACCTAAGTGATTAAGTTCTGTGCTGACAAGAGCAATTCTCATAAGGCATATGGACATGACTTGGTGTCAGGAGAATGTGAAGGTACAACTTTAACATTGTTGTGATGCTGCCTTCTGCTCAAAAGTGGGTTCCCTGTGGCAGGTTTGAATTTAAGGTCCCAACTTCTGGCAGAGTTCTGCTTTATGTCCTGAATTTGCTCTTTTGCTTTTTCATTTGATTTTTCTTAAAGCACTAAAATATTAATGATCTGATTATTACTTCTACCCCCTTCTGTGAAGAGACTGAAACTTATGCTGCATCAACTTTGGTCTCCAAAACGACCCAGGTTTACAGAGAAACTATATTAATATTTCATATTTCAAATATTGGGGGGTTTTATCTATAGTATTTCCCTTAGTACACTGCTAATCTTTGATAATGCATTTCATATCCACGTGAAGTGTAAACTCTGGTGCAAGACATTTTAACACCAAAAAATCTTCTCCCTATTTCTGTTGTAATTGGCTGGCAAAATAATCAGTTCCAGCTTAAGCAAATTATAAGACAGAGGGCTCATCCTCAGTTGTGCCTCAAATATCTTGTGACATCATGACTAGTTCAGGTTGCAGGCCAAAAATCATTCTAAGCAAATCTGATTTAGGCATGAGGATACGATAATGCAATGAGTGTTTGTATATGAGATTTATCTTGCTAATTTTGTTATCTGTACCTATGCATTTTTTAAATACTTAGCCCACAATTTAAAGTAAAAACAGTTGAAGATTAAAGACACATGAGTGTGAAAAATAGTCTGTGTTAGAATTCCTTAACTGATAAGGGAATGCCAGCAGCTTTGTATAAGTTTTGATTCTCACAGATGTATTTTTCACCTGCAAGGCATAGATGATAGTGTAAATAGATTAATAATAAACTGTCTTCTTAAAAATTAAACTTAGCAAACCTTAGGTAGGGATGACTGCCTTTCATATTGTTAAATTAATTATGACTTTGTTTTAAGCAATTATTTAAGCAAAACTAATTTTATTCCTTACTATTGGTTAGTGTTTCTTTTATCATTACTGTGGACAGAACCTTGTTTGTTAGACTCTGTTAAAGGCAGCATTATCATTAACCTGTCTGTGATTACATTTTAGCTGTGTAATGTCATCTGACATCCTAAAGCTGAACTTATAAACCAGATCTGTATCAATAGTCTTTTAAACTGATTAATAGAATTTCATATGAGCTATGAACGTAATTTGTAGCCATTTTAGAAGCATTTTCATAATTGAATACAAACAGTTAAATTTTTTTTTTTCTTAGAATTTTTCTTTTAAATTTCGGAAAAGAACTTCGGGTTTCAGGTAGATAAATGTTTAATGGCTTATCCTTAAAATAAGGTTATTTTGGTAATGTGTAAGTACTATTGTGCTTATTAGCTGCCTAACACTCCTCCTACGGGCAAAATGAGAAAACTACAGCTTTAAATGGAGAGACCTAAATAATTAAGAGCTATGTATTAAAAAAAGCAAAGGGGGTGTGGTGGTGGTGGGTGCTGAGTGAAAGTCCTGTCCGTTGGTACCATCTTCTAATAAAACTAAGTGCCTTGTTTCAAGTAAATTGATCAGGTTTTTTATTTCTCATGATTGTTTTGGATTTTGTGGAGTGCGCATCCCACTGTTGCTATAATATGGTCAATATTTACATACATAGTGATGTACAAAGATGTATTAGGGAGTAAAAGTTGAAGGCTTTTGTATAATTTTTATACTGAAGATAGCTTACTTTCAGTCTTCTCAAATACATATATGTAAAGCTTAAATTTTATTATGCAAAAAAATCTTAAAGCAAATTTGAACATCTGAATTGGCTTCCACTGCATAGGAAAGACTTACAGATTACTAAAAAAACCCCAAACCAATAAACTTTGACAGTGGAATGCTTGAAGACAGAGGTCTTCTCATATAATCCTATGTTTTCATAGCTGGCCCTTGCTTCTTATAAGATCAAGATTGCCTGATCTTATTCTTCATTGTAACTTCTGTTGGAATAAACTTTAATTTAGACCTTTGGAGTGGAGGTGGTCTTTCCTACTCACAGATATACAGTGGCGAAAAGGCGTGTACGTAAATGAGTGAGTTCTGAAATAGCATTTCTTTTATCCAAATATGTTTGAATTTGGGTTTTTTTTTGTTGTTGTTGAGGTTCTTTTAGTGTTATTTTTTCCCCCAAATTTACTTTTACACTAGAGAGATATTAATTTCAATAAAATTCACTGAAGTTCTTAGAGTGGATTATGGTGGTTGTTTTTTAGGGTTATTTTTGTTATATGGAATAAACAAACCTCTAAGTGTTCAGTGCAGTTAGAGGGAATTGGCAAATTTAAACTAAATCAGTACTTTAACTGCAGTTAAGGCTAAGCAATACTTAAAATCTGGCCTTTATACAACATTTTAAGCGTTTGTCAATCTTGAGTGCTGCAGCTGTGATACAGCTGTTAGGACAAGAACAGTGACCCTTCTAAAAATCCAGTTCAACAAAAGCTTGCTCCACAGTTGGGGTACCTACAAGTGCTGGCAAATACTGGTAATTTGGTTTACATGTTTTAAAAATATGTAGGTACCTTACAAAATCTTACACATCTTGACTCATTTTTCTTCATTATAATCGCAACAGACTGCTAGCTTGTCTCACTTTTCTTCCTGGTTTCGAGTTTTCTGTTTATGCATAGCTACAAGCTGGGTATTGAGACAAAACCAGTCTTCCTCATACCCGCAGTTTTAGGGCAGGGTCACAAAGGAAAAGAGTGATTAAGAACTGGCCAAATAACATTAGTTTAAACTTACTATACAGTAAGTAAACTTACTATAAGTAAGTAACTTAGAATTAAGTAATTCTAAGAAAGAAAAAATTAATATATTTTTTTCATCCAGTGTCCACACCAGTTAATCTGCACTTATCATTAGCAGTTTTAATCCTATTGACATTAGTCTGTGACATGAGTGTCAGTATTTGTACATGTCACATAAAAGTGTTCCACATTTTGAAGTGTTGAGCTAATTCTGTGTTGCTTTTTCTTTTGGTAGGGGCTGAATCCTTAGTTTGTTGTTGGCTATGGGAGATAAAGTGTTAATGGTGTTTTGGAGTATGTGTGACTGTTCAAATGAAGCACCCTGTCAGTGCCCTTCTTTCAGAATGCTATTACTTGAAACTTAACGCATACTGGAATTTAGAAGTTGGGAACAAAATGTCCTTGAAAAAGGAGGAAAAAAATTTAGTTGTGTTAGAAATAGTTGAAAAAAGCATCAAATAATATTCTTCTGATAACACTTTTGCCAAACATGTCATCTGAATCCTTCTCAAATGGGTAAAGAAGCCCTTTCTTCCTCTCATCAAAATTTATTGTGGGTTTTTTTTTTGGTTTGTTGCCTTGTGGTTTTTTGGTGTGCTCTTTTTCTTTTCCCTTCTCCCCTGAACTGGAACAGGACCACATGTTCAAACATCAAGCTTTTTTCCAGACATCAGAATTACTTTTGTGTCCCTCTGAAGGCTGCCAAGCCTGCAGGAAACTTTTTATGTGTGGTCTTTTCATGCCTGTGTTGGATGTTTTAGGTTTTTTTTGGGTTTTTTTCCCCTACTTGATCAATTTTCTGTATGTTGTCAAGAAGCTTTTCCTGGAAATTCCATTTTCCATTACTTCTTTGTCACAATGTTTGAAAATAGATGCTGTGTACCTCTTTCATTCTCTTATCAAATGTTAGTTTTCTTGGAATTATCTCTGCTGTTAAGCCTTTCAGTAGTCAGATATAATTTCCAAACTTAAGGCAGATGCAAAGAGGATGGAGTCGCCATCAATCTGGTTATCTGCCTTTATTGTTTTCTCTGTAGACAGGTCCTCTTTATCTTCATGTCCTTGTTCTTTGAGTGAATTAATTTTGTATTAGTAAATGTAACCTGCGTGCATTACATTAGGAAACCACTAGGCATGATTTCTTTTACGAAATAAAATCTTATTTACTGTACCATTTTAATGAGAATGAACTTGTAACTTTCTTAATGTCATCATGCTCATTTAAAAAGGCATGTTACCTGTTAAATAATTGTAGGTTTTTGTGGGAAGTTTCTTTCACCTTTAAGCAGTGGTAAAAAAATGGAACCTTTATGGTTTTATTGGTCAGGTTTTTCTCACAATTTACAGATAATGATAAAAGGATAGTTCCTATTGGTAAAAGCAAAACTGAGTATAATAGCCAGAATATTGCACTTTGATCTTCCAGAAGAGGTCCTGCAGGAAAGGAAATTCTGGAAATAATTCCTTAAGCTATTCTAGTGATAGGTATTTCAGTAGCAAAATGATCATTCTCTGCCTGTGATATAATCAAAATAATTCTAGGTTTCACTTAAGAATTTCCAAAACATGAGGCACTAGAACTTTGCTAAAACTGGCTGGGAGATTTTGAAGTTTTATGTTGATATACGGTTGTTTAGTGTGAAGTGCAAGAATTTTATCACTTTTAATTTTGTTTGCTTTTTTGTAAAAAAAAGTTCTATATATGCTCACTGTCTATGGATTTCTCTCTCTGTGTGTCTATATAGGGAAAGAAAGAGGTTTTCAGTTCTTGTAAGCAGCATTTGAATAGTCTGTAGAAGTTCTGTTATAACAGGTACAGATATGGAATGATTGTTTTAGACACCAAAACTAATAATTTTAATAGTGTTTAGAAACACTGGGGCAAAGCCTTGAACTATGCTAGCACCAGGGACAGGCAAGCATGAAAGATTAATGTAATTTTGCATATAATGATGCACATTCTTACACAAAAAATCCATCTGCAAGTGTCATGTCAGTCAGCAAAAATCTTTGATGGGTGGCTGCAGCTGGGTTGTCTCTTCTGGCAAAGCTGGCCTAGAAAATGCTAAATGTAGTTATGATGCTCTGTGCCATCTGCAGTATGCCAGTTTATCCTGTCTTCGCTGGCATTTACAGTACTATATAGGGTATCAGCAAACACAGAGACATCAATGTAGAGTGACAGATTCATTTCCTCCAGAGGCTATGAACTCTGGTGTATACTTGTGCCACCTTCCTCTGTGTGTTATATTCTGTTGTCGCTGGTATTTGGCTTGATTTCATACTTCCGTGTTTAACTCCTCATATTTTTGATTTAGCAATTTGCATATCCTAACACAAAGGCAATTAAATTTGATTCATACTGAAATAATTCAGTCTTAACTGAGGATATGCTTACATTTTCCTGAAGTTTAGCAACTGTGTCAGTGCTGAAACTTGCATTTTGATGCAACAAACTTCTCCTTTGATTCTCTGAATTTAAATGCATTAAATAGCCATGTGTCTGACGGCAGCTGAGTTTTAATGTGTCTTTCCTTTTTGCTAGCATAACTGTAAAACATACCTTATCGTGCTTGTAATGTGTTTAATGATTTAAATGTGTTTAATGATAATCTGATCTGAACTACTGGATGTTCCTTGTGTAAAAACTTAAAAAATACCCTAAATTTATTGAATCTTCTAATAATTAAATACTGTAATTTTCTGCAGTAACTGAATATGAAGGACATGCTCTCTCAGTACTTAAAGAATGTGAACTCCAAGCATTTGATGGGTAAGTTTTTCAGTGACAACGAATGTTAGTAAACCTTATGATGTTAGTTTTTATTTGTATTCCAAAACTATGCTAGTAAGTATTTGATGAATTATGCTGTTTCACATATATATTAAGCCTGAGAAAATCGGTTCTTATTAGATGCTTTGTTTTTTTATTGCTTACTGACAATAGGTATGTATTTTAGATTCATAAGTATTGCTAAATAAACATAAAGCTTTTGTAAATGTGCTTCATGAAAATGTCAGTGCCTGTATCTGCAAGAATGGCGCTCTATCTGTTTCACTCTCTCTATTCAAAGGGTTCCAAAGGAGAACATTTTATCTAACAGTAACTTGAACGTCTTTTCAATGATTAAAATAATTCAAACTTCTTTGAAGTTCAGTGAAAATTCTTGTCCAGTTGTTTTTAAAGACCTTGCTATGAGGATTAATCTTGAAATCTTAGTATTTTTACATTAATCATTCAATGATAAGATTCACTAATGTGAAGGAATAGTCTGGCATACTGTGGAAGTCTTACGGCATTCTTACAGTTCTTATTGGAATATGCAATGAGTCATACAAGAAGGCTTCAATAGTGTTTTACAGTCTAATCAATTGGTATTAGTTCTAGAAATTCATGGATTTAGATGAGAAAATATATCTAAAAATGTATATATGTATTCCAGATTCCAAGGATAATTTCTTTCCAATCAAGATGTGTGTTTTGAGGTGCTAGCTCAGGAACCAGTTAATGCTGGGAAGCAGATATGAAGAAAGAGAAGGAAAAGCCTTCTTTTTCTTCATGCACAAACCACTTCTACTCTGAGTCTTACTGAAGTTGTTTCATCTTTGATCATTGAGTAGAGTTACTGAAGTACTTCCCCTGTAAGACTTCTCTCCAGTAGCCAGAACTTTGGGCAAATAGGAACAGAAGAAGCTGGAAGAATAATGTTTAAGTCAATGTACTGCTAGGATTTCTGAGGTGAAAAGATCCCTGTCCTTTCTAAGTTAGCTAAATAAGTGTTGTTTGTTTGTTTTCCTTCCTCTTTTTTTTTTTTTGTCATGTGGAAATTAAGTAGCTTTTATTATTGGAGGTTACAAGCAAAAATGAAATTTCTGAAGTGTTTGAGAAATGAGTTTTATGACTCCCCACATAGCTTGGCCTCCATCTATGTACTCTTTCAATGAACACAATACAGCATTAATACCTATTAAATAGCTAATTTGAGATACTTTTTGATTTGAGATCATAGTGAAGATGACTTGCAAGGGTAACTCTTTATACTGATGTACCAAGAGATATCTAAATTTTTATTTTCAAGTAAAATCTACAGAGAGCGATAGGATGAAGTCAGCATTCATATTATGCTGAAGAACTGATACTTTGAAAAAGAAAGCTGCAAAACATCACTAGTCTCTCTCTTCTTCATTATCTTTAGAGTAATTCTTAAGAGCAGGAAGACTATCTGAAGTTGGGATTTTCTTTTTCAAATTGCTTAAAGGCTTATGGTGTACTTTTGGTTATGCACCTGTGAAGTCCTTTGTGACTTCCCCATTGCTGTCTAGCCTAAGAATTTTTGCTGTAGATATAAATATCTTATAGGCCCCCCAAATTCCCTCAGTGTTTCCCAAATTAAATTTTAATGTCAATTTTGATGTATTGAAAATTAAACCTGAAAATTTATGGGATCTAGTTTGAATTGAGAATGAACTCCACAACAATGAAATTGTCCTACTGATGAAAAAAAAAACAGGCAACAACAAAAAAATCTAACAACCACCTGCCATCTTGTCACAGTTTCCATTAGCTTTTGAAAGATATTATTTGTTCTTTGAGAAGTGTTGCTTGTGACTTGGCAGGCTTCAATTCTTCCCTGCTTTACCCTGGCTTCCTATCTGGGTTTGTTCAAGTTGAATACTGTGTCACTTAGTTCCCTGTTTAGAAAATAGAATAGCACTTCTCAACCTTTTTAGATGTGGAAGGCATTGTATGTGGTGGTAAGAGGTAAGGTAGTTTTTTTGCTGTTTTTATATGGCAGAGTTAATGTAGAACTGATCTGCCTTGCCCAAGCTTGGAAGCAAGGTAGGTGAGGACTGAAGGCCATGTGAATAGTGTATTTGTGAACCTTTGTCTTATGGTAGACTGACAGCTAGACAGATGTTCCTTCCTCTAAGGAGCCTTCTCCAAGGTCTTAGTCAAATCTGTTTGCTCGGACTTTCTACTCCTTGTCTATAGCAGGTTCTCCCTGATTAGCTTTTGAATCCCTGGTGGTATCTCTGTTTTCAGTTAAAAAAGGCAACTCTTGATTATTGCTAAATTAATAAAAATTAAAGTTAGCAGCAATTTTATTCTATTCTTTAAACTCTTCATCTATTTTCAATAACAACAAACACAGCCTCCCAAACACAGAAGGTAATATATTTTCAAAAGTTTCAATAGCAAGAGGACAATCCACCTAAGTCCTTCCAGGTGTGCAGTATATCAGACTACAAAGATTAACTGGTTTTGCTGCTGTGGAAGGTAACTTTTAAGCCTAGGAATAAACCAATCTAAACAAAAATGAGACAAAAGACAGGAGATGACTGTGAGCTGGAAGAAAATGTGCTCCAAACTTCCTATATACATTTTTTTTTTTTTATGTGGGCGGTGTTTAGACAGATAGAGGAAACATTCCTAATAATACAGAAATTAAAAATAGCCAGGAAATAATAATACAAGCTGAAGAAAACTGCTAAAGGAGCTAATTTAATTTAAACATTTAGTAATGTAGTGAGAACTTGCATATGAAGAGCTTACCAGTTTTATCTGGTTATTTGACATAGTTTCAGAACTGAATTCATATAGACATGAAAAAAATATATCTTAAGTGCCACCTAAAGTCAATCTTGTATTGTAAATGCTTGGAGTGTACTATTACTATTTTTATCATTAAAATGTGTTTATCTTAAAAAGATATAACTTTCAAACACTGGTGATTTGGAGAATCACTTTAACAGTTACTTAGATAAACAAAAACAGAAAAAAAGAAAGATGTTTGCTGTAACAGAGCTTTTACAGACAAATGCATTCCTCTCCATAGCCACAGCAGGTGGGAGTTTAATTACGTGCTCCAGAAGCAGTGATTAAGTACCTTGATGCAAAGGATTGCTGGCACTAGGGTTTTATACCTTGCTAAATCCCTCAACTGCCTGCGTAGTGTGTGGAAATAGCTGTTTTCAAGTATTTTTATTTTTATTGGACTATTTGGTGAGTTGTTATAAGGTCATTTAGAAAGCATTGGAATGCTTAGCTGGATCAGCAATGCAAGATTTAAAAGAACTTTTCCATTGAGGCACTTGAGCATGTGCTTAACTCAGTTCACATGCACTATGTGTGATAAGGTAAGAAATATGTTCTAAGTTGTTAAATATACTTACTCCTACTGAGATAGAAGAAAGCAGAAATAAGGATGCTTTTATCTTGTTAGTTAACGTTCGCTGATCTGACAGTGAAGCTCTATCTTATTCTTTAAAAATGTTTTTTAGCTATTTGAAGTATCATTATGTGCATGGTGTGTGATAGCTGCCTTCCACTTGTTTGCTCAGCTCTGGCAGAGTTTATTTTGAACTGGTTAGCATTTTTGTTTCATAATAGGGTTGTTTGTGTCGGTGGAGATGGATCTGTCAGTGAAGTTGCTCATGGTCTGCTACTTAAAGCCCAGATAGATGCTGGAAAAGACACAGACTATATACCAACACCTGTTAGAGCACCAGTTCCTCTTGGAGTAATACCAGCAGGTGAGACTGAAAGGTACTGTTACATTTTGTAAATCTTTTGTTTTAAATCCCTCTGGCATGTTTACAGTTTTGGCTACTAGAGGCTGTTCGTGGTGCTAAAGTTTCAGTTACTTAAGGGAGCTATTGAATAACTGTCCTAAATTAGTGATTTAGATTGATTACAAATGACTAGGTTTTAAGTCATTATGATAATTTATAGTAATGGCACAGATGAGCTTTTTGCCTAAAGGAAAAAGCTCAGGATGAAGTAAACTAAAATAATTTTCAGCTGATCCATGCAAAGATCAAGTTTTGCCCCTGTTTGCTGCCAGAAATGGTACCAAACAAAAACTCTCTAGAATTTTCTTAATATAAGTCATGTTGCTTTCCTTTTCTCTCCAGTTTTCTTGGCAGGATTCTCAGTTGGATTCATGCTTAAGGTCTATTTTTAAATGGTGTCCTAGGAATACATTTTGTGGATTACAGTTTTAAAAAAAACAAAACTGCACACGAAACAGCTTTGTCTTCTCCTCCAGACCTGAAAATGTATGCATCTCTTTAAATCCTGTTGGTACTTTATTAACTTACACTTGCAATCTTGTGGTGTGGTTTCTTTGTTTGGGGATTGGGGGGGGGGGTTATGTGTATGTGTCCCTTCTCCTCACAATTTTCTTATTTGTCCTTCTTAGGGTGTGACTAAGGCCAGGCAGGGATGCTTAGCTAGAATTAGTACAGGTAGGTTGATTCTGGACTGGTATAGGAACCACTTCTCTTTAAAAGAAAAGGGATAGTTTTACATGGATGCTACCTTCTGGTGTGGATGTTAATGCGACTACTTAATGTGATTTCTCAGATGTTTTCAATTAGTAAGGAAAAAATTCCCTCAGCCACGTAAACAGCAAATTGTTGTTTTCAGTTTTCTGTCAAAAAAAGAGCAAGTCAGTTCCCAATGGAGCAAGCAGGTTTTTAAGTGCTTTGACTTGCTTTGCACTTCTAAAGAGTAGCATTAAGACAGGGACCAGTTTCTTTCAAATATGCAAGATTACACTAGCTTTTTCAAGTTGAGGACCCCTTGGAAATGTATTGGTGAAAGATACAGTAATCTTGAAGACATGAAGCAAATGAGTATTAGTACAGCAGTTGAACCATCACTTATGTTCAGTTGCTGTGAATATCTTGATAGTGCTGAGATGGAATCTCCAGCACTGACCCTGTGCTGTTTGGATGTGCTAAGGTCACTATGCCTCATCATAGAATCATAGAATAGTTAGGATTGGAAAGGACCTTAAGATCATCCAGTTCCAACCCTCCTGCCATGGGCAGGGACTCCTCACAGTAAATTATGCCACCCAAGGCTTCATCCAACCTGGCCTTGAATCATTAGGACTTACTCTCTCTAGTTTAAGACAAGTATGCCATTATCAAAAAGGATTTGTGAATATAAAAGAATACTGTATAGCTTCTTACACAGAATGCCATAGACTTTGTTAAAAGAGAGAGTGAGAACAATTTATGAGAAACTCCTTTACAAGTTCTTAAAAAATAATCTATAATTTATTTTATTTCCATATTACTGACATACAAAAAAAGTAATCAGTTAGGAAAATGGGTAAGTATACTTGTGCACATGATGAAGATGGATCTCAGTGGTCAATTAATCATCTTGCCTGCCCAGAAATCCATTGTACCAAATTATTAGGAGTAAAAATAGCTGAGTGAAAATAGAAGCTTTATTACAGGATTGAACTCTGGTCATAGCCTCTATTATAAGCAGTGAAGACAACATTTTGAAGTTTCAGCCAACTTGATGGGAAGGAGCTGCTCTTGGAACAGTTTACCTCCTGAAGAGAAAGGTCCAGAGGGGAGTGTGTTTTTACTTCAATACTCTACTGAGCTCCCTTATTCTGGCCCAAATCAAATGGATGAGATGTGGGGAAGCCTGCAGTGGCACTGCTGGCCATTAGCAAAAGCGTGTGTTGCTATGGGAACTACTACTAAGGAGCTGTGTGGTGGGGGAATGGGAGGAAGGGGAGGGGGAACTGGAAGAACATTAAAAAAGCTATCCAGTTGTTACAGAACAAGAGACAATCTTTATCTGATGGCTGTGAACCTTTTGGTCCTAAATGGTTCATTTAAATAAATTCATGATTTCCAGTTAATTCAGCAAAATAAAATATTACTGAGGGACTGTCAGTTTCTGTGATATTTCAGGCAAAGAACCAAAATATTCGTGCAGTTTTCATCAGAATTTTAGCTACGCTTGACTAGGAAGTCATTACATCACATTTATCTGTTTGGATGGGGGAGACATTAACAGCCTTATGAATATTCATGTTGTCTGGTTAATTAAGTTAATTGTACTGCAGAAGTGCTTGCACTTCCAAGGACAATTTTTTTCTATACAATTTCTGGATTGTACCTTCATCAGTCATGCTTTACATGACCTGCAGATACTTTGTCCTTAGTGTGATGCTTCTGCACATTTTGTAGGAAGGAGGTTGTTGGGAATTGTTGTAATGTCAGGAAAATGGGTTCATATTTTGAACAGAATTGTATTTTTTGAATAATCTTCTTTGTTTCTGTTTAAAAAAAAATGCTGGTGACAGAGAAGCTGGAGTTGCATGGATGAAACCTTTTTCCTGTAAAGTGAATCGTTGGAGCGAGATCTAAAAATGTGACTTAGTAACCTGTCAGGGGGGTGCATGCCCATACATGAGCATCACAGAGGTTATTAGTCTCCAAGTAACATGATAGTGTTTGGGGAAACCATCTTGTTATTGGTAAATAATATTCAGAGCTTACATAGAGGAGAAAAAGATTACTTGGGAAAATGAATAATATCATTAAAACCATTATTTTGGAGTCACCACTTAAATCAGCAAAGCTTGTATTAGAATGTTTGTTGTATGATAACTTCCATTGTTTTCACTCTATTTATAAGCTTGGTGGCTGTTGGTTTGTTTTGTTGTTTGGTGGGATGTTTTTGGGAGGGGTGTTGGTGGTTTTGGTTTTGTTTTTTGATGACGTTCTGCTTGCATAGGAGCTAGGCAATGAGAGACATTGAATTATTACTGGGATCATAATGCTGTTGTACTAAGAGTTTTATGTAGGGAATACTTGCTATTGCAAAACTATGCTTGTTCTAGGGCTAGACCTTCAACTCGTGGAAAGGTGGATGTAGCACTTAGGCTTTTGAACACAGACATCACTTCGTTTATATTCCCAGGAGTCATGAAGGGGTGGGGTTTTGCCGTGTTTAGTTCTGCAAATGTTAATGAGCTCCACAGATTTAAGAGAAGGATGCAATTACTTGTGTCTACCCTGTTTAGTAGGAATGAGATTTAACTCTCATTAAAGTCAGTATGAAGCTTGATATTGACTTCAGCCATGGTCATTTGTTATCTTGCTGCCATCTGTATCGATAAATTTCTCTTACTTAAACAAGAAAATGCAGTTTTAACACATACCAGCCTGATCTTCAGAAGTACAGAAAAGCCTTGTGCTCTTTTCTTAGCTTGATCTGCAGTGACAAGGAAAAAAGAATAAATATTTATTTTTATATATATTTTTATGTATATATAAACTTAAATAGCTATTTTATATATATGATTATATATATTTTTATATATATAAATTTATACATATACGTTGTTTTTCAAAACAACAACTTTCCTATTGTCAGTTTACAGGAAATACATGAAGTTTTCATGAGCTGTAAAGATCTGCTGCTTGTGTGTCTGATTTCCTTTGTTTGGGAGAGGTTACCTGTAAGAGTTGATAAGAGTTGCAGAATATTGATCAAAGAAAACAAAAGAGTACTTTTGAACTACTACTTTAGCTAGCTTCACTGGCTAAGCAGAATTAGTTAGATCTAGATGTTAAATCTCATAAGTAATTCAAACATGAAATTCTGTTGGGCAGGTACTTGTATTATTTTGTGAAGAACTGCTATTTAGGTCAAACCTAATTTTCATGTCCCCAAATTTTCCATATAGAACTGTATTTTATGTTCCTTGAATTGAAAACCTCACTATTTTGTATGGTAAATGGTATGTAGAGCTACTATTTTGTATGGTAAATGGTATGTAGAGCTACAATTTTGCCTTTTTTATGGGTATTGTGCAGAAATGAAAGTTCAAATTGCTTTTAGTTGAGTTGTTTGGTATAAATTATTGAGATTGTGATATTCTTAATAAACTGGACTTCCTGTAAGTGTATCTAGAGAGACTTCTTTTGGGAGGAAAAAAGCTTTTAGCTTTAGCTTTTGAAGTTGCAGTTTATTATTCTCTTAAAGCACTTCATAATCCCAGTTTGCTGGATTTTAACACTTTTATAGGAAAAGGAGGAAGAAATTAAAGTATATTAACCTAGAATAAAACTGTATGTAACCTGATTTCTTCCATGTACCACTGGAAATGTAATCTTCAGGGAATGTTTTATATCTGTAATCTTGACAGATGTACCTCACTTGTTTCCTTTACATAGTAGGAACCCTGAGAGCCTTACTCAGAGCTATTCTCTCTGATGATATGAAGGTTTCCCATGAGTTTCTGAATATTCAGAATTACTTTTGGAGGCTGAGAAGCATTGAGAATGTAACAGGTGCTCTGTGAGATACTGACATACATTTCCCAGTTATTCTTTCACTATTGTTTCTAAGAAACTAAAATGTAGCCTCCAAGAGGCATAGCAGCTGCCTTAGACTAGATCTAGTAGAAATTTGTCTGGGAAACGTACTGGCTGAGTATTACATTATTTTTACAACCTAAAAATCTTTCCCAAATTTATCTTATTAGATAATCTGCCTTCTAGTACAGTTCCTCGGTAGAGCATGTAAGTAGAGAAGAAGTGATTTTTAAGGAGCTAGTTAAAAAAAACCCAACCCTCCAACACATCAATTTTTGCAACTCCCCCTTGGTCTTTATAACATTTATGAATGAATTTGCAGAGATGATTTTTATAGACCTCTGGGAGTTTAAATGGTTTTAATTTGTACTATTCCGCATTTCTGCTATTATCAAGACTAAGGCTTTCTTATTTTGCAAATGCAGTAAATGTCTTAGTTTCTTAACTCAAAAGATGTTGTGTATATTTTTTCCTGTATTTCAGCATCTGTCATTTTTACAGTAGTTTGTTTTCACTTTTACAGGTACTACTAATATTTTGGCTTATACTCTCCATGGTATTAAGCATGCAGTGACTGCAGCGTTGCATATTATAATGGGTAAATATTTATACATATATTATTAATTTTTCAATAATAAAGCAGCATTTAGAATGCCATGAGTTTTTTAATAAAGATACAGCATTATGCTGTATCACTGAAAACTATATTTTTAAATGCAAATGATTCTATCTTGGTTTGTAGTGTACTGGAACTTTGTCTATAGTTCAGTAATAAGGATTGTGGACCTCATCTCCTGGTAACTAAAATCTGCCATGGAATAATGTCTGATTTTGGCATTCATACGCTCTTACTGATGTTATTTTAATGCAAAAAGTAACCTTTTCCAGACTCTGTGTGTGTTGTTATGCAATGATATGTTGCATAATCACTTGATTATATTGCCTTAATGTACCAGCTGAAGACAATAAGAAAATACACAATTCTCTCGAGGAAGTTGTTAGGACTGGGGTTTTCAGGAAAGTATCATTCATCTTTTTAGCTCTATGTGTATTTCTTTAAAATACTAAGTGTCTATAAGAAAGCTTTAGTAATAGAAAAAGAATTGCATCACTGGCCATTTGGTCTGCACAATTAATAGCTTTCTGAATGTCAAAATGTAATTATGCTAAAAGGAAAAATGAAGTTACTTGTGCAAACCTCATTTTCAGGTCTTAGGAAATAGCAAATACTTCATTGAGCAACATTAACATTCCTCTCAAAGCAAATAAAAGAATTCCAAATGAAAGAAGAGAAAAATGGGGAGGGTCCATCTTGAGTCAGCAGTGGAGGAGCCTTTGCTCTGTCTCTTAGATGGTGATATACAAGCCTTTTAAGTAAAATGTAAACCTGTCCTTTTTAATCAGAGAAAATCAATCTAATGGAAACTACCCAGGTTCTATTACAGAAGAAATGTATGTACCCTACCTTGAGCAGAATTAGATGTGTAAATTCTGTAACTGTAAACATTAATACATGTAAACCTTCTCATATCTTTCTAAGTTCCTATATCTCCCATGGTACACTGCTTGGCCATTACAAATTTTTGGTGAAATGATTGCAAATATTTCTGTAGAAATATTATATTTTGTTTGATATTGATTGTTGAAATTCTGAATAGAATTAAGCGTCAGGTCCTTTGCAGTGTGATGAAGTATACGTTGAAAAAGTTTGAAAATTCATTTTGAAGCAGCTGAACTTTGTTCTCTGAAATGACTGCTTTATCTGTATCTAGACTGATTCTGGTTTCTATTAGTAAAATCTGAATTCCTAAAGAGAGAAAAGTCTGGAGTATTCTTTTGTGGCTAAATTAGGTGAAAAGGAAATTATAAGTTGTATTTTGTTTGAAATACCAATGCAATTTCTCATTTCTGATCCTTATCTTTAATACTTTAGGACACATTCAACCAGTAGATGTCTGTACTTTCAGTACGCCAACCAAGCTGTTGCGGTTTGGATTCTCAGCTATGTTTGGTTTTGGTGCAAGGACTTTGGCTTTGGCTGAGAAACACCGTTGGATGCCCTCCAATCAACGGAAGGATTTTGCTTTTATCAAAACACTGGCAGATCTCAAGTATGCCACGAGCTGTTATTTTTCTAGCATTTCTCATTTTCTTGAGGAAAATGTAATAATTAATGTGGTAAGAATATAGACAGCAGTAGTTTAGCTGTCTTAATTGCAAACAGATTTAACTCAGATGTGATGTATAACCCTCTTACAAATTAGAGAGGAGATAAATTCTGCATATTCAGCATCTTGCTAAAGTCATCTTAACTTGGATAAAAGTCTGTCTAGCACTCAGAATATTGGTTGTCATGTTAGTAACTATTAATACTTTTCTAGGCCAGAGGAATGTGAATTATCGTTTCTACCTCTACAAGTTCCTCAGGAAGACTCTCATGAGAATGGCAAGTAAGTAAAACAGAGTCAAACAATTCCAAAGCTACAAAAGTGTGTCTTTGAAGATGAAATTGTACAAATTCTTAGTTCTGTTCAAATTCGATCATCAGGTAAAATAACCTTAAAAAAACACACAAAGCTTTTTCTGAACTGCAGGCTCCTACACTTTGTAAAATGTTCTCTATAGAAAGTCTTCCAGTCAGTATTACTGTTTTTTTCAGTTCCATTAATATCACTCTTTTCTAAAGTACATGTTGTTCAAATGTGCTAAAAAGACTTTAAATTATTTTACCTATATTTTTTCACTCTTTTAGAAAGAAGAGGGAGAAAATTAAAAAGAAGGGTGAGTTTTTGCTTTTATTGTTATTTAAAAGTAAACTGTGGCTGTTTAAACTGGAGTAATATTGAATTACTCTGTTATATTTAGGTAGCAAGGATCAATGGCACAAGATTCAGGGTCACTTCCTGAATGTGAGCATTATGGCAATCCCTTGCCTGTGTTCAATGGCACCAAGAGGCTTGGCACCTAATACGAGGTCAGTAGGGGTTTAGAGAATTAGTCATGTCTATAAATTCTGACATCTTACCTTAAGACCTTGGCTTTTCTGAGAATACAGGCCTGTATTTAGGTAGTCTGTGTCCCCTCTGGAATGGGGGGAGGGAGCATGAACTACAGCAGACTCTATAATCCCAGGAATTGTAATCAGTTTTTGGATCAGGCAAATAAGGTCAAGCAGTCTACTAATTGCTGTGATTAAATTAGTTGGCAAGTCTGACTTGAGTAGTAGTCATGGAGCAGTCATCTGTCATAGGATTTGGCTATATGTAGAAACTTCATTCTTTATTTTTTCCAAATATAAAGGTGCCTGTCATCTTCTGCGTTAGAGCCAGCAGAAATTAAATAGGAATCTTTCTCCTGGTATGAAGAACTGAAATTCACACTTGTCATGTTGTATTTTTTATTTCCCCTGAATGTGGGAAACGGTGTTTCTATGTGTAAGATTTTGGGAAACAAAAGAGTTGTGTAATCTGGTTGTCGACATTTTGCCATTAGCTCATTGTAGAGAGTATTCTTTGTGGTGATCAAAACAGTTATCCAGGTGATAAATATTTGTACTTGATATATCCAGTTGACCATTAAACAGAATAGCAAGTATGAACTTTGAAGTTATAAATGAAATATAACATGCTCCTGCAAAATGAATGCAGAAATCTATATTTTTATATATGTGTGTGTATCTATTAAAAAACAAAAAGCCCAAAACACTCAGCCAGGTTGCTGAAATGAATCTGGTTTGTTTCATTTGACCATCATCAGGTGAAAATAGATGTGCTTTAAAAATGATCAGGTATTTTTCTCCACAAATACTGGCTGATCTGGTAGAATTTGGTGTCCTAGAAGCAATGTAGATACAAGTGGTTTTGATGAAACTCCTATTGAGAAGTTTTCTTTGCTACAGGCATCCTGCTAAGCCTCAAGACAGTACTCTGATGCTATTCCCTCCTAGTAACTTTCTTTGTTCAGCATTTAGTATATCACCTACCAGTCAGTAGAAACTGGTTCTTTTATTACATACTTGTCAGTCAGTAGAAACTGATGAGAAACTGATTCTTTTTCTTGTCAAACCCAACCATTTCACCTGTGCTAGGTGGCCCTGCCTTGACAGGGGGGTTGGACTGTATGATCTCCAGAGGTTCCTTCCAACCCTAATAATTCTGTGAAACCTTTCTTTTTAGCTTTACCTTCTCTTTCCGTCTCTTCTGGCACCTGTTTCTTGGTGACAGGGAATTTTATGACAACTCCATGCAGTTATTGCAGGTTTGACCGAGCCTGTTTCTCCCACAGTGTAGTTGCTCAGTGGATTCCCCTTTTTTGCTCTCAGTGGATTATTTTTCCACTCTCTCTCTAAAAAAATAATCTTAGACGTGTAGTCAGCCGGTGGGGTAGGAAGAGTAGACTCTTCAGACTGGTGCTTCACTTCTCGTAGTGAGTAGCATCTTGAATGTTGCACTAATTGTTAAGAGACTCAAGACCCATTATGGAAGCATCAGCTAAACTCAGCTAGGGTTCTCCACTCTGTGCTATTTTCTCCAAGAGGAAAACTTTTTGCTGTGTGAAGGCATTTGAAGTGGAATGAAAGCTCTGCCTGCTGCCTATAACTCTAGTTAACACTAGTCTAAATTTGCAGAAACATTTCAAGGTATGTTTAACTGTCTGCACTATGTAAGCCATGTGGGACATTTGTTTCTTACAGCATAGGTGTTGTGCTTTGCTGCAGGTTGGACTTGCAAAAGAATTAGTGACAGTTTTTAGTCACCTCCTGAAGATAAAACACCATAGTGCCAAATGCATTGCCTGGTAGTGTCCTGTGCCCGTCTATTGCAACAAATATGATAAGGAGGCAACTTTTTCAATTACACCATCACTGTTTTCTAAATCAGCAAAGTAATGCTGTGCCCGGTGACTGATTCCATAGTTATGTAAAACCTATCTTCCTGGATCTTGCTGTGTCATAGTCTGAGAACATTCCTGATGCAGTTGCTCAATGGAGAGAGGTCTGTGGTGGTAGGCTGGCAGCATTATTTTTTAACATATTCCTAACACATTTTCCAAGCATACATGCTGAATGAATAAATAAATATATGTATGCATGCATATTCAGAAGAGATGAAATACCTCTTCTCTTTACAGAACACAATCTCAGCAGTGATTGTTGTGTTCATTAGATGCTCTTGTTGAACATTGATTTGTCTCTATAAATTACAAGGGACTTAGGCATGATTGCATTGGGATTCAGGTTGTTAGCTTCTGAGATAAAGTACACTTGCATTAAGGAATCTGTGAATTCTTACTAGCTCATTGTCTGACCCAGATTCTCAAAAGTGCTAAAATATCAGCGGTGACTGGATGCCTAGGACCGTTGAGTCTGCAGTGTAGGGTCTCCTCTTGGTTAAATTCTAGTATGTGACTGTTATATCTTGTGCAAAATTCTCTTAGTTATAACTTTTATGTGAAATGTGTAAGTAGAACTGTGCTGAGAACTGCTAACAGTTTGAATAGTGGCATAGTTGAAGATCAGGATCTTTGTTAGGGCAGCATGAGTTTTAATGGAGGAGGTGAATGAACCCGTATGCAGTGGGCTGTGTGATGGGGATGGGCTTGCATGTGTAATGGGAATGGCTTCATGGTAAAGCTCTGTTTCATAACATTTATGGTAACCATTCAACTTTGCTGGAGAGAAAAGTGAAAAGATGAATTTGTGATCCCCAGTGTTTAAAACCACCTTTTGAGGATAAAATAAGGGGTGGTAAATGATGTATTAGGGTCAATAAATTAAGGGTATTGATATTATTACAGTGTATGTTATAAATATATAGATACTATATTACGTTAATTGCATAGCTTACATTGATCTAGAGGGGGTGGCAAAAGATTTGAAAAACATTGAGACTGATTAACCTATTAAACTTCTGAATTAAAGAGTTTTCTTCTGGGACATAAATTGGTTTGCTTTTCAGGTTGAATAATGGAAGCATGGCTCTTATTGTTGTACAAAATACTTCTCGAACAGAGTTTATAAAACATCTCAAAAGATACGCCAGCGTAAAAAACCAGGTACTGTTAATTTCTTTCTGGGGATTATAAAAAGAACAGTTAATCGTGAAGATAGACATGCTGCAAGAGTTAATGTTAGCATCCTCATAAGGAGACTTAGCTTCCTGTCAGAATACATTAGCCCCCTTTTTATCTGTGTGGGTTTTTTGTTGGATTTTTTTCTTTTTAAATCACTGGACTAATACCGATTAGCCTATTTCAGCCCATCTGTTGTGGTTTAAATTGTATTTATGTTGTACCATAGTTTTATGGGTGTAAAGCCCTTTCACCAGAATAAAGGAAATGCATGCTGTGTTCAAGTTTTGTATAGTACAGAGATCAAGGATGCAGACTGGGGGAGGCATCATGCAACTCTTTCTTTGCCAGGAACAGGTAAAGGTCATAATTTCAGTAGATCACTGCATGCTATGCTGGTAGCAGTGGATTAAGACCATTTTTAACAGTAAACATTCCATTCAGTTATGAATGTTGGCATAAACTGCATTTTAATATTGTGATCACTATTCTGCCTATGAAGAGAAAAAGGAAGCATCCAAACACAGTATCTTATTGCTGTCCTTAAGACCTGGTGTACAGCCTTAGCACACTTGTACTGGTTCAGATGCTTCAGGATTATTCCCTTTTACAATCTGGAGTTAAGTGTTTCCATTTACTTGAGACAAAAATCTAAGGTTTATGTTTGAATTCATCAACAAACACAGAGTTTGGGGAGAGGTGGATGGCAACTTCATGTGACAACACCAATAGCTGCATTTAGGAAACAGTTCATACTTTCTGGTTATGCTTTTGGAGGAAGAATTTCCTTTTTTCTCTGCCTTTTGTAATTAGAAAATAGCTAAGGAGATGTGGACCCTCCTTTAAACTGAAGATGACCATTTACTAGAATTCTAACTAGCCTTGTTTAAGACAGGAATACGGATAATGAAGAATGGAACACAGGAAAAGATCTACTTTAGCTTTTCACATCTTCTGAAAGCATGTGCTATTTTACTATGTGCAAAATGTACCCCCTCACCTACAGATTGATAAAGTCTGATATAGGAATGCAAATGGAACACTACCACTTTTTCTGAGGCATTATTTAGGATAAAAATAGCATGTTAATCTATAAATGCTAGCTGGAATACATAATGCCTCATGTGGTCAAAGCTGGAGTTAAGCATTTCCATTTACTTAAGTCCAGAAAGAAGAAAAGGCAAGCTTTCTAATTTCAAGTAATCCAGTTTGTCGCTAAGATACCACCTGTATCTTTCATCTTCATTTAATATGTATCTGTGTTTGGTTTAGTTCAATTTTCCCTTTGTTGAGACCTACGCAGTTCAAGAAGTAAAAGTACAACCACAGGTTAAAAGTGGGCTTGATGCCAAAGAAAATACGTATTTGAATGCTGTTTCTGCAGAACAAAACTACCCTTGGAATATAGATGGAGACTTAATGAAAGAGTCATCACAAATTCATGTTCGGTAAGGCTAAGTATTACGTTTATGGACTGTATACATGTAACAGATTAGTACTGTAATCTTGTATGTAGACATTTTACATATTTATATAATAAGGATGACACTAAAATTAGTTGGTGTAAATTCTGTAAGAGTAGTACTGTTGTGCACTGCACGGTTTCCCTTTTGCTATTGTTTTGGCCTCTGCCCTGTTGTCTCATGCCTGTTGTTGGAAAGGTTTATTAGAACCCACCTGGCCTCTCCTTTCTGGTGCTTCATTGGCTTCCAGCTCCACTTCTTTCTGCCACATACTTTACCCTTCTTAGAAAAGAACAGATGGATATAAAGGTCTGTGACTCCTAGAAGCTTATTTATGGGGATAAGGATTCCTGCTTGGAAAGCAGTGTGTGTAAGGTTAATAAAAATGTGTCATTGCTCAATTGTGGAAAAATTAGTGCTGCTTGAGAATAGTCTTCTCCATATCTAGAATCTAAAACAGACACTATGAATACATAGGGAACTAGGAGGATTATCAGAGGAATTAAATGGGTGGTGGCTCATTCTGCTGCAATGCCCATAGGATTAGCTGGGGGCACAGAGCTCAGCGTAACAGCCTGGTATGCAAAATAAAAAGCAGATCATGTTACAGAATATGTAATAAACACTTCTGAAGATGACCTTATAAGAATTGTCAAAATGCAGTTCACTTGATTTTATTCTGTGCAGCAGATCCCTTCACATTTATTCTCCGTACCCTTAGCCCCCAAAAGTGGCACTCCCATCACAAGAATTAACGAAATTGATAATGTTTGACTTCCTCACTTCACAGGCTGCATCCTCAGCTTATTAATCTTTATGGAGTCAACACTGATGACCTGGAAAGTTCCCAAGCAACGTGCAATTGCATATAGAAGGGACAGACTTCAAGTTCTGCATTAAAGCATCCTATTCACACTTATATACACAGCTTTACAAGGTCCCAGTCACTCACTGAATTCAGCTGTTGTAGCAGAAGCTTAACTGGGATGATTGTAATATTTCTGGTTTTAATTTTTATCAAGTTTCATATTTTTAACAGGTTGTATTTATCTATAAGGAAACTGTTAACGAGAAAAAAAACTGGTCATATTGGTCTATTTTAAAATTTAGGGTTGAGAAGTGCCCATTAGAATATATTTTTTTCCTTTAAAATAATCTTAGATTTTGTAATAAATTTCATGTGAGGTACTTTTAAGTCTGCTGCTGCTATTCATGTTGTCAGGTAACTCAGTTCAAATAGAGCTGGGGAATGGATGTATGGTACCAGCGCCTGCTGAGGAACAGTGTCAAAATATAGATTTGTTTATATTTTTAAATTGAGTACTTCCATTTCTAGTTAGAATTTTTAACGTTGCCTTAATGTATTTGCTTTCAAGTAGTTTCTAGTCAAACAGTAATACAAAAGAATATGCTCGTATCTTATATGGCTTTTCACTTATTGAAATATATTTTGAAGACTGCTCATTGTACAAACTAAATATTTTATTTTCTCTAGAACCAAAATGATATTCAGCATAGGGTGTTGTTTTTTTTTTTTGCTGCTGCTGTTGAGAATAAAGTTATGATAAACAGCTTAAGAGTTGACTTAAACTTTTATAATTTCCTTATATGGCATAAATAATTTTTATGGGGTTTGTAACTTATTAAATATTTAATACAATTATTTGAGATGCCAGTAACTTCAGATGATACTCTTCCTGGGAACTGGATTTCTGTAAGATTACAGGAAGTAGCATATGAATAAGTAAGTCTGTCTGCTGCACCAGTGGGATAACAAACATTTCCCTGCTCACTTTTCTACAAATTGTTCAGAAGGCAGATGACAATGGTATGAAAGCTGCATTGTCGGGCCAAGAATGAGTTGCTTTAAGCTCTTTTTTCAGTCAGCAGTCAACTATAATGTGAAAACCAGTCCTTTAGGATTGTTAAATCAAGGGACTAAGCCTTTACCTGGGACCTATAGCTATTTTATTTGATTTCAAATACTACTTGTGAAAAATTCTTACCTCTGATAGATATGTAAGACAAAGTCTGCAAGATGGTTTTGTGAGCCTCCCAAGAGCAAGCTGTTACTTGTTGGAAATCTCATGCTGTTTCTGTGGACAAACCTGGCCAATAGTAAGAGCCAGATTCATAGACAATCGAATGCTTATTTCATAGGTAATTATATTATAGGATTCTTATACCTAGTTCTCCTTTTTGCATGAACGTTAGCAGCTCCAGAGTAGGATCAAGAGTCATGGCATCCTTTTGGGCTTGACCTGGCAGGTCCAGCATTGAGATCAGATCTGGTTACAGGGTTTCATCACGTCTGGCAATAAAACCTCCAAGGATGGAGATGACAATGTCTCTGCTCCCCTGTTCTGATGACTGTCTGTCCTTGGGGGGGAAAGTGGTTTCCCTCATGTCCAGTTGGAACCCCTCATTTCAGTTTACACCAGTTGCCTGAGTCGCAGTGAGTACTCACCAGTTAAACTACTATAATTAATATTATATTACACTGAATATTTTTAACATGAAGGTAATTAAAAACTAAATTTCCCAAAGTTGCCCAAGAAAGAGACTCCAGGTAGTGATTAAACTGTTATTACATAACTGGAAATCAATAAAATAACTGAAATTCCAGAAGAAACAGCATTCATGTGGTTAACTTGTTTGGGTTCTTTTTAATAAAAATAAATTGAGTAGGGCTTTTATAATCTTGCTACTATTAGAACATTGTACATTCATTTTTTGTCAACCTGGTTTATAAAAGCTAACTGAAATTTGCTTCCTATCCTTAGAACAGGCAGCCAACATTTTATTATTAACATGTAAATCTGAATAGGAAGCATATAATTTCCAAGGCAACATTATCAAATGTATTGGCATACCTTTGAAATAATTCACATAAATAAAATGCTTTAGTTTCACTTCTTTGCACTGTTTCCATTAAAAAGAATGTTAATGCTTCTTCCAGTATTTAAGGTGTAGTTTTCACAATATGCTGTAATATCAAACTGATTTCTGTTAAGAGATATTTTGGTTAAAGTGCAAAAATTCACTAAAGCCATTTGGAAGATAGGCATTTTCTGTATATTTTCATAGACTTGCAAGAAAACATTTAATTCTTCACATACTTTATTTTGATTTTTGTAAAAAACATATGCACAATCATTTGTCCTTACACTGCAGAAGATTTTAGAGAAAAAATTTACTTTAGAGAGAGATCCACATCTTTGGCATCAAATGAAGGGAAAGGAAATTACAAAATGGTCCCCAATACCTTTAGAATCTGTGGATGATGTGGCTTTTATGGCACCAAACACTCTATTAGCAGAAGTGCTTGTTAAAGGCACTTTGTATTGCTTTTGAGTCTCAGGCTAAGTCCTGTATGATGGTGCAGCTTCAAAGTGTATGTACGTACTACATTCAATTTTCCTTGCAGTTTGGAAAGACATCAAAGGCATGCCAAGAAAGGCACTATTGCATCTGGCTGCTGCAATAGATTCAGTTATTGAAGAGGTCGTACATTCTGCAGCTGTACTGGGGAGCAAAGTAATATTTTTTCTTTTCCCCTGGATTGTACTATTTCACCAAAGCTAGGTGGCAGTGCAAACTTATCTACCTGAAGAAACTTCCTGTAGTAGCAGAGCAGTGCTTTGAACAATGTCATTGAATTCAGTCATTTGCTTTTCTGCTGAGTGGCTCCTGAGGATGCCTGTTTGGAAGGTATTTATCTGACAACATTACAGGAACCCAAGGTAGCTCTCCAAATGGCTTCTCTATTAAGTACTTTCAGTTGGCACATCTAAAGATAAAATTTGGCCCAGTAAGGTTGGCCTTTAGAGTACTCTTGGTATGTGGTTCTGTTCTGTCATCATGTGAGGGTGACATTTTTCTTCCAGGTCCCAGAAGAATGCCAATACTAAATACTACTATGCTAAATACTATAGAAAAATCTTCAAATAAATAGAAATAAATACTTGCTTTAAAAAAACCCACATAGAAATATTTCACTGGAGAAGTCCAAAACATCATGGCAGCAATACCTGAGGAAAGGACGGAACAAGTAATTCTGTCATGCTTGCAAGTACCATGTGAAAGATGGCTACAAATTACGATCTCCAATACAAATCTCTTTCTAACACTGAGAGAGGATTCTGTGCTGCATCTCCAGGCTACCCCACAGAATTCCCTGCTCTAGACTGCCTTTGACCTTCCTAGTTCTGCCTTGCCTGGGTATTTAAGTCTCTGCAGTGTTATGGCTGTGCCTGTGAAGCCAAAAAGCTTATAAAGTTCCCTTCAGAAGCCCAAGACAGCTTCCAATAGCTGTTTCCTACATCCTTATGCTCTACTTGCAATCCTTCTATTGTTTTAAGCTAATTTACCCTTGTAAAACTGCCAAAGTAAGTTATGAGAGGATTTCTTTTTGAATGGCTAATTAAAAAAATACTGAGACTTGAAAATTAGTAGAATAATTTGTGCTAATGTGTCTGAGACCTTATTTTCCAGGACTGGCAAAATGTTATTACCTTCTAGAAAGTCTTCTTTCCAGTAAGTAATTCTTCTCCTCTTTATCTTTAGTGTTCTTCTGTCTGTTTGAAGCCAGATAGATATATGGCATTTCAAATATTACTGTAAGACTTCAAAACAAATTGGTTTAACATTTTCATATTAGAAAAGCAAGAGTGCTCTACGGTATAGTCCTCCATAGAGTTCAAGGAAACAAAATGCATTTTGAAAGGGTGAGTAAGCTCAAGACCAATTTCTTGTTTCTGATGTTTCTCCTGCAAATTAACTTGAATCTGCAAGTCTTCATTTTAAAATCAAACATTTATTTGCCATCTTAGCCATCTTTGTTCCCACTTGTGAAACTCCAGCTCTCTCTTCTGTTCTTGTCTTGAGGGACTTGTTTGTATTGCCTTTTGAAAAAGCCAATCTGAAAGACAAGATTTTGGAAATTGTTGTCAGCAAATCTGAGTTATCAAATTAAACCGTAAAAGAAGAACTAAAATAAAATGCATATATCTGGTATTTGCCCTTGCTTTATTGTAACAAATTATCAAGTGATACTCTTCAATGAAAAAGTGGGTTTGCTTTTTCTTTTACTTTTTGGGAGGCTAATACTCTCCTGCAAGGAGTAAGGATGTGTGGGCTTGTGACCTGTAACAGTCCACGGAATCCAGTATTTTTTTAAATGTGAAATGGTGATAAAACTTTTCTGTTAAATTTGTTTCACTTTTATACTTCCCTGAGAAAAATAATGGATGGAGGAGGTCTACAGATAGGTAGAGAAGTTAATTTCTTACTCGCATTTTAGCATTCATGTTGCAGTTTAAAATAGTGAGCTTCTTCTTTTGGCATGAAACAATGTTGTAGACTATTAGTCATCACCTGTCAAGTGGCTTTTAGTGTGGAAAGCCTAACTCTCCGGGAGCTGGGGGAGCGAGGGCGGGGAGTGAGTGAATGAGCTCTGTGCGGTTTGGTTTTAAACTATGACCAGCACCATCCCACAGAAATGATCCACTTGATATCATTAGATTATATATCAGTAAGTTATATAAATCAGTTGCAAACATGAGATGTCATATAAATTACAGGAAAGGGTTTGTGTGGTGTTGATTATCGGAAAATGTAGAATACATCTACATAAGATGTATAAGATAAAGGATAATGGAAGAGTATTCTGAAAAAAAACCACAAGTTGCAGAAGGAATTATGTTTCTTTAGAAAGGACAGATAGCAATAAAATATCATTTATCATTTAACTTGCATTAATAGCTCCAAAGATCCACCAACGGTGAATTCCTGACTTGAGAACAACTGAGAAACACTGAAAACCTACCTTCCATAATATAAATGAAAGAAGCAAAAACAAGGCAACACCAACTATTAAGCCTGTTCCAATTATTAGCACAGTAACATGGTATTTGGGCTTTTGGTGGTGCACTCCTTCCAAATAGACCTGGAAAGCAGAAAATAACATCAGTTCTGATATTTTTTTCCCTAAAAAATACTAAAACAAACCAGGAAAATTTATTACGTTCTTAAGTAATCAAGACTATATTCATTGCCTGTGCATAGACTTGTATAGAATTCTACGATTTTATCATAAATCCATTAAAAGAATTTCTTACATATGCAACTTGCTTGTCCTCGTGTACTTCAATAACTTTTGCATTTTTTTCTGGTGAGGCTGTTGCTCTTACTTCAAACTTCAATGCTGATGCATCATCCTAATTAAAAAAAAAATCCTGTTTTATAAAAAATAACTTCAACACATTAAGTCCTATCCAGCAAAAATGGTAACACAGCAGCTCCCAGAAACAGAATCTCACACAAACACACAGTGGTGCTTTTCTCTGATCACAAAACAAATTAGTACCAGAAACTGGAATTAAGCCCAGTTGGATTTTACTTAAATCCACATCTATGCTGCTTTTCTTAGAAAAGTACAATTATAGGTTGAAGTTAAATCCCAATCCTACACAACCCAGCCAGAAAGGGCAAAGTAATACACACTAAATAATAGAGTGATAATCTAAAATACATATTTTTCAGTGGTTTTCATTTTTCATATATCACCTTGGGGCTTAACATGGAAAAAGTAATAGGTTTGGATTTAGATTTAATCATACTATTTGCAAATATATATTAATACCTAGAATTTATATACAGAGAATACTGCAAATAAGACTTGAAATATTCTCCTTAAGCATGAGAATTTACCATTTCTAAAAGTGAAGGAGTTGCCTCCAGATACAACTGAATGGTTGCTTCTTTTCCACTTTCCATGTTTCCAAGCTTGCAATATATTTGTAAGCAAAAGTTGTCATTTTTCATGCAGTACTGTAGAAGGGAGGGAAAGAGTAAAGCTTCAGTTTATCAGCATTTGTAATCTTAGTATGAAAGGCACTCAGGAACTATATAAAAGAAAAAGACCCATGTTTGTTCCTGAAAAGTCAGGGTGGTTGTCATTCACCATTGTCAATCCACAGGTGCTAAAGGAACAGTACAAGGGACCAGCCTAATTGTTACTGAACAATTTCATTTTCTCAAAAATACAAAACTTTTTAGGCTGAAAAAGAACAACTGTCACAATTTGGTTATATGCGGGATTTTTTTACCCTGTTATGTCAAATTAAGCTTTTATCAAGAATAATAAATGACAGTGACTATATTATATCCAGTATAAATAGCACAACTGATTGTACACTGACAGCTAGTAGCATTTCTCTCATGTTTGGATTAGACAAAAAAAAGCAAGTCTATACATGAGTATATTCCTTGTCCAAGACTGCACTGCCTTAGTTCTGATTTGATATTCTAGTGCAGGCTGTCTCAATCATTGGTTGATGTTCCTGGTACTGTGCTTACTTGAAGTCCCTAATTAACATTTTAAAGTGTCCAGCTTCTTTATAAGATGAAAATATTAAACAAAATTGTACTTCATCAAATACAAATTGCAGGACACAAATGTCTATGACAACTAACCCTCAAAATATAACACTATAATAGCATTTCTGGTTTGGACTACTACATAATCAAGTCTCAAATCTCCAGCAGGGTCTGTAAGCAGGTATACAGAAGGATGTGTGTGGACAGGGCAGGCATGTACAATATTCTTCCAGCCTCCCAAATAGTTTTATTAAGGATGTCCTGAGCCAAAAAATATTTCCTTATATTTTTAAATTCTTAATGACTTTCAGTTCCATTAACTTGTATAGCCCCCCTTGGAATTCATTTATTATTAGCATTCACAGCACCCTTCTGTAAAAAGTTCCACCATAAGTACTACTTTTGCCTTTTTTTTTTTGCTTTGTTATGTTTTTAAATAACTTGGCTCCCATTTTTGACAGTTGATGGCACAATTTTGGTGTGAAGAAGCCAATGAATATTTGATCTGCATACTTCATGTAATTAAAATTAAGACTCTCTTTTTTCCCCCCCATGCATAATTTCTGATTTGAATTTCATATGCCATTCTGTTTGCCCACTCATTCTGTTGCATAAGCCTTTGGAAGTTCTTTGTAGGTGACTGTCATCTAAACTGACTTCAGTGATGTGTCATTAATCAACTCTCTCATCTGAGCTCTCACCTCTTTCACTGAAGTCATTTATGACTATGCTGAACTTATCACAGGTCCCACCACAAATCCTTGGAAGACTGCTCTGGTGACCTCATTATGTAAGAGATACTGTTGTCTTAAGGCTCATTCATGCAGTCATTTACTTCCCACTGATGCTAAAAGAGAGAGCTTACCATTTGTCTCTTAGCAGGCTTTGAAAAGAAAGTGACAACATCTTTTAATATATTTTCATTTTTTTCTGCCACACTACAGTTTCTGGAATGTTTATTATAGGAGCACTCTCCAACTGTTGTCTGGAAACAAAAACATCATCATCACTGTTAGAATTTAAACATCAGATACTAAGCAGAATACAGATTTCTGAAAGGTCAGAAGCTCAAAAGGAATGTAAATTCTACCTTCAGAATTATAAAACACATGGGACTGAAGAATTTCCTGTTCACTCTCCTTCACCACAGTTAAGAACCTGAGCCCATATTAGTACCTAGTTCTGCTGTGCTCTGCTTCAATTTTTAATAGAATTCATATAGCTAATAAAATTATATCGAGTAACCTGTGCTTACCTTGATATCCAATGTGTTGAATAATCTGAAGTTATTGGGTGGAAAAGCATTAGGTATCATTATTTCTAAGGTTGTATTTGGAGCCATGCTTGGTCCTGCACTGATAACCTTGAGGAGGAGAAAGTTATAAAGAGTATAAGTACATAAAACCTAACAGAATGGGGTAGCACTTGCATTGCTGTGCTATCATGAAAATGGATTCTGGTAAGAGTTGTAACATTTTGCTTTATTCATTGTGTAGACTTCCTGAACTCTTTGCTCCTCTGCACCAAATGAGCAAGCAGTGCTAATCTGCGATGCTACTTCAAGGTCATACAGACCACCTTCCAGGAGAATATGCAACAGGAACTAGGAGAGATTAAATGATGCCTTACAGATCCTCTTATAAGGAGCTCCTAGTTCCTTTTCTTACCATAAGTTAATTATTTTTAAAGTATTTTGTAATGAAAGAATTGGCAAGTCAGAACTGCTCTAGCTCTTTCAATCCTGCTTCTGCAAAGTATTTTTATTCTGACCACTCAGTGGAAGATTATCCAGAACAAAAAAAAGTGTTTAAAGAGGGACTAACAGCTACTTCCCATCACTGATGTACAGAAGTTGCTCACCATTCCCTTGCACTCTTCAACACTTCCCTTAGTGAATGTGCAGATTGTCTTTAGACACATTGGAAATGTAAGTTTTAACCTTCAAAACAAGGATAACAAAGTTGACAAGGGAGAACTCTTACATGGAAAGTGAAGTTGATACTCTCCTTCATACACGTAAGTGGGGAATCTTTCTCATTTGTTCCATACACAAACGAAGGCGGTGATACGAACCTACAATGGTTTAGAAGTTTTTTATTAATATAATTGCTAAAAATCATTCACTTAGCTTTCTGTTTTGTGGTATGTTCAGTAAGATTGGTTCTAAGGAAATACACAAGTTTGCATGTAAGTAAATCTGGGAACACTGAGTAGAAGTCCTCTACCTTTGTGCTTTTTCCTCTTAAAAGCACAAAAAAACCCCAAACAGACATATTCATAAATCCTCTTCCAAAACTATACCCCACAACACACCCAGAATCTGGTCCATGTTAAGCAAGGAATCCGAGGATCTGCTGTGCTGTTATTAAATACCTTTCAATAAAAAAAATGTTCCAGTTCTTAAAAAAATGCTAGTCAAGAGACAAGATCAAAGCACCACAGCTATCACTGGTGTCATCTCACAGTACTGGAAAGAAGATGTCAGAAGTGTATGGGCCAGACCCCAAGATAGCTGTGCCAGTTTATTACCAGGAATTTTCAGCTGCACCACACTTCTGCTTAAAGCTTTGTACAAAGTAACAAGGCAACAGTTCTACAGATATGCAGGTATAGCAATAGCTGACTTACCCATGTGCATTTAACTCAGTCTCGTATTTTAGAGGTATAGCTAAAGTTAGTGTGTTATCCAGCAACATGCTCCCATCTTCATTTTTACTATAAAAATGGAATGAGAGAAAAATGAGTATAACAAATGCAGCATCACACACTACACATTACTTCTGTAAACAAATAGTAAACATAAATATTAAAACAGACTTACAGGTTTTTAAAACAAAAATATTTTTTCTAAAAAAGTAAAATTTTGCACAGGCAGAAACCAGCTCATTACTTAAATATCTATTATCTGGATTTTTTTTGTAATTTTCTCCTTCTCTACAAATTTGCAACCCTTGTGCTTTCTTGCAGTTGTGCTTTGCTAAGTCTTTCCAGTGTTCCCTCCTCTGTTTTCCAAAGCTAGTAGTATTTTTCATTGGACTTTACCAGGTAGCATTAATGATGATGTTGAGGTCATCTTCTGCTCTGGTAAACGAGCTTGCATCCAAGAGAAAACTAAAATCCAGCTGTAGAATAAATAAAAATTTCTTTATACCACATTATAGTGTGTCTTAACAGAGTTTAAATAAAAGCATCTTTTTGAACTCATTTAGAATTTCCTGTTGTAAAAAACACTCAGAACTAAGAAAATACTTGCTCTATGAGTCTTCTGCTCCTTTTTATTGACCTAACACATCTGTTCACAGCCATAGTGAGTTCACTTGTCTAGTGAACCAAGCACAATCAGTTGATGCATAATGCAAACAATGTTGTCCCTTAATGAATTACTCCAGAAAGTGTTTAGGCAACTGATTTTAAAAGTAGTAGAGAGCATTGGACACCAACATAATAAAAGACCTTAGTAGGAATGAAGGATTGGTTCTGAGAAACAAGGTTTTTTTCCCCTCCCTGAAAAACCTTCCAACATATTTAGGGTGTTTTTAAAGCTAGAACTTCATACATAGCCATACACAGCTTACCTTTGATTTCTGATCTACATATAAACAACCAACGCTGCACTCAAGTTTCACTGCATGAATTTCTTTATCTAATACATCACAATGTATCTGTTTTTCTTCCTAAAACGAAGGACAACTTGTTAATCATTAACACCTTTATTCCCCCCCCCCATTTCACAATACATGCACATGCTGAAATTGGGTGGTTTATACTTCCTTGAAATATGTGTTTGTTATTTCACTGATGCAGATATACACAGCAGTCATATTATTCATTACTGCTTTAATGTATCCTTGTATTTATTACTGTATCCTGTTACTTCATCGTCTGTTTGCTAATAGTGAAGCTAAGGCACATGCATCACACCCAGACCCACTCAAGTTTAAAGCCAACCTCTGAAAGGTGTCAGGGGGATTCTACACAGTTATTTTAAAAAGGCAGAAAGAGAGAACAATTAGCTTTGCTACTTCTTCGTAAGACTGTAACTGTGAAAAATGGCAGATTCAGAGATCTTTGTGATCACTGAAAGCATGAAAGCACAAAAAGTACCCATAACATAGAATCACAGAATGGTTAGGGTTGGAAAGGACCTTAAGATCCTGAAATACTTTTAGAAAACTTTTTTTTTCTTTCTTACTTTTAGTTGTTACCATCACATCCTGTTATTGAAATGATTTAAGTCACCTGTACTGATTAAGTTACACATGGTTTAGGTAGCTATAAATATCAGAAATTAATAACTGGAGTTTTGTCAGTATTTTAGGGAGGAGGAAGTGTGTGTAGGCTTGTCAGTATCTAAAGAAACTTAATAATCCATTGACATAATTTCTGGCTGAAAAAGGAAAATCTCAAAGGACTCATGTTTGACAAATTCTTTTGTTCTTACCAATTCTAAAATTCGGATGAAATAAAGACCTTTAGGGATTTGAATGTGGAGAACAGTTTCATACGCATCATCTCCAGCATTGAGCAGAGAAACGTTCAACAATAGAGTCTTCATACTTCCAACAGCAAGATATGTTTTCTTATCATGAGGCCTATAAAATTTTAATTATAATGTAAGTGAAAAGTAATTCTATATACAGCTTGCATGCAAAAATTTCCCTCCACTGCTCTTTCAGTTAATTTTATTTGGTTCTGACATGTCCAGCTAGAGATCACTGGGAAAGTTTTTACTCAGTCCTGTAACTGAAGGTACTACACCAGTTACACCAGTCGATTTCAGCATTGTCCTTTTTAAGGCTTGAGGTTATCAACGCAAGAGCAAGAAAACTGGTGTCAGACCAGTTGTGCTTCTGGCTTTTACAAGATGGGTCCTTTCCTTCACAACCAAGAACAACAATTTGCTACTGCTGCAGTTTTTTCAAACATTATTTTCGAATTCACTCTTTGTACTCAAAGTATATATTGAAGTACCACGAAGCAGGTTACAAAAACGGCAAATGAACATGCCTGTCTTATGATCTATGCAGTATTCTGTAATCATGTTACGAGTATAGACAACCTGTGGGGGGCTAAAAGTAAACTTCAGCTTGACATTAAAGTTTAATTAAGACTTGTAGAAAGGCTGTCTAGAAAGAGACATTTATCAGATATTTTGGCTGGAAACCAAAACATTAGTCACTGAACACCTTTGGGAAAGAAGCTGGCACTTAGAAAAGCAACAGAAGGTAAAAGCACGACATAAGCAGATAGGTTCCAAGACAAAAGCAAATTAAAGAAAAACACAACGTTAACATTTCAGTTGCTTGATTAGGTTTAGGTTAAATTTTAAAGTTCTTTTACTAGTTACATGTTTACTGTTCAGCCATCTTCTATTCATTAAAGCTAAGCTCATTAACAAGCTGCTGTCACGAAGATGCCTCCCAGCTTAACACACAAGTACACAAAAGCACCAGGTGCACATCTGGGACTACAACAAAGCTGAACTAGAGCTTTTCCCTGGTAATCATATTTCATTCTTCATTAAAAAATGCATGATGTGGACTGGAAATTTACAGAGCAGGCCAAAATCTAAACAATTTAAACAAAACATGATAGTGTATACATGAAGCCTCAACTCAGTAAGTAAAGCATTACTTTAACATTCCTATTTGATTTCATTCTTTTAAGACTAAAAGTGTTTGCTTTGCTGTTAAAGGATAATGAATGCATCCTGTCTAGACAAAATAAATTAATGCTTCACAGCTAACTAGTTTTTAATTGAGATTCTATGGGCCCAGTGTAATTCAAGGTGATACTTCACACTTTATCAAGATATTTAGCCTTATTTACACTGAAAATCTGCTGCTGATAACCTGATGCCAAGCAGGTACACTGTAATCTGTTTTCCTTTCTTACGAGTTTTGAAGTCCTTACACTATTGCATCAGTAATGGCAATGGAAATGCTGCCCAGTCTGTCTGAGAAGTTTATGACTGTTGAAATAAAATAACCTTCAAGCCGAAGAAAATAAAAGGGCTTCAGACTCATGCTACAGGCTATGCATTAAAGTAGGCAGAAAGATACTAATCTTATTCTGAAATCTGTGAAGATGAAAAAGCTTGTGCTTAGGATCACATAGGTGTGATTAATCAGCATTATGGGTTTGTCAGCATCTTCTGGTATCATTTTAGGTTGTTTAATGTAGTATCTCGTTTAAAGTAGAATCAACTTTAAAGGTGATGAATTACACAAGAAAATCCAGGTCACACACAAAATACCTAGCAAGCTGAGCTTTACAACAGGTACAATTTCTCTTTTTGCATACAAACAACCCATATTTCTGGCTTTGAAGGATAATATTCAATAAAGAAAAAGGTTGTGATGACAAAATATAACTTATACAATTAAAATTAATTCTGATTAGAAACGATGGTACATGGCTTAAAACTTTCAAAAGATGGTGCTGAATCAAAGTGTATATACTTAGTATTGCTTGGTGTAATACAAATTCTGCAAGACAATAATAACCGTATTTAAATACTTTGAAAGTGCACTAATTATCTTGTATAATACAGGATTTAAATATGATACCTAAATTGGAAAGAATGGGAAAACTGAAACACATTGAAGGGTATGTCAAAAAAATTAGGGGTGTTAATGAGAAAAAAAAAGATCACAAAACAAAATTAATTTAGGAAAATGAAATCTAATTCATGTAAGGAAAAGAAGTCTGAACCTCACATAATACTCAACCATCTGGTGTCTCAATCAGCAGTATAAACCCCAAAAGATGAATAAGGGAAAAGAGCCATTTAATTAATTGGTAATTGAAATAGTAAATATAGCAATGTCTTAGTATAAAACCAAAGTATCTTCTTTCGACAGTGCAAGTACAATGTCTTCATAAGAGCAGCAGAAATAAGTGACAGCTTGTCAATTTTACCATAGCTATGATGTCTACATATTGAGTACGTATTGTGCCCTTCATCCTAGCCCAGTCATATATGAAGTGTAGAATACAAGTTTGCCTTTTTGTGAAGATCTGTTTTATGAGCTTCAAAGTATGCTAATGATGCAAGACAGTTCTTCAATTTTACAAATTTCTGTTGCATTTCCTGGAAGATTTACAATTTTAAAATATTCTTCACAGTTTCACTCCTCATATCCATAGTCTACTTCTGAAAATTAATGTTTTTAACACACAGGATTAAGAAATAATTTAGATAAAATTTTACTGAACCTCTTTCAAAAGAGAATAATGAAAGCCACATTATACTTACTTTGGAAAAGCAATTTTCCCAGAAACAGTCAAGTCAGCAGAACAATTTTCTTGGGAGCAAAACCTTGCAAAAACAAACTATAAAAGACAAATAAAAAAGGGCACTTTAGTGTGTTATACATATTATAGTGAGTAAAAGTACTTCCAAAGAAACCTATTGCCTATTACCCAGTACATGGAACTGGCTAATAGCTCTTGCTCCTAAAACTAATCAGGCTATGACTTGCCATTTACCAAACACATGCCTGTGTCTCAGTTAAACCAGTGGGTGTATGTTCAGCTGATTTTTTAAACATCGTACTTAGAAAGGGTAAAGCATTTTAGAGAATCCAGAACAGTCTGCAGTCTCTTGTATGACACAGCACATTAACTTTTGCAAGAGAGTTCCATTACACAAAGGTTACTTATCATACTGCAAATAAGGTTTGATGAGACTGGAGACACTGTGTGCCACATGTGTCTGTGCCTTGGTTATCAATATGCTACAGAGCACGTTTATGTCACTATATTCAACAACACCCTCTTTAACCCTGTGGTTTCTCAAACAAAATTCTGAATGAAAATGAAAAGGAAGAAAAGAACAGATACATATCTCAGAGTTCTGATAGTATCGGAATTACATGAAGCTCAGTGTTAGTGAAAAGTCAAATCTATGACCATTCAGTAGTTAAAAATTCAGAGCATCCTGACTTTCTCTTATATCTGTTAACTAAGTTGTTTTGGTTTTGGCTTTTTTTTTTTTAATAATTTAATCTCATACTCATTTAAGGATACAGAATACACTTTTCCGCCTCCACAGATTTTGTGGTGGAAAACGTGCAGTACCTTCACAGAACTAGTAGAATCATAGAATAGTTAGGGTTGGAAAGGACCTTAAGATCATCTAGTTCCAACCCCTCTGCCATGGGCAGGGACACCTCACACTAAACCATATCACCCAAAGCTTCATCCAACCTGGCCTTGAACACTGCCAGGGATGGAGCATTCACAACCTCCCTGGGCAACCCATTCCAGTGCCTCACCACCCTAACAGTAAACAGTAGTATTTCAGCAACATCATCAGAACACTTCAAGATTAATACCAACACAGTTTTAAAGATTAATCTTTATACTGGAAAGTGACTCATCCTGTTTACTTGAAAAAGTATTGATACTTCAAAGACCAAATTTCATACCTGTGTGTTCTGAGGTATATAATATTATGTATTCTTGCAAGTTCTCACACATAACTTTTTTTTTTAACCATAATAAAAATTTTATACCAGTTCTACAAATATTTTTTTTAAATGACAGATTAGGCATTTTTTTGCATATAGTTTTAATAATTAAGACCAAGGCACTAGATGCTGGTCTGGAAAATGCATTCCTTCACATGCTATGGATGTGTGAAGCTTTTTTTTCACTGAAGATTAAAACATGAGTATTTACTTGTTGTGTTGGAAAAAAAAAAGAAAACTCATACACTAACCTTGCTTACGATAACATCTTTCTCTTTCCTCCGCTGAAGAACAGGTTGAAGTGGTGAAAATTCTTGACTATTTCTCTTTTGTAGAATATGATGCCCCAGCTGATAACTTGCTTCAACATGTACAGGAGTCAAGATATCCCTTACATCTTTCTATGAAAATTGGAAACCTAATGAGTTAATCATATAAAACAAGACATGTGTGCTTATGTTTCAAAGATTATAAGGTTCCCTAGAACTAACTTAAACAGGAACACTTATTTTATTTTACATGTAGAATAATTTCACATGCCATACGGCTTACATACTTTTCCAGAAATCTTTGTCACTGGAAGAGGTAATTAGAAACACAGAAAAGCACAATCAATCAAAGACAGAGTCTGGCATTTCCGAATGGAAGATTCTTTTATTAAAAGAAGTCTTATTCAATTAATGAACCTATTTCTGGTAATAATACTGTCTTACCCATGAAATGCTGTACTGCACAAAGAGAAAAATAGGAAAAAGTTGGCTGAAACTGATGAAAGTTAACCAGTGGAATAATGCCAGACAAAACCCAGGGATTTTTCTGTATGAAATCAAAAGGAGTTCTCTCACAGGACCAGTAAATCAGGTCATGACTGCATTTTAGTTTCCTGCCTCTTTGTGTCCTATGCTGTATTAAAAAGATGCAACTCCTCAGTAAATGACCATTTCGTACATGAAGGCTTGACTGTGTAGGAATGTTGCAGACCAGAGCCCAAACTGCCTACTTGTGAAAATTGAACAGCTTGAAACACCAAGTACTAACAATAGCAAACCTGATTAAATTAGTCCCTAAGTGTAGGAGACAGACAGACACTGATTGTCCCTCCACATGGCCACTACTTTAATTCTTATCTGCAAGCCTGCTTTGGCCAAATCATATATTCATAATCATTTTCCACAAGGTCTTCTCTGCATCTGCTTTATATTACTGCCATTACACTAATTAGCTATTAATTAGTCTTTACTCAAAATACATAAAACGTACTTTGTCTCTTGCAAGGACTGTGCTTGACAGACATTCACACTTACTTAACTTTAGGAGCTTCATACAGTACAGAAACCTCAATGGGTGAAAGGAGATGCTTATAAAGCTATTAATTAAGAATTAAAAAGGAAATTGAATTATATAGAGGAAAAAGAAGACTACAGGAAGTGATAAGCCAAATCTTATCCTTGCTCCTACACAAATATCTACTGATGCTGGTACATAAGGTCAGCTGTCAGTCAAATCTCTCTTGGCTTACAAAACTCTTAAAAGTAAGCGGCAATTTGCTATTGCTTCTGTAAGTAACATTCACTTAGGTGCAAGGACCAGTAGAGCTGTGTCTGGACTATTTACCAGTGGATAATGTAAGCTCTGCTTTCTACTCTGAAGCTTTGTCATGAAGGCTTCTAATGGTGTCAAAAACAAAAGGCAAGAGAAAGGAAGGAAGAAGAAAAATACATGGAAGACTTTTCCCCTGCAGGTTTTTTTTTTTTTAGCTGTAGAGAATTGAGTCCATTTCCCAGCCTCTGTGCAGGATCAGCCACACCAATCATCCTAATACATGCTGGTTTCAAAAGGTCACAGAATTGCTACCTTGAGGATTTTAAAGAAAAGGCTAGGCTTGTTTCCTCTTACATCTAAATATTTCCTGGCCTTGGTATTTCTTTAAATTCTTTTCCCCTTAGCTATGGTCTTAGAGGTGGTAAGTCTATTTTTTTTCTGAGTGTAAAAAAATGTGATTCCTCTGCGTCCACTAGTTTTTAGCCTTTGATTATGGTTTAGGATGTCAAGTTCTTCCCATTTATTCTCCAAAATTTTTGTTGCAATTAGCAAGCTTCTAAGAAAGAATAAAAGTGATCCAGTTTTTCTTGACCAGTGAATGGCCTTAAAAATACCTATGTCCTGTTTGCAGTTGTTCTTATGCTCTAGATTGGTCCCTCATTCAGAAGGATATGCCAAGCATGGTTCATTTCCTCCAGGGCAACAGTGACTTTGAGACTACTATTACAGTTCTTACTGGCTAGATTCTTAACTACCTCCAAGTCAGTACCATCCTCAGCTTAAAAGGATGGTTGCTGTTGGATCAAACTCTACTTCCGGAGAAACCAACAGCAAAATTCCTCCTGCTGAGTAGCTGGTATCACCTCTATTATCTGATGCTGGTACAAGCCTGTCTGCGTATCTGACACCTTGCAGGCCTCCAGCAGCCTCCTGCCAAATGCCCACTTGCCCTGGCAGCACTTCCACCTCTGTGGCTTCTTCTCTGAAGCATTCCCACTAGCAGATTCCTTCTACAACAAAGTTGCCTCTACCCCTTCACAGAGAAAGTAACCACCGTCACCACTAATCTGGTCCAGATTTCAGGTTGGTATGTCCAGGGGAAAGATATATCTGTACAGGCTTCTCTTTTGTGAGCAGAGGAATAGAGAAATTACTTTCCAGCACAGTGCACATTCTTATTGATTGGCTCTAAGTTCATTCATGAAACTATCGTGAGCACTATTCCTACCCTGTTTCTACCTGTTGATGCTCTGAGTATTTTTCTTGGTGAGTGTTGCAACCCTTGCAGGAGAAAAATCAAACAACTCCAAGCAAGTGTTGTTCTTCAAACCCTGCTAGCATTTGGCTGCTTGCAAAAAATGCACAAACCAGACCATACTATAAACCTGTAATTACAGACTTGCTTCTACCAATCATCTTCATTTCACTTCCTATGGATCAGGAACAGGTTGTTTCCTTATCAGGCAAGTCTACCTCACCTACTCAGTAAAAAGGGGAGCAAAACCATACATGTACTCTTTGAAATAGCTAAAAATGACAAAATAATAAACATTTTCTCTGTGTAACTACAAGTTCAAAGATTTTACGTTAATGAGTACACAGGAAAGTTCCATCAAAAATGTTCAGCAGAAAATTATGTTATACCCTATCTTGTTGGTTGTTCCATATAGGCATCAATCTATGATCTGTTATCCATAAAAAGAGTGAAAAAATGTCAAAACTGCTCATGTCCTACTTCATTACTGTGATGATGATTATGCGCATTCTTCACTGACATAAATGATGGCAGACTGACTTCCCCACAGAAAGCTGAGAAAGCTTCAGAATTAAAATATATTAACTGTGGAATTTATGAACACAAATATTTTACTTCCAAAATTATGTGATGCAATTGTAAACATAATTGGTTCTTTTGCAGCAGGTGTGCTTTTCAAAGGAGAACAAAGGATTTACAGGGTAATACATACTCAAAATCATATTACCCTCATAAATGCTGGATGATCTTTGCAGGCAGTATTCTTGCTGTAAATCTTTACGTTTCCTGAGATTGTATCTGATGTTCCGTTGGAGGAAAAGTAAAATCTTGCTTGTGTATCCACTCTTCTGTTCACATCAACACTCAGATTATAAAGCAGCACTGTAAAATAAAATAAAGCAGTCCAGGGAAAATAAGTTATAAAAACTTTCAGTGTTATAATATCCATGAATTTATGATAGAAATCACATCTTCTGACTCACTTCCTTAAGTTATGTTCTGTAATATGAAATGCTCTGCTTAAAAACTCTGACATAAATCCATACCTAATGAACACTTCTAGTCCTTTGAAAGTTGACTGCATCATGACTGATCCCTGAAACATGCTTTTACATCAGGGTTAGTTTTGTCAAATTATATATATAGTTTTCTACCAGAATCTATTTAAAGAAAAACTGCTCCACTTACTTACAGGGCTGACACTAAATTTCAACAAACAGATTAAGTCAGCAGACACTGATGAATACTGTTTAACTTCACAGTTCTTTTCAACTTAACATGAACTGCTATGATAATAAATTGTAAATAATTTTCAGAGCATTACTGATGTATTACTTCTTAATCTCTGCCAAAAGCAGAGCTAGGATATCTAGAATTTCCTCTAGTCTTTTCTCTTTCAGTTCAAAGTCACATTCAAATCCAGCCAGGCCAAACCAGTCTGACTGCTCATCTTCACAATAGATATGAATTTTAAAAGACCTGAACCTGAAACTTTGCAGTTCATTGTTTGATGTGTTCTCTGTAAGGTATTCCCAAAGGATATTGTATATTTTCATACAGAAGATTTAAAAAATTTAGTTTTATATACCATGTATTTGTAGACCTGGTTGCAGCTTACAAATAGCTTATATGCCAAGTAGATTAAAAGCACCCAAGTAATACAATCAAATTTAGACAGTACATTATTTTAAATAAGTTCACCATGAATATGCCCTCCAATAGATACTGCTTCAAGCAATGTCAGTTTGTGCCAAAAGCAAAATATGCATTATATAAAATACAAGATATATTTTTCAGGAATTATGGTAGAACTCCCTCTTTTGCATAATGTTCCATAATTGTATGATCAGGTGCTTGAGATGCTTTATGAAGTGAATGTTTTTTCTCCATTACTAAGTGGAAGACCAAATCCTACAGTGGTCCCATATGGTTTGGTCCATGTCTGGAAGGACTGCTTTTAGAGGACATGGGAGTATCATGCTGAATAATCCATTTGATTCTACATTAAGACATTCACCCACCATTAATTCCCTGCCTAATTGCAAAGCAATAGCCCATACATTTGCATATGGAAAGTTCAGACAAACACTCCTGTTGGGCCCTGTGCAAAACAAGAATACAGTCCCTGGGCAACTATGTAAAAGAAAGTGTTCACAAAATAAGTGTGCTCTTATTCTTTGTGAACCCTAATGGCATACCATCTCATTCGAAAACCTGTCAAAATGATGGTCCTAGTTCTTATGGTGCTATGAAAGAGACCATCTAAAATAGCATCATTACAACATAGCTCAGAAGCATGAGTGTGAATCCAATCACCACTTGTTAGGTAAGTTAATTCAGGTACCTGAATTAACCTAATGATGCTGCTGCTTTAGCAGCAGCTGCAAAAACCTATAATATTACTGCATGGTTGTGCACAGCCCCAGCTGAACTCTTTCTATCACAATGCTAGCTAAAAATTAGTCTTTGTTTGTCTAAAGTGGTTTTCATCAAAACTTCAGATTAAACCATTGTTGCAATAGACAACTTGGGAGTTCCACCTTCATCCTCACAATATCTCACCCTTTTAACATCACTAATTAATGGTCCACTAAATACCAATAACATTATCCTGTAAATAAGTTAATTTAAATTGAACACATATGCTGGATGTTTTTTCCAGACAGCTTACCAATATATCCAGGCACTTCTCGTCCTGTATAGGTAAAGCATATCTTCAAATGCATACAGACTGCAGGCTGGTCATTTTCCATGCAGTTTAAATTAGTTCGATTTATTGAACTTGGATGTTTTAAAGAAGCATCAATAATTACCACTGGTTTTGTTCTAAAAATAGAGAAGAGTCAATGTTCACAAAACACTTCCAAAATAGCTTTCAGAATCTCTGCAGAACCTAACAACCTCTGACAGAATCTATTTTTGTATTTTGTAATTTTTTAAGCTACCTGCATTTTTCAGATAGCTTCAAATAGCTGTGTGCACATTATCTGCTGGCTCAAGAAGTTTCAAACACTATTTTCTTTTTCCCTCAGGGTGCTTACTTAAATGTTTAAGCAGTATTCTAGAGCCTAATGCCCGAAGTTCAACGCACCAAGAAGACTATCATGACGTTAAAATATATCAGTGTGTTTTATCAAATTACATTTAAAAATACTGTTAAATTGTATAACCTTTAAAAGAATGGAAATGTAGCAATCTCACCTCAGCACCACAGCAGAATCTGAGAGAAATGCACCAATTGCTACATCTGCACACAAAAAGATAGATCAATAAGCATAAGTTGTCAACATGAATTACTTCTCAGTTGCAAGCATTTTGGAGCATATTCACCTTTTGCTCAGCATTAAAGCACAATTTGTCCTTTATGTATGAGAAAGCATATGGTAATATTCAAAGCTGTTTTCTGTCTAGAATATGACCTCTCCAATATTTGTCCGCTATTAATGCTATGTGCTAATTTGCTGGACTTGCAGATATTGATAATGTGAGTATCTGAGGATGCGACTCCCAGACCAGTAAGCAATAGGTGACCTGACAGCAGGCCACGGGCATACTACCTCTTAGCCAAGCATTACAAATTAATCTGGATAGCTTTTCTGTTAACAGAGCCAGAACATGCAGTTCATCATCAATTTATGTTCTCACATCCTCAGGGGCAGGACAGGCAACACCTGACCTGACATAATGCTTCTCTGAAAAATGTCATAATTTGACAATATGTTTAATACAACTGTACACTAAGAACCAGCTAAATTATTTTTACACCGAATTAGCACTTCAGTGTCATACCCACAAGAACTCAAGACTCTTAGTCCAACATTGTGAGCCCCAAGTCAGGTTAATGCATTGTTCATGCAAACTGAGAGCCAAGTAGCTCAGTGATTCCTAGCAAAATCCAGACTATGTGAACATCAGAAAGGTTTTTTAGGTTAGCACACTGGGCTGGACAACAAACATGCATCCAGTGCCTAAACTGTTGTGACATGAGCAATGAGATGGTTGCATAAAAGTAAAAATTACACTTTTCTTCCTGTTGTGCACTATTACCTTACTACTACATCATTCTTAGTCCTTAAATAATAGCTAGATGACCATCAAAACTACCTCAGCAAAAGCTCTTTTCCTTTTTTTCTTCTCTAAAGGGACCATGTAATACGTCACCTTAATAACAGATTTTGCTTCTGTTAAAAGTAACAAGTAACATGATAAAGTTGTTCCCCATCAATCTCTATTCTTTTAAAAATGAAAAATAAACAAACTTGTTTAATTTACCTTGATAACCATTGTTATCTACATCAATTGCACTTGCTATGGATTGTCCAAACATGCTTAAAGAGCTACTGAGTTGATGTCCTTGTATTCTCTGAGAAGGAAAAAAATAGAAGGGAGAATTATTCTTGGAAAGCTAACCCGAGTTGCAGTCTCCAATGAAAAATGTTAGCACAACCTTCCTGATGCTGAAGGCAGTTACTTGCTTACCTGTGAAAGTATACCTCTGAAAGTAATATTCCTCAATTACAGCCAAGTGTTATATCCCATAAATGCTATCTAAGGCCTCCAAAACAATTATTTTTTTCTGTTACAGATTAATTCTGAAGTCTTTTAAAGTACCTTAGATGGTCTGAGTGTTAAATGAAGGGAGAACCCTCTTGAAACCGAAGGTTTTTCTGGACTGATTATTTTTAATTACAAAATTGTACCTGTGAAAATGATGGCGTTATTCCATCTTCCCTGCCGTTATATATGTAAATAACCCCCTTTAGATCATCTTCTTGTGGAGCTCCAATTGCTACATCTGTGGAAAAACAAACAATTATCAGTTGGTTAGTCAAAAGTATCATGGTCTTTAAAAAACAACCCAAACAAGAACATTGCTCCCACCCCCCAAAAAAAAACACACCACAACAAAAAAAACAACCCTTGTTTGTATTCACAGAACTATGATGACTCCTATAATTTACTATTCCCACATGGATTAAATAACTGAAACACAAAAAGTACTCTTATTACGCTGCCCGAAATGAACCATTTATTTTAACATGAAATGTCCTTGATAGCTAATAACAGACTTGAACAGGCATTAAATAAGGAAATGAAGGTAGCTGGTTTGTTCAAAGGGATATATTTTATGTCTAACAGAAATTCTTTTCCTACTGCCACTCAATATTTGCTTCACTTCCCCCCAACCCGAATGTTTTTGCTCCCTTAGAAAGGTAATCCACCTGTTTGCTCCACCTCCCCTCTGCAGTTTCAGGATGCCAATTTTACATTATGTTATCTGTCATACATCTACATTGCTTTGGTGCTCTTAATTTGATTTTACTTCTCTGTTCCCCAGCCCTACCTCTGGATATGTTTTTTCCTTTAGAGTTTGCAAATGTTTTGGGGGAAAACCTGAAACTTATGCGTAAAATTGTGAAGGTAATGCAAAACAGGAGGAACTACATGTATCAAGAATATAAGGAAAAGGTACCAAAGGAGGTAAGGAAAAAAAGAACTGCTTTACGGATAAGGAGACCAGATAAGAAGAGAATGACTATTCCAAGCTTTGCAGGTTATGGAACAGGACCAGAAATCACAAAAACAAAGGGAAAGGAGAACCCTGGATTGTACCTGCAATTAGAAAGGGTAATTATGAAGTATAAAGATATGGACTTGATAAAGATACAGCTCACAGCTTCTCACAAAGGATATTAGCTGCCTGCCTACAGTCCAAGTTTTGATGATGGAAAAACTGAAACTGCTTATGAATTTTTGAACAGTAGAACATGACAGGCATGTTTTTATCCTGTCCCCACACCATGTATTGTGCCTGCCCTTCTGCTGGAAGGGAGGACATGCCAGCTTTTCAGGCAGAAATTTTGGTCATTCCTTTTTGTCTTAAACCATGACAAAATGAATGAAGCCACTGGGCCAGGCCCCCTCTGCTTTCTTCAGTGTAGCTGGAGGCCTCCCAGTCAACTGTGTTTTGCAGGTTACTTAAACAGCTAGTGAATGGTCTTGGAAGAAAAGAAGCTAAGAGCAGTAGACCATGGGGCTTTCTGTAGCAAATACATTTTAGGCAGCCTAACTGGAAGCAGAAGGGAAATTCAAGGCCATGAAAGTCATTCTAGGTGCTATAACCCATCTTGCATCCTTTCATGTTTCCTAGAACTAAAATATCTTTTATCTGTAACTTTCACACAGCATTCCCTTTCAATGCCTGTTAGTTTTATGCTTATCACAGAAGTTAGACACAAGTCTGGAGACTGAATGCCTCTGTTCTCTGAGCAGGTTCCACCAGAGTAATATCAACATATCATATTTACAGAAGGTGTTTCACCCTGGGTGGTGGGGAAGGAAGAGAGGATATTCTGCTTCTGTTAAGGCATCCAACTTTATGTGCCTGAAACAGATCCTCCTTTATAGACAACAGGAACAAAAACCTCCCTTAGAGCCCCATTAACATTCTGAAATCACCACTGGCGGATGGCCACTGAAGTCCTTCCTTGTGTTGTCTGTCAACTGGTAAACCTTGCTAGGCAATTCATGGCTTATCTGAGGGCTTGACTGAGAAGTAGTCCCACAATAGACTCCCAGCTTGCAGGTTGTTTTCCTTATCTCCATCTATTTAGTGCTTCCTACTGGAAGAGCTTGACTCAATGTGTAATTTTTATTTATGATGTTAAAATTGTTCCCCAACCATTGTCTCAGATCTCTAAAACAGGATGAGGGATTCTACTAGAGGTCCAGCACCTGGAGTTATAGGTTATGTTATCACCTTGTGGTTATGCTCTTTATTAAAGCAACAGAACCTAATCTCTTGGTATTACACATCAATGACTGTGAAATAGCTGTATTTCAAAACAGTGGACTAGAAAAGTCAAGTTATCAACTGAAAGTCTTCCAAGACTTCCATAATTGTCCTGTTTATTGTGGCAGGCCACTGCTCAGAGAGAATTAAACCCAAGGAGTTTTCTTTTTATACCTACCTTCAAAGCCATCATTATCGATGTCTCCTAGATTGGCTATGGACTCTCCAAACCTGGCTGCATATGAGTCACTCCCACTGAGCTCTATGTTCAGTTCTACCATCTTTGCCTCCTAAAGGAAACAGAGTCAACGGTACCTTAACAGAGTGCCTTCCAAGTGTCCTGGAACATTACTCAAAATGTTAAAACTGACCTGGATGCCAATATAAAATCCTACTGAAAGACTTGGTGCAGAAGCAAGCACTACCAAAGGTATTTTAACAGTATTTAGTGTCAGACTAAGAAAAAAAAGAAAGTCGTTTTTTAATAAGGCGAACAGCAATGTGTTCCCATAGCAAGCACCTGTAAACAGTGGTAAGCTTATATCAGAATACAAGGGATTACTGCTGTGACAAAACTGCCAAAAACGTAGTAAAGAGTAGCTGTTCAGAGCTACTGTGTGTGCCTTAGATGTAGGTACCCTGGAGTTACTTAGATCTCTGTGCAGAAAACATGTTAGGAAAATGTTAATTGCAAGTATAAGAAAATAAATATGTATTAGAGAAAAAAGAAGGGAAATGCGAAAAAATTTACAAAGAGAGATAAATTCAGAACACACAAAAAATAGGGTTTATACTTTCACGTCTGATCCTTAAAAAGAATAAAAGAAAGCTATTTCTAATGCATGATCTGCAAAGTTAATTTATTTGACAAATGAGGATTACCAGTCTCTTTCCTGACTGGTACCACTAACTGCAGGCAAGTTTTTCATTCCTTGTTTGTTTCTGAAGTGCTAAAAAAGTTGCTCTTCACACACCAGTTCAGTGGTAAGCATTGTAATGGAGGCTGTAGTGGCAGGCTGTCACCACCTGTAGATATTGTGACAAAAAACTAGTCTGACCTAAGTTCTAACACTAGCATAACAATGCATCACACCTTATACAGCCAGCCTTCTGCAGGTATGCTACACAGTCCTGCCAGGATTGTCATCACAGTTCTACAGTTGTTTTTTCTATATCCTGAAATGTTGTATGCTGAGAGGAAATCTCTTCCTCTTTGTTATACTAGAATGACTATTACCATGCATTTTAAGAAAATACTTACAGAACCTGAATTGATATAGACATAAACTCTTCCTTCTTCTCTGATGACACTTTGCATTGGAGCACCGACTAGCAAGTCTGAGAGGCCATCTGAGTTCAGGTCCACAGCACAAACTGCAGCTCCGAAGTAAGAACCTAGCTGTGTGCAAAAATGAAATCACATTGGTGTTGAATTTCCATGAAGACATGCTAGAAGTTCTAAGGTGCAGAAAAGTAGTATGAAGGATTTACCTTTTTACCTCTTAGTTCAAACAGAATATTTAAGTCCTCCTCAATGCTAAAAATATATGCCTAAAATGAAAAGAAAATGTAAGTGGAGTCCAATGAACAATAATCTGAAGTATTTCCCCACATTTTCTCTACAACATGTGTTAGAGAATCACCAAAACAACACACAGTATCACAAAATACAGCTATTTACTGTATCCTATCTGTACCTTTAACACCTCACACCAATGTTATCTAAACAATCACTCCTCATTCCTCCTTTGACTTTCCTCCCTATGAAAAATCATACCTATCTGATACTTGTGTTTAATACATTAACCTAAATTGGAAAATCATGGGTGGCTACATGGGGGTATATTCTTCAAACCAATAGTATAAACAATCTCTTACTTTACCAGTCTGTTCCTGTTGGGGAGCCCCTCCAATTACTTCTGTACTGGTTGATGTCAGAAAATGTCCAGCCCCAACAGAGTATCCTGTGAATTAGAAATGCACTATTCAATACTGGAAATAAAATGGGAGCATGACGTACAAAAGCTGTCAACACTACAAATTACTGAGTCTGACATTCAGACCTCATGCAAATTGGCAATGAAAACAGAAAGGAAAGTTTTTTATATATATACAAAAGGTCAATAAAACCAGTAAGTCCTGGCAAGCAGAAACAAGTGTCAGAAAAACTCTTTTCTTTCCCAGAATCTCAATCATCTGCTACACTTTAAAAGCCAAAAAAATATATTTTTGTAAATGGGTCTACATAAGAGAAGTATTGCAACGTGTGGAGACAGCTCTGCACAAAGAGGACCACACTTTGGTGCAGGTGTCCAGCCACAGGACTGCAAACTGATCTGTGTGGTCCTACAGAGCTATCTGTGTCTACACAAGTCATCAATACTCTTTCCAGAAAACATTACAGCTAAGTTGAAACAGAGGAGACAGCTGATATATTCTGCTACTCTTGCATTTACTGAATGAATGTTGGCTCTCACAGTACACAGTGAAAATAGAAAAATCATCTCGGATCAGATAAGAACAAGCCTTAAATATTTACCCATGAAGATACTGATCTAGAATTCAAGTTCTCATTAAGCCAGCTTTTTTTTAAGGCTTGCTCTCATCTGATCCAAGATGATTTTTCCATTTTCACTGCATAACGTGTGAATCAACATTCTGCATTTCTTCCAACTTACGCAAAATATTATGAACCTTTCCCATACACCTCCTAGGGATCTCTATTTGTTAATTATTACTCTTTGTTTAATGAAGGATGTAAATAAAGAAAGCAACTTCTCAATCCCTGCTAGAAGAAGAGTAGCATAAGTAGATAATTCTGTCTAGTCATGTGTTTGAATTACACTCAGGTCACAAGATACTTCCACCACTTGGTAAGCAGGTAAGGATATTTTTGTTTATTATTTAAGGGAGAAGTAAACTCAGACTAAAAAAACCAAAAAACTTTGTTAACAGAATTAACCTGAAATAGATTTTGGCCTTAAATAATGCCAAAAATGGAACACAACCGTAGCCTTTACATTCTTTTAACCACATTTTGTATTATTATAAGGGAACAAAGCAGAGGTTTAAGTAGCATGGAACAATGCAACATTTAAGGTTTATCATAGCTGCTACTGCAGAGACACACAGATGAGCTAAGAGTCCCTTTCTTCATGTTCCTGTAGAAAGGCTAAGTTTAGAGGACACATGGCTCTGCCAAGCCTGGTACAGTTGCACCAGGTCACTAGAGAAGTATTTCTGAAGCAAACTCCAGCTCATCTCAGGTCCTGGATAGCTAGGGGAACCAGAAGAGGCCACACACATGCCGGAATGCCTTCCATGTACCCTTCTCCAGCACCAGTTCTTATGCAAGCTTTTGCCCATTTGCCTGTGCCTGACTTTTAGCTATGAATGATTTGACTCATTCATTACAGAAATTCTCACTGTTATAGCTATACGAGTAGAAATCTGGGATGACCTTTTTCTTCCCATACAGGTGCAATATTTTTTCTGCTGATTGTTACTGGAAATTTGTCTTATGAAAGATTAGAAACATTATTGGTTAACCATAGTGACTTGGGTATTTGATCACCTTTGCCATCTAGCATCTCTTTTGCTTGACTTTCCCACAGAGCCCAACTGCAGCCTTTGCAAGGCTCAGTACTGAGTTCTGAAGTTGGTCACTTTGTACTTCATAAGATGTACCTGCTTCCTATTATCAAAAGAGTGAAATCAGACACAGGAAATGTTTATCCACATGAATCAGATCTATGAATGGGAAAATACAAAAAGCAATAGTCACAGGCAAAAATATCCTTGCTCAGGAGTTCAGGAAGGATAGACAAGGTTTTCTGAGTATGTAGTGACAAAACTGAAGCTGATGATGGCTCTTGGTATAAAACCCTACAAATTTTAGCACTAAATTCAGCTAATTACTTGGAACTGGATACATGAGTAGGAGCTTCATGGCTTTGTTTGTAGGCATTCATAGATAAGGTTTGCTTTTCCATGAATCCAGACCAAGCAAACCGTACTAATCAGAAACCTATCTCTCCCCTCTAAATCAAGAAACCATAGAAACTCACTAAAGAGATGATAAAAACAGAAATCCAGTGTTTGAGAAGTTTACATGTAAAAATAATATGGAGGAAGCCTTATAATAAAATAATATTTAACAAAATCAGAACACACCTTTAGAACCGTCGCTTCTGGGATTGATAAAGAAAGCACTGATAAAACTGTGCACTCACTTGAAGATCAGCTATTTAGCTAATTCTTTGGCCTGTATTTTTTGTAAAGTATTAAATATTTATAAGTACCTAGATAGCTGCCGAACTTCACTTGGTTATTTGAATCTGTATAACCATGGATTTTATTTGCCGTTGTGTTATATATAAAAACAGAACCAGTCCAATAAAATGACCCAGGGGCTCCCATTATAATTAAGTCCTAAAAAAAAAAAAAACAAAAAACCAATGTTATTCATATTTAAATATTAATGAAAATAAGTAAACCAAGTCAAATTCTTGTCTTTAGACCTCACATAAATTCAATAAAATGCTACTGGAAATGCTTCTGCCTCAATACTGGGGGATTACCTCTAGATCACAGATGATATTTTTTGGACTTTCTAAAAATACAATTATTAAAATCTTTAAGGTGTAAACAACTTAGAAAAGAGCAACAGTGTATTTGCTTCTGAAGAGTTTTTTGAGAATCATTATCTTTGAGTGAAATGAAGATTAAATAATGCGGTATTATTCTGTCAAGCAAGAAGGTAAGAATTATTAGTGTTAATGTTACATCAAACAAATTGAAGACAATAATAAAATTTCACACTCTTATATTCATAGTCTTTTGCCAGATGAAAAGCAATTCTGCATTTAGTAAAGTGTAAAAGTATTCTTGGGAATAAAACCTATTAGTTTTAGAATTATCATGCAGGTCTTACAAGTTTCAATTAAAAAGAGATGAGAAAAGTCCGATTTTTTCCTCCCACAATAAAAGACAGCATTAATGTTTGCATTTATGTGTACACTTTTAGGTATGTGTACGTATATTAAGTATGTATATACCTAGAAAGAAGTTTGGTATTTTTAATACACACCTCAATGTAAAAGCTAGACATTCCAGCCTGGCACGACCCATGGTCTTCTCCCAACTTTCGCACATGATCTGAGAATGCCAAGACATTTTAAAAAATATGAGAAGCATGTAGTTTAAGAATTTGTTACCAGCTTGTCAACAGAAGTTGAGACAAGTTAAAAAACAACAAAACATTTTCAGTTCTGTAATAAAACTAGAAATACTGGTCTCCACTGTAGCTTCAGTATAGTATTGTAACAAATTCAAAGTACTATGTATTACCTGATCACAGCTGTGAAATCCTGTGACTATAAAGGCTATACTTTTCTTTTTTAAACTGTTCCATGAATGAAATAGCACAAATAGTTTGAGTAGCACAGTTAGATAAGCTTAGCTCTCCTCTTCCACTTTGTACAATTCAGGCATAATCTGATTGACAGGCTTATGATTCTTGACAGTTGTTTTGATGCTCCACTAGTGCTCTGCAGAGCTTGTGTTATGGCTATCTTAGACATATTGGTATCCATCATCCTTAGCAGTTGCCTTTATATCCAACTCTCCCAGCTCTGTTTTCCTGCTTTTCTTTGCTAACTGCCTCCCTCATCAGAATTTCCTTCATCTCATCAATAGATTTGTTCGCTTAGAAAAGTCATCAAAGGTAAAAGCGTGATTTCACCTATGTTTGTAATAGTCTCTGAAGCCAGCAGCAAGACATCTGATGGCATTATTCTATTGGTCTGCACAGAAAGGCCAGATGGTCAGTTCTTCCTTGCAGCCTCATGAGATTGTTCCCCTGGATGTGAGGCAGGCATGAAAGGGCAGGCAGGGATGGTCTCATCTGACCACTTCACATCTTGACTCCTACTCTACTCATGAAGTCTTCTCAGGAATGACCACTGAAATTCTTATGCCACAGCAGTGGCCTTGGCAGGAGGCAAGTAAAGAACAGGGACGCACACTGTGTTGAGGAACCACAGCAGCTTTCTACCAAAGGCTAAGGAGCAGGCAGCAACCATCACTTCCTGGTATTACTGCTGTGAGGTACTCTCCTGAGCAGAGCAAGCAAAGGAAGTAAAGGAAGCAAGGAAGTCCTCTACTGGCCTTTTTTTGAGGACCACACATGCTCCACTGATCCAGTCTAAGGAACAAATATTCTGATGCCCGATTGAAACTGTATTTTTTTTACCTGTTGAAAGAAGCTTTTATTTGAAGTGATAAACATCTTGCTAACAAATTTACACCTTAAGTTGGCCTCCTATCATTAGCACTCAACCTTCAAACATTTGGCTGCAGAAAGCCTGCTCACAGCAACATAGGCTTTTCACAAACTGCACACCATGCACTTATCTTGCCCTTCCCTACAAAGGACCCAAGCAATCTGCTTACCTTTATAGCATGGGCATATTCTTCTGCTCAGTTCAGTTCGAAAATCAGAAGGGACAGCAAAACAAATACCATATGGGAGTTTGTGTTCAGTTCTTATGTAAAAGATATTTTTCCATCTATGTCCACAAGCCTATGGATAAAAATCAAACGTGATTTTTGACAGAGAAGTGCAAGAAATGTAAAAGCAGTCCGACAAACAGACACTCAGCTCCAGCCGTTAATACATACAACGATAGATCCATTTTCTTTTGGCTGCCTCGATAAACTGACACCCAGCCACTGATTATCACGCTCTTCCAAACAAGTCTTCCCACAGTACTCTCCATTGGGGTTGCCTAGGACACAAAGACCAATGCTTTGAGCAGGGATACAAGCTGAAGGCCCATGTAGTGAGAGAGAAGCACTCAAAAACTCTAAGGGGAAACTATAGTAACTGGTGGATCTGACTTCTGTCTTAAACAGGCCATGTAGACTTTTCACTTTCTTCTTGAACAAAGGTACAATTGCACATAGCCAAAGGGAGCATACTGGTTCTGAACATAATTTGGCAGTGAAGCTTGGCTTCTCCATCATTACTGAAATTAAGATAGAAAGTTAGGCTACATCAATCTGATGAAGGACTGGCTTTGCCAGTGTTCTTTGGCCTGAAAGTTTCTAAGAAACACAAGTAACACCCGTGAGTGCTACCTAAACTCTAGCCTAAAGCAAGCATCTTTCCAAACACGTATCTACTGGCAGCAGACCTTAAAATGATCTCTACTGCAAATGGCTATAAAATAAAGGCTGTAAAACTGCAGTCTACTGGAGATGCCAGAACATTATATATGCATGTCCTATGTACTGCCTACACTGTTGCAATTATTTATCTGCAGCTCTTTGGTTTTGTTCTTAAGAGTTAATTTTTAAAATGTTAGAGACTACAGTGAAATTTCTTCTAATGCCCTCAAAAGTATTGCCAAGTTAACAAATATTTGCTTCCTTCTAGAAAGAAGTATTGGTAAGGAGAAGCTAAACATTTAAAAACATTCCAAGCTGCATAAAGCAAGCTTTTTATTTGTAAGATGTCTGTATAAATAAACATTAACCAAATCATTGAACCAGTATTTGCTATGCATCAGCACAATACAGTTGATGAAAGACATTTCTTATAAGGCATTTGGACAAACTTTTGCATAATTTTTAAGACTCCCACAGATTCAACACACTTACTAGTGAACCCCAAACTTTGCAGGTTTAAGGGGTTTAGTTACTCAGAAAAGGATGCCAATGCACACCCCAGAGTACCAATGTACCCAGGGGTAAAAAAGAAATCACTCCCCCTAAAACTGTGCTCACACCAGAGCTGAAATTTGTCACTGTCCAATGCACTAGAGAGTTTAAATAAATACACTGTAGTGGACTTGCTGAATTCCTTTTGCAGGACATACAATTGCACAATTATCAATGAAGTATGGCTATAGAGTGGAGGGATACACTTACTCTATTCAATAGCCAGGAGAAAGGCACATGATTTAATACCTAGGGTGTCATGGACTTTTTGAGAGAAAATACCAGATTACTGTAGTCAAGATAGCTCTTTATCACATGGTAAGAAAACATGAGGAGAAGCAGTTGTATGATCTTTATGGTCCATTTCAACCCAAACCATTCTATGATTCTATGAATCCAACAACCATCCTAATTTCAGAGCTTATTCCCTACTGTTTTGTGACAAGCCTAGCAATTGACATTTGTCTGAAGAAACTCCTGGAGCCTTGATTTCTTCTGCTCATGTATTATCTTTCTATTTCTTTTTCCAAACATCATGCTTTCTCCCTGCTCTGATGGAGAGGTGAGAGTAGCACAGTCTAGAACCCCTCACCATCCTGCAGGAGGAGGACGCACCCTGCACACCATAACAGCACTCAACCTTCTTCCAAACATAATACCCTTCACAGAGTCAAGAGGCATCTGACTCTCCTTCACCTCTTCTTTACTACTTCCTCCCCCATATAACTTTCCCTGAGACATCAAGGAAATAGGGATGCAAAGTCCAAGTAAACAGGAACTGACCTTAGCACTCTCATACTTAATTGTCTTCCAGCCAAGAGATTTTATATTACTGTCATTTAATAATTCCTGTAGGTGACCTGAGGAACGGTAATTAACAACATATGGGCTCTTACTTCAAGACAAGCATGAAAGAAAATGCATTACTTAAAAAAATCTACAAAAAATAAGTTTTTTTCTGCAGGTTTAAGTGATAAGCTTCCGAATTCTCCTACTTGGCTAATGTCAATGACATGAACTTCCACATGCTGAATACATATCAATTTCAGCCACAAGTTTGGAATTTAGTTTTGGAATTTGATTTTGGAGTTATGTCATGTAGAAGTCCTCACTTCCTAAGGGAGACATGCCCATTGTTCATATGAACTATAGAGCATGTTAATATGGTTGAAATGTCCTCAGAAAACGAAATTCTATTACACCCCCACATGTAAGAATTAATCCTTGAGATCGCAAAAGGCCCTCTGCTAACACCCTTCTAGCAATGTTTTCCATCCCTTGATGACCGTAACTTTGGTTTACAGTGTATGTGGATTTTTAGAAAATGGAAAAAGCAGAGAAGACCAGTGTCAGAAATTTAAACCTCAAGAGGCTTTTTGAGTTTATCAGTAAGTCAAACAAGATTAGATAATAGTGACACGAGAGATAAGTATTGCTTGTCTTAGTGCTTTGTTTCTGTGTCATAACATGAAAAAGGACCACCATTTCTTCATGCTCATTGGATTGCATTACCCCTTTTACTTGGCTCCAGCAAACATTCTTGATTCAGGTTCACTTTGGCCCTCTGTTGTCCTGCTAGTTTTTGTCTCCTCTAACTGGCAAGTATTCAACCACCTTGAAAATGATAGGCCTTTGTGGGCAAGAGAAGCATGAGCTTGACATCCTAGGCACCATGATGAGCCCTTGCTCGGGGTATGACATTATAAAAGCTTTATTGAATAAGAAGAAAGAATGCTATATTCTGCACAAGCAACAGAGCAGCACTGCATAAGCTCAAGAGGACATGGCAGCTTGGTTGCCTCAGGGAAAAGGAACACGTGCTGTCATGAAGTTATGAGAGATAAGTAACTGCCCAGCCTGTGTACATTACACAGCTGGATGATACACTTCTGCTATAATCCCTGCTGCATACATCCACAGAAACAGCACAAGCACATATAAATAAGGTCACAACTTATAAAGCCTCTTCTAACTTTGGCCTCAAGGACTCCAATACAGATGTCTGCAATGTCATCTGAAAAAACAGTTTTATATAACTTGCTCCAGTACTTTCCATGCCCAACAGCCTCCCATGATCCTTTTTATCCTCCCAGAACTCCTCTGGTCCTATTGCTAATTGATTAAAACTATGAAGTCTACTGCAAAGACAATAAGCCTTTTAATATCCTGCTCCTAGATGTCAGGGCCTCATCAGACTCTTTTTCATTCATCCAGGGTGATCTCTACAAAGAATTGATAGGTCTTACTTCTCTTATGTTCCCTTGAGCCACTTCTACCCAAAACATTTTAGTTAAGTGACAGCTGTTGAACTCTGAACAGATCTAGGTCCAGAAGGTCCTGTCTTCCTTGGAATAGTGTGTCTGTTTCAAAGGAGATCACTGATAGGGGACAAACAATGCAAGTGAGATCAAAAAGCCAAACTACCAAAGGCAAAGCTTACTGAACTCAAAAGTTGAACGCAGGTCAGCCCTATGGGGAAAACCATTAACTGCTCACTTTTCCATTGCAATGATTCAGCTGGGGGAGCTAGAGGGCAATTTGTTCACAGGTTAATTGTATCAGAGACTTAAAAGGAAGGGTAGAAGGCTAAAACTGTGGGCAGAGCTTTCTGGTCTTATATTAAACACGATGCTCTGAATTTACTGTGTACCTTCCTAGCTGAATCTGTTGTTTTTAGACTGAACTGCAACTTTTAGAAATTGTTTCCAGTATTTTTAGCCAGTGAATCATTGTTTCAAATCTGAGAGCTATTTTGTTGAAGAACTTCTGTTTTGTTTTGTAACTCCAGAATATCAAAACATCTGACAAACTCTGTGCAAGTTCCTCTGCAATAACTTATGACTACCTCAAACTGACGTGGGCAAGGTTTTGAAATTCAAAAAGCCGGGAGACTGGTAGAAATGGACACTTACTGCTCCAAATAATAAACCTGAAAAAGTGTATTTTGTATTTGTGCTTAGAGCTTGATTACAAGCCTCTGCATCTAACATAAGTCATAGTTTAAAACCATTCCAAATACAAACAAATCAGCAGTCTAGAATACTTGACACCGTCAACAGAAGGAACAGAACTAGAAAAAAAAACCTCTCAAAACATTACTCCTCTATTCAGAAATCAGGAAGAGATTTTTAAATGCCAGTAAGGGGCCTGGAAGATGAAGATTTGATAATGTATCTCATGGTTCCTCTTCAGCTCTTAAACCAGTCTAGGCCCTTGAAACACCTTGAACAAATGTAAAATTCCCTGAAGTATGCCAGGATGGGTTATTTCCAGATGCTGGAATGACAGCAGCACAGTACTGTTCTCAGCAACCCTTTCTCTTCTGAGCAAGCAGATAGGGACGTACAACATAAAAAATACAACAGGAATTTTGTGTGATCAGAGGCTCCCTAATTGTGCAGGAATCCTTAATTAATTAGTTATGCCAGTTTCGAGGCTACTTCAGTGAAAAATAGCAACAAGGTGTTTTAACATTTGTCTCTAAATAATTCACATCCATTACAGAGGCCAAACACTTGGAAAAACCCATTTCAATCACCTGTTGTCACATCGACATTTTTATGACTCACAATTAGAAACTTACTACCTCAAAGATTCTTTTACTGTCAGAAATGTGAATTGAAGTATTTAAGAGAAAGTCAGAAATGGCTTATTTCTCAGTTTGCCTGTCCCAGCAAGATAATATATCACTGTACATTTTTCAAATGAAATTACCCTATTCTACAAGATCAGAACTCAGACTTGTCACTGTCATCAATCCAAGCAGGAGAATGAGGAGGTCACTGACTGAAAGACACAGCATTGATAAAACCATTATGTCCAAGAGTTACTGACAGCCTGAATGACTTAGACAAGAGATAATTAAGTTCAGCTTTGCAATTGCAAGTTCCCTTGTGTACTTCTGTGACTGCTCAGCAGGATGGGAGAGGCTTAACAAACTTCAGATACTACACTACTTCATTTACACCCCACACACCACAACCACCTTTGGCTTCTTCACTGACCTCAATGACCTGTTTTACAATAGAGCACTTCTTTGCAGTATCTATTTAACTTCAGAAATACTGCAGACGTACCTTTACGATGTAAAGATGTCAGTTAGCACTAAGGGAAACAAACATTTTGCAAAAATCTCTTGCATTATCACTAGTTTTAGGAGGGCAGGACAAGACACCAAACATCATTGCGTAACCTGCTGCCTCTAAACCCAGGAATAGCAGCTGTGTTAAATTAAGCCTCTGGAGCCACATATACATTTCCATTCACCTGTTGCATCATTTCGTTTTGAATCCCTTAAGCTACTGAGGAAAAAGCCCATCAAGTTATTTTGTTAGAGCTTTTGTTTCTCCACTGGCTAAATGAGTAAGTCGAGAAGTACTGCAGATGCATGTAGTTTTCAAAGAACCTGAAACTTACTACCCTTCCCCTCTTTTCCTTCCCCCATGCAGTAAAACACTTGTTTTCACCTCCAATCCAGAAGGGGTTTACTGGGTCTTGGCTATTTTACTACTTCTGCAAGCCTTTTCTTACAAACAAACATTTGGAGAAGAAGATTCTTTGTTATATATTAAAAAGAACAAAAAATAAGAACTACTTGGGCTGGAAAAAGTTTTCTTGCAGTTCCTTCTATGAGCAGCTTGGTTTTTCTTTATGTGGCTACAAGAACCGCTTAAAGTATCTTATGTTCTCGTGGCTTGGTAAAAAAAAAAAAAACAACAAACCAACACAACTCTTATTTCTACCTGTAAATGAAAAAATGCATAGAACCCATCAGTTCCAACCATCATGCATAGATGTGTAGAGAAATAGTTGTTTTAACATTTTCGTCACAGAATGCTCATTCAGTTCATGGCACACAATTGCTTTCACTGGTTTCAAGTAATTTGAATGCCCTTTCCCGCGCTTATCCTTACTGGGCGGTAAGTTCATAGTTTTAACGGATCGGATGGTCTCAGTCACAGCAGGATAGAAAGTTCAGGAAGCTTCCTGTGCATAGATAGAACCAATAGCACTGCATGCCAATGGAACAAGAACAGAGCCCAAAGCAATTCACACATAATCATGGTAACCCACTGCAAAGTGTTCTCCTTTTTAACAAGTAGCAAACACTTTGAAGTTGGCTAAGCCTATCCAGTTGCATCTCCCAAGCATGGTGGCTGAGGAGGAAGAGGAGTTTGGATGAATGCAAGAGCTGGAAGAACCGATTCAGTCAAAAATAGCTTTGTTCCCCTTAAACTCTATTTTTTTTCCAGCAAACCTGGAAGCAGGGAGAACCCACCCGCGAGACACTGTGGCTCAGAGTTACTTCAGGGTAGTTTTTACGAAGAAAAACCTTTGCAAAAGACGATTCAGACACATGCTTCCACCCCCCACCCCACCCCCCATCTCTGAGCTCGTTGCACTGGCCCTCAGCTCTGAAAGCTGAACTAACTTTCTGCTGACAAGTACGAGAGAAACTCTCAGGAGGCTTTCGAACTAGATGCTGAAGGTGTGAAAGAAAACTGGTAACGAGAGCTGTCACATAACAAGTTCTCCAAATCAAGTTTTGGTGCATTTCTTTCTGTCTAGAGAAAATAAAATAAAATAAAGGTGGCACCGCTGATGGCCTTCGGCGATAGCGTCAGTCTCACCCTTTAGCGAGAGATAAAGCCAGTTTCACCTGAAAGGAAGCAGGAGAAACCTACAAAGAACCCACCCGTCCCGCCGCCCGCAGGCACACTCCAGCCACCCTCCCCTCCGGCAGGGACACTCCGCCAGCGCCCTGTTCCTCACCGCCCGCGCCCCGCCGCCGACTCACCCAGCTGGAGCTGCTCGCACCGCCCGCGGGGGTTCCCCCCTATCCGGCACCGGAAAATGGCCCCAGGGTTGACGACCGAAATGTTGGCGGGCCAGCTGGCCTGCGGAGCGCCCACCACTAGCCTGCGGGGCAGAGACGGCAGCGTGAGGGGCTGCGACGGGCGGAACGGACCCCGCGGGGGCCACCCGGCCGGACGGGAACTCACCATTTCTCCTCGCCGTGTTGGTGCAGGAGAACCGAGTATCCGAAGAGAGTCCCGTTGCCCCCTTGGAAGAGCAGCGGATGCTGAGTGTCCAAGTTGTAAGGCCGCACCGTCGGCAGGCACTGCCATAGCAAGAGCAGCGGGGCAGCCCAACCAGCAGCCCCCCTCGCCGTCCCACAGCTTCGCATGGCTCCGGCCAGCCGGAGGCAAACGGCGGCCGGCGCCGGCTTCCCGCCTCGTTCCGCTCCCCCTCTCGGCGAAAGGGGAGGGCAGCGCCGTGCCCCCGCCTTACCCTGCCCCACCCCGGGACGACGGCAGCCCGCACTCTGCGCTGTCTCTGCTACAGCGGGTTGGGCGGCGTGCCCACAGCCCGGGGCCGAGGTGTCCCCTCCAGACAGGGGAGTCGCACAGCCGCGCCGCCTCCTCCTGCGTTGCTGCAGCCCCACGCACTTCCCGGTGGCGGGGGTCGGGTTTCTCCCCGCCCCGTCCGCGACCACGGTGGTGCTGCGGGAGGGAAGTGCTGGGAGGGTTCGGCCTCCGGGACCCAGTGTCTCCGGGCAATGCACGGCCTGGCCCCATGGGACGTGGTCAGTCCGACCCCTGTCCTTGGCGACACAGCGAGGGAGTCGGGAATCCCTCACCTTAGCCCCGGTACATCTGCCCGGCGGGCGGTCAGGGCGAGGTAGCTGCTGTTTCCGCTGCAGAATGAGGGAAAGGGAGAGCCATGGACTTTTCCTAAAAACTTCCTGCTGACTTTCCAGACCCAGCTCCCTTGAATTGCCCCGGTCCGGTCAGTCTGGTTCGCAGCTCCCGCAGCCCACCTACCCTGAGCACCAGCCGGGAAGCTACAGTCAAGAGCAAGCCCATCTTCCCTCCCCTCCCAGGGAGGGAGACTGAGTAGTGAGGCTCACATTATTCTTCAAGATGTAGCAAAAAAATCCTAGTACCCTCCTGCTGTGAGCCTTCTCCACCATCACTGCTCTGAGGGGATCTTCCCTAACCCCCTCGTGGGTTTTTTTTGAGTCCTGAAATCAGTGCCCTAGCAGCAAACAGTTCTGAGCCCAAGTCTACCTCTGTTTGGCAAGGCTGCTTACTTAGTCGGATGAAATCAGAGCAACCCCGCATCGGCTGATTTTTTTTTACATCTTGGAATAAGTTTTTCACATTCCTGGTCATTTCTTCAGTTGCTGATAGAGTTACCAGCCCTTCTTCCAGACAGCACAGGAACAAAGAAAAGTGTGACCATCATGCAAGCTATCTGGTATTTAGTAGGTCCTGGAAAGGCTCCCTTGATCTTAATGAGGAGCTTTATTGTGTGTGTTTTCAGAAGTCAGTCACTGACTCTTGATTTAGCTCATGCTGAATTGTGTGCATACTGAAATCAAGCCTGGTGCTTCTACCTACAAACTTTGGCCTGAGGAAGCCCCTTGAATGCCAGGGCTTCCCTGCTGCCATAATCCATGTATACACATAACCTATGTATAACAGTAGTTTGAGCTAGAGGGACAAGAATATAACCACTTCAAAATTTAAAGTTTAGTTATGCAGATTACTTACCATATTTGGAAGGCAAACCCAGTATCGTTTAAATAACAATTGAATTTATATACATTAGAAATTACTGTGAAACAGTACCATCTCCTAATGGAAATTCACAATATCTTAAGCCTCTTAGAATAACCCCCCCTTTCATTTCCGTTCAGTTGGTGGAAATGTGAGAAGTTACACTTCTGCAAAATGCTGAGCAACTACCAGAGCAGAGCACTGGGACAACACAGGAGTGATAATCTTCTTGCCCCAAGCACATGAAGATGTGTAACTCCTGGAAATGAGATCAGCACGTTGCAAGATCTGACAGTTAGTCAGTCAGCAGTGTATCTTAAGTCCTCATCTTTAGAACCATCAGAGGGCTTCCCTGGATCACCCTGATGTACTGCATCGACTGTTTCATGTAAAGGAGTTAGGCAGCTCCTCAGCTGCTACTCATCTTCCTTCCAACTACTGACATCAAAGGAGTTACAGCAATCAACAGCAGCTGTGAATCTGCATTTTTACCAGTCAAGAAGTTTTCACTGTCATTCTGAAAGCAGCAAAAACAAGCACGATTTAAAGCCAAAATGCTAAATTGTGGTTTGGTTGGTGGGAAATTGTAACATTGTTTCATCACCACCCTGACCACTTACCCAGTTTAGGGCACTTTAAGGCTTTTCTTTAAGAGATTGTTATGATTCCTGGGTTCATTTCTTGTTCACTAAAATAGACAAATACTCTTTCCCTGAAATAAGGGAGAAGGGAGCAGCTTCCCAGGTTCCTTTTCCCTTGCTAGTGTATCTCCTAAACACCTGTTCTTTCTGCTTTCTCCCAAGACCCATCTTAAGTCTATCATTTTGGAAATAGCTGATGCAGGAACCATGTAACTGCAACTGAGCAATCTCTGCAGCTGTATTTCTAACCATTTGGGAGAACGCCACCTTAACCCTTGATTAGATGACTTGTTCTTCACTTTTGGTGTTGTAGCTTATTAATGAGTGTAAATGTGTGCTAGGTGCTTGTGGTACTCAGAGACAAATTACAGTCTCCTGAGACCAGTATTGATGGGAGATAGACATTATTGAAAGTTTTAGGGACTTTGTTGAACCTCTGTTCTAGCAGCCCCTGGACTGCTAAAGAAGGCACTGGGCTGGTGGCAGAGGTCTTAGCTGACAAGAGAAGATAGATTATAAAGCTGTAGGATTCAGTTATTGGCACACAGATAGTTGCTTATGTGGTGCAGATAAGAACTGTATTGTACTTTGCCTGCCAGGAGGAAAAGTGTCTGCTGTCTCCTAGACTGTGCTAGTGTCTATGTGATCATGATCCACATGACGTAAATGAAATCAGCGGAACATCAATCTAGTGGAGTGTGAGGAATCCATATTTTGAGAAATATTTGATGGTATTAGTACTGATCAGGTGCAGGAGGAGGCAGAAAGCAAAATCAATCCAAAATTCACAAAAGGGTGTGATAGAGAGAGAACTTGAGTTCTATTAGGGATTATTAGGAGAACTTGCAGAAAAGGTGGAATCAAAAGTGGAAGACAAGGACCCATATTTACAAAGAAAGTATGCATTGATAGATACAAACTCATCCTGAAATAATAAGAGTAAATCCTTCCCATAACTTCTTGCTGCTATGCAATCTGGACAGCACATCTTTTATAGTCCTCTGTGAGTTAATAATGCTGGAAGCAAAATATCAGTATCTTGCTCTTCTGCTTGACATTGGTTCACCATCTAAGGCAATTTCAGAGGAGCTGTTGGGATGGTTTGTTAAGTGAGAAAGTATATTAGTCCACAGTTTGGCAAGCATTTTTTATAGCAGATGTGTGCACTTCATCTGACTGTCCTCATCTCTTGCTGCTCATTATTGAATCATACTTCTGCCTCTGTTACACTGATACTGTTCTGTGTCTTGAGAACTGAACCAGATCAGCGAAGTGATCTGGGTTAAAAATAACCCAGCAGAAAGCCCAAACCTATATCAGATTTGCAGTGCAGATGTTGTGTGGTTAGCCAGCAGTGTTGGTTTTATTAGTAGGGTGGTTTAAGCTTCTGCTGCAGCTTTAGGAGCTTTCTCAGGCAACAGCCTTTGATTTCTAGAAGTGGCAAGAGTCTGCATATTTAAAGCCTCACATCTACTTTAAAATGGAAGCAGAAATCCATTTCCTGAGCATTGATCTCCTGCTGGAGTTCAGGATCTTTGTCCAAATACTCTTCTGCCTGTGTCCTGAAGGGTCCATCTTAAAAAGAGCTATATAAGAGTAAACCAGATTTACTAGTGCCTTAGATATTAACATACAACATGATGTGAACAAGGTGACCATACAGTTTTATATAGGATGATATATGGTCCTTCAAGGTTGAATAAATCCAGTTATGAGGTAGTAACTACTGCTGAGATTTTCATGTGTTAGTTTCTGCATTTGGAAGGTGTATGAAAGGAAGTTGCTTGGAAAAAAAAGCCAACTTGCCTTCCCTACAGCTGTTTGATTTGAGAAAAGCAGTGGTTTGGGTCTTTAATAACTCTGCAACATTGCATACCTCTAATACATCCCACTGCTGGTGAGAAGAAAGTAAAGAAAATCACTGTAGGAAGAACATTCTTAATGTCTCTCATTAGCTTTCTTCTGCTTAATCTGTACTACTCCCTTTTTGATTCCCTAGCTTGTAAGGCATTTGCGTTAAATTAAGTCTTGTGTATGGGCAGATATTGGGTAACTGATCATGAGTTCTTTCACTCTGTTGGAAATACAAGGGAAAGCAGATTTTCCTAAAAATCTTCATGAGTGTGCCTACTTTCAGCTGTGTCTGTCTTTGATCTCCTTTGTGTCATGTAAGCCTACCATTGCTTATAGAATTCTAGATCTACTCTCTAGATCTACTCTCAATTAGAAATAAAAATGATCAGTGGTTGATTTCCTGTTCCTAATTACAAAGAGTTGAAAATTTAATTTTGAAATTGTCTAAGTACTGCAATATTTATATTTCAAATTGAAATCTTCTGAGCTCTCACCCCCTTCCTCCCCCAGCAATGGCAGTGGGCCAAAAAGCCTATTATTCATATGCTGTCATCTGAGAAGTTATAGAAGGCAAATATACTGTTACACTCACCCCTAAGATTCTCTTCAAGATACTTCATCTTCCCTCTGCTGTAAGATATATGTGTGCTTGCACAAAGAGAATATATTGTCCACTGACAAGTGTAATTAAGCACAGATGTCTGAGGCACCAAAAAGTAGCTAATATTAGCAAGGGTCTTGATACTTATAATTTTGCTAATGTTCTCTTTAGAGATCTGAATTTCATTTAGAATCAGTTAAAGAGGAAGAAACTTTCCATTGAATTGACAAATGTCTTCACACTCACGTGATGTCTTTTTAGGAAATACTTTAAGGCAGTTTTTTCTTTTGTCAAACACTTGTGTTGGTGAAGACAGGCTTTCCAAAAGAGCTTTCCAATACTTAACCTTATAATGGTGTCATGCAGACAGTGGCTATGGCAACCTGACTATGAGAAGCAAACAATAGATCATTATAGTTAACAACAGCTTGACTAATGACTGCATTCTGATTTACAGATAGGTAATACTGGAAATTAATTATTGTATGTGTATGTGTGATTAATGCATTGCAAATCCTTTTCCTTTCTTAGAATTTTGTATAAGATTTTTGAGTTACAAATCAGACCCAACCATAAACAATTAGTTTCTAGTGGGGCTGAGTAGCAAACTCTTTTCCCATCCCCAAGGAATTGCTGAGCTTTTGAAACTTTCCCATTTCAAATTTCCATGTGTCATGTCTATGTCTTCCACTGCAAAAGTCTGGATCAGCACAGTTGTGGCATTTTTCATTATTTTCACCTTTTCGAATGAATATTTTAGGGCTGATACAGTTACTTTTACACAAAAAGCAAAAATGTATGTTCAGACTATTTCAACATAAAAAAGTTATTTAATTTTCCCTTTTTTTTTCAGAATAGCAATTTCTTTAAACCGACCCTTTCCTGAAATTATTTTCTATTTCAACAGAAAATTGCCTGAAAATCTGCTGATGTTGCAAGTTTTTGGTTTGAGGTTTTTTTTTTTCTCACTTTTCTATTACTCCATATGTTCAACATGTCTGCTGAAGAGATTGTGTGTAGTGGGAATGGAACAGAGTCCATAAGAACTTTGCCTAGTTCTATTTCGTAGCTGCAAAGCAACTGTAAGTTAAACATTGCTCTGTTGCTTCTGCTAGGCAAGATAAACCAGAGGACAAGCTAAAAACACTACCTTTGGTCATTTAACTGAAGCAGATCAAAGTAGATGCCAGTTTTGCTGACAAGAAGCACCAGTACTGTACTCAGGTATGAATTTATCACCACCAAAAGAACTTGGTCATACAATAGTTTCAATTTGTGTCCAGTTTAAGTATGTGTATACGTCAATACGGTGAGACTGTTATGTCACACAGGGCTGCCATAATAGTTGTTACTTTCCAAGGGTGTTCATTCAAGGATATGTGAATGGCTGGATATTTTGAGAGGACTGGGGGTATTTCTTTGCTCTCTCTCTCTTTTCTTTTCTTATTTATTTATTTTTAAATGAATTGTAACAAAAATATGTATGGTAAATGATTGGTGAAAGTTGGACAGTTAATAGTTCAGAATCTAATGATGCTGAGGCTGAAAGCCTTTGACTCCATAGGAAAAGTAAGTACTATGAAAACAGCCCTCAGATTAAGAAGGTTTTGGTAGTGTTCAGGGCATGTTCTTTCAGCATTGACAACAGCTATGTTTCAGATAGGAAACAAACTCATAAGACCCCTTTAGTTCTTAAAAAAAATAAAAATTATAATAATAAAAAATTAATTGTAAAACAAACAACCAAAAGACCCAACAAAAAAAAACCCAACAAAGCAGGTTTTGGAAGAGAACTGCTGAAAGAAAACATCTGGAGGAAATGCCAGTCGAATTTCAATCTTGTCTTCAGGATACCATAACTTACATTTTCCAGGATGTGATACTGTTCTTCATCAGACAGCATCACGAGGAAAGCATACCACTGAATATGGACTCCAGGCCACCTTTATGAAGCGTGGTAATCATTATGTCTGATTCTGCTTCCTGAGAGAGTATATTAGAAATATTTCTCATCCATTGGTCATTTCTTTGATGCTAGCAAGGAATTCTAGTTATGTGCAAAAAAAGATTATTTCACAAACTCCAAATCTATGTGAGGATGGAAGCAGGCATCTCTAACCAGGAGCCAGCCCTGAGATGTTAACAGAGTAAAGCCTAAGACAAGCCACAGCTAAAACCAGGACAAAATTATGATAAGAAGGAAATATGGTAGAAGGCAGTGAAAATCCAGTGATTTTGTATAGCCATATGCAATGTGAGACTGCTGGAATTTGTCAGGGGAGATGAAAAAAATAAATTGTTCTAGCTTGTTACGTATGTTATGTATGTATATTAACATTTTCCTAGCACTCCTTCCATGCATTCTCTTAGCATGGTTGCAAAACCCATCCATTCCCCATGATGTGTCTTCATGGTTTTATTAACCTCTTTAAAAATTAGGTTTAGAAACAAAAACTTTCTGGCAAACTGTCAAAGCTCTAGCTATTAAAACATGGACTTAAAATGTCCTCGGTATCAGCATTACCTTCATAAGTAGTTATTTGACAGCTGTGTATCTATGATTTCACAGTAATTAGGTATAATAAAAGTCCAGACCCTCACATTTTAAATATAAATATTTTTTGTTGAAGAAGCCTGTGTCTATTTTTCTGTTTTGTTTGTCGTTTTTTGTTGTTTTTTTTTTTTTGTCTATATAGTGATTGTCTCAATGGGTACCATTGTAACAATGTTGCAAACTGTTGCTGTAAAACTTGTAATTAAATGAAACAAGGAGTGCTGTCCTACTTAGAGAAGTTTCTCTGAGTTGTTTTGGCTCTGGTTTAAAGTACTAAATGAAGTAGCTTTAATAACATCTTATTTAGGTTTTGATTTTGACATCTCAGTTTCTTTCTGAAATGTTAATCATAGCTGGATATATTTGAAGTGTATGTAACCTTTTCTGCACTTCAGATTCTACAGACTCAGCACCCAATATACATGTGTATCAGTTATTTTATGCCAAATGCATAGACATTTATATAGGAGCGGAATGAAGAGTGAAACTTGTTATTTAATAACTCTAGTAGCAAAATGATTCAGAAAATCACTCAAGCCCTGGAGAACTGTCCATGTGCTCGCCTGCAGCACAGACCTGAATTTTGGTGAACTTAAAGTTCAGCTCATACACAAATATCCTGATTAGAAACTCCAACTTCATCTGTTTTCCTCGGCTCTCACTTTTACCAGGTGGCTGAAGGGATAGGCAGGTCCTGCCTGTGGGTGGGAAGGGGCTCGGCATGGTTCTAACTCCTTGCATGGAAGCCATTGCACCTTTACTGAGTGCTTAATGGAAGGTGGTCTTGGATGTCCATGGCGAGGTGGTGGCAGCAGCATGGCCGCAGGAACTGTCCCGTACTGCACGCAGCTGGTTCCAGCCGGATCCTCAATGGGCTCCCTGCAGGCTCAGCCAATCAGTGAATCTGGTGGCGCCTCTGAAAATGCCCATAAAAGGGCAAACCGCTGCCCTGGCAGTGAGGTGTGAGGGGAAGGAGTGAGAGACAGTGCTGCAGACGCCAGGGGTAGGGATGGGGAGCTGGAGACCCAGGAGACAGCAGGGACAGCCTGCAGCCCTTAACAGATACCAGCTCATGGAGGATCCCAGTGAGGGAGCTATGGACTGTGGAAAGCCCACGCTGGGCCCTGGGGCAGGTTTACCTGAGGGATCTGTGGCCATGGAGAACCCATGTGGAAGAGGTTTCTCCTGACAGGAACTGTGGCCTGTGGAAAGCCCATGCTCAGACAAGTTCTCCTGACAGGAACTGCAGCCCATGAAGATTCCATACTGGAGCAGGGTCTACTAAAAAGAACGGCAGCTCATGGAGATCCCACACTGTGCCATATTTTTCTGACAGGAACTATGGTCATGGAGCTGGTTGTCCTTACAGGAATTCTGGCCCTGGAAACCCCACACTGTAACAGATTTTTCCTGAGAGCAACGGTGGTCTGTGGAGATCCCTCCCTGGAGCGTGTTCTCCTCACAGGAGCTGCACCCACGCTGGAGCCGGTTCTCCTGAGAGGAGCTGTGTCAATGTAGAGGCCGTTCTCAAACAGGTTCTTCTGACAGGAACCGTGGCCATGGAGAGCCCATGCTGGAGCTGATTTTTCCTAAAGGAACTATGACCATGGAGAGCTGATGCTGGAGCAGGTTCTCCTGACAGGAACTTTTCTCCTGGATAGCCCACACTGGAGCTTGTTCTTCTGATAAAAACTGCAGCCTATGGGGAGCCCACACTGGAGTTGGTTCCCCTGACAGGAGCTGTAGCCCTCAAGGACCCACACTATAGGAAGTGGTCCTGACAGGGATTGCCTTTATGCTGTAGCAGTTTCTCCTGACAGAAACTGGGGCCCTGGAGAAGACACACTGGAGCAGTTTCTCATGAGAAGAACTGGGGCCCATGGAGAAAAACTGCAGCCCACAGACAAGAACGTCACTGGAACTGGAGAACAATGTGAGAGGGAAGCAGAGGCAGAAAAGGACTGTTATGTACTCACAGTAATCCTTCATTCCCCATGCCCCTTGCACCCTTGGGTGTGGCTGGGGGATGTAGAGGATCTGGGGATTAAGGAATGAAGTAGAGCCAGGGAAACAAGTTGTGGTGGTGGCGATTTCTCACTCTCCAAATCTATTTCGACTGGAATGAAATTATTTTACCTCATGTCAATTCTTTTCCTGGAGATAGTAGCTTGTAAGGGATCTCTGTGAGTGTGTTTGTCCCACAAGCTTTTTCAACATACTTGTCCTGTTTTAGGAGGAGAAGTGAGAGAGCAGCTGGGTGGCTGTCTAGCAACCTGACAAGGTCAACCCAGCACAAAGTTCCAGACCTTTCCCAGTTCCACATTCCTGCTCTCAGTGTAAAGCGAGTAGGGCAGTAAAATTTGAGATGTAATCAATATTCCGGGCAATATTCAAGGTATAAATGAATGGGTTTATATAATACAATGAATTTTATTTCTCTATTTTACTCTCTTTATTTCCTAAAACTTGATTTGTCTTCTTTACTTTTTTGGTGCAGCTTAGCATGAGAGTCATGATGAAAGAAGGCTTAATCAAGGTCTAGTACCTGCAGAAGAGTCAAGTCAGTTCTACATAACTAAGAGGTAAGAAAACACACATTATTTGATTTTTCCAGACTTTAAGGTAATTTCTCAGATGTTATATAAGCAAAGGATCCATCTCTTGGTTACACAAATATCTCCCTGGTGTTTACAGCTCTTGCAAGCTCAGTATTATACCTTTTGATCTCGCCTCTGATAACCCTTCTTTGCCATGTCTTCCCCATGGGAATCCTCTGTGGGTTGTACAGAGGGTTGAAGGGCCAAGCATCTTGTCCTAAATATGTGAATTTTTATCAGTTTTAGATAAGGTGAGTGAATAATCTACAGCATTGTATTTATTGCATAATGATTAGAGATATGGAAATACACCATAATTTTAAGAACAAAGGATTTTCTTATTTTAGGCAGAGCACAATTATCTTTTTATGGTCTGTCATAATTTTAGAGTAAGTGAAAGATGTATTAATAAGAATCCCACACCTATATTTAAACCTCATTATAAGCCATATGTGTTAGATAGCACTTCACATTTTATACAAAAAGTGAAATGAGCATTAACCTACTGCATGAGAGCAATATTAACTGATCCATCTTCTTTCTTATGACATACCTGAATCACAGTTTTCTCTTTATTCTCACAGTCAAGGTTGTTTCATATACACAAACTGACCATAAGTGAGCATGCAGTGTTCATCATAGAAATGCCTGTGGGATAATAAGATATATCTGTTTTGAGAAATAAGTGTTGCTTATCTAAAAAAAAAAAAAAAAAATCTGCTTACTGAGATCACAGAAGGCAGTTTGGAGAAAAGTAAAACAGAATTGAAGTGTCATCACAGATGGGTAAAAATAAGATGTTGAATATGTATTTTGTGCATCTAAGACAAAATTTTATGTTTCTGAGAAAAACAAATCCAGATCTAGAGCTAACAAATGCTGAACATCTTCAGCAACGACCCATGTCTCTGCAACCCTGAGTAGCCGTAAAATCTGTTTGACATTTCACTTAATAAAGCAGACTTGACCATAGTGTTCATTATTTAAGGTTAGACTCAGTTTGAAATTCTAGCTCTTTTCATAACTAATGAAGTGTTTCCATTGTTTGCAACTATGCCACAATTTTTCCCATCTCTGTATTTTACTGTGACTGTTGGAAGACTGAAGCATAATCATTAGCTAGAATCAGATTAATATGCTTTGCAGTGTGATTTTTTTTTTTTCCTTTGGATTTCTGGCTAATGAAAATTGATCTTCTAATTACCAACCTACCCCCCCCCCCCCAAAAAAAAAAAGAAAAAAATTCTAGCATATTTACTTAAAATATAATTACATAAATACTTGGCACAATGTATGAAAAATAGTTTATCTATTTAAATGAGTTTTCCCAAGACCTTTATATTTTGAAATGATAGTGTGTTAAAATGTGTTTATTATATTGTATCACTACCATCAACATTTTGTTTTGTAAGAAGATGTTACATATTTTCTTCTTGTTAAGTAGAATGAAGTAATATTATACATCTCTTTCTGAACAAGCTGTTTCTTCTATAAATATAAAGCAATTATTAAAAGGAACAAGTCACTAAACATCCCCCCTCATGTCTCAGGGATTCATGTGTTAACAACAAAACGTTCAATGTCTAAAGGTCTTTAAAAACATAAAATGTATGAAAATGTAGATTTAAAAAGACAGCCACAGTTTAAAAAAAATAAGTTACAGAATGAATTTGCTTGTAGCAATTTTATCTGTTCCAGATCAGTTTGACCATTTTGCTACTTAGCAATTTTAAAAGTTGTAGCTTATCTGAAACAGTAGATAAGGCTTACATAAAAAAAACCCTGACAAGCAAAAAAACTTTTATATATTGGAATGTTTATGAGCTGGGTGTATCTTTGCATGAATTCTATTACAGCCTTCTGAACTCAACTGAATCATGTGCAAAGATTCTGCATTACTTTTCCATCTTTCTTCTTGTCTAGACGGGGTCTTTTATTCACTTCTAGTTTTCAAGACCAGTGATGCCTACTTTTTTGAAATTAAGTATCACAAGCGTAGACTTGTGTCACCTCCTTTTTCAGAAGCTTTTTGAAGATTCATATTGTATTGGCTGCATGTTCATCTATCATGGTCTGGATCTTTAAAATGTCATTAGATGGAGTTTATGAAAGCTGTGAAATAAAATATTTCTAGTTTTATTTATTTCCAGGGTGTCTGCAGTTTTGAAATTAAGGAAGCCACATGTGTCAGTCCAGTAGTACAATTCTACTCAAAAAAAGGTCCAGTGTACATGGTCACTCAGTTTGATACACCCATTAGATGCTAAACATATGTTAAAGAAATGTCTGTGAGACTTTTCCATGGAAAGGGCAACTCAGTGCTTCTGAAATCATTAGGAGACTGCAGTGACTGTTGGACTTCAGGCTTATTGTAGATGAATAGAGAAGAATAGAACAATCCCAGAAGTTAATGGAAGTAGAGGGCTGCTTTCCACAAGGGAAAAGAGTTGCAATTTTTCAGATGTCTCTGCGATTAAAGGAACAAGTTGACTCAGTGTTCCCTGAAGATTGTTTTATTAGTTTGCTCTTCTAAAAACTGCTTTCTGAAATGAGCTTTTCACTTTTTCTATTGATCATTGTTTATGCCTGCTGACCATTAAGTATTAGCAATAGGTAATTATTTACAAGTGATGTTGTTTTTCCTTCATTTTTGTTTTCATCTGTACAAAAAAATACAGCAAAATGAAAATTGGTACTAAAATTCAGAGGAAAAACTAATGTAGTCTGGACACAAAACTGTTTTACTTACAATCATTAGTTGTTTGAGGTCTGTTACTGTAATGAGTCATAGAACCATAGAATCATGGAATACCAGCTTGAAAGGGACCTCAGGGATCACCTCGTCCAACCTTTTCTGGCAAAAGCATGATTTAGACAAGATGGCCCAGCACCCTGTCCAGCTGAATCTAAAGAGCATCCAACACTGGGGAATCCATCACTTCCCTGGAGGGATTATTCCAACGGATGATTGTTCTCATCATGAAAAATTATCCTCTGATGTCCAGTCAGAATCTCCTTAGGAGCAACTTGTGCCTATCACCCCTTGTCTTTCCCATGTGACTCCTTGTAAAAAGGGAGTCTTCATCTCCCTACTGGAATGGAACATGATGATAAGGTCTCCCCTAAGCCTTCTTTTCTCAAGGCTATTGTGAACAAACCCACTTCTCTCAGCTTTTCCTTGTATGGCTGGCTTCCCAGTCCTTGGATCATCTTTGTAGCCCTTCTCTGGATACTTTCTGGGCTGTTCTCACCTTTCTGTATAGGGACTAAAACTGAACACAGTATTTCAGGTGCTGCCTGGCAGGCATACAGTAGAGTGGTATAACGACTTCTTTATCTCTGCTGGTGACGCCCTTTGCATAGCTGTACACCCTTCACTCATACTGAGTTGTCCACCAGGGCTCCCAGGTCCCTTGCCACAGAGCTGCTCCCAGCTGGGCAGATTTCAGTCTGTGCTGCACCTTTGGATTGTTTTTACCCAGGTGCAAGACCTCACACTTGTCTTTATTGAACTTTTTAAAGTTGTTGTTGGCCCACCTTTCCAGCCTACACAGATCTTCCTGCAGGGTGTCTCTCCTCTCCAAAGTGTCCACTTCCCCATTTAATTTAATATCATTGTCAGACTTCATCGGGGTACATTTGAAATCATCATCCAGATCACTTATGAAGATATTAAACAGAGCTGGACCCAGTAATGATCCTGGGGGGACCCCACCTTAAACACAGGAAGATAGATGTAGAATGTAGATACTGATATAGCTATAGATATGGAAATATACACACACATGCGCCCCCCATGAAAGTGAAAATACTGTCCTTTAAAAGGGTTTATCTAGTGCTTATACATCTTTTAAAATCTACAACATGACAACTGTGTATTTCAACAAGACCTTCGAAGAGAGGTCTCTCATTCTGAAGACAAGCACTGTGTTCCTTATGAGTAGGGAAAGGCCAGTTCAAGCCTGGGGTAATGTCTGAAGGACAGATTCATAAGCACAAAGGAAGTGTCATGCATAGTTCAGGTATTTGGATCAAAATTGCAGCTCTGGATCTAATAATTTGAGCCCAGGGTCTGACTTCAATAGATTCATGTGTAGGAATAAGTGACTGTTTGCCATCTTAGGCTGCAACAACCAGCAGTTTATAATGAGCTGTGAATTGTAGAGAAATACACCATAGTAAATCATGCAGATCATATATTAAAAGCTTTAAGATAAATACAGCAAAGCAGTTTGTTAGGCAGACTGAAGGCTTTTATTCCATGTCTCAAAGCTAAATAGTATATGCCTGAGGGATGGCTGAGGATGAGGTGTCAGTGGAGTTAGACTGATTTACACTAGCTAGGAATCTGGTATGGTGAATTATTTCCAATCACTTCTTGATATATATATATATATATATATCTTTCTAAAATATTTTTCTCTCACTTGCCGCTGTTCAGCAATGTTTGCTGTCATTAAATATTTGAGAGGCTTTTGCCACAGGCAGGGCCAATTTCAGTGGCAGCTAAAGTTTTCCCATAAACTTGTGTGGATTGTGTGATTTAAATGGACAGAATTCTATCTTAGCTGCCTGCCCTGTTGATCATAATCACAGTTACTTTTTAGAGAGTATTTTGGTAGTCTTTGCACATATGATCTCTGCAACTCAAAGTGTTTGTATACCATCTGGCTCACTTTTTACAGGATCTTAACAGATGCAGTCAGGAGCAATGTACAACTCTCTGAAGTCTAAAAATAATTGTATTTCAGTAATCTCTTATTCTATAATCACTGTCTCATACAAATATAGTAATCATATAGTATTGGAACTGGATCTGAAAAATCAGAGTAAATGCCCACAGTATGTAGCCACTGAATCTTTTATTTAACAAAGAAGGAATTTTAGAGGGAGAGAACATTTAAAGAAACATACTGAAATCTTTGTGTCAGAATAGTTTTAACTTAAATCATATTGGAAAGAGTTTGAGTATCAGATCAACCCTCCAAACAAAAGATGTAAATGAGGTATTCACTTTTCATGATTAGTAGGATTTGTCCTGCATTTTTTAAGTTAAAGAAGATAAAAATTTCTTGTATTCATATCAAAAAGAAAGAAAACAGTGTTTCATTTACATCTGCAGTATAGATACACCATTCTAACATACTGGAAGGAAGTTTAACTTCATCAAGCCACATGCTGGGCTCATACTTTTAGTTCTTCCACAAAAGTATCATTGACTAAAGTGAATGTTTTGCTGGAATAGATTAAAGACAGAGAGAGCAGGATTAAATGCCTGATGAAACACACTGCTTACAGTAACTTTAAAATAAATATAATGACCCACAATTGTAAAAATATAATGACCCACGATTGTAAGGAACACAAGGTGCAAATCATGCATAACTCTTTCAGATCCATGCCGCAGATCTGAATCTGAAGCAGTTAAATCCCATCCTTAAGGTGATTGCTGATAAGAAGAAATAATTCAGTGTTGAAAAGAAGTAAATAGACACTGAAAAGTCTTCGGCTATTCATCAGTACAACCATGTTTTAGAATATTATAAGACAGTCTTGAAGCTAAGGTTTTCCCTTCATTCTGTCCTGAATTTTTGGCTTGCAGGAAGAGAGGAGTATGGCTGTTGTCTGGAATTCCTGGGACTCCAGCAGGACTACAGGCTACAGCCATGGGAACTAGTAACCACTAATATAGTTACCACTACTGGACTATACTAATTGGACTAGTAACCACTACATATAGGTTTTTTTAGAAGGGCATGTGTAATGAGATGGAAAATGAGCAAAACTAAGAACAGCAGCAGGTATGACTCTTTGAGTTTATACAAAGGCCAGTGGCTTCAGGCCAAGCATGAAATGGATGTCTGAAATATTGTGCTATTGAGCAGGGATATAGGAATTCCTGAAGACAAATACAAGCAGTTGAAGTAAGACCAAGCTCTGTGGACAGTGTGTATGTACAGCATCAAGCACATGTCTCTCCTATTACCTGGGACTTGTATGTCAAGCAAAAAGGAAATGAAAATTTTATTAGGCATCTCACTCAGAAACCAGAATGAACTTTGAAATCTGAGGTCTCCATATATTACCAGCAAAGATGTCTCTAGTTAGTCAGGTTTCCCCTACAACAAACACAGGCACACTCAGAAAATTCCTGGAATTAGATCTCTGTCTAATCACTTAGAGATTCTAAAGTTTTTCATAGGTATTTTCAGGTATTTAGGATGTTCAGTTATGCTGAATTTTATGAAACACAGATCATCTAATTAGCATCTAAATAACATGTGATGAGTTGAGTGATCTATCACCTATAATTATGTGCAAATAATAGCTTTACATTTCAGATAATCCATAGGCAGTAATTTGTTTGGATAAGTAGCAGTGAACAGTAATGAATAACAAGGACATTCTGGGAGATAGTTATTCGTTTGTGGTTCAGTTCTAACAGAGAAAATGACACGTAGTAAACAGAATGTTAATTTTAAATAGCTTATCCAGTTCTACTAAAAGGCTTCTTGGGGAAAAGATGACAATGTTTCTATTCTCATTTTCAGCAATTCATTTATTTATTGCAAATGACTCATAGATAGCAAATCAGGAATGTGCTCCTTTACAACATAAACAAGTCTAGCTGTGTGTACAATAAACCATTCTTTGGTGACAGCACTAATCCAAAAAAGACACATATATAATGTTTTTATGTTTGCTTTTCTCGTGAGTTTCACATGGTTCTAAGGCTTTTGTTTTCATGAGCAAGGTACGCTGGAGAACACTCCAAATTATCTGACATTTTTAAGTAGTGTAATTCTGAAATTTCAGAAATTTAAAATGAAAGTCCCAGAATCTGAGAGGTGTATGGTGGCATAACTTGTTAACATTGTTTAATTTGTATGGGTACTGAATAGAACATTCAGCCAAAAACTAGTAATGTTCTTTGTCTTTTTTCCATATCACACAAGCTTGCCCTTCCTTCCTTTGAATAGTACACAGTTCTTTTTCAGCCACTCTTGACTTGAATGTTAGTTGCATCACAAAACTTTGGTAAATTCTTTTTATTATCTTACATTACAGAAAGGGATATTTATCTGCTCCTTTTGTGGACCCTGCTCCTGGATGACCTGCAAAAGTTAAGCGTGCTCTGATATCCATGCAGAATCAGGTTTTCTTCATATAGGCACAGCTTTCAACTTAGAAATATCAGTTGTAACCCCAGAGAAATGGGATACCCTCCAGAGAAGGAGGGGTGCTATACGTTTTTGTATCTTCAGTGATGGGGTTAGAATATGGTGGGAGTTTTAGTGATCTTTATACGACTCTTATAGTGCAAATTTTAAAGTGCAAATTTTACCCAAATTTTAAGCTGCATGAATTTGGGAAAATTCCTTTGAAAGGAAAAGAGCTACTTCTGTTATTGGTGTCTGTCAAGTAATTCGTCTGTACTTAGTTTTGTGATATTTGATCAGGAAGTTCTTGATCTGAAAGTACAGAAAAAAAAAAAAACAAACAAAAAACCAAAGCAGGTTTCCTCTTTATTATAGTCTATGACGCATATTTTCTACTACACTGCAAATATGTTTTTCCCTACTAACTGAAGTATATTGTAATTATGCTTGTGATCATACCATATAGCATAATAGAGCAACACCATGAAGGTAAAGGTTAGGTAGCAGTTTATAAGGAAATGTAGTACATATTATTTTAGTTGATTTCTTTTATTGAAATCACAAGAATTTTTTTATTATAAAATCTAGTTAATACAAGTCTATAAATGCCTTTCCTCATTATTTGTTTCCCCTTTCATTTGTTTTCAGTATCACTTTAATGCAGACCAATATTTCACAATCCAACAACAATGCTTTGCACAAGACCTTTCTGTAGTGATTCTGGTAACTGGAAGTTTGATGTAAACAAAGTCCAAACAGGAAAGAGCTTTGCTAGAGACTCCATTTACATGCATGGTTGGATATGAACAGACGAAACAAGACTTTTGGAAAGGGTTAGGGCATTTTAGAAAAACAGTCATGGTTTGTTACTAATATTTCATTTTATATCACTGGAAAAGTTCTGCTATGTTATATTCCAACTCATAAGAACAATTACTTTCCAGTTAAATATTTAAAGTGAAATTATCTGACTTGTTCTTTACCACATCTATTGTGCCTGTGAGCTTTTTAGAGACATAGACTAACATCCCTTGAATGCATTTGAAAATCTTGCTGTTAATTTTTATACTCTTTTCTGTCTCTACTGTGCTGTACTTGCTAACAAAATGTTTTTTATAGCATGCAAACATAAAATTTTGAAAGTTTTACCAAGCATATCTAAAGGATTATCCTCTTATCACAGAGGAAGAAAAGTAAATGTAACAAATGCTCTATTTACTGGTCTTAGATAAGAACATAAAAATACTGAGAATATTTCTTAATGAGTACCAAACTTATTTCCTGCTGACTATGGGGAAAGGAAGGCTTAAAATCCTTTAGATAGTACTGAGCAGAGAAAGTGCTCATAAATGGAAGTTATTTATTAAGTCAATGAAGAACAAAGTCGTACATAAGTGATAAACTGGGATGATTTCCGAAGGACACAATAAGAAATGGGTGGGAGGATGTAGTTCAGAAGAAGTAGTTCAGGATCTCTGGTATATCATTTTTCTGGTGAGTTCAGAGGCTGTGTCAGAGCTGTTGTTAGATATGGTTATGGTTGCTATCAACAGAAATTGAAAGGATGAAGTTGCATGGTCTTTAAAAACAGGAACGACTTTCTAACCCAAAGGTCTGGGTGTATTACGTAACCCTGGGTTAGAAAAGGAACTAGGTGGAAGTAGTCTGAGGTAAAGGCTTCAGTACCAGCAGCTCCCTAAAATGCATGGAAATATCAGCTTTCATGAGTTTATGAAATAAATCTAAAACTTTGCAAACTGTTTTGGTTTCAAACTAGGATAAAAGAATGCAGCTTATTTACCCAAGAGATTTTTCCCAGCTACTTACACTGGTCCACTTCTCTGATGACAAGATATTTACGTAAGCAATAACTTGAGGTATGTGCATTATTACACCTAGTTGGGGTTATCTCCATGATACCCTACATGAAAAATATCCAGATGACATCTGCTGTAAATATGACACTACTACTGAATAGGAATCAGATACAGAAAAAAGAAAAAAGACAGAAAATATGAAGCCTGATCCAGTATTTCCTCAGTTATCTGTAGCAGTTTTTCCTTCCCATAAGTACAATACAGTTAGTATTTGGTAGAAAAAAGGAATGAAGGACACACAGGGAGGTATTTAATGTACAGATAAATTAGGAGATAATACCTGGTTTACTCACAGAAGATACCACTAATAAATTGTTTAATTTCTTTCTTGCTATAGCCATTATTTTATCATGTTGATTAAAAGGTTTGTAACAGTAAAACAGGAATGAGAACAAACAGCATGGACATTTTTGTAAAGTTACTTTGTTAAATATGTATAAGAATATACAAACTGCATAGCTAATCACAGAATCACAGAATCCCAAAGGCTGGAAGGGACCTCGAGAGATCATCTATTCCAACCCCCCTGCAAGAGCAGGGTAACCTAGAGTTCTTCACACAGGAGCTTATCCAGGCAGGCCTTGAATGTCTCCAATGTAGGAGACTCCACAACCTCCCTGGGCAACCTGTTCCAGTGCTCTGTCACTCTTACAGTAAAGAAGTTTTTCCTGATGTTCACATGGAACCTCCTATGCTCCAGTTTACAAGCATTGCCCCTTGTGCTATCACTGGACATCACTGAAAAAAACCTAGCTGCATCATCCTAGCACTCACCCTTTACATATTTGTAAACACTGATGAGGTCACCCCTCAGTCTCCTCCAAGCTAAAGAGACCCAGCTCCCTCAGCCTCTCCTCATCAGGGAGGTGTTCCATTCCCTTAATCATCTTTGTGGCTCTGCGCTGGAGTCTTTTAAGCAATTCCCTGCCCTTCTTGAGCTGAGGGGCCCAGAACTGGACGCAATATTCCAGATGTGGCCTCACCAAGGCAGAATAGAGAGGGAGGAGAATCTCTCTTGCCCTACTAACCCTGTCATTTCTAATGCACCCTAGGATGCCATTTGCCTTCTTGGCCACAAGGGCACTTTGCTGGCTCATGGTCTTCCTCCTATCCACCAGGACCCCCAGGTCACTTTCCCCTTCACTACTTTCCAGCAGGTCAACCCCCAACCTGTACTGGTACATGGGGTTGTTCTTCCCCAGATGCAAGACTCTACACTTGCTCTCGTTGAATTTCATCAAGTTTCTCCCTGCCCAACTCTCCAGCCTGTCCAGGTCTCACTGAATGGCAACACAGCCTTCTGGTGTGTCAGCCACTCCTCCCAATTTAGTGTCATCAGCGAACTTGCTGAGGGTACACTCAGTTCCCTCATCCAGATTGTTGATGAAAATATTAAACAGCACTGGTCCCAGCACCAATCCCTGAGGGATTCCACTAGTCACAGACCTCCAGCTAGATGCATTAGATTATCACCATTTGTGATATATCGAACATATATTATGTAACAATATGATTCTCAATTGTTTAAACAAGCCAGACAAGTTATGGATGCAAGACTTGGAGTTTTCCCATTGAGTTCAAAATGACTAGGCTACTGCTAAAAACCCTTAATTTAGTAAATGAGTTTCCATGACATACACGTGTAAAAGAATGTAAAAAGAAATTACCACTGTTGTAAGAACAACAGTGATTTCAGGGAGAATTTAATAAAAAAAGGAATTCAGAAGTCACATGGAAAAGCTAGAAAGAAGAGCAGTCTGTCATAAGCAGAAGTTACTAGATCTGCCCAGATTTTTGCTTGCCAGAATTCTTTTGTGCTGCAAAGTGTAGTTTTAGTTCAGTCAAATGGACTGAAATTTTTACTGCTCATCCCTGGGGAAATAAAAAAGAAAGATGCAGTTCCCTGGACTTGTGAATCCTTGCCTGTTCACGCAGCAGAGCCACTATAGATCCAGGACTGCCTCAAAGACAGCCCTGAGGGAGACTCGTCTCCCTTTATCCTGGGGACTTTAGTCACCACAGATCTGCTGCTTTCCTGAGTGGAAGGTCTGGAAGCTGGGTGACCTGCTGAGTCAGTCAGAGGCCTACTCAATGGGCCCACCTTGTGCTTAAGCCCTTGCTCCACAAATTCCTGCTTGTTCCCTTTAATGATCATGCCAGGGGATCAGAAGGTTTAATAAGCTCACTGGTGGCTTTTCCTGATCATCTGAATTGGAAATCAATAAATCACAGAAAAACAGTTCACCAGGGGCACACTTCCTCAGAGGTCCAAACCCATGCAGAAGGCTTAGCCAGAGGTGGGAATACTATGTCTGGAAGTCTGGGTAGACATGGATGTGTTGCATGTGAAGCAAGAATCACAATCTCTTGACTCATGGGACAAGGCTTTGGCTGTTGTATGTCTGCACAGGGTGTTTGCATGTTGTGGAACAGAAATCTTTCAACACAAATCACCATCTGCCTTCTACAACCCTTCTGCTGAGTAGACAAATCAAAGATTTTGTGACACCGAGTTTTGTTCCTGCTGCTGCTGCTGTTGCCTTAAAGCCCCATAACAAACTGAGATAACACTCCTAAATTGGACTGAATGGACCTTCAAGTAATCTCATTTTTATTTTCTAAGTTTCAGACAATTCAACTACAAAATACATTTATGCAGTACTAGCAAGAATATCTGTTGCAGCTTAATTTAAAAATAGAATTAAACAATAGATAAATATTAAAATAAAAACCCCAACTATAAATTCCAGGCACCCAGGAAAGAAAAGAAGGGACTCCTAACATTATGATTATTTAATTTCTGAGCCAGAATTTTGCAACTCTGCTACCAATTTCTAATATTTTTTTTCTATAATATATGAGCAGAAACAGATGTTTCCCGTTACCAACATCTGATCTGTGTGTGAAGAATTAAGGGCATTATATACTGTCAAAGCAGTGAGTGATATTTAACCATGCAGACTCCTGTTAACCCCAGACAGAACTATAGTGGTAAGCATCTGCATATTGTCCTCAAACCTTAGAGTAATATGACAGTCAAGTCTCTATAAATGATGTATATGTATTTGAATAGATGACTTGGTTAATATATATAATTCCAAACAAGTGCAATGTTTAGTTTCCAGCAGTGTTAGAGCCATGGAATAGTTTTGGTTTGCATGATTCAGCAAGAATTTGAGGTATCAATCATATGTTTTAAAGATCAGATTGAAAACTCTTCTTAAGTATTCCAACACATTCAGCTTCTTTTGGTTCTGCTGGACAGCCTGAGGGTGGGCTTAAATGGCACTTCTTTTTAAGCAGATCACTGTCTGATGCACTGTTTTTGTTGTTCCTAATGTTTCCTTTCTTGACCTGGATCCAAGGAACTATAGAGTCAAGAACTTAGCATTTCTCGGCAAGTTTCCTCAGCCACTCAGGCTGGAATGCCCAAGTTAAGAAAGGTGTTTAGCAATGATAGCTGTATTATTGCTGTCTCAGTGTTGATTCAAGTTCGAATAGAATGTGACATGGACGGAGCCTGTGTAAATCAGCCTCAGGGTTGTGACAGAACAGGGCCATCCTATAGTTCTTATCCCTCCACAAGGATGCATTATGTAACTTTCCCCTGGAAGTAGCATATTTAATAAATATCAAATCTGATGGTGTTACTTACAATCATAAAGTGACATGACTTGTTTTATACGACCTTTGTGAAAGCTCAGTTTTTCACATCCAAGTATTAGCTCGAAGTTCCCTGTAATTCATACAATCAAGATTGGTGCTAACACAAAGAAATTCCCAGGAGCAGCCAAGTTGCTTCAATGGAAAAGAATGCTGGAAATGACTTTTCTAAACCAGTGTTTTCCAAAGTTATTGCCATAAATCTCCCAAATACATTTCAGACTGATATTTGAGTATTTGCCTTGATATATACCCATTGGGAAAAACTGTAATCCATGCCTTCCTCGCATTAACTGAAGAGGCATACTGAAGGATGTTAATTTAGAAAAGATGAGCATGATGTAGCATTCCATAGTAATTTGCAGTTTGAATAGTACTATGTAACAGAACAATAATAAAGAGCCAGATGCATCAAGAATGACTAGCAAGGCCACACTTGTTAGCAGATGCAACACCGTAAATAAGGGATTTGCTATCAAAAGGTGTGTGTCAGTCAATAGACTATGTTAATTTGTAGGATGCATTAATTAAAAAAAAAAGAAGCTTTACTGCAGTATTAGAGCCTGCTGTTTTAGGAGAATCATGAAATATTTTATTTGTTGGAAGAATAGTAGTCACAAAACCTGAAACCCCTGTAACTTTCAGGAAAATGCGTATCCAGGAAAGCAGATTCTGTAAAGGTATCTCCAGAGTTGCCTGGATTTTGCTCTCAGGTGACCCCTTCAGCAGTCTCATCAGAGGCCCAAATGGCACACTGCTAGTTTCAGCCAGGTAAATCTGAGGTGTACCTAAGCTAGAAATGTATTCATTCTTGTGGAGTTGGACAGGTTTTGTTCATGTCTTCAATAGTCTTGTGATCTTCCGAAATTCTTTTAACTTTAAAAATCCCAGGCTGCATTCTGCTGTTTGGAGTAATAGAAGTGAGATAGGCAGAACAATTATAAATAAAAATAGACAAAAATTAGAAATGCATTGTTGTGTTCCTTGCTTTTCCTGAGGTGAAATTGAACAATTCAAACATACTGAAACTTGAAGTAGGACTTTGTTCTGTGGCCTGTGATAAAGTTCAGAGGCACTGCTCTCTCAAGACTTTTGTTTGAGGGATCCTGGACTCCCTGCCTACCTTTACCACTCACCAGGTGTGAGCTGGACTACGTATATAATTTCTGAAGAAGGAGAAGAGAAGCTATGGGCCATACAATGTAAATGTATTTGATCCTTAGTATGCTATAAAGAAAACATTGCTACTTACTTTGCCAGGGCTTGTGGCAAAGCCACCAACTAGCATCAGTCTCAAACAGATTTCAACAAATTCCTGTCACTGGAGAATATTAATTAAGAAAGGCAATATGGAGTTCAGCAGTATGAAGAACAGAGAGTGAGGTAATTTTATTTCATAAAGCTCTTGTCCATTATTGCTTAGATAATGCAACTAATGACAAGAGGCAGATTTAACCACTCTTAGCTGAACCACAAAGGCATATGGCAGCCTCTTCTTCCTATCTCCCTAGGGCTATCTCCCCATACCTTCTGGGAATAAGGCCCTGCTTCTTCTATATGTCACAGAAGGGACATTGGGCTAACGGCTTTCATTATTTTTCCTGGAAAAGAAGCAAGTTACATTATGAGGTTAAACTTTCCCCCATCAAGGGAAAATGGTGAGAATCTCCTTCAGAGTAAAGTGTTGATCATTATTCTTCCTCTTCTGGAGTTATTTTGGTGGGTTTTGTGCAGCAGAGGACAGTCAAGGCTGTAACAGTCAGTCAGTTATAAATTCCTTTGCACTGAGTAAATGTGTTTTTTCCTATATGGTAAAAAAATTAATGACATCACCTCTTAATCAGAGTTAATTGCTCACCATATTACAGTTCAGTTGTCCTTGGGCATTAAAGAAAAATCTGTCAGACATATTTTACCTTTTTTTTTGGTGCCAAAATTCTTTTCCACAGTTCATTTCCCTATGAAGTTAACTTTAGTCATTTTGAATTAATTTAGGAGGAATGGCTTCTCTCAATCATCTGCCACAGATGGATGCAAAGCCCAGAAAAGCTTAGTATATGATGTACTAGGAGATTGTGAACAGCAGGCTGCATTCCTCCTTGTGATGCAAGGGAACAATAATTGGGGGGCTGTACCAACTGGGTTATTAGAAAATAGTTTTCCAAGATTCCAATTTCTGTGTGTAAATGTGATTTACAGACTATCAGCAACTCTTTCATCTTTCCTGAGTTAGTTTTAGTGATAACCCTACTTACGATTATTATCTCAATCAAAAATCTGTATAAGTAAGCTTATTATGGTCAACTTAGCTTCCATAAGACAGTCAAACATCACGGCATTGGCTATCACTACACCAGCTCTATTCTCAGCTCCATGTTCCTTTAAATGTACTGTCTCAGCAGGCTCTCTGACAATTCACATGTGCTGCAACCCTAGTACAGGTTCTTAAAAGTACCATCAGATTAACTCTAAATTCAAGAGAAGCTGAGCCTAAATCAATGAGTTGGCCTATATTTAAGCAGAGCCACACGTAAATCCCTAAGCAGCACAGTAAGTTAAAGGTCTCTTGTTTACCTGTTTCATGCTTTCTTTAGTATCTAATGCTCCAGTTAATTTTTCTCCATATTAATCCACATCTCCTTTTTGATTCCCTTGGATTATGCTTTCTAGATTTATCTTTTCTTGAATGCTTTTTTTTTTATTATTCCATGAAGAATACTATTCTCCTTAGTTCTACAGAATCATAGCTTTTGTCATAATTTCATCCCCACAAAGACAGAGGAAAATGAATATTTTTGCCATGAGACACCTGGAACACTTGGAACATTATTTTTCTACCATATATTTCTTTATTTGCTATGTAGAGAATCATAAAAATGAATTTCAGCTTATATTAAAATTTGTTGAACACCTTTAGCAGTGCACAAAATGTTATGACTAACATATACAATCCCACAATATTTCTTATTTATACCCTGCCTGTGGAAAAAAATGCATACTGTAAACATTGATTTATTAAATATTAGTGAATGGTAGATGTGTGATGACATATTTCTTGCTACCTCAGGGCCAAAGGCTACTGTCCTATTTGCAGGATATTATTTAGCTTATCCAGTGAGTTCCTACACTGTGATCCATTTAAACCAAATTAATATTATTTTAAAATGTTGGGTTTGGTTTTTTTTAGTAAAACATACACAAAACCCTCTCAATTTTTGGAAGCATGCAAGTGCAGATGCAAAAGAATTCATGACCTTGAAACAATTTAAAATCTTTAACTTTTTCATTCAGTATTAATGATGCAAGGATCTGTCTTGCCGTAAGTTTTGTTTTGCATGCACAATGCACACCAAAGGCTTAAACACATAGGAATAGTATGAAAGAGTTTAGTTCTTAAATGTGGTTGCAACTTTTATATAGTTACATGTCCTTTTTTTTTGTATTTTGGTATTACAAGAAGCAACTTGAGCAAATTCTAGAGTAAATTCAGTCAGTCTTCCTTAATTCTACCTCTAACATGTACAATAATATTAGTGTAATCAAAAGATACTAATATTCCTGAGATGTTTCAGCTTTAGCAAACCAATTTTTAAAAATACAGATTTTTAGGGTTTTTTGTTAAAAAATAAGATAAAAAATTCGTATCATAAGTTTCCAGTCAGTAACTGCATCTTACAGAATGTTTCATGGTAAAACAGAGGCAAAAATCAAGTGTCATGAACTTGTATAGGCTGCAGTTATTGAAGCAAGGATTTGTGGGAAAATAAAAGGTACTGTATAGAAAACATACTTGCTGATCTGATAGGAAGCCTTTCCATATTACTCGAGTATGTCATGAAAAGCCCACACATTTGACAAAACAAAGGTGAACAGAAGGAAAATGTGTCCTAGGAGAGCGTGAGTGAGCTCAGATCCAGAGGCTATTCCAGATCTGTTAGCACAACTGCCTATAGACCTCACCATGCAGCCAGATATTGCTGCTAGAGCCTTCCCAAGCTTGGCATCTGGGTCCTGGCATACCCCAGGAGCGGCCTGGGGTACTCCCTCCCTTGTTGGGGTATATGCTCAAGCAAAAGGCTGGGTGAATTGCTTCTTGTCTCAGCTGAAAGTTCTAATTTGTTTCAGACTGCAGATCCTGTAGGATTCAAATGTGAAATGTCTGAGTAAAAGGAGCTCTAAGTAAATATTTTACACTAAATATAAATTGGTATACATCTATTAAGTATGATTTCCTTTTCTTCTATTGACAGAAACTCTTTTTTCCCCCAATATTTTTGGCTCTGGGTAGTACTTTTTCTCAATTTTTAGCAATTTGTAGTGGCATTTATGAGGTTTAGAAATTCTGTAAGATTTCAGACTGAATCTTGTAAGGTTCCTGTAGCCTTTGCACTTGAGATATCCAACACAGCATGCCATATTCTGTTCAAGACGGATAGAATTTCACCCACACAATGGGGATACTGAGCAGTAACTGTAAGCCAGATCTTCAGCTGGCACAAACTGCACTGTGCTTAATCAACTTCAGTGTGAAGCTATGCCAGTTTATACCAGCTGGGCATCTAGCCCTTTGTCTGCCCCCACATAAGAACTGTATTTATCTGCTTTTGTTGAAGCTTTACGTTTTCCATGTGAACATAAGTAACATTTTCATTTTAGAGCCAAAACTGACTTTTTATTCCATTTCTCATTTCTGCTCCATCTCCATCCATCTTGAGAATAAATGCACACAGGGGAGGGTAAATAAACTGTTTAGGAACATCTGGGATGCAGAGAATCTCTGTTTCAGTCTCCAGAGAGAGCAACCCATTTGCACAGTACCTCTGATGAACATATAGCTGTTACTGGAAGCGCTGGCTACTTAAAAGGCTTAATGGGATCTCCAAATCTTGCTGTGCTCCCTTCCCCTTAACTCCAGTTCACCATCAGTAGCTACCATCTGAGCCCAAACAACTTCAGTGATGGGCAGATACATAAGGGACAATGGGCTTGATCTCTGTGACAAAATCCTGAAATAGCTGCGTGCCTGCAAGTTTCTTTGTTTCCTTATTTCAGTCTGGATGCAACTGCTACAAATTTGAATCTGCTTGTGCAAACCTGAATACATGAGCAATCATGTATCCACCAGTGCTATTGATTTCAACTTCAGTGTCTAAGTGCTCACCACATGAGTGAGGCTTGAACATAATAGCCTTCTGATAGTGTTCCAAGTTTGGGGGGATATATGAAGGTTAATTGAAGCTACAAACTTGGCAACTTGCCTCAAATGGCTGTGTGCCATGGTGTTTGGGGATTTTAGCTGTTATATGTGTAAGTAATTGCTCTTTACCAAATACTTGAGGGAGAAAAAAACCCCAAAACCCCACCAAATCTAACAGTTTAACATATAAAATCCTGCATGCAAAAAGATAGAGTGAAATGAAACCTTCAATATATGTAAAGTATGCCTTGGCCCTGGTACTGCTATCTAGCACCAAATACCACATTCCTGCTTCTGAAAGAATGTATTAGCAAATCATTGTTTTAGATATAATCTTGCTGTAAAACGATATTTCTGAGAAGAGCCAGGCCCATTTTGCATACCTGGAGACCTGGAATACAAAAAGGCAGCAGAAAGTCTGATCTTTTTTAAGAAAAGACTTTTCTCACCCGTCTGTCCTTCTCTGTCACTGGGGTGATCAGCCCCATGTCACATCAGCAGAGCAAAATATGTTCTCATGTGCCAGCCGTTCTAGAAGGGGGTTTGATATCCTAAGATTCAGCAGATCAGATGACACTGAGTTAAGCAGTAGTAAGTCAAGCTAATAGGGTGAATTGTGAATTGTGAACTGAAGAAGCTGGGAAATGTTCACTTCTCTCATCCCTGCTATGCAGGCTGTAACCTCCAGCAGAGGAGAGAGATGGACAGTCAGAGCAATAATGTTTCAGTGACTAATACTGAATCCAACAGAGTACATCTGTCAGGACCCTTAATGAATACTGGCAAAGAGGTTAAGTTTGTGTTCATATGATAGGTTTCAGACCAAAGTAGCTAAGGCAGTATATCTTTTCTGCTGTCTGGTACTAGCCAGTGTCTTGGAGGAAAGGGGAAGAATGGATTTCTTGTCTAGATTGTTGTTGCTCACATTTTAACAGTTGAAAAACCCTCAGTCAAAACCTCATAATCTGATAGTGTGTAACAAGATTATATTGAATAAAGATATCCATGTTACAGTTGTTGCAGATAAAAAGGGAAGTGTTGCTGGAGATCTTTGAGTCAAGCATTCAGAGTAAATATTAATTCACATATTCCCAGGACCTAGGAATATCCTTTGGACTCTGACATCAGAAGAATGCTATAAAATCAACTTCTGTCTCTTTCTGAGGATGGCAGCATTAGCTCAGCTGTGCCAGTCTGACTACAGCAGTCAGCAGAAGCTGTGTATGTAGCCATATAACTACAACAGAGTCTGATCATCATCCTGATGAAATTACATTGATCTAATTTGCACGCTGTGAAGACATTTGGCACTGGCTGGATCTGAGCTGTGACATCTTCATTGGAACTAAAAGTACACTAAGAAGTGACATTACATTTCATACTCTTTTGTGCCAGACTGTGGCATTTCTTCCTCTTTAAAGGCATTATTTCAAGAACATTTAATTTAGCTTTGATATGTCTGCCATTTTGCTATGCAGGAATGTACTGAGCCAGAAAAGCTCAGCTGTAATAAAGTTTGGCACCATCAGCCACCATATACCTGCACCATCCTGTGCAATTTAATTGGCATTCAGTGGGTTGATAAATGGATTGGCTTAATGAGACAATATACGTGACATATGCAGGACTCTCCTGAGGAATAAGATTCATTTTTGCACTTCACACATCAACATGCTACAGATACCAACACAGTCACCTCCAGCAGCTGTGCTATAACCAATGACATGCCTTCCACTGTATTGACCAGTAAATTCACCTCTCAAACTAGGTTTACATCATTTTCTATATGAGCATTTCTTTTCTTAATTTTTTCATTATATTTCCGATCATAAAAATAAAGCAAGATACCCATAACTATCCTTGAAAATTTCTGTGAAGTATAATATCCATATTTTTTTTTCTCATATAAATCAACAGCTTATCTTTATAGCTTCCTGAGGATTTGCCTCTAGGCAAACTTCAGAACTTTGGGAAAAAGTTCTCACTATAGCTGGAATACAGTGTAAATAACTACTAAAAAAATCAGTAAAATACACATAAAAGCAAAGATCTATGTGATGTAGTATTAAGGGACCATGAGTAAGCATGACCTCTTCTCAAAGGTTCATTTGCATTGATGAAGTAGGTTTATGTTAGAGCCATCTCTGGATCGAGTGTGAAGATAAGGATCTCTGGGAGGTTGTGCAGTAGCTGGCAGAGGAGAGAATTTCAGTGCTATTACAGTACAAGTAATTACTGATTACAGTAAAAGTTTATTCAGCCATTGTTAAACAAACCCATTTTTGCTTTAAGAATGAACAGAAGAGAACAGTAACATCAAGGATGTGGTCCAGCTTTTTTAAGAATAATAGTTTAATGGTAGATCTTTGAATTCTGCCTCACAGATGTAACTGTTAGTGTAATCAATGTCCTTTGATGTTTTTCAGAGGCCTGCTTGTTGGGGTTTTAGATCATTTAAGAGTTGGGATTTAACAGCAATCAGAGAGCTAATCTATCTTGCATGGACAAGGAAATATGCATCCAGCATTCTGGTATTTTACAAAGGCTTGGAGAACAGTTTAAAGACAGAAAACATCAACACACACAAAACACACTGACTTACTTTCTTAACTGACATTAAAAATGTACATATATGTATGTTCCTTATTTTAGAAAAAAAAAAAAACCAAACAAAAAGGCATTATGTCCTCAGTCATTATTAACATCAGGATACCAAAGATGAAAGTCAAATAGTTTCATTAATAATTTTGCTCTGCTGCAATTTTGAAGGCCAGATTCAGATGTTTTAAGTGAACCAGCTGTTTATCGGGATATAGCAAGTAATCACTACCAAAGCACTGGAAAATTTTCTAAAAATCATGTGGGTAATTTTTTGCATCCATGAGGAAAATTGTGAACCAGAGTGCTGTTTCCCTGTCTTGCCTCTGAGTAACTGCAAAGAATTTCAAAGGAACCTAAAGGAATGGGGAGCCAAACTCCTGCTGAACATACATGCAGGTTAGTGTATGGAATTCCTTGTATCTGTTGGAAACAAAAGCTGGTCTGCATACCCAAGAATGTACAGACTCACACCACAGGAACAGCCACTGCTTCAACCTGGAAAAAAATTTTGGCAGAGGCGGAGAGGTAAACGAAGCTGCAGCTGGCTGCTACTGAGCTGTGCTCTGGGCCATCACAATACCTGCCTCTGGCTTCTTGTCCATAATGTGGAAGAAGCCCACGTGTCGCTGCCTCAGATTTCAACTGAGTGCCAGTCTGATGCTTGCAATTCTGCTCTAAGGAAAGCCACATACATGCAAATAAGCCCAAGGAAACTAAAAAATGAAACGGTGTGTGACAGTTTCTAATTACTGCGTAAAAACAACATATGGAAACTTCATTGTCCATTTCATCCCTCAACATGTACTATCAAGTTAGATTTCTTTTGCTCAATCATTCTCTCTAGAGCATTTGGAGCTGTTTCACTTTTATTATATGAAAAAAAACAGCACTTGATATGAGCAGTGTGATGCTTTTACTTTCTCTGTCCAAGCTCATTAATCTGATGGAGGGTTTAAAAAAAAAATCCTACTGGTTTGGCACAAATTGTAGTTTTCCAAAAAAGGAATAAGTTCAAAGTCCTTTTTCAGAAATATTCCATCCATTGTCATGAATCGTGTTTGAAAGAAACATTGAGAAATGGGACAGAATGCTTAAATGTAGCCATGGTAAATGCTAACAAGTAGAGAAGGTCACTTACTGATGTGTGTTGATGGAGTGAATTATTGTAAAAGATCAATGAAGGAATCTTAAATATGACTTCTTGCTATGTGCAATTAAACAGGAAGATGTATTCCTCTAAGCTTTTAAGTATTTCCAGCAAGATTTCAAATTTAAATATTTATAATGGAGGCGTAAGAAGAAATTTAAAGGATATGGTTAGGTCAGAGAAATGAAGCATACATCAAAGTCCCATTTTCTGGGAGCAAAAGTCTTGCAGCCTTCCCTATCAAGCCCTGTGGCCACAGAAGCAGAGTCAGTTAATGAATCAGAAAAAAGCTGGTTACCAGATGTCCTTACTTATTAACACGCACATCGCATTCTGTAATGGCATTCACTAAACAATCTGTGTGGAGCAGAGTCTGCTCTGTTTAAAGTCCCTTTTTCGCAAAAATACTTCTAGCCTTCCTTCCTCTGTGACTGATTTCAAGATAGCTGTTGTTTAAGATGCTGTCAGGCATTTTGTCTAATTAAGATTTCTGCGTCATTCTGAAGGTTCCTAAGGTACCCAGGAAAGCAAAACTTGCTTTAGCATTTATTCTTTTACCCCTCCTTCTAAAATGATAATGAAATAAGATAAATAAAAAATATGAACTTAAAAGCAAAGCAGGAGAGAAACCAATTCTCTTTGATTGGTTTCCACTGCTGCTAATTTTATGCCACCCATTGTTCAGCTCTGCAGTCTAATTTTATGTTAATATCCTGAAAGTTGTCAAATCTTGGCAAAACCTATGCATAAATTACACAGAAAGTAGCTCACAGGAGGGGGAAAGTAATGACTGTCATGGTTAGCCAAACCCATTAATAGTCTGACAAGCAATAACCCAAGAGCTCTGGTCAACTGCTGCAGACATCTGTGAAACTTTTGCAATTAATTTTTTTTTTGGAGGAGGTATCAGCTGTGAAATAGCACATAAGTGACTGATTATTATCAGCTCTGCTGGCGAGGGCAGAACTGATCCACTCCAAGCATTCATCCTTCTACTACAGACTGTTTCATTAATATAAAAGTTTTATTTTCTAAAAAGTTTTATTTTCTAAAGCACCCTTATCTCCAGAAAGAGACAAGGAGAGTCAGTTTTACATGAGTAGTGCTTTACTTACACATAGTCTTTCCCATCAGCAGGTTTCAAAGAAAGAACTTTACAGAAGTCATTAGCATTATCTGTGTCTGTAAAATGTAGAAACTGAGGCAGGGGCTATCTCTTGTGACAGAACATGAGAGAGGCTGTGAAATGGGTAGAGGGACTTCCCTGAAGTCAGGATATGAAGCCAGGAATATCTCTGCTATGTCAGGCACTGCTCTGTAATACTGTATAGTCACCTATTTAAAGCTGGAAGGATCACACTGTGCTCAGAACAAATGTAGCTAATTGATCAATTTTCTCACGTCTTCAAAATCACCTTTCCCCTGAATTCTCTTTTATAGGCTCAGGAACAGCTGAAATCTGTTCCACGATTCCCTAACTATTCTATGATTCTATGATTCTATGAATCCAAAATCCTCAATGGCATCAAGTTTATTGGGAAAATTCTTTATAATTTGGTCGATCTGGTAGAGGTCTGCTGCACCAAAATGCAGGACTGCTAAAACTGAAAATGTATGTATTTTAGTTGCTGAATTAATACCTACTATGACTGACATGCTCACAAGCAGCCCCTGGATCAATAAAGAAGAGTAAATTTGCCCTTTTGCATTATCATGCCTGTTTTTTTCCTTCTTTCATATACAATCTAAAATCCAGCATCTATCTCTGGTAAGCAATATTTTTATCTTTAGCAGGATACCATTGCCAGAAGCTTTGCCTGACTTAAATACTATGTTGTTCCTTAAAAGCTTTTTCTTTTGCAAACAAATTCTGTTTTCCTATAAGTAGACAGTCTGAAATATTGTCTCTGAATTTCTTGTCACTACTAGTATTCAATAATCCAGTAGATGCCAAACCCCAAACCAAACCTCTAAAAATCTTCAGTCATCATCATGATTTATGTGGAATATTATACCCCTAAAGAAAATAATTGCTCTCACAAGTATTAATGACAGATAATTAGTGTGATAAAATGCATGGAACATATAAAAGTGCAGCAATATCTTATTTTTGACTACCATATACACCTCATGTGCTGCTATAATACAGCCATTACATTCCAGATCTTCAGTTTTCATATTTGTTTTTATCATACTCTGTTTTGAACAGTGCTAATGTTTAGTGGACAACACTGCATAAACAGGCATTTTAGGATGGATTCTGGAAAAAAAGAAAAGAAAAAAAATAAATGTTATTCAAAGAATAGGATTTTTAAAACCAAACTTATCTTGGAAAACACAAGAAAAAGGGACATGCTAAATGTAGCACATAAACTGATGCCCACAGTCTGGAAAACAAGTTTGCTACTGCCTTGGGACACATAATTTTTAGAAATAATGGACCATTTGGCAGTTCTGCACATGTCACCAAGCATGCTTGGAAACACCATGGGCTTTGCTTTATTAATACACACGGTTTGAAACAAACTCCCTCTGAAATACTAGAGGAATTCTCAAATCACCTAATTCATGTGACAGTCTTCATACTTAGACTATACTGTACTCTCAAAAAAGATAGTTATTAACTAGTCTACTATTTTTATCTACAAACTACAGAGTAAATGAGTTCTGTGGGATGGATTGCAGTGCATAGATGGGAAACTAGGAATGGGCATTTACTTGGGGTGCTGTCTCATTCCAATTAGAAGAAAGACAAACAAATCCTTGATTTCGATTCTGTGAACCACTTCAAACCAAGTTTAGCAGACCTTCCCCAGCTCAATTAATCTTTTTCTAATAGGATAGCATGCACTGTCTTTTCCAGAAGAGTCCTTGAAAAGAGCCTGAACCACAGCAGTGGCAGTGGAAAGGTCAGATACTTTCCACAGCACCTGAGTCAGGCAATTCCAGGAGTCCTAAAGGTAAAAATAATCAATATAGGCAAAACAAGTACTTAGAAGCCAGAAAACTCTGCTTCCCAATTCCTGCCATATCCATGGTGCAGTAAAATGTGTGAGGGATACTCCTTTCTCACACATAACTTTTAAGGGCTTTAGCCCTGCAGAGTCCTATCATTCCATGGGTACAATCACTGCCATTGTGTTCAACCGAGTGCAGAGTCCAAATGCCTGAAGAAGGTGCCCTTCTGCCCTTGTGTATCTCTGCAAAGACACAAAGACAATTTAGCTTTTAGTTTCCTGACAGAGCTGACCCTTGTTATTGAGAAGCATCCTTTCATTTGGCCATAGGTTATTCAGAGAAGGATTTGAACAGCCTCTTTTTTTTTTTGCACTTTGGCACAGAATCTTCAGTAAAATGTTTTGGTTGGATGAAGGCCTGCTCAGGATTAATGTTGCTTTACTTTTCATTGTAAAATTTACTAATAAGTTAACCCCATGTTTTTTTGTATTATCAGTTTATTGATATGTTACTATAAAGTAGGAAAATGGAGACGTGAGATAAAAATAAATCAGTATGGACAAGATCAGAAGGAACGTAGGTTTTCCTAGCATCAAGAAGATGAGGAAAGAAGATATTCCATTAAAAAAAATTCTGGTTGTTAAAATTAGATAATAATTTCCCACCTTCCCTCTTTCTTGGTACTTTTTTCCCTTCCATAAAAAGAATATTGAGATTTTGATTTTCTTTTTTGGTTCACAAATGATTATTTCTGTAAGAGTAAATTAAACTTGCCTGTGACTGTTCTCTGACATGTGGTGCAGACTGGCCCACATCCATGCTATGAAACTATTTCACTAACCAAAGGATGTTTGCATTCATGCTACCTATAGTGAATGGTCCTTTTGAATTGTTTGAAACTGCTCTAGCTGGGAAAAGCCAGGAGTGTGCCAGGGACTCTTTTAACAATTTAATGGTGTAGACAATCAAATTCCAGTGCCTGGAAGCACTTCCCTGGCACTTTTGAATCTACTAGTCTAGACACAGCTACTGTGGTCAAAATCTGCTTCCCTTATTCGCGTAAATAGCTCCAGTGAAGTCAGCTGTGAGATTGGCTGTAAAACAAGAATTCTGTTTTGCAAATGATTTCAAGCATTTGGCCTTAATTTGGCATTGGAAAAAAAAAAAAGAAACCCAACAACCCACAACCTTGAGGTTTCAAATTTTAAAAATTAAACAATGTAAGTGAGAACTATCCAAATAACCAAGTTATGGTTATATGTTATATGTTCCTCTAGAATGTAGGGGCGCATGTTGAAATCTCTAGAAAGAGCAAGAAAGGCCTCTCATATTCCTGATGAGTTTGGAAATCCGATATATTAGGAATCCTGGCTTTCCAGATTGTTTTCTTCTTTACATTAGTAAGAAAGCTTTCCCTGAAGCTGAGAAAATTCCAATAACGAAATAAATTTCCTATGGAAAAAATATTTTGTTAAGCTGGTAATTTATTTAAGTTCTTGTACAGGACTTTTGTTAAATTCTGATAATTTACAGTATTAGATTCCAAAAGCTCAAAAATACCCCCACAAGACAACCCCAATGCCCAAGCAACTCAACCTACACTACAGTAGTGGTTAAGACTTTTGCCAAAGAAACACCTGATTCCAGAGCTCACAGGCATTCAGAGGGGTCAGGAATTTGCTCAGACACAGTTTATGCTTTTATAAGTAAATTCATTTGAACATAAATTTGTCAAAGTCAAAATATACAAAAATATGCCAACTTTAACAGTGAAGATTTGGATGTTCTTTTAGAATAGAAAATTCTGAGCCCTTGATTTGATTTATTTCTTTGTTTGACTTTCATCTTGTAGAAGAAAATTAGAAGAGAATTAGTTGGTTAATTCACATTAAAAACATAAGCTGAACACAATATTTTGGGTTTTGAGGCATTTCTTAATATATTATTTTTATTCTTGCTTGAATAATCACTATTTTCTGTTCATAACTTTTATTCCTAAAAGAAAAATACAATCTATCCCAGCTTTAATAAAGCTAATTCTCTGGAAAAATTGTGAGTGAAAGAAAGTTTGCAGAAGTTCTCAGAAAAATACTATGAATTGAATTCAGTTCTTGCTAGGCATGGATTTTCTTTCTGGTTTTCCATGTGTAATGAGAGATTCATATTTATTTATTTCAGTTGTTTTCTATAATGTCTCTCCATATAAAGAAGAAACATACCATAAATGTAATACTTTTTTAAAAAAAGACTTAACATTTTATTGAAGAAATACATTTAAATAGAGTGTTACTTGCTTAAAATTAGTTTAAATGGCAAGGCCTGGACGCAACTGACTACACATGAATGTTAATTTGAACCACTTTCTCACAGAGGCTGTTGGGCTGGTGCAGACTGATACAAAAGCCTCAGAGATACAAGCCTCATACAATTCATTCATAGTCACATATTAAATTCCTATCTTGTCTGAGCAACCACATCAGCCTTATCTTTTTGGATCTTACAGTACTAATTGTAAATTAATGCATGTTTCCTTGCACCATGCATCAAGCTGTTGCTGATCATAATACTAAAGCTGTCAGTGTATGACCTCTGCAATCCTAACAGTATTGATGTACATGCTATGCCTAGATTCAGCAAATACCTTCTGGGAGGTCATGTGAGAGAGCTCAGTGCATGACGGGTCACTCTCTGTAGGGATAGAAACTCCCACTCCAGGATAACCATAGGCATTATATCTACTAAGTTTACTAAATAGTCAAATGACTTACAGGAAGTGATGGAGAAAAAAAGAGATTAGTCCTCTGAACAGAGAGGACAGAAAAGGGACTGCTGTGTGTCAAACTATTCTCTTGTTTGATTTGGAGAGAAAAAGGGAAGACCATCTTGACCATTAGCAGGGTTGTTTGATATTCATCCCCTGGGCAAAGAGCTGACTGATAGGCATAATTCACAGGTCAGCTGATTCTCTAAGAGCCTAAGACTCAGACATTTTATTGACAGCTGCCTCCCAGGCTGGAGGATGATGACTGGATGTGAAAGCCTTTGAAAGCAACTGAAAAAGGGTAAATCACAGCAAAATTCAGCATTAGAGTGGATTGTGCTTCTGTGGCCACACAGAGAGGAGCATCCTATTCAGAGGCAGACAGCGGCAGAACCAAAACCAAGTATAAAATAAGAAATATTAAGGTCTTTTTGTGCTTCAACTGCTTTTCTTATTTTTTATGTATGTGATTTTAAACTCACACCCTTGCTCTGTAACGTGATCCTCCTTTATTTCATATCATTTTAGGTAAAGATATGAATGATTCAGAGATAAATACCCTAAAATGATTTTCACTGACCACAGTGTAGACTAAAACAGTTCATGAGTTCAGATTTTTGTAACTGTAATGATCTCAGTTAACAAAATACATTGAGCAAACTGGTAATCTATTTAAATTTGAGTACAGGACTTTAGTAATAAAAATGCAGGTTGGATTGAAAAAATGTCAATCATATTTGGAAAAGGCTTAAAGGCTTATATTTTCTTTATTATTTTGTATGAAAATACTTAGAAATCCGAATACTACTGTGAAATGGAAATACTTTGGGAGGATGTATCCATCATTAAGAACAAAATAGAAAAGCTAAAAGATCAATGTTATATTGTATGCACCCCAGCTATAATGAATGCACTGTGTCTTAACACAGCAACATCCTAACCTTTTGATTTTCTTATTTCACAAATTAAGATGTATTAAAACATCTGGAACAGGTATATTGATTGATTTATAGTCACCGCCTCTAGGAATAATTATATACAAGCATAATAAATATCAGAACTCTTCTTATTTCTTCAAAGTACAGCTATTTGCCTCCTTTCAGTATATTTTAATATTTTAAATTTATGAGAATGGATACTCTTGAGAGTCATCTTCAGTCTCCTACAGTTCAATGGCTGACTAAATTTACACCATGATAATTGAAGACAGAATTAGATTATCTTACTGCACAATTACATACTTTCTCCTTAAACTCATAAATGGTAAGCAAATCAAAATAAGGCTTCTTTCAGGCTTTATTACTAAACAGGAGCTGACTTGTTTGCTTTTTACCTCTCTAATTCTAGTTTAATTCTTATATATCTTAATTCTTATTTAATCCATTAGATCAGAATGAATAATTTTCATCTTCAAAGGCACTAAAGACAAATTTAGATTTGGTGTTTGTTTTTGGTTCAACAGTATGTTTTGAATGTCTGAGAAAGTTGGTGTCCCTACAAACTTGTCCATCAACCATTTTCAGACTGATATATTTTAATTAGTAAAATTGAAAAGGGTCATTATTTGTGATACATTTTGTGATATATGTGCGTCCAAGTAAAATATTTTCATTTGGGGATGTGGGTCGCAAGAATTTAAATCTGAAGTTAATCTTTGTAAATCAGGCTGGAGTGGATTAAAATGCAAGAAGAGAAAGACCTTACTACAGGTTAATGAAATGGACAGGATCTAATCCAAAAGAAACTAGGTGATTATAAATTGAAGATTACTACAGAATAAGTCCTCTGTAATCCTTCTACAGTTGACATTGGATGTGCGACGTTCTAAAGGCAGGTCTATTAGAGTTTAATTCATTCAGTGATTTTTTTTTTTTATTTTGTAGAGCATTGGACTGTCTTATGTAACTAGTTTGCTGCAGTTTTTCTAGGATTTAAAAAATCCTTTTCCACTTTGTGTATAACTCATAAAGAAATCTGTATCTTGATTATTAATGACAAGAGGGTTGAGTAATTTTCTGTTTATTTTTGTGCTCAGCTTGTTGCCTCCCAGGTCCCAGGGCCTTTTCCACAGGCTGTCTCTCCAGCCTGCTGAATGGCAGTAAATCTGGTCCTTCACTCATACAGATTTCAGAGAAAATACATCTTCAGTTTATTAATAGTACTCTCATTGTATTTGATTGGATAAAGAGGAGCTTTTAATAATGCAAGAAAAATCTTTATTCATTATAGAAGAAGATAAGAAAGGATAATAGGAGTGTTTGTACAGCACCAGTACATCAGGGCCAGATCTCATTCTTAACAGATCAGTACAATTCCACTGACTGAAGTGAAGCTAAACCCAGAGTGATTAACAGCCCAAACTATTTCAACTGTAACTGTGTATTTTAAGAGTTCATATAAATGAATGTAAATTGTTCCACTAACAGAAAACTCAGCAACATAATTAGTAGACAAATGTCTACTTTTCATAATGATGCACATAGAAATAATAGTGAATTTAGAAGATTACAACTGAGAAGAAGCTTTAATGTTAGAATCCTTATTGCACTTAAGATGTAGAATCACTACAAATCACACAGTTCTTTAACAATCTGTAATATTCCAGGCAAGATCCTGAACTACTTTATTTTTTAGTCTCTCCAACTAATAATTAAGGTTTCAGTGCTTCTTTATTTTTGCAAGCTTTGTGGTTAATCAGTATATATGTTTGCATATAGACATGTATCAGTTCAATCTTTATTACTTTTCATTTCTTATTTTGCCAAAGAAGTGGTTTTCTTACGAAACATATTTTGATCAACATACGGCATTGCCTAGGATGAGGACAGCATATATTTCCACAGAACTTTTTTGGCAGTATGCATTAGGAGTAATACAATTTGACCTGCATTAGTATCTGTTAGCCTAACATTTGTTTTCTTAGCCATTTGGAAGATTTGTAGAAAACATATTTATATATATATATATATATATATGCACACATGTATCTCTGTGGGTGTCCAGAAACTTTATGCATAGGGCTCTAAAAATTCTATAGCTTTTTCACAGATGCAAGGAGGAAGAAAGAAGATGCTGATATAAAGTTAAATTAAATTATTTCTTTCTTTTGTCCAAGTAATCAAACAGGCTTTGTATCATCAGAGCAAATATTTCCTTCTGGTGTTAAGGTACTGGGACTAGTCTGAAGGGCAAGCTGTAGGAATTCAATTTCGTAAGTGTTCTTCTTTACATGGACTCTCTCTGTGCAAAGACATCACTACCTGTACACATTAAGATTAGCAACAGAATACAGCAACAACACATTAAAACATTTTAAATATCCAGGGCAACAGTCATGGTGATGGACAACTTATACACAACCAGTTAGCCCCTGAGTAATCAAGTCAAATAAGCTTTAAAATGACAGTGGCTATAGTCTTCTTCATTAGAATCTCCCACACCTGCAGTTGACTTAATGACACCTAAATTCAAGGACTTGAATTTTCAAGATTTCTTGAATATAATCTGTATCACCCCAGAGTTTCAATGTGTCATATCAGATAGCTCTCCCCAGTAAATACCATTAGTAATTTGTGCCAGAAGCCACCCCTCACCACGCTGTCTGGATAATCATGTTCCTCAGCAACACTAGCTTTGATGTGTTTTACAGATCCTTCTCCCTTAGTAGCAGTACTGCTGTGGCATCCATGGTCATCTGAAGGTACAGAATGAAATCTTGTCATCTGCATGACCAAATGCATATGGGTATTACTGTACCACTTAGTTATCATGTATGCTCCATTACATCTTACAGTGTTTAAAATATGTCTCTGACAAGATGCTCCTTCATTCCATATAATCTTTAGTGTATTTTATGTGGTTTTAGTATATTGTACAGAGTATGAAAACAAATCTCACTGCCACAAGTGTATACCAACATAATCCAAGAGAAGGCTTGTCCTATTCTATTGGCAATCCCTATTGCTTCTTAGAACTGTGAATCCCAAAGCTGCTGCATTGTAAGGGCAGAAAAGATGTTCATAACACATGCCTGATCTCTGTTTAGCTTATTATTATATCAGAAGGACTATATCCTCAGGACTGTCAGTGTGAAATCTTTGAAATGAGAAAATCTCTTTTGCATGTATATGTTCTCATCACTTCACAGTCATGAACAACCTTAAGTATCTTACAATAAGTTACAGGAACTAGATTTTATTTTTTTATATATATTAATCCTGTTTTAATATTTATCTTCTTGTCTTGACTTCAGATGATGTTTCTTTACACAGACACATACAAACACATATATATGTATTCATGTATGCATTTCCAAGACACTGCATGAGACTGAGTAAAACCATAAATCTGCAGGATAGACCTGTTCTTAAGAACTATGGACAATGTAAAAGTGAACAATTGAACTGTTCTTATCCAGGATGCTTAAAAAACAGGTATTGAACTAATTAATTTTTTGGGATGAATCTTAACACAACTCAGAGGGCTGCAAAATGGTTGGAAGGTCTCTGTCTCTCTTTACCTAGCAAAGCTAACATTCAAGGAATGCTAAACTATCTCCATAACCTTTTATTAATTTTTTTTTTCATATATCAAGGTATTTGAATCCTCCCTCATTTACAAAGATGCTCATGCATTCAGGACATAAAAGGGGCTTTCTTCCTGTAAAGCCAGTGAACACTAATTTATAGAAAGCAGAGAATCTGCCTAAGGTTTTGTTTCTTAGAGCTGAAGATCATCCATGATCTGGGTTTCAAAATAGCAGGCAGTTAAGGGATATCAAGCTATAGTGCTGAATTCCTGAGACTGATCTGACTTCATTTAGGCTTCATGGTTATGAATGCAGGAAAATTTTTACTTTCCTGAACTTTTACATTGCTTTTCTCTGTGAAAAATGGAAATATATGACAAGAAAGAACAGTCCTGGTTCAAGGCACTGTTTAAGAATATCCAGAAACCCAGTGAGTTTTAAAGACACATAACCCTTTATAAAAGCAAACATGAATATACAGTCATTAGAAGTCCAGGCTTTTTGGTTACTAATGTATCATGACCTTGCCCACACAACATTTTCACATGCACGATCATTAATCATTAGTAATATTAGAGATGCAAAACAATATAATTAAATTAATCTCAATTTACTAAAACATTAATATACAAACAGCTACCAAGTTTGCTAAATTGTAATGCTATGACAAAATGACTAAAACTCAGGATCAGTGTAACAAACAATGTAACTGAAGTTTAAGCATATTTTTCTGCATTTCTTTTTTGAAAAAAAAAAGTTCTTTAGTATGGTGACATTTTATTTTGTGATTAATTTTAAAATAACATTGTAAAAACTATAAACTCATTTTAATTTGACAAGCGTTTGGTAATTAATTTTCAAACAATGCTATGGGAATCTAAGACACACTCTTCGTTTGACATGTATCTTATAATTTATTTTAAAACAATGCTGCACAAATCTGCAAAGGCATTATTCATTTGAGAGTTCATTAATTATGCAAATGAGTTGCAATTAACAAATCTGTTCTGAGGATGGTATTTGCATAATAATGAACTTCATGTTTGTGACATTATTTAATAAGATACCTTTGTGCATTTTTAAACAAAACACCCTCATGAATACTTTGGGTAAAAATGGACAACCAGTCAGTACTATTAAAAACCAAAGTACTACCAAGAGAAGTATCACTAAAATAAATCAAATTACCTAAGTTCCAAGTAATAGAGAAGTATCACTAAAATAAATCAAATTACCTAAGTTCCAAGTAATAAATAGGGATACAAAAGCTGATTCTTTTATTAACCTCTGCCTTCCAAAATATAGGCTTTAATTTTCATTTATGGTGTTTTCAAAATGGTGCTTAAGGACTGCGATTGGAAAAGAACCAACATTTATCAAGACAGCTGGAAATAAACAAATGAATGAAAACATCTATCTAGCATTGCTGCTGTGTGGCATCTAAAAGTCCGTGACTTTTAGATGATGGATCTTATTACAGTCTTGCATGAAGCATTGTGAACCAAAAATCTAGTGATGAACTTTTGCTGGCTATATGCTTAACAAATTGCAGCAGCCTCAAAAACATACTTCGAGTTCCATGTTCTTCCTCAGGGAGAATGGCTGGGTAAAGACCTTTTGTTTATACTCTGCAGCAGTTAGTTCAGCTCAGTGCAGCCAGTGATCTGTTCCCACACATCCCATTCAGAGCTTAGCAGCAGCAAAGTTTTTTGGGCAATGGAGACCTGGATGATAACTGAAGGCAAGATTGCCAGTGTGAATAATGATGCCTTTGTGGCACCTATTTTTGTGTTTAGCCCAAGACAGGGTTGCTTGGCAACACTCTGGCAGAGTCTTGGTCCTCCGATGGGAGATGTGAGGCAATGAATCATCGATGTGACTGATAAATTTGCAGTGGCACCTTTTAGGTGCATTGCCTGCAAGCTCAGAAGGCTCAAAATCCTTAGAGCTTCGGTCCTTCCCTAGTGCCAGTGACTCTCCTCCAACATTATTCTGCTGTCTGTCACTGATGAAGAAGTATTGTGGATCACAGCTGTGTTTAAATTCCTCAGGACTCAGTCAAATGCTAGAAATAAACATGACAGCATCTTCCATTTGAGAAAGTTAGTTATAAATACATTCAAGTCAGGAAAAACTTAGGATGAAGTTATATAGAAAAAGATTAAAGCTCTGCAGAAAGCTGTATTTCCAAATTCTTCAGTATATGGGGGCAAATAATTGAATTGGATATTTTTGGTAGAATATTTTCAAGTAATGAGCAGGAGGGGAAAAAGGAGAGTATGAGAAACATTTTTCTTGAAAGAGTTGATTGGTGTTATGTTCTTATTCAAATTTATACTCAATGAAGTCCAAGATATTAATTTTATTAACATTAGTATTTATAGTGGTGCCAGTGGATTTCAGCTAAGAATGACATTACTTTGTGAAAGACAAGATATAGGAACTTCCCATCTGGGGGAATTTATAGCTGAACAGCCAAGACAAAGAAAGGTTTTGGACAAGAGGGGATAAAACAGACAAAACAGTCACATTTTGAGACATCATATTAATACCTCAACACTTCTGTTTCTGTCTTTATAAAGTTCAAAGCGGTGTTTTTTTTCTGGAAGATAAAGACAAACAGAGAGGGGAGACAGGAAAGTGAGGCAGAATAAAGTGATGGTATCGATGGGTTTGGGAAAGCATTGAGCACAGCTCAATGTGTACAAAAGTCATTCTTCTCAGCAACACCTGAGAAAGTACCTACTGCAGCCTTTCATTCTCAGGTCCTCCTGGATAGTCATTACCTGATATTAACAACTTTTGCATTTTGTTTTGAGTAGGTGTGTTTTGGGGTTTTTTTTTTGTTTGGTTTTTGTGTATGTGTGTGTTGGGTGTTTTGTTTTGGTTTTTTTTTTCAATTTTTATTTTTGTGGGGTTTTTTGGGTGGTTGGCTTGGGGAGGAGGGAAGGGGTGGTTTGGTTGGGTTTTTTTTTTTCTGTTTTTTTTTTCCCAGAGTTCCAGTGGCTGGAGAGAAGCAAACTAGGTTTGACATCTGCAAAGGACCTCTGCATTAACATTTTCAGTTCAGAGAGGACAGGAGGAAGGATCTTGGCTTCTCAGCCCCTTCCATTAGGCTGTTCATTAGGTTGAGCAGTGATTCCAGTCTTCCAGGTTTCTCCAGTCGGTATGGGAAGAGACAGCATGTTGGCTCTTCTTCTTGTGAGCAAATAAAGAACAGGAACTTAGTACAAAGTTAGTAGGGGATGAAATTTTAACAACCCAAATCTCTGTTTTTTACATTACACATAGGTGACAGAGTGAACACAAACAACTAGAGATATGGGTGTTTGTTAGATCATAAAATGATCACTCCTGAGAACAACTGTGCTGCCTTGTTCTTGCCTTTTCTTCTTCTTTTTATAATATTTGTACCTTTAATAGCCAGGTACATGACTCATATTTCCTCTGAGCATCCTTCTAAGGGAGCTGTGCTATAAATCAGTGTCCCAGAAATGTTTGGGATGATGCTTATCTTCCCACAAAACACACAGAGACACATGTTTTCTCCCCAGACCTGACCCATTACTTCAGCTGCAGTCTAGCTACATTCAGAGATTCTAAATGATTTTGATAGCCTTCTCCTTTGTGATCCCGCTGCCAGGAACCAGAAAATCACTGGAGTTAAACCACGCTGCTTTACACAGACAGTTGCCACATACTGGCCGATAGCTTCTTAGTCTTTGTGGCTTTTCTGGCTTCTTACTTCCTGGCAGATTGAACACAGATTTTGGACACACTGTTAGTCCACAGGCTGGGATGTACCATCTCCCTCATTCAGTATGAAAAGAGACAGTGGTGGCTTTTGGATTTTTTCTGACAGTATTAACTGGATTTTTTCTTAAAATTATCAAGTCAATCAAGTAATTCTCTTCTCCAATTGGGATTTAGTGCAGTTTTCTCTCTGTTCTGAGATAACTCTTCAGGTGTGATTTTCACTCATTACTTCAGCAATAAGCAGAGCAAGTATAAAGGTACTGATATACTAGTACAGCATAATCACACTCTCTTTGGACAGTTAGTTTAACACATTCACAGATGTCTTGGTTTGTAAACCAGCTGGGAAGCCTTTGATGTATCATGCAAATGTGAGTTGCTATTTCTGTTATTAAACAATAACCAAGGATCTTCTTCCTTCTTTGTTTTTTGAACTCTCATTAACTGGGTAGTGACTGTTGATGGTATAATTTTGCCACACACATTGAGTAAAAACCCAATCTTACATATATACTCCCCTGCTTGTATTGATCAGCCACAGAACATTACCCTTACAAAATACTTATACTTTTTGTCTTAGCTACTTTCATGAACTTGTGCAGTTAACACAATCTACATCTATAAAACTAACTAGAACTCAGTAAAGACACTCTAAATTTCCATAATTGTTGATAAACGTGATTCTTCCTTGCACACAGAGAAAATATTTCTTAAAATTAATTTTTAGACAGAAGGAGCTAACATGCAATTAAATAATGTAAAAATTCATTAATTCACATAAAATAATTAATAGCTCAGCAATTGCCATAGGAAAATAATGTATTAGCACTAGTCAGCTCTTGTTCCATTTTACTTTATATGATTCAAAGGCTGAATAGGTTCAAAGCACTTGGGACAATTTGTATTTCCTAAAATCTCTCCAGATGAAAGCACAACAGGAGAAGCCAATTGATACAATATCAAAAATAACTGGGAAATTAAAAGAAACTACTATACCTCAAAATCCAAGAATAATGATGTTAACTTTCTGACATTATATCATGACATTTATTATTTCCACCATGCATGTCTCTATTGAAATTTTATTGTCTGTTCTCGATATCTTGGGAACTTAATTAACCTGCAAAGAATAGAGAACAAGTACTTGTGCAACAGCCACTGACATGAAAATCTGCAGTAAGAGGCTGATGGTCTGAATACATCCCTTTGTGAGGGGGAATGGGTTGCCCATCCCATGAGATGGGAGGCTTGTGAGATGGGCTGATGCCAACAGTATGAAGTTTAACCATGACAAGTGCAAGGTCCTACACCTGGGTTGGGGCAATCCCAGGCACAGCTACAGGTCAAGCAGAGAAGAGATTCAGAGCAGCCCTGTGGAGAAGGACTTGGGGGTGTTGGTCGATGAGAAAATGAACATGAGCCAGCTTCAGTGTGTGCTTGCAACCCAGAAAGCCAACCGTATCCTCAGCTTCATCAAGAGGAGTGTGACCAACAAATTGAAGGAGATGATCCTACGCTTCTACTCTGCTCTTGTCAGACCTCACTTGGAGTATTGTGTGCAGTTCTGGTGTCCTCAACATCAAAAGGACATGGACCTGTTGGAACAAGTCCAGAGGAGGGCCACAAGGATGATCAGGGGACTGGAGCACCTCCCATATGAAGACAGGCTGAGAAAGTTGGGGCTGTTCAGCCTGGAGAAGAGAAGGCTGCATGGAGACCTCATAGCAGCCTTCCAATATCTGAAGGGAGGCTATAGGGATGCTGAAGAGGGACTATTCATTAGGGACCTTAGTGACAGGACAAGGGGTAATGGGTTGAAACTTAAACAGAGGAAGTTTAGATTGGATATAAGGAAGAAGTTCTTTACTGTCAGGGTGGTGAGGCACTGGAATGGGTTGCCCAGGGAGGCTGTGAATGCTCTGCTCCTGGCAGTGTTCAAGGCCAGGTTGGACAAAGCCTTGGGTGTCATGCTTTAGTGTGAGGTGTCGCTGCGCACGGCAGGAGGGTTGGAACTAGATGATCTTAAGGTCCTTTCCAACCCTAACTATTCTATGATTCTATGATATCTAAAGTTGTATAGAGCTGCCCAAAGGAAGCAGAGGGGTGCAGTGTTAATCAATTTTTCAAAATCTTGCAACTTCACTCCCTTCTCCCCTGAAACATTTTATATACATTGTAAAAAGTATAGGTGCATATAGCACTGTTCTTCTTAAGCACTCAGCTGCAGATGTGCAAAGCGTTTATGGTGTTCCTTATTGCCTGTGAAACCACTGAGGACTGACTGTGTTAGCATTGAATATTGAGATAATGAATTGTACAGATGGGCATAATCTACCCCACAATAAAAATTGTCCCATTTTTCTGAATTATGTAACATTGTTAGTAGCTATACCGTGTCTACTCTGCTAACACCATAGGAGGGAGAGTGGGGACATGAAGTTTCAATGAAGCTGTTGTAGTAACAAAGGCAGTGCTTTCTGTGAGCTGCCAGGGAGAAGGATCTGAAAGGTTGCAGCTGAGGCCCAATCATGAGTTGACCATTTGGCTGTAGCCTCTGGCATATTTCTACTGTGTTTTACTCCCAACTATTGACATTTACACTGTTAGATCGTGGGATTTCCTGTCGTCCTGTCTTTAATGACACTGCAAAGACCAGTCGGGAGTTTAGTACCAGAAAGTACTGCAAACTGTTTTTGTAAATAGCTGTTTTCTAGGTGGCAGTGCCCTAAATTTGAGGAAGTGATGCTTGGAAAATAGAAGATACAAATAACTAATTATTGCCTTCTATAAAGAGAACCTTTTCACTGATTTATGCTATCCTTTCATTTGTAATCAGAGTGAAGGACAAATTCCCCTAGAACAATTTAATTCTATTTTGCACTGTATTTGTATACTGTGTGTATTTTGCAATAGATATTTCATCATGTATTGACATTGTAACTGAAACTTTCAAAGGCTTAAAAACAGTAGATTGACTAAATTAATTAGGAAGGCTATTTTTTTTCTTATGTACTCCTGACCTCCTAGGTATTTTAGACACTTGTTGCTATAAATTGAATGTATACCAAAAAGCACAATGAATTTTACAGGGGTGTATGCATGTATCTACAAGGCCCTGTTCAATCTCAGCAGCTCTATCAGTGAGATCTGGAAATCTCTTCTGCATAGTCATTAGTATCCCATTTTGATCGCTCTGAAAACTAAACATGAGATGAAACAATCCTGGCAGCATCCCATTTTTGACCTCTTAATCATTTCTGCATGCTAACTTGCTATAGCACCAGCAGATGCTATTTTTCACCAAGCTGCATAAAGCCATGAGCTGAATAATTGACAAAGGAAGAAGCAAACAGTGTGTAGTGCTTTTGGGAGAGGTCATACAGACACTGAATAAAGGAGGAGGAGTTCTAGCAGTGCAGGGCCATGCTGGGTGGCCAGACAATTTTCCTGCGCTTCTGTAAATTTCTGTAACACCCAGGTAGCCTCCAAGTCAATAGAACATTCTTACAAACATGAAGGTTCAAAGCAAAGCATTGCCTGATTTAAAGTACATCCTTACTCCAGTTTAGACTCCAGCTTTAACTTTCTCCAGTATTCCCACATTTCCATTGAGTTCCAGCTCTCTCAAAATCTACCAGATTTTTTTTCTGTTTGCTTGAACACCAAGACTGTATTTTGTTCAACAGATGACATCATAGGTATAACAGAGATTCCTTATGCAGGGACTGAGTCTTAACTATTCAGCATTATGTTAAGTAATCTGCTGTGCTGTACAGTGGCTATTTCGACTGGATCCCGCCAGAGCCTCTTTGTGAGCAGAGAAGGTAGCAGAAGGAAATACCCCTTTCCTTTGTACTCTCACAGTCTGTTCTTGCCAGCACAGATCTGTAAGTATATAGGCTTGACTGTGGGTGATGATTATATGGGAAAAATCAATTTTTTGATCTTCCTAGGACATGGATTCTTTCTGCTGGGTAATTTCAAGCATACGAACTTGCTGTCAGGCTTGCCCACTTGCAATGTGTGTTATTACTTTCTGGGACTTCAGTCACCATCTTCACATCTCTAGTGATATCAGTGCTACTTTTATTATCACTCGCATAATAATTGTCTAACTTAAATATACCTTTTTCCCTGCTCTTTTCCATCTCTCATAATTCTTGTCTAATTTTACTATTTCCAGCCTCTCTTCTTTCTGTTTAGGATTGTTAACCCTGTGTAATTGTCAAGAGGTTGTTGTGTAACATGTCTTATCTACCTGGACAGTGCTCTTAGAGGCTGTACAAATGTATGTTTTGTTTGCAGTGTACCCAGCTGATCTGTAAAATATCTGTTGTTCTTCTTTCTCCAAAGCTCTTGAATACAGAAATATCTTTCATAGGGCAGGAAATTATCCACAGCAGAACAGGTGCTCTGAACACCAATATATGAAGAGCTTGTCTGTTTTTTTCTTTTTATGCAAAACATAGAATCATAGAAAGCATAGTGAGTAAAGCAAACCCTGTGTAGTAAATGCATATAAGGTGACTATATTTCACATTCAACTTCAACATCATTCTACTTGGTTAGTACTAAAACACTGGATAAAACATTGTTTAAGAGGCCTACCTACAATTGAAATAAAAGTAACTTTCTGCATTTTATAAATTCCACACATTGAAACACCAGAAGGAGGAGGGCTTTTAATCTTGTTTCCATCCTTTATTAAGATGCTTTGTGTAATTAGTTGCATTTCTATTGGAATAAATGATAATTTGGAATTCATCCAAATTGAAAACCTAAATGAAAAAGGAGCATTAGTGGTGGGTTGCATGCTAAAAGAGGCAAACTTCTCTAGGGCAGATCTGTTCATGCAGCTTGGCCCTGCTTAAATGTAATCTATAGAATCCATGTGGAATTTCAGGGAAATGTAGTGCATACGAGGGATGGGAATGCAAAAGAAAACAGATTTTCAGCCAGAAGGGCAATTCACTTATAGTTTAATGAAAATCCCCTAAAACCAGACAGAATTATGTATGCCATGTTGAAATTTTGTTTTGGAATAAAAAAGAAAGCTTATAAATAAATGCAAAAATATGAATGTGTATTTTACATTATTTTACATTATTGACTTGAGTGTATTTCAGGAGTGGCTGATACAAGGACCTTGTTGCCAAATGAAATTGTGCTGTGTTCAGGTGACAGTATTATAGAAGTACTCTTGATGCTGCTGTAGGGTATAGTGTGTCACTGTTTCCAGTAATAAATTCCATTCTGCAGCTGGTTGTTTCGCCCTTTTAAAGTGTTCAAAAGGCATAACATTTTCACCCGGTATTATTCGGGCAGTTATAAATTATGATACTTTTTCTGGCTGTCTTTTTTTTTTTATTATTTGTAACTGAAGATTTGAAGACATTAATCTGTGATGCACACTTACTGCTTTGGGGGGAAACAGCAAATGATAGCTTATTTTTGTTTGGGGAAGTTGTTACTGATAATGTACATTACCTTTCTGGGGATAAATATTTCAAATGAGCTTTAGTGCACAGGCTTGTGTACATGAACAGCCACACAGAACATGATGGACTGCAATGCCTCTGCAAAAGCTGTCACAGTCCATTGTTTCATCTATGAGCTTGGGTGTCCCTGAATAAACCTATAAATTCTTGATGTTGTTTCTGGTGATATTTTGATTGTGGTGTGAAGAATCCAGCTAAGGAAAGCAGATATTATAGTCTTGATATCTGATAAAAAATTGCATGCTGTTTGGCAGTGGTTTTCATAACATGTCACTTAAATAATGAACTGTTTTGCTTGACTTTCAGTGCCTAATATTCTCCTCAAAACAAAAGGTAACTGGGCTTTTAGAACATGACCCATGATGATTTATATGATAGATAGAAGAAGTCTCTAATTGCATATGGATTTAATAGTTTGCATGTTTATATTGTAGATTAATAGACAGTAAGATGAAATACTGGAAATGTCATAAATTCCTCTTTATAGTTAGCAATGGAGGAACCATATTTCTCTGCTGTTGGAAACCTGAATTACTCCTATGGCAGTCTTATTTTCATTGGTTTATTGTTTTAAGGAAGACTTTTCTTCTGTTTTGTGTCCCTACATCAAAAAACTCTAGCTGGCATTGGACAACGAATCTGCCTCTGAATTCTTTATCTTGTGATCAGCATTTCCTTACTGGAAACAATAAAAACAGCCAGTCTTGAAGACCCTTTTTGGCTATGAACCTTTATAATAAATAGATGGCATTTCTACCATCTCCCACTGTGCCTTCGAGATGTCGCTTTCTCAAAATGTTGTTCTTAGTATAAAGGCATCACCTTCATTTCAAAGTGAGCTATAGTCAGTGTTCTCACATAAGCTCAAATGTAGGCTAGACACAAGGGAAAGCAAGCCTGCGGTCTTATCTGTGTCTATGATACATCTGGCTAAGTTGACAGCTAGCTATTAGCGTTACAAATTAAAATGTTTCCTTTAATGCAAGAAAGGTCGGAAACAAAAGCTAGGAAGTTCACAGGAGAAGGCCCGACAATAGATGAACACTCACCCAAATTTTGCTGCTTAGAGAAAAATCAAGCGTAATTTTCTACACTCTCTTCAGTGTCTATAGCATGACAAAAATGGCAAAGAATAAGACAGCAAAAAAAGTCTTTAATATTCTTGAAGATCAGTTTGTCCTGACCAATTACAAAAGACTATGCACTGTTAATTAGATCAGTATTCTCATCACTGAACTCAAATCTATAATTAGGGGAGCCAGGAGATGCTCAATCAGATCTTTTGTTCCCCCTAAACAAGGTGATTAAACAGACAATGACAAACTAAGTAAGGCAACCTCTGGTTATAAAATATTGTGGTCATTGCAACATGAAGTATCCTATAGAAAATGGTGTATGACTTGGTCTCTACCAGGGATTGAAGGAGGTGAGCAAATTCAGTTTCAGAAGATAAATGAATGGACAGAGTGTCAGACATTTGCATCAAAAATATGAATGTGCAAATACAAACAACATTTTTGGTACTTATGACTGTGTTTGCAGACGAAAATTATTTTTCTGAAATTCAGTTTCTGCTGGTAATGTTTCAGGAGTGATCTTTCCAGGATAATCACAAATCACAGCTATGTTTCCTGAGTGCCATTTTACTTTTTTACATTTCACCTCTGTTCTGTTCTGCTGGCATGTGGCTACATTAAGTTTGAGAACTTCCATATACAGAATATCATCGTGTTCTGAACATGTATGAAAGTTGTGCATGGCTACTGTCTTTTGATTAGTCTTTTCAACTTGTGATGTGCAGCATTTGGAAAATCAATATAGGGCAATTGCCTACTAGTTTCTGTAGCAGGGGAACTAAAATATTGGACTATATTTAAAATCCCAGCTTTAAATGATTCAGATATCAGGTGTAAGCAATTGGCTTGATACAGCATTTCTTTATGAAATTTTTTATCCTATTGTAGCTTCACTTTAAGCAAGAACATTTTAAAGTGAATAATTACCTCATAAAATAATTTTATCATGGATATTTCAATAATCAACATTTCTTATTGCTTCTTTTGCCAGTTTCATACTAATGTGTACTGTATAGCTTAGAAACTGAAGGCATTTACCCATGGGATGGTTTTGTTCACAAGTATTTCCAAAATCATGAACTGAGACAGAAGTGCTTTCTAGCCTTTTAAAAATGTAGTTCTGTATTGGCTTTTTCTAGGTCTCACTTTTGGAGTCTGAAAATTCTGAATTTTCATTTTGTCAAAGACATCTGTATTACAAATTGGCTAAAAATACGTTCTGTGTTACAGTAGAGTGAAGCCATGAATCACATGGTAACACATTAGAGCGACTAGTATCAAAGGACCCCATAGGGAATTTAGGGAAAGGTAGTTAAGCAATTAATGAAGATATTTAAAATCCTAATATGGCAGAGACAGCTTTGAAGGCAGCAAGGGATTAATATTTATTTAATAGATTGTCAGATTCTGTGCCAAAAAAGAAATATAACAGAAGCCACCATACTATGAATGCAGGCGTGCACTATTTGAAGATGGCAGCAGTGACATCAGCACATCACGTTTCGTCGTGATAGATGAGAAAAATATCTTGCCTTAAAGAGAAAATTACTTTTGCTGCTTTTGACTGTTTTGGCTGAAAATTACCTTGCTTTGTCACAACACACTGAAGACAGTCTTCAAAGAAAAAGGAGCATATTGCTACTTTACAGGGGTGGCACAGGTTAGTTTGTGATTGACAACAGATCACTCTAATTGTTCTGCAACGTTTTATGGGGTTTGATGTGACTATTGCCTCTTTTCTTTTAAAAAGATGTTGCATGTAGCTGAATGGAACTTTTTAGTTTCAGAAATTGCTGGTCATGTTGCATGTGTAAACTGCATATAAGCTAAATTTTACTTCTCAGCAAAAGTAAAACTTCTATGTCAATTATTTTTTCAAGAAACTGTTTATGATTGACCATGCCTGGCTCTGTCTCTGAGATGCAACCTGTTACAAGTGCAAAAGATTGTTGAAAAGTTCCATTCTTTCATTTTGCAGAAGACCTTGAATTCATAAAGAGCTCACCTTCTTTAATGGTATTTTTTTAGGTTTCCATGACATTATTATTCTTCCCAGTTAAAGGATCAATGAGGCTACTGGGCAGGGTCATTGACAAAACCATTTTTAAGGTATTTGCTCCTTCAGACACAGGTGCTAGAGTTCCCTTAGGCCCCTGCTCTTGTGAAAAATTATGTCTAAAAGCTGTCTTGTCTTAAATCAGTTCAAATAGAAGAGAACTAACTGGTGACAACTGTTCTTTTGGTTAAAGTTCAGGGAGTTTCACATGCAAAGGTACAAAGCTGGAAAAAAATACAGGTAGTATTTCCACTGCTATCAAAAGTCTATACATGGAGGAGACTAGGGGTTTCAATGAGTGCAGTAGTACACAGAGATTGAATCTATCCTACAGCTGACATTATTTCTTTTATAGAAGTTCAATAAAAATTAGAAAATTTTAATACAGAATGAATCTAACAACATTAGGAGAATTATTCTTTATGGCTGCTTTTTGGTATCACAGAGAACTGAACAAAGAATCAGCAGCAAGGCAGAAGGAAAAGCTGAGAGTCAACAATTCTCAATGGACCACCAATCTATGCAATAATGATGAGGCAGATGGGTTATTTTTTAAACTTCTGCTTGGTATATAACAGGGTTTTTATTTGATTTCTTTCAGACCTTGACACTATTATATCCATTGCTTAAATCCCATGCAACCTTTGTTTTCAACATGTTGATTTAAAGATAATTTCTCAATAAACAGTTAATGAGGGCATGTATTAAAAACAGACCTACTGGTGTGCATTGCTGAGAAAGTAGCTTTGCAGGTATCATTCTGTTTTAAGTGACTATCTAAAATTTACTGGTAAGGAATGCCTTTATAACATGGCAAATTTAGTAACTAGCACCATGTATCCCTCCTAGAATCATATGTTAATGAAAAAGATGCTCTAATAATTAGGGCCAAAGCCCACTGAATGCAACACCTTCCAATTAGCACTCCCCAGCTTGAATACTACCATTAACATTAAACAACAAAACCAAAAATGGGTATCAATTCACATAATAGAAAATAATTGATGAAATTGGAGGGTGTGATTATTTGTGATTACTTTACAGTCATGCACTGAAAGTAGGAGAACCCCAGTTAGTAGTTAATCTCTGGCTACCTCTTTGAAGATAATGAAATTGGCTTCCTACTGATGATTATTCATTAACAATTAATTCTTTCTTGGTGATCTGCTTCATTTTCAGCTTCTCACCACAAACATGCAATGGAATAATTACAAGTGGAAATGAAAAAGCAATTAGTGGCAGATAATGCCAACATCTGATTAAAAAAAGTAGAACAGATTAGCCGTTCGGTAACTGCGACTCTGCTGCCTTCAGCAGGGAGATGTAAGTTACCCAGCAATATTACAGTTCAAGCTGTGTTTCCCTTTTATTGCTTCCCCTCCAACATGCTCTGCCACATTAGATGCTTTCTGTTATTCTTGGGGGCATTGACTTGTTGTAAATAATTTCTAAAGATTAAGTATTATTTGAGATGATTTGTCATCCTTCATGCTGAGGTTCTCTGTCAAGAAAGAAGGAAAAAATACTTAAGTCAATTATTGCAGATGCAAGAAAATGTAATGGGATTCCCCCCCCCCCCCCCCCATTTTTTTTTTTTTTTTTTTGTTAGAAGGACAGATTTGCTTAAGTGAGAGACAAAGGAGACAAAGATCCAGGAAATTAGGCTCCCCTCCCCTACAGTATTTTCTCTTATACTAGACAACACATCAGCTATCTCCTGTTGTAGCAAATGAGTTTTCTTTACTGTCACAAGCTTAGATTGTTTTTGCATTGTGATGCTGCTGAGTCTGCAGATCACCACCACAGAAATTCATAAATGTACACTATGATCTTTCAAAACTGTGGATGATTTACATTATGCAGTACCTGGAATCCCATAATTACCAGACACTTGCTTAGCAAGAAATACAACTAAACAAATAAACATTTTGCAAGAAATTGACAAATTCTGTGGGGGATCAGAGACCTGAACCTAGAGCCCTTGTTGCAGGAACTGAAAGGCAGTATGACAACCCTTTCAAGAATCCCAGGCTGCATTTTCCCATTGCAAAGGCTTCAACAGGGCAAATGCCCATTCCCCAAGCAGAGTTCATGTAGCCACCTACTGAACTAAGTTTACAAAAAGTTTGCTTTTCAAATGCTGATTAAAGAAGTGATTTGTTATAACCTGTTATAACCTATATACAGGTTATAACCTGTAATATATAATATATATTAATGTTATAACCTTAAATGCTGATTAAAGAAGTGATTTGTTATAACCAGCATTAAGTATATAATTATGTTATAACTGATAATTTGACAGTTCTGCTTCAGAGAAGAGTTCACAAACAGGTCAATAAGCAGAGCTGGTGCAAGAAAGAATTAACATGCAATCATGTTAATGGCAGGAACCTCATTAACCACTTGGTCAGAAAATGACCAATAACATGGAACTACAAGTTAGTCTGGTTTTCAGTTTAGGGTTAGCACAGTAGTCAGTGTTCCCATAGGCATATGATCCTTTGGTTATTTTCTCAAAGAAAGAAAGAACAGAATTTTAGGAGTTAACATAGCATTAAGAGAGAGAGCCTGAATGTTGTGTTTTCAAAAAGAGTGACTATAGATAATCTGTGTTTAAAGATTTCTGTGAGAGGAACTGAAAACTACCTCCAAATACGTGGAAAACAGAGTGGTTTTCATACTGTTTATTTAAAGATTTCATTGTTTTCTTATGCTCTCAAAGATGCATGATGCAGATGTGCTGAAATATTTGTGTTGAACTCATGATTTGCAGCCTGAAAGCTCCTTCTCTATCCTAGGTACAGTTTGGATATGGTAAGATAGCCTTTCAGCCACTGTTACTTTAAGAGATTCTGTATTCTGTCTCATTTTGTCATTTTCCCTACTTTCTTCAGAAGTCCTGGCTTAATCTTAGAGAAGACATGACTGCTGTCTTGACATCCCTCTCTCTCCCTTAATTATTTACTCTGCTTTCTCCCTGCTTTACTTGATTTTACCTTCTCACTGGTTTGTGAAAGTTTTTCTTTCTGTGTAATTTTTCCAGTTTTCTCCTTTTCTTGGCTTATCCAAGCTCCTTCTTTCATCTTTAGCAAGTGAAAGAATAGTTTCCTTTAGAAAATATTTGTTTTATCACACTTATCTGCATCTCTAAATTATCTGTGTGATCTTTGCACATACATTGTCTCAATATTCTCCTGGTGACAGTGGTTCTGAGCAGGACAGTATCTCTCAATTGGATCTGAGATATCATCATATTACATACCTAATTTCTTATCCTACACCTATTAACTGTAAAAAGTGGGCATCAGCAGGAAAAACTTTGGCAACACTGAGCTGTTCTTCTTACCTGTTAGCAGCCACAGTGACACTGTCTTCTCAATTATATGGACTTTCATCCGTCTGTATTAGTCATATGTAATTAGTGTTAAATATGTGAGATGAGTTAGAAAGAAGCAGCAACATATTTCCCTTTTAAACAGCAGTATTTTCAGTCCTGAGAAAGCTTTCATTTTGCCTTCTATCCATACTAACAGCAAATACTGTGCAAAACCTGCAGTAAAGGACTCTAAAGAAATATTCTAATCACATATTTGGTGGAGTATGAACTAGTCAGGGTAATCAGCCAAATGTCTCATGAAAATAACTAAGGGTGTTTGTCCTGGTTTGAGCAGTAGCAGTCATTTTTTCTCCTTCTTGGTAGCTGGTGCAGTGCTGTGTTTTGACTTTTGGGCTGAGAACGGTTGCTGATAGCAAGTATGTTTTGAGTTACTGCTCAGGTGTTTAGCTTGTTCAAGGCCTTCTCTGAGCTCATGCTCTGCCAGGGAGGAGGGGAGGCCGGGAGGAAGCAGAGACTGGACACCTGACCCAGGCTAGCCAAAGAGGTATTCCATACCATAGCACGTCATGCCCAGGAAGTAACCGGGAGAGACCCGGAAGGGCTGGAGCTCTGGGGGGATGGAGGAGGTATCAGTCGGTGCTTGGTTGGGCAGGGTGGAGTAAGTTATGGGTCAGTGGCTGGTGAGATGTTGTATTCTCTTCACTTGTTATTGGCTTTATCATCATTATTGTAGTAGTAATGGCAGTAGTGATTTGTGTTGTGCCTTAGCTATTAAACTGTGCTTATCTCAATCCGTGGGGGCTACGTTCTTTGGATTCTCCTTCCTAACTCTCCAGTAGTTGGGGGAGCAAAAAGGGGAGTGAGTGAGCGAACTGTGCAGATTTGGTTTAAACCATGACAGTGTTGCATGTGCATGTGCACTTGCCATAGTATATGTCTCCCTCACTTGGCAAACTTCTAATTTTGGAAAAACTTTCCCTGTGCAGCTGGAGCATATTGCTGAATTCCATGTAAAATGTCAGGGGACTCCTGGTAACACTGGAGTGATGTGTGAAGCTCTTTTTAGCACAACTTCAATTCAGTTATACAGGAATTCCTTACACTCAGTTTATGAATGTAGGCTTGGGTTTTTTCTTTTTAAGAAAAAATAATTATTTGAATATTGGTTTTGCCTTCTTTTTTTTTTTTTTTCTCGGTTGACTCATCTTTTAACACAAAGTTGTATAGTCAGGACCTGAAGATATACCAATCATATTCTGATGTAAAAAAAGAGAAAGAAAATAATAGAAATTATCATGTTTTTGCCAGCTCATTTTGACTGGCTGAATCTGTACCCTGTGTACTAGAACTATGTTACTGATACTGGAGAAGCTCTTTCAGGACAAAAAAATTTCTCCTAAAGAAGCTTTGAATGTTTTGTATTTTTAAGAAAACAAATATAACATCTGTCCCACAAAGTTAAAGCAGCAGTAATGGATGATCATTTCATCTGCAATTCCCACTAAAATAAGAGTCCTCAAATACTAGATTACATTTGTTGATACATTGTCATATGTTTCACTGTTGGGTATTTTTTCTCCTTTCGTTTTGTAATTGGTAGCTCAAACCTACATTAATGTAGAACATTTACTTAGCAATCATGGAGTATTTAAGACTTTAGGCAGTTTGAGGAATTAATTAAAAATAATCTCAATAGTTGTTTAGAACCCATCCACAAGCCTTTCAAGCTTCATAAACCAAGCATGTGATGCTGCACAGTCCCTCACCAGCTTCAGAGACAGTACACCAGTACATCCAGGTGATGCTTCTTACCCACTATCCATTAGATATAGCAAATCAGTATCACATTTCCTTATGAGTAAGCACATTTGTCATACTAACCTACCACCATAAAACTCTTTTTATCTTATAGTACCAAATGCATATAGGTATAATCCTACATGTGGTTTTCCCATATCAGTTTATCCCTTATGTAACTGAACATGTGATTGGCCTGCTCCTCACCATCTGAGTTTCATGGGTTGGGCTTCTGATGACTTTCAAGATTAGTAACCCAGTTTAGACATGAAAGCCTTTACAGCAGGCTCATCAGCCACCTTACAGGAAGTATGGTTAGGCAATAGGCAGATGATTGTCTCATTTCTGAAGTAGCAGAAACACCACCTGACCTTTCTACTGCCATGGGCAGTTAAAGATCTCTACCTAAGTACTGAATTTCTCTTGTCTTTCCTAAAAGGCTTTGGAAAGGAACAGCTATAGTTTGTCTGCAAAACGAAAAATGCTGCATGGAGCCAGGGGGTAGAAGGTATTCTGACAAGTCTGTGGTTATTGTTGAGTACAGGTTTTAGATCACACAGATGAAACCAGTATTGCTACTTGCCTGTAGCAAGCTATCAAAAGCAAGAGAACTGGCAATAAACATTGAAGTATTCAGGAAAAGAAGGGGTTTTGTTATTGTTTCATTGGCAAATATTTCTTTCTCGCATTCCCCCAAACCATTTTCTCGTTATCCTTAACCAATAGAGATTCTGTCACAAGTAATACTGATCTTGTGTTCTCTTTGGTGTTATGATTAGCAGATTTAATCTTCAGAAGTCTTACACATGATATGGTTTTGGTCTAGTTCAAACTCTATCTACATCTGAAGATTGTGTTAGCCTCGTCTTAAGGTCTCCTTACTTTGTGATATTAGCAGAAGTGCATTGTGTACTCATTACTTTTCTCTTACTGAGCATGGGGGATGATGTTTCAAAAAAGGAGAGGCATATTGTCTGTTCAAGTAAGTAGGTGTTTGCTGCTTTCTTCAAACTTCTTAGCAAGACTACTCAATCCATTGCTGTCACTAACAAATGAGAAGGCATCACATCCCAAACAGCCACTCACTTATTGTCCAAAGTTGTATTTGAGTTTCACCTCCTACTAATTTATCTCTTTAAATTGTGATTGTGGCAGTTTTCTTCTCCCTGTGACCTCAAATGGTCAGACCACATCAGCCATCCATCTGACTTCTCTGTTGAACTTTCTTCCTCTTCATGTTAGAAACAAGCTTAAAACTTAATTCACAGCTTAAATCTTCAGCACAAATAGATAGAACAGAGAGAAATTCAGATCATTTAGAGAGAGATTATGTGGTGAAGACTGGAAAAAGCAAGAAAAACAAAGCTAAGGATTAGCATGCTAGTTTAAACCCACCATGACAACATACTGTCCTTAACACTTAAATGTCAAATTGTTGTCTAAGGAAATCACTATGTGACTTTTTCACAAATGCATAATACAAGCATTTTATTGCTTGAGAGACTGTTACTGGCTTTGTGTGCTAGATATTTTATTTCTCTTTAGAGTTCACTCTAGCTGTCTTTGAGCTAGTACAGAAGCCTAGATAGAAAAATGTCTGAAATAATCAGTAATAATGCCAGCATACAAAATGCTTTAAGATTCATATATTGTGATCGGTTTGTTTTATTAGCATAGCATTGTGATTTTGACACAAAGGAATATATCAAAGCAGATGACCTTTGTGTCTAATGTTAAAGACTAATCAAGTACTTGTGTCTGGGGCTACATGGTAGTTGAAGATGTGTGTAATGTGGCATAACTGTGTGTCAGCTACAGAGACCAGGAAAGTTTGACACTCACTTGCAAATGACTGTGGAAATAGATTGTACTATATCTTTACACAGGCTGTACACAAACTGAGTGACAAGTATTACAGAACTTTGTTATATTTATAAAGGAATTGAATTCTTTATTACAGAAGTAATTTTACCTTGTGCAGAAGTGCTACCCAAACACTGTGTAGTGATAGCAAAGCATAAGGGTAGCTGCCCCATGAAGAACATTAATCTTAAATGAAGAATTCCCTCAGTCTGGTTAAAGTAATTTGTTGCTACTATCTCACACACTGCTGAAACTCTAATATTTTTACTTATCTCACAAGATCTCTCCTCCATTTAAGTGATGACTACTTTTTCTTCTACTAAAGATTCATCATAGTTTCAAGTTTGGAGATCTGCCAATCACAACCTGAAAACCTCAAATCCTTAGATTAGTCTTGGAATCACATTTAAGGTCAGTTCAGCAAACCAAGATGGAAGAAAACATTCTTTGCTTTAAACCTCAACTTTGTTTCTCATCTGTGAAACCTTGTAGTAATAACATTTTTAATGTTTCCAGAAAAAGAACCATGTTTGTGCACTGATTCTGTTTACTAACATTTCTCCTCCCCCCCCCCCCCCCCCCGAAAAAAACACCCTAAACTGTTGCAGAGCTTTGTGTGCTGCACAGGCAGTGCCTACCTGCAATCCTTCTCTTCCATCTCACGGCCTACTTCTTCCACTGAATAGACACCTGGTTTTGCTTGCTTTTTTTTTTTTTTTCCATTGAGGTGGGGTTTATGTACACCAAAATGTGGCATGTTCTGTTTACTCATGTTCCTTCTTTCATAACTCCCAGTTTGGAGTTTCAGGTTAGTTTTCACAGGTGCCAGGCGGCAATGGCAATCACAATGGTGATCTCTAGTCAGTAAGGAAGACTGAGATCTTTGATGGTTCTCTGAATGGGTATTTAGGGCTTAATTACTCTTCTGCAAGACAGAAGGAGAGGGTGTTTTGTCACGGGTCTTGGAGAAACTAAACTTTTAAAAGTAGAAACAAATGATGAAAAAAAAAAGATGAAACCCTCACAGATTCTTTTAGCGTATTTGTGCAGAGTCTCTGGGCACTGCTGCTTCCATAGGCAGATCTGCTGTATTCAGTTCAGCAGTTAGAAGTATTCAGAGCGGCACAGAGCTTATCAGGAGCAAATTTCCTGAGTGCATTCTTACTAACACAAAAGCATTCAAAGTCTTGAAAAAACTTTCACAGCCTATGCTGATGGCCACACTGCTCTTAGGTAAGTCAATGATAGAGCAAGCTTATTTAATGACAAAATAGCAACGTCTGCATCAGCCTCCTGGAGCTCTACTTTTCTGTGGAAATTAATGTCAAATACTGAGTAACATACCCATCTAAAAGCTGTGTGATCCATTGGAAATGACAAACCAAACTGATCTCCACCCAAAACCCCATCTAGCACTGTAATTTGCATGTCTGTGAAGAAGATAACAAAAGCAACGGTTTTGGTTTGTAAACTTGTTTTGTTTAGTAAGTAGGGACTAAACATTGTTACAAGTGGCTACTATATGCAGATAAGATGAAAACAGTTACTGAACTGCCTTGAAGTTAAACTGAAGGGGAAGGGGTGACTCATAGTTGAGCTGTTTCTTGGATTTGCTGGTACAGTGTGATGGCAAGCCTGAAATATAACATTTCAGAAAGTCTGAGTTCTCCCTGAAAACAGAGCAAAGCTTTGCATTCCCCAAAGTGAAAATTTATTTCTCCTTTTATTGAAATAGTAGAAGTAGAACCATATATCTCTCTTCTTTTTATACAGTGTGTGGTGGTCAGCATTAGGTGAAATGATTGTAATATGTTCCTCACCAGGCATTTTTCACAGCGGCTGGATTTCATACTTCACTGCTTAAAGCATATGCTACAAATAAAAGTTGTGGTTCAGAGGGCCTTTTCCATAGAAGTCCACTCTAGCCAGGTAGTCCCGAGCCCAAATAACTGCATGTCCTTCTCTAGTGCAAGACTCTGCCTTGTCCTTGAGTTTAACAAGATTTCTGTTGGCCCTGTAGCCTGTCTGGGTACTTCTGAATAGCAGCTCTGCCCTTTGCAAACCCAGGCACAGCTCTACAGTTTGGGTGGAGAAGAAGGACTTGGGGATATTGGTTGATGAGAAACTGAACACGAGCTGGCAGTGTGTGTTCACAGGCCAGGAAGCCAACCGTATTCTGGGCTGCATCAAGACAGGCTGAGAAAGTTTGGGCTGTTCAGCCTGGAGAAGAGAAGGCTGCATGGAGACCTCATAGCAGCCTTCCAGTATCTGAAGGGGGCCTACAGGGATGCTGAAGAGGGGCTTTTCATCAGGGACTGTAGGAATAGGACAAGGGGTAATGAGTTCAACCTTAAATAGGAAAGATTTAGGTTGGATATAAGGAAGAAATTCTTTGCTGTGACAGTGGTGAGGCACTGGAATGAGTTGCCCAAGGAAGCTGCGAATGTTCCATCCTTGGAAGTGTTCAAGGCCAGGCTGGACAGAGCCTGGAGCAACCCTGTGTAGTGTGAGGTGTCCCTGCCTATTTCAGGAAGGTTGGAACTACATGAACTTAAGGTCCTTTCCAACCCAAACCATTTTATGATTCTATGATTCTGTAATTTTATACATGGATTGGAATAATTCATGTGCTAACATGTGGTGTTTTTTCCTTTTTTTCTGTACAGTCTCTGCAAGTTAGGATGCAAAAGGTATTGTTTTTAGTTTACCTATTGACTTAGAAGATTGGGGTTAGGAGTGAAATAAATGCTTCTTAGTATAAAGAAAGTAAAATCCAGATCCTTGTTAGAGCGTGTGTAATAGATTTGTCCATACATTTGCTGTTTGCCCGCAGAAGAATAGTTAGCTCTCCCTGACCTTACAGAATAGTCTCAGCCTCTTGGCTTTGAGCCTATCTGTCCCTCTGGTGCTCCGCTTCTAGATTTGTTTCCAATAAATACTGCTGTTGGACTGTGAGAAGCTCTTTATGAAAGCCTAGAGTCTCACACAAAGGAAACATCTCAGCAGCTGAGTCTAAATATGGTTGAAAATAAGCCAGGAGAATAACAGGAAACAGCTTAAAAGTTCTAAATATTGATCTGCAGAAAGCTTACGTTAATTCTCCTTACACTCATAGTAGACTGTAAGTCTAAGGTCCCATTCGCCACTTAGTGTTTATTTTAAAGAATTTTTGCAGCCTACAAAAAAACCTCTTTTCTGGTGTTGAGACAGATTTTTTTTTCTATTTCTACAAGCAAATGTGAGATTTCACAGCTCTTTTATCACATTACAAAAGTTGCCCCATGCTGTGCATCATGATCAAGCAGGCACAAGGAAATGAAGCTTACCAGGTTACCCAAGCACAGCTGAAGGAACAGAGTGTACTAAAAATACACGTATACACTCTACAGTTACATATGTGCACACAGATATTATGTTGTTTTTGCAAGATGGAAAAGAAAAATCTTTTCACCAAATGAAAACACTGAAAATGAAATGGCAACAGCAGCAGATGCTAAAGCAAATCATCTAATTAACATGATTTCATCAACCGCTTTAAAAGACATTTTAAAAAACATTATCACCAGAAGAACTGTTGAGTATGCTTGCATATATAGGCACAATAATACTCAAGCTCAAGCTGCCCTTTCAAGCATGAAAACAAATTATACTTTCAAAACTGTTTGGTTTTTTGTTTCTTTTTAATCCAGCTGTGCTTCACATCCCGCTAAGGAAAAGTATTATACACATTTAAAAAATTCTTAAGAACTATAACCCACAGCCAGGAAGATACAATTGAAATCCTGAAATCTTGAAGTTTTGCCTGGGTCAGGGCTGCAGAATGACTTCCATGCAGCATTGAGAATAGCTTCATTCTGGCAGCAGCAAGAATTTTCAAATCAATTTGCAAACACAGAAAACTCATTTTCACCTTGTGTTCTTTGCATGTGTGGGCCAAATTCTGTCTCAACAAAATCTGAATCAAAAGGACAAGATGAAGACTGAACAATATAAAAAGAGTCTGCATTTTAAGTCTAATACTGAATGAAAATCAGAATCAGAAGGCAGAACTTTATCCTGGTCCCTTAGGAGTAATGTTATTCTAAACTACCTTCCTCTCCTATTTGCTCTTCCTTTCCGATATACTCTAGAGTGCAGTTTTGGATTTTTACTGTTTAGTGTCATTCTTACTGTAAAACATTTAGTGTGGGAGAGGTGCATGGGCTGCCTCCTTTATCAGAGCACTATGTATATTCAGCTTCCCCTTTCACTGAGATCTATAGAAAGAAGCACTCATGTCTTCATGCCATGTATTAAATTCTTATTCTCTCTTATTGCCTTTTTTATTTTAAAGTGGCTGCTGGATAAAGTAGTAGGGCATTCAGTAAAAAAAGTCAAATGTATACCTCCACTCTCTTCTTTCTTTCTGTCCTCCATGAGATCAAGTTCCTGCTGGATTTTATACTGGGCAGTTTCATTTCTCAAAGGACTCTGGTTCCTCTTGTTTTCTTTGTTTACGGTAACTACTTCTGTAAGAATATGTCTTTACTGCTTCTAAAGCAGTCTGCAAAAGCACATTGTGCTTTGGAGGAAAAGGGAGAAATTTTTAATGTGAATGTTACACTAAAGGGTAAAAATGCTGTGTGTTCTCTGTTTTCTTTTAACCCATCTTTATACCCTGTTTATCTTTGCCAGTTGTCCTTTTGTGTAAATCCTCCTTCCTCAAAGCAGGGCATTACAACTTCATCCCTTTAGAGGAACACAACTAGACTCTTTCTATCACCGGCATCATTCCTAAAAGTTTCAGAACGAAGTGTTTCCCTCTTCTCTTGGCCCCAGTGACTGACTACCAGTACAAAGGACTATTTTTGGGTTTCTTTTTCTGCACCTTTGCAGAGTAGTCAGTCACAGCATGAGTGAGTGAGCGGGCTCCTCCTAACACCCTCTGCAGGTGGCAGTCTACGGGAGGTCCTGGGGAAGAAGAGCAAGGACAGAATTAATGTAACTAGCTGGGGCAATGAAATAAATGCACTGGTTAGTGTCATACAGTAAAGCGCAGCTTCAGGAGCAGAATTTGTTTTTCACAGGTTGTGTTCTCTGACCATAAGATTCCTCTGTAAGGAACTCAGCTGAGCTTCTCAGCAAATTGTTACATGTTCGAGACTCACTTGCATGCTCTTCTGTGGATATTTTTCAGATGGAAATAAAACCATAATAAAACCTCTTTCTTCCTGAATCATTTTGGCAGCAAATGCATTAAGCAGTAATAAACCTCGAATGGGAAGACAGTAGAATGATGTTGTAAGAGTGGACACTACTTAAAAATATTACTAATATCAGTTATTTTCAGAGGTTACTTCAGCAACAATGTGGAACAAACAAGCAAATGATGACAGAACTCAACCAAAATGTTTCTTCTTTCTACAGACAAACAATTCCCTTTTACACTCTTATGTTCACTGACACTACAGTAGCATACTTTTAGGAGCCTGAAGGTAATCACTACACTCATGAGGACTGTCAGATGTGAAAACCAACCGTAAAATCAGAAAGCCTTATAGAGACAAGCTCTCAGAGCAATGCCACCATTCTTTTGCTGAAGAAATTTAGAATTTGTTAGAGGAAGCGAACTCCAAAGCTATTTTAATTTTCATCAACAGGGAAGTGAAGTATCCAGTAAATCCTCTTGGTGCTGAGAATGACATGGATATTACCACTATTATTTAATACTTAAAATGGTGTTCAAGGTTGCCATTGTTCCAGTCACCATAAAAAAAAAAATCACTAAATAATTGTTCTGTCATTAAAAATGACAGGTTCATAAAAGGTCAAGATATGCCTTTTCCTTCAAGGTATATCTGAGGCAAGGAACACCTGAGTATTTAAATAGCCTAAGTTGATTCATTTGAAACAGTGATATCAAAAGTGCTAAATATTTATACCAGATGGAAGGAAAGAAACTGTGACAGAGGGCTTGGGCATGATAGATGCATTGTGGCAGACTGTCACAGCTGCGAGGCAGAGCTTCTTTTCTGACTAACTGTTCCCTCACATTTTTCAGCTGATTAAAGAAAACTAAAAGTCTACAGTAGGCAAATGTAAGCCACTGTGCTTGCCATCTATTGTAAGTGGATATTTTTGTATATTGGTACATAGCAGTGGTAGACGGCTTCTCACAGAGAGGAAGAACCTTTGTCTAAGAGTGATTCTTTGTGGATATTGAGATGGGAGCTTCCTAGCTTGGGAAGAAAGTTAAACTCTTTCTCTGCTACTGTAAGCAAGTATGTTAGAAACATCCCTCGCTGCAGTTAATTTGTTTCAGGAAAGAAACATTCAGCTGCAACTATGAGGACTGAAATTTTGACAAAACGCTGATTTTCAGATAAGCAGTATTTTCATTGTTTCTTCTTCATATGGACATTTCGTCTAAGCCCTGCCATTTATTTTAAAACTCAAATCCTATTTGAAAACCCAGTGTTTTAATCTGATAATAATAATAATCTAAAATAATAATAATAATAATTCAAAAATTATGTATGTATTGATTAAACAAAATCCCATACCTTCTACAGAAAGAAAAATAAAAAGAAAAATCAGTCCTATGTCTTCATGGTAAATAGATGATCTGCTAACTCTGAGTTAGTGTCATTAAGCTGGAGTTTCTTAATTACTGTACTAATCCTTGTTTAAGTGTAGTATGAGGTCACGTCACAAAAATGAAACTGGTTAAAATTACTAAAATTAGAATTATTAGCATATACCTCACACAAATGGCCTGCAAAAGCTCCAGATTGTCTCACTACCAGTTGATACAAGCTACCTTTGTAGAGACTTGAATAACACAAAAAAGCAGAACTGTTGTAGCATGACCTTTAGTGCTAGTCTGAAAGCCAAGAGGGTGAAACTTGTTCCCCATGGTTGGTACTTCACAAGCATCTTCAAAGAGAGTGACATTTCATAGAGCTTTGATTGTATGCCAGCTGGATCACAGACCAGGCCTGCTCCTGCATTTACAGCCAGAAATAGGAATTTCCTTATTAACTACAACCACTGCACAACTGTGTTGGGTCCTACAGCATTAGGAGTTTATGCTGAAGCCTCCATTGAAAATCTGAAGCTGAGCACAAAATAGGGGTGAGATGTTAGAGGAAGAAAAGCTAGCCTGGAAAGTGGAGAGAAAATGTGTTAAAGTTCTTTTTTCATTTAGTGGTAAAGGAGGGTTTGTGGCCTGTGGTGAGAAGTGTTTTGAGGTTGTGTGCACATTTGACAATGTTTTTTCATCAGTACGAACACACGTGACAGTCAAAGCCCTGTATATATTTTGCAGTAGAAGTAGAAAGGCACAAGCCCTACCATTTCTTCTCCTATAGAGTATACCCCACTTAAGTGTGGATAGTCGACTGGAAAGATGCTTGAAGCATTATTAGAAAGGTTAAAATAAATCAATCTCATTTTGCTTACATATATTTGAAGCTGTTTGCCATAAACTGTGCTATAAAAGTTTCCTTTAGCATCTTTCACTCAAAAATACAAAGCCTTGTTGCCTATTTGCCCTCTTTGCATAAGATCACAGGAAGGTAAGCTTTGCTGTCATTGGGTTAGGGTTAGGGTTAGTTGTAGAACTACTGTGGTTAACACTGTGCCACAACTCAACCCAAAAGTTTTGTTGAGAGGCAAACTGTTTTGGTATGGGCTCATCGTTTGCTTGCAGTTGCTTGGTGTTCTGACAATGTACACATGCTCTGAGAAAAACTACAGCAAATAGGTGAAGAAGAAAGTATTGCAGGAGTCATCCACAACTACAGAGTAAAATAAGCTGGAAGTCATCTTTGCCATTCCACAAGCTGCTGGCAGGCTGAGGCCTTCTCACAGCCCTCAGGAGCTTCTGCATCTCTTGTCCAACTTGGTGGCAGAATGACTCCGCTAATATTGCTCAGCATGGCTCCTGTAAAGCTGTTTTTAAGAAGGGATGATTTGGGGTCTGCGGAAAAGCAAGCCAATCACATTATGTATTTTAGACAAGGTATTCAAACCTGATCTGTGTAGTTTATCTTTTTCTCACTCATTCCTGTCCTACCTATTCCTTTTGGCTCAAATCAATCCATAAGCCATGGAGCAAATCCTGCATGTTGATAACCAGCTGGCCATCCTGAGTGCTCTAGGATCTGATGTGGGGTGACTAACTAACCACTTACTGGCCTTCTGTCCTAGATCAAGAGTAGTAACGTATGAGAGGCAGAGAAGAGATGCTGATCCTTTTTGCAGACTCCGGTTTTCATGGAGGTAGTGAGTACTTAACAATGAAACATTAGTAGGCTCAGAGCTACAAATGGGTGAATAAGGAGTGAAGGTTCAAAAGTCTGCCCAAACATATGCACTGCTTCTCAAACTGAATTAAGTATCTTCATTCCCTACTTTGGTGGGCCACAGCAACTGGATGGGACAATGGTCTTTAAGCCTGAAGCATCTCTGAAATTTCCCATGAACTTTCAAGCTAATTTAGATTCAGTCTCTGTCTTTGCACTTTGACATAGTAAAACTCAAACAATTCCCAACAAGGTTGTGAGATGAAAATGATGTCTGGCAAATTTGCTTATTATGGAAGAAGTAAAGCCAGAGAAAAATTTCTATGGAATTCACCTGGAAATGAAACAGTCTTCACAGAGTATAAAACTTTTATTTACTGCTTCAAGTGTACACTGATTTTTTTATTGTCTCTATCAGAAGAAATACATAGCAACAAAAAACCCCAAATCGTGCTTCTGTAACACTCAAGGAAAAAACAACCTCATCAAACATAAGCCCTTTCAAAACAAGTAGCTGTACAAAATATGCACCTCCCTCTTGTGAGAATATGGAGGAAGAAAGCAAAGTGAGAGATGTTGTTCACATCATTTAATATTTTCCTATGAGTGGCTGCTAAGGTGATGACTGAAGAATCTATAGATAATATGATTTTGGTATCCACAGTGTATGGTCTTGAAAACATCTGTCCAATGTGTTTAAATAATGAATAACTTCAAGGAAACAATATGATAAAAAGAGGCAAAAAAGCCCATCTAATAAGTTAAGTGAAATAGGATTCATTTAGCAACTTGTAAAAGCTGGCTATAACTAAGGTTTGTATTAAAACTTCCTAGCCTTTATGGCTACATAAGAGTCTAACTAGGGTATACCTACTTTAAATTAAGATCATTTTTATAGTGTTAAGCACAACATAGGATGGGTTCAGGGAATTAAAGCATGTAAGAAAAATACTAATCAAAACCAGTTTTAGCCATGTTCAGTCTCAAAAGCCAAAACTGCTTTATTAAAACAGAGAAACTTCCTCAAATGCACACTGATCCTGGTGTGTCTTCCCTGAGTTTCAGAGGGTAATTTCACTTTACCACAACTGCCCTGAAGAGAGGGCAATAAAGACTTCATTCTTGCTCTTTATAACACAATGATAACGTGAACTAATCCTGCCACAATAAATCAGCACCACTGCGAAGAGCTGTTCGGCAGCTGCAGACCAGTAAATACACTGATGCATTTTTGGGAGAGTATGTGAACTCCTGGAGTCCCAGACTCGAGACATAGTACAACGCTTCTGCATGAAAGCGTGTTAGTACATCAACTGCAATATCAGCAAGGATTCAGCTCGCATGATTTCTTCAAAATTTTCCAAAACCAGAGAAAAAAAGTCAATCAGTCATGTCCAGCACTGGAAAAATAGGCAGAGTCTTCACCTCAGAAGACATTTCTTGACATTTACTGTTCAGAGATCCTATTTCTTCCAAGGTATTACCACTTTACAGTGATGTCCATGTGTCTTCTATTTCCCTCTGCACAGATCTACCCAATTTGTCTTTGCAATGCCAATTATCTCAACTTGAGGCATTTGAAACACACTGTGTCTATTCAGAAATGCAATTAAAAACAAGCAAGGTAAATAAAAGCCTCAACTTTTTCTTTGCTTCCTCAACTAAAGATAATTTTGCTATCATAGAACACAAGTCAACTTTACTGATTAGAATCATAGAATCATAGAATTGTTAGGGTTCGAAAGGACCTTAAGATAATCTAGTTCTAACCTTCCTGAAACAGGCAGGGACACCTCACACTAAACCATATCACGCAAGGCTTCATCCACCTGGCCTTGAACACTGCCAGGGATGGAACATTCACAGCTTCCCTAGGCAACCCATTCCAGTACCTTATCACCTTTACAAGAATTTCTTCCTTAGATCCAGTCTAAACCTCTGCTGTTTAAGTTTCAACCCGTTACCCCTTGTCCTATCATTACAGTCCCTAATGAATAGTCCCTCTTCAGCATCTCTGTAGGCCCCCTTCAGATACTGGAAGGCTGCTATGAGGTCTCCATGCAGCCTTCTCTTCTCCAGGCTGAACAGCCCCAACTTTCTCAGCCTGTCTTCATACGAGAGGTGCTCCAGTTCCCCTGATCATCCTCGTGGCCCTCCTCTGGACTTGTTCCAACAGTTCCATGTCCTTTTTATGTTGAGGACACCAGAACTGCACACAATACTCCAAGTGAGGTCTCACGAGAGCAGAGTAGAGGGGTAGGATCATCTCCTTCAACCTGCTGGTCACGCTCCTTTTGATGCAGCCCAGGATACGGTTGGCTTTCTGGGTTGCAAGCACACACTGAAGCTGGCTCATGTTCATTTTCTCATTGACCAACACCCCCAAGTCCTTCTTCTCAGGGCTGCGCTGAATCTCTTCTCTGCCCAACCTGTAGCTGTGCCTGGGATTGCCCCAACCCAGGTGTAGGACCTTGCACTTGTCATGGTTAAACTTCATGAGGTTGGCATCAGCCCACCTCACAAGCGTGTCAAGGTCCCTCTGGATGGCATTCCTTCCCTCCAGCGTATCAACAGAACCACACAGCTTGGTGTCATTGGCAAATTTGCTGAGGGAACACTCAATCCCACTGTCCGTGTCAGCAGCAAAGATGTTGCACAAGACCGGTCCAAAACATCAATCCCTGAGGGACACCACTCGTTACTGGTCTCCAGCCGGACATTGAACCATTGACCACAACTCTTTGCGTGCAGCCATGCAGCCAGTTCTTTATCCACTGAGTGCTCCACTTATCAAATTGATGTCTCTCTAATTTAGAGACAAGGATGTCGTGTGGGACAGTGTTTAGACTATACTAAATGAAAAGCAGTGGGTAATTTATGACACTACTTGGAGTGAGTCAGTAGTAAGGAAGAAAATATTTCTATACTTGGCATTTGATTTAAATTCCTATAAATAATAGCTACCACAGTGACAGCTTATTCTCAAACTGATGACAGAAAGGAGGAAAGAATACAAATGTTGGTGCTTCCTGATGAATATGCATTCTTAGTAGCCTAACTACACTGTCTGTAATGCTGGCAAAAATGTTTCCGTCTTGTCAAGATCATGGGGACCATTTGGGTTCTTTCTTGGCTCTCTGTACTGACCACATAACTATGACCTATTAGGTACCCCTTCAGGCTCTGTTATTCAGTTTGATGAAACATGATTGGCTTATATAAAATTGTTTTCTACTTAGGTTATAAGCTACATCACAGACTATCCTGTGGGGCCAAGTTCAAATATTGTTTCACTTCAGTTTGTCAGCTGTAGCTCAGCACATAGAAGCTATCTGCTAGCAGTGGAACTTGGGCTTGGGAGTGTAAAAGCCCTTAAGAAAGGATAAAAATGATTAGCAGCCACTGGCCTGGGCCAGATCACCCAGAGTATCCCTGAGACCTCCCATCACAGCCCTGTTTTTCCACATCGTCAGACTTGGCAAAAGCAACACATAGAGAGCTGCAAAGTTTCTCTTTTCCCGAAGATTTCTGTATGCATCATATCAGGTTTCCCTGTTCACATGGATGAACAGCATCACTTTGCCTGGCACAGCATGCTCCAGTGTTGCATTTGCAGAATGAGAGATGGTCACTGGCATGCTTGTTCTGCAGTGTGGGGAGGGGAGCTGGGAGGGTTTGGTTTGCTGTTTGCATCACAGCCACAAGATAGAATAAGATAGTTTATGGCACAAGGCAGGCACCAAATACTGAGATAGTGACAGCATAGTGTTAGAGACAGGAATAAAACTGTGGGTGGTGTTAAGCCACCATAAGCACATCCTACTTGCTGTTTCCCAGGAAGACATCATACCTTTGTGTGGCTGGGAGAAAGCATTGTGTGAAACCACTGTCTATGCACATACAGACAACCAGCTAGCTCAGCTTCACACAGCTACTTCCAGTGTCTTTTGCGTTAACATAAAATCCTGGCCACATATTACACTTGCATTTCACATGTGCCTCAAGGTATCAACATATTAGATCAGCAGAAGTTGTTTGCAATCTCCTGATTCTCTAAACCCTTTTTCTGCCATTTGGTCTGCTTAGCAGATCTGATATGATCCTCTTCACCAGGATTGCAGGAGAGGAATAGGCAACCTCTAGCCATGATGGCCCTGATGATGAACTTACCCTACCCCACCAGCCCAGCAGGTGCAGCAGAACATGGGCTAAGGAACTGCTCCTCACACTTCTTGCGATATGTAGCGTTTGGGTAGATATTGCACTCCCTCTGACTGTGATTGTTGCTGCAGCTGACAGCGTGATTGTTCAGCATGTCAGTGTTGTTGCTGGGGAGCTTATGGGTAATGTTCTTTACTGGTATTTAAGGATGTTTGTCAGCCTGGATTTATTCTGTGATCAATAGCATGCACTAAACTGGCAAGCTGGTGTAAGCCTGAAGACCACTCATCTCCAGTGTAGGTGCAACTGCTTCATATCACCCAGATCAGCAAATTTCCACCTGGACTGGGTCACTGCTTCCACAGGAACTATATGCAACTGCTGCAGGATCTGACAACCTGCATACTTAAGGATGTCCAGTTCTTGTTAGCACTATCCTTCATTCTCAGCAACATATTAATTCCTTATTGGGAGCTCCAAAACCTCTTACTTTCCCAGCCAACCCAGCAAAAGTTTACCAAATTGAGAGTGTGAAATAATATATTTAAAACTTTGCATTAGTCCTGGCAATACTGTGAAAAGTAATTAATCTCCTAATACCTGTAGTAAGACACCAAAGAGGAGAATTTCTGCCTACTCCATTTTGATCCAGCACTGATGTAAGCTTTATTGGTATGAACAAAACCAATTACTGACAATGTGGTGATATGCTAATTCAAATACCACCAGCACACAGAAAAATGTGTATGTACAAAAACATTGGTTTGCATTGAATGTTACATTTTGAAACAGACTGCTTCAAGTGTACACTTTTTTTCAGCCAAGTGCTAAGACAAAACAAAACAGGTCTTGTGTCAGGATTTTCATCAAAAGTTGCTTTGGCTTTCATGGTCTATTGTATCTTATAACTACATCTCATTGCTGCCTTCTTAAAGCAACTTCTTAGGAGTATTTAGTCTTTTTAAAATTAGATATAAAATAGAAACTAAACTGAAGTGGAACAGTGTTTCCTAGAAGTAAGCTGCACAGAAATCAGTGCAGTGGGATTGGTGTCTTACACAACTGAAACATGACAACATAATTTTTTCTTCCCCTCCCCTGCACCACCCAGAGTGTCGTGTTATATCTTCATTACTATGTACGTAAACTGCTATGAAATGTAAAAGTCTATACACCTTTAAGCCTGGATTTTGTTTGCTCACATTGATGAGAATTTGCTCTCATAGAAATTTATCTGGAATTTAACTAATTATGGGAGGGAACACGTTATCTTGCTTTCCAAGGCACCAACTGGCTGCCTGGAGATATTTCACTATACTTTCACCAGTTTTTCCTGAGACAAAACTTACTTTATTCTCCTAGCCACAGTTGTTGCTTCATAACTTATTTGCATAGGAGAGCTGGTGTTTGAGACTTTCCTCCTTGGATGGTTGTGATATAACTTTTGAGTTGTGTGACTTGGTGATTTTCTGGCCCACTTAAGCTGACTTACAGTCACAGAGGGATCAAAGTACTGCAGTGCCCTAGGACAGAGGAGGCAGATTCTAACTGGGGAGCTCTTGGGTTTATATGGAAGTGACACACATATGGAAAATCTGCTGATGTATTGCAGAGTGACTGGTATTTGTAAACAGTTTGCTGGGTCATAGCTGCTACAGTCTGCAAACAGGAGCTCTGCAGCAACTGAACTTTCACAGACATGGATAGGGTTGACTGATGTTAGTGGCTGATGTAATATCACTCCTACTTTGGGAAAACTGAGAGCTGTCTCAGGTAAGTGCCATACCATATGTCTCAGGGTGAACTAATGAAGGATTTAACTGTACTTCATCCAAAAAGGGCCATGCGTAGGTGCTGGGGTCTCCCCATCTTACTGTGTTTGTCTGCTGGGCTCCCATAGGCAGGGATTACACCTACAGACTGTGTGTTTTCCAGTCTTCAAAAAAATGAACAGGAAGGAGCAAATTATGGCTGAGGACCTTGGCCTGCTTTTTCTCCACCCTGTCTCCCTTGTGAACAGAGGACAGCCCTGACTCAAAACTGCCAGATCTGCTGGATGTGAAACAAGGGCAGGCAGCTGGTATGCTATGTGCAGCTACTGCCCTGTACAGTGTGTTTCACCTTTGGTTGGTGCTGTTTGTGGCTTAGCAGCAAGATCCCTGCTAGAAGGGAGATCCCAGAGAACAGTTACCTCCACCTTGCTGCTCACTGTCCAACCCTGTCTCTGGGCATGAAAGGCTGTGATCTCCACCCCATACTGGAGGTGTTCCTCATATGAAACTCAAACAGAAACAGATTTACATTGATATGAAATGTAGCTGTCCTCAGGGAGGTGGACATACCAGTCACATTTCCTCCTACCCCTCAGTGCTCTGCCAGCAGAGGATAACAGTGCCTACTTGGAGGGATTCAATACTCTGGGGACCCTGAGAACTCCACCCGTGGTTGGGACTCAAGCTCAGCACTGATGAGCCTGTGCACATCCTGCTTCCAGACTCAAACGCTGGGACCACCCCCTGTGCATGGCCCCTGTGAGTCCTCACATGCTCTGGGCAGCTCACTGGGTACCCTGGGAGTGGACAGTGGGAGACATACAGCATGGCAGCAGAGCTGGAAGAACCCTCAAAGGTTCCTCTCTGGATTTAGTCCTTGAGGATTTGGTCTGAATGTTATAGTGTGAGTGCTCAAAGGTCTAAATATGAAAGAGTTTCTTAAGATCACTATGCTGGGCTCAGCATGAAGCTCTCCATTGCAGAATGTGACAGTGACTGATTCCATTTTCAACCATATGTTACGCACAATATATAAAATAAATAAAAAAATTAAATAAAATATACCTATATAAGAGATACATACACATATGTATCTATACATACAATATGTACATATATGTATCTATAAACATACAATTTGCATATTTTAAATTAGACATAATCTATTGACTTACTTTTAATTATACATAATGCATCAATTCACAGCGGTTACTGTAGAACGCCATCCTATGGGAATTAGCCTGGTATTTTTCTCATCATTCAGGGAAATAAACACATCTGAGATCTCTCTACACAGACTTGCAGTAGAAAATAGTTAGTGTCAAGAAAAAAAGAAAATTCTGAAGAAAAAGGACTTCAATATCCCTTACCAGGCACAAAGGCACAAAACCCTTTTAGCAGCTTGCAAATGGCTATGGATATTGACAAAATAATTTCATGTTGCACAAAAGGTTACACAAGATTTCTGATAATGACTATATCATGATTAAAAGGGGGATTAAGATGCTTTTTGTTGTGCTGTTGTTGAAGGGGCTAGAAATGCTCATCCTAGGCCACACCAAACGTGTATTAGGATGTAAGCGTGAAGCATCTGGATGAAAGAACAAAGAGCTGTTGTCACTTAAACTGATTATAAATCAGGGCATGGCAATTATTTCACCTGCTGCTTTTAAAGAAGCTAAAAATATTGGAGGCTGGATTATGCTCTCCCTCTCTATTCCCCTCACTGTGCAGGACAGAGGGGGTCTGGGCACTCACATTTCTGCACAGCCCATGTGAGGGCTGTCCGCAGCACCTCCCCTGTGCTTGTGAGAGCACAGAGGGTGTGGGTGAGTTTTCCATTTGCACAGGTGGTGTGAAAAATAGTGGCAGACTGGAAGGAGGTATAAGGTAGTTAGCAAGAAGTATGTAACACTCCATCAGGCTTTCCATATACTCTACCCAGCCCAAGCTGATGAATAAAGTAACCTCTTGAGTTAAGAATACTGAATTATCTCATGAGCTGCCAGTTTCACTTGAATGAACTATGCTATTTAAATTTGTGTGAACTATAGTAAATCTTGTTAAAAGTGTTATTTAAATATTAACATATGGTTTGGGTTTGGAAGAGAATTTTTTTAGGATTTTTGGCAGAGGGGTGAATTTTTTGGAGATTTTTACTTTTAAAACTTTTTTGGGGGGGGAGGAAACATTGGCCCTGAAACCAAAGTTTCTAGTTTCGGAAGTATTCAAGTAAACCATGCAAATGTCATCACAGGAGAAGCCTTGTGGACTTAAAGCTAAGTGTGTGCAAAAGTGTGTCTGGCTACTACATTATATTTTTCTCTTAAAGCTATCCAACTATCAAGACTTCACAGTGAAAAACCTTCCGTGACAATAAACTCCAAGATTTTTCTTCCTTTCTCCACCTCCCCAGCTGTGGCAGATGCTTTGTGCTATTTATTCTAGTGAAGCTGCTTCTTCCATCCTCTCCACAGTAGGAACCTTAAGTCACACTTTTCTAGGGAGAATTCTTGAAATCAACCTTGTGATTCTTGTGAGGATGCTAATGACTGTTGTATATAATAAAATAGAGAATACAATGTGAGGGTAATGCTTGTTCTTACATGTTAAAGGTCTTAGATTTATCTTTTTTACACTGTGATTAAAATCCTCAGGCTGAAGTTCCTGTAGTAAAAGATACACACAAATATCTGTAAAATCTGTAATCCTAAATCAGGCAAAACACTGAAAACAAACAATATACAAACAATACATATACGACTTACATTGTCTCAAATTTATAAAGATTTTAGGAGCTGTAAAGGTCAGATACAAAACCCAATGTTCCATGACATATCACAGGTTCAAAGTTTACAGCTGTGGCCCCAGCAGCACTTTTTATTAATCCCACTCCAACTTTATTAATAATTCTGTCTGAACTACATGTACAAGCACAACATTCTTTGAAGTCTGAAAACAAAATTCAGCCAAATTGTCTCTGGGCAAATTTCTGTCATCACAAAGCCCTGTGGAAGTGATTTCAAATCAATAGGAGCTTTTAATAAGCAAGAGAAGTGGAGTGGCAGGGGGCACACAGGAGCAGTCTGCACTGCCCTTGTTCTTCATTGCGCATTACACAATACTGGGTTTGTGCAGCGGGCAGGAAGGGAAAAAAAAACAGCTTACAAAGAACACCCACCAAAATGAGAGCTGGCAAAAAGGAAGAAGTGAGAAAACTGCTTGTTGTTGATAGGACCATAATACAAGAGTAGACATGCTGGGTTAGACCAGCATCTATTTTGCCTATTACACTCTCTAATTCTAGACATTAGTGGATGTTAATGTAAATATATGAAAGAGGCATGTACTGAAGACAGCTTCACAGAGGTGAAGTAAGAATGAACAAAACAGTCCTCCAAATTCACTGATAAATATATGGAGCAGAATATTGCAAATGCTACTGATGTGTTCAGGCAGGCTGAGTAGTAATTATGCCTTTACTTTCTCAGAGCTTCTGTTTGTGTTTGTTTTCTAGCACAACTGAAACTGAGATAACTGCTGCTGCAAACTGGGACGATATTGTGTCCACAGTAGCAGTAGTGATTGTGATACAATAGCCTAGAACTTTGCATGCATTAATGTAAGCACATCATATGCTGTGTAAGGCAAAGAGACAACTTCATCTATCACACAATTGCAAGTACCACTAGGATAGAAGAGGGAAGCCACTTAAAGGGACATGACATTACCCAATGACTGGGGGCAAAAAGCAAAGATTATCTACAAAACTGAACTTATGCAGGAAGTGTTACCTGTATAATGGCTTATAATTTCATTCTGCTTCTACTGAAGCTGGTTTGACTATTTCAAAGTGGGCAGAAGTAAGCCTGCTGTAATTTCTCAGTGGAGATTTGATGAAGGTATGACAGCTAATATCCTAATGATAACAAAGAACACTACAGGAGCAATAGAGAACATAGGATGTCAAGATCTTGAAATGGAAAGTTCTACTTACCAGCCCTTGCTGAGAAGCAGCCATGGGGTGCGAGTCCCTTATGCTGGATCTCTACAGCCAGCTTTGTATCAGGTTTCTTGGCAATTTGCCCATCTAAGAACTGACCTCCCCTGAAACTGAGATTAAGAATGATATTGAATGGTACTAGGTTATCTATAAAGGAACCATTTGAGCATGTAAATTTGAGGAGATCTGATATATTTCAGGAAACCTGAACCTGAACATACACAAGTCCATGGGACCTGATTAAATCCATCCGTGGGTCCTGAAGGAGCTGGTGAATGAAATTGCTAAGTCACTGCCCATCATATTTGAAAAATCATGGCAGTCAGGTGAAATTTCCAATGGCTGGAAAAAGAGAAATATAACCCCCATTTTCAATAAGGGAAAAATGAATGACCCAGGGAATTACAGACCAGTCAGTCTCACCTCTGTGCCTGGCAATATCTTGGAGCAGATTCTCCTGGAAGGCATGCTAGGGCACATGAAAAACAACAAGGTGCTTGGTGACAGCCAACGTGGCTTTACTAGGGGAAATCCTGCCTGACCAATTTGGTGGCCTTCTATGATGGGGCTACAGAACTGATGGGCAGGGGTAGAGCGGTTGGTGTCATCTACCTGGACTTGTGCAAAGCATTTGACGTTGTCCCACACAACATCCTTGTCTCTAAATTGGAGAGACATCAGTTTGATAGGTGGATCACTCAGTGGATAAAGAACTGGTGGATGGCTGCACGCAAAGAGTTGTGGTCAATGGTTCAATGTCCGGCTGGAGACCAGTAACGAGTGGTGTCCCTCAGGGATTGATGTTTTGGACCGGTCTTGTGCAACATCTTTGCTGCTGACACGGACAGTGGGATTGAGTGTTCCCTCAGCAAATTTGCCAATGACACCAAGCTGTGTGGTTCTGTTGATACACTGGAGGGAAGGAATGCCATCCAGAGGGACCTTGACACGCTTGTGAGGTGGGCTGATGCCAACCTCATGAAGTTTAACCATGACAAGTGCAAGGTCCTACACCTGGGTTGGGGCAATCCCAGGCACAGCTACAGGTTGGGCAGAGAAGAGATTCAGCGCAGCCCTGAGAAGAAGGACTTGGGGGTGTTGGTCAATGAGAAAATGAACATGAGCCAGCTTCAGTGTGTGCTTGCAACCCAGAAAGCCAACCGTATCCTGGGCTGCATCAAAAGGAGCGTGATCAGCAGGTTGAAGGAGACGATCCTACCCCTCTACTCTGCTCTCGTGAGACCTCACTTGGAGTATTGTGTGCAGTTCTGGTGTCCTCAACATAAAAAGGACATGGAACTGTTGGAACAAGTCCAGAGGAGGGCCACGAGGATGATCAGGGGACTGGAGCACCTCCCATATGGAGACAGGCTGAGAAAGTTGGGGCTGTTCAGCCTGGAGAAGAGAAGGCTGCGTGGAGACCTCATAGCAGCCTTCCAGTATCTGAAGGGGGACTACAGGGATGCTGGTGAGGGACTACTCATCGGGGACTGTAGTGATAGGACAAGGGGTAATGGGTTAAAACTTAAACAGGGGAAGTTTAGATTGGATATAAGGAAGAAATTCTTTACTGTTAGGGTGGTGAGGCACTCGAATGGGTTGCCTAGGGAAGCTGTGAATGCTCCATCCCTGGTGGTGTTCAAGGCCAGGTGGCATGATTTAGTGTGAGGTGTCCCTGCCCATGGCAGGGGGTTGGAACAAGATGATCTTAAGGTCCTTTCCAACCCTAACTATTCTATGATTCTATGATTCAAAAATGAACTACTTCTTGACAGCAGGTCACTGAAAATTTTAATTTTTAAAATTATTATTTGTTGGATGTACTTACAGAATGACCAGGAAACTCAGAATTACAGCTGAAAGTTCTGTGATGAAGTGCTGGTGAAAGACATACTTTTTTCTCCAGAGATGCTGAGTCATTGAAACTGAAACGTCTGCTAGACAGGGTCATTTTTCATGTGTTAGAGAATGGATTTACTCAGAACAATCCTAGCTCAAGTCTCAGTCTGAATCAGAAAGGGTTTCTGACTTGGTATTTTCCCACAGATGGAATCACTAGTTGCTTGCTTATATCTAACTGAGCCAAGTAAGTCTTAAGCTTTTGCATTCAAATTATTTTTCAGCACTCTGAGGTGAAAATTTTTGGAGATATCTGTCAACCAATTTCACTTCTCAAGTTTTCCCTTTTAATCTTCTTTTCTTGCAAGGGCTGTCAAAATTTTGAGAGCAGGCAGTCAGCTGGTTCCTCATGCCCCTGCACTGGCACACTGATCAGGGCCATTTTGCAGGCTTTCCATAAATCTGTGCATCTGAACTGTCTTGTATATAAACTGAGATATCTATCTTCTTAAGAGCAGATAGATTTTTTTGCTAGATATTTGTGTGTAGAGAAGTTCCTGGTCCATACTGCCAGCGAACTAGCAGGAAAACCAGCAGGAAACTTATAATTGAGTAGGTAGAGCTTACTTCCATTTCAAGCAGTTGTACCTCCTCAAAGCAGATAAATGTTTGTTCTGTCTACATTACTGGTTTTCAGTGTTTCATTTAAGCTACAATAGAGCTGAGACACATCAATAGAATAGACTAGAATTTCTTATTACAGTAGTGGTTTTTTACGTTATTCTTTAAGGTAACCAAGACCTGCTAGGAGAGGTGTTAAATATTTCATCTCAAAAGAAATTCTGCTGAGGGAAGGGTGGCCACTTAAATAGCTATTTCCACTGCTTTAATGAAAAATCCCTGACCCCATTTATTTCCCTTAATTGAAGAAAGAAGTTTCAAGCTCTGGTGAGGAAAAAGAGGAATACTCTTAATACAGTTGTCCTATGTCCTGTTTGTCAGTTGGATAAAAAGAGCACTTTCCTGAAGCTGTTGGTTAAATATCGAAGTTTCACCTGAACACTCAATAACTAAGAAAACAGCCTGCAAACAAAAAAAAACACACCAGAAGCCTGCTCTCCTAACAATTCCAGCTCACTTCTGAGGCCAAAAGCTGCAGAATTTATGTTGGGTTTTTACAGCCTTTCTGAACCCAGTGATAACTATTGATAGCTTGGGGAATCTGTTTCAGAGTTACAGTACCATACCTGGGTGCCAGCAAGTTAGTACTGTGTACCGAATTACATAAAGTCTTCAGTTCCTTACCCTGTATTTATATGCTTCACATGGGTTTTTTTCCTTATTTTTCCCTCTAAAACTTCAAGCCATCATTCCAGACTGACTGAAATCAAGCTATAGTAGTACAGCTATCACACATTATGCTTCTTACAGAAGCATTTTATTTGATACAGCCCTTCTCGCATTTTCACAAGAGCTTAATATTTTTTTAGTTGTTTGGAGTGCCAAATACCCAGCCAGATCACATATCTACTCATGTGGTATTCCTCAAATGTTAATTCTGCTATATCTTTGCCTATTCACAACTCATTATATAAGATTAGTAACCTAAATCACATGGCACTCCTCCTACTCTGAAGGATGATGGTGGGTGCCCTATTGGGGCACCAATACCTTATTTGCAAATAAAATAAGTTGTCACTTAGTGAAAAGCCAAACATTTGTGTGGGCAGATGTCCATTAGCACAAATGTTCATGGATTAATCACCAAAAGGGGTGTGAACACTTTTGAATAGAAAAGCAATTTAGAATTCATGCAAATACTTGTGAATAATTTCCCTAGCTTTTCGTTAGCTTGGAGAAGGCCTAATGTTCTCATGCAGGATTAGTTGATTATTTCAGTGCAAAATGGCGTATTAGAACCAAAATATGAATTTCACTGAAACGTTTAAAATTTGCTTCACTGTACTCACAAGTTGCACTTTCTATTGAACCAACTGTAATCAGAAAGCATTTTACAAAGCATGGCCATGCACTGTACGGCACTGTTGCAGCTCAGTGCAGAAATCAAGGACCATCCCAGACCTCTTAAACTGATCAAACAACTTCTGTTTTCACATCAGTATGTTCTTTTTAAATACTGTATGTTTAATGGTATATTCCCATTACTTATAATCTGCCACACAGCTTTATAAAGTGACCTGCATGATTTTCAGCCACTCTTAGCATATTTGTTGAGCATTCATTACCTCAAAGATCTGTATATCATTACATGCAGCTTTGTAACAGAAACTGAGACCTCTACCTCTGATTTACATACTAAAGAAAATGTTTCTTAAACACACATCCCTGTGGAAAAAGGGCTCTCACACTTGCAAGACATAAAACATTACAAGGATCCTGCAAGTTAAAACTGTTGTATTAGTTGTTCATTGCTGATTAGATACTTGTTACAGGTGGTTTACTCCCTACTGCAGCCAGAGAGAGTTAGAAAGATAAAACTTATCATGTAATTATGATTTTAACAAAAGCAGATATGCAAAGAGGCTGCTTTATTGATTGTGAACATCAAAAAAGCAGCTTCGGAAAAAACTTAGATCTGTTTTAGAGTCTGAAATGCAGAAAACCTTTTCCTTGGCTGCTGACATTAATATTCTGAAAGGCAGTTTGTGAGTATTAAGTGCTTTATCTTTGAAATAACAAAGATTTACTTAGAACTAAAGGTACAGAGTTAGATCCCTAGCACTGGAGATGTACTTTTAAAGGAAAACTACTGCAGTTCAATTTTAAGCACATATCTTACTATAATAACGTATCCATTAGTTATAAACACCAACTGTTTTCAAGTACAGCAATACATGACCTGACCTTCATAACAAATCAGTGTAACTTAATGAAGACCTAATGCTAGGAACACAAAATATAAATGAGAAAAGGGAGCATGATGTCTGACAAATACTAGGGTCATTATTTTTAGTATTTTAACTTCAGCATATTACCTCCTTTTTTTTTCTTGTATGATTTTAATAATTAAAAACAGCAGAAAAATTCTTATTAAATTTCTGAGGTCTTGTGCTATGTGCATGTCTTTCTCTTGCCCATGAGTATCAAGATTAACTTACTTAAGTTTTCTCAGCAATAAAGAACCATTTTAACATTTCAGTACAGTTTCCTACAATGATAATTCCTATTGCAGTGAATAAATTCTGGACCTCTCTTAGTACAAAAATGACACCTGCTGAATCTCAGACAAGAAAAATTTGCAGCCGAATATGCACTTCTTGGATCATGTAGCTGAGACCATCCTGGACCATTATGAGAATCTAGGGATAGCTACACTGTTGAGAAAATACAGGGAGCAGTTATGTGACAAAATCCTTTGCCACTGATTAAAAACAAAGAAACAATCAGCCTCTCCATCCCCTGAAGGTGCAGTTTGTGGGTAGAAATGAATGGGAGAGAGTGAGATAAAACACACCAGTGTTGCCTTGAGATGCAACCCTGACAGCTGCCAAAAAATATATTAAACAAGAAATCAGGTTGCAGGTTGTGACAGACATCTTCATCTTCCACCCTCATGTTGCTTTTGGCATAATGTTTTTTATTTTCTTACTTGTGAAGCCCAGTTGTGATAAAATAAAATTAGCAGCTATCATTCCACCCATGTCCACCACTCCCTTTTCTTCACCAAATCCTGCTGTCAGCAAAAAGTAACCACAAACCTCTTCACATCTGACCTTCTCCTGTGAGATCCTTATACTTGGTAGGAAAAGGGCTGAAAAAGGAAAAATAATGCACTCTTAGGAAATAAAAAAGGAAACATAACCATCTTGGGCTGGATGAAACAACTTTCTATTGCTATACATGGCAATGAGAAGAGAAAAAAAAGGTAGATTATCATGTCTAGTTGTAAGATATTATTTACTCAGTGACCTGCACAGGAATCAGGGATGAGAGAGAAAAGAAGGTAAAATAGGTTAAGTATATATAGCCTTTTAAAATCTTACTGAATTAAAATATCACCTTATTTAATTAGCTAGTCAACTCATTATAGTAACTTAACAGAAAAAGATGCAGCTTTCTCTTTCTTTCTCTGTAGTAGCAGCTAGCTTATTTTATACCAGGATGAGCTATGAGTTTCTGGGTTCTCAATTGCCAGGTAAGAGCAGTGCAGCAGTGCTGTGCTCCCTACAGCTAGTGCTGGGAATATTTTTTCTTCTTGAGGATGGGGATCAGTGTACCTCCCTGATCCATGCTCTGCAAACCAACAGCTGCAGCATATCACGATGGGCTGAAGTGCGCTCACAGCCAGCCAGCTCCTGTAGGCAGTGTGTACCTCCAAGGGTCCCCAGCGTGAGCCAGCTGGAACCAGTTGTTACATTAAGATGGGAGCTTGTGCTGCTGGGTTAGGGCACAGGTGCTGAATGGAACACAATCTGACTCTGAACGATTACTGAAGACACATGGTACTGGGAGGAAAATGAGCTAAGGAAATATTTTGAGTGGAAAATCAGAAGAGATAAAAGCAGATAAAATGCCATAGTTGAGAAATCATGAGGACAACTGGGGGTGGTTTAAGTCATCCTGTGTTCTGAATCTGCTTGCAAAGAATAGGGTCTATATAACTTTGAATCTGATAAAAAATACTTCTGAAGCACTTCATTTTTCCAATATTTTTCAGGTCACGGATGAGAAGGTGTTCAATGACTTTTTAAGTGAGAAATTGTCCTCATGTAGTTACATGAAAGGGAGGATGAGAATGTTTGCAAAATTATATGGTCCATATGAGAAGCATATTTTAACACATTTCCAGGACCTCCTGAGGTTAAAAAGAAGCTCCTTTTACTAGACAAAAAGGGCAGAATGATACTGTTCCCAGGCAGTTCCTTCACTCTTCCTAATTTGAAGATGACTATTTGTTTTCACTGTGTTTTTCTAACCACAGAAGAGCAGAAGGAGATATTAGGGTTGCAGACAGTGGGTAAAAGGGTTTGCTGTGCTCCTGTGACATATACACATTCTATCCAACTTGTGCATCTCTTTGAAAGAGTGAACTGCACAGAGAAGTAGTACACTAAAGAACAAGTTGCAGGTCTTCAGAGAGCTACACAGAACACTATATAAAAGGGTTAATCTATCAGCTGGAGTCTTTCAAGAGGAAATTATTTTAGAGACTCATGAGTGAGCTTTTATCTTGCAAATCAGAACACAAAATATTGATCTCTTCTGTATCCATGGAGAAGATTTCCCCCTAGAAGCTGTGAAGGGAATGACAAGAAGACTCTGGCATTAGCAGTGAGGGATGTTCTGTGCATGTCCAGCCACAGAATAGTCTGAAACTCTATCCCTAATATCCAAGCTGCCCTGTGCATTGCTGTGACCTATCCTTTCATAAAGGTTTCAGATTTTGAGAAGCAACAACTAAGTATTTGTCTTGGTTGATATTCCAGTAGTGAAAATTGTTTACTGTATGATATCTCTTTTTTGATATTATAGTGTTGCTATATTTCTTCTCACAAAGAAACCGCTGACAGGAGTTTAATTTTACCAAATACTACAATGTTTCATACATTCTTTTATTAGTATCTGTAAAATGAATTAACACTTAATGCCAATAACATGTCACAAACAAATCCTTTAGTAGAGATGGATGTTTAAAAAGCCTCAGGTAGCAGTTCATGGTTTTGACACTGGAATGGGGCTCTGCAGTAAGACGGACTGTAGCATAACAGACAAATTTGAAAACTCTCCAGATGTCTAATACTGAAGACATTTATGTGTCTAATTACCTTTGTAGAGCTGACTCTACACAGTTAAGCTCTTGCCATAGCACAAAAATTCTTGACTCAGTTAGCATTCCTCAAGTTGCATAAAAAATGCTTCTTAGCTGCTTTTCTAAAGAGATACTATCCCAGTCAGGCTCTGAGAATGTGAGACAGGAAGTATATTAAACTTTTCATTCAGTGTGCTCTTCTGGAGGTGGAAAAAAAGAGTGGTTCTCAGGATCTTTTGTGCAAGAAGATGGTGGTAAGGTTACACTCCCACAGCTTATAGGAAACTAGTGGGCGTAAATCATACAGTTGTTTTCTGGCTTGCTGCCACAGTCAGACAGGTGGTTCTTTGCAGCCCTAAAAGACATGAGGAAATTGGTTTACAATGCTAAGTATAGCTCAGAGCTTCATTAACATTTCTTTACAGAAACTGCTAGGTAAGGATCTGCATAATTTTTTTTTAATATATAAGTATCTATATATATATAGTGTTTGACTTTCTCATGAGGCAGCTGTGAAAGCAGTATTGCAGTTTCTAACACTTTTAAATAATACAGAAGATGAAACAATTTATCTTTTTTAGATCTTGCAGGGAAAAAAGAATTTAATTTGGGAGATAAAATTCAGAACCCTGACGCGTCATGATTTGAAATCTCAGTCTCGAATGATGGATTATTAATGGGTTAAATGAGTGCTAGCTAAATTTCACCTCTCCGGTATTTCTGGGATTATATTTTGTTTCATTTGTTCTTTCTTTCCCCAGAGGATTTATCTGTCCTTCTGCTGCTTCAGCCAAAGATTTTCCCCAAGCTGTTTTATCACTGTGGTAATGGTAGAAGGCATGACGGTGACTTTATCCAAAATACACCTTCTTGGCTGTGTATTTCCATCTTCAGACCCTGCTGTGCTGCCCCCTCCAATCATGTAATAGAGCTTCATTTCCTGGCGTTGTACACTCACAGGAAAGTATGTGCTGGCAGCTTTTCTACTAGCCAGAACCATTTTGAAACTTCTCAATTGTTTCTGCCTAGGTATACTGCCTTTCCCCTGTTCCTGCATATACCTATGCAATGTATTTACAATGACAAATATACAATAATAAACAGAAGAACGTGTGTAATTGGCTGAACACAAGTCAAAACTGTTACAGTACTGAAAGGTCAACATTGCACTGAGATAGATATACAGGATCTATTTTTCACAAGTTACAATTCTGATGACTACAGATGCATTATTTACCAGTTAATTTGGTGAGACAGATGAGTGATATAGTGATTTGACAGCAACTACACCATTAGACAGAATACTGAATCTTTGGAAGAGATGAATCTTGCTCTTTCACACAAATTATTCTTTTGAGTACAAATGTTAAATCTCAGTTAACACAAGGGAATACATATTTAAATAATAGATTATTATCTTTCTCTTGGGGAATCAAAATGGGGGAAAAACAAGTTGTTTAATAAAGAACATGTTTTGCTATGAATAGCAACACTTCTAGGTGGAAGCAAGCTAGCAACTGTGTTCCTTTCACAGAATGTAATACTTTCTGTTGACATTCAGCATTTAAGATCTTTAGATCATTATCCATGTACAAGTACATTCACTCAATACTTGCCCCCAAATCTGTGTCTTCGTTTTGGCATCTGTTCTTTCCATGATGAACTGATTCAAACCCTGTACCTTGATCTAGGTATTGTAAGCTTGGATACTTCAGTATTGCCCAAGTCTTTTCCTTAGCCTTTTATAAATATTGCACAAAAATGTCAAAGTAATATTAACAACAAACCAGACCAGAACTGTTTCAAACTTATCTTTAGAATCTAGTTTTTCCTGAGTGTAACTATTTTTTCCATTTATATTTAATATTTTGTAATATCTCAAGAAACAATTCTGAATTTGCAAACAGGGGTCTCTTAGCATCACATGGAAACACTGAGACACACAGAAAGCAGGATCCTGCCTTCATTCAAGGAGAAATTACGTGTTATCTGTTGACAGTGGATAGTCCCATTAATGCCAATGCAGATGTTACAGTATGAGCATTGCACGTCATAAAGTGACTCCTTCAATTGTTACAAATATGCAAAGATAGGTTCACCTTTCCATGACTCATATATATGTGAAGGAAAACTAACTGATTAACAGAAAACAAAGTATCAGCAGTGATGTTCCTTTGGCACAAATTCATAAATGTCTGGTGAGAGGAGCAGGTGGCCTTGGAAGAATTTTTCCTGATTTTTTTTGGTTTGTTTTCATCATTTGCTTATTACTGCACAGACAACTGGTTAGGAAAAGTTATTGCAGGAGCTTTAGTATCTTCTGTCATTGCTTTTTTGAGTTGAGCCTCCACTGAGCTCTCTTATGTATACAGCACATCAGCAGAAGCAATTGTCAGTCAGTCCTGAAGATAAGAAATGCTTGTGATCATGGGATTTATGGTTTACTAGGAAACGGCACAATAGACCATAGAATTCCACTGCCGTAAAGAGCTAAGTAATGGCTAAAATAACAGGAAAAGTATTAAAAACATGGTTGTTAATAGAAACTGTGTGAAAAAAAAACAATTAGTGATTCAGCCCTTTTACATGTAAGGTTCCATAAAAGCATATGTAGAAGATTGTATTCAGAGGTATGGAGAAATTCTCAGGTTTATAAATACCCTGAGAACTTTCAGCGGTTTTATTCTTGTCTGTGTTGCGTGAGTCAACACTGCTTCTTGCTTTCAGTATTCTTAGCAAGCTACAATCTGGCAGGTTCTCCTTATATTTCTGCGATGATAAAGAATCTGTGACTTGATGCAGAATCCTTCTGTGGTGTTTCTTACAGTCAAAAGGGGGCACAGAGAAGTTCCCTTCCAGCAAGAAGTCTTTTTCCAGAAATACAAGACAAATTATGTACTTTATTTTACTGCTCAGATGATAGCCAAGAAAGTGTATGTTTTTTGCTAAGTACTAAACAAAGAGTATGACATTAGTGTTTTCAAAGAGCTCACAACCTAAATAAAAGACATATCAGAGGGCTGGATTCAGATCTGTGGAAAGTCCAAAGGAATTATGGAACCAGTATATGAGGACCAGAGATCTCAACATCAGCTGTCTGTAATCATTCCAAGACCTTGGTCTTAAATTAGGAAATCCCTGCTGCTAATGAGATCAATTACTTAAATTCTGAGCCACTGGTTAGGCCTCAGACATTTTTTTTCTCAACTTCAGTACTTTTACTGAACTCATCTTCATAATCATGTATTAGTCACAGTATAAAGAGTGTAAATATTGAACAAAAGGGAGGAAAGAATTGGCTAGTCTAAACGTTCTTAAATAGTAACCATTTTTGTAGCAGAGGACATTAAAATATGTTGCATAATAAATGAAAGAATTTATTTTGTTAAAACTTTAGTTCATTGCATTAGCAAATACATAACTTTGTCTGCATGCCAGTTAAACATCATTTAGGTGTACTTTCTATCCTGTTGGAGTAGGGGTGCCCAAAAGATGCAAAACTGCATCGTTTTGTCAGAAATTTACATAGTCACCAAGGTTTTTCCATCTTCCACTGTGCTCAGTGAACACTACTCGTTAAAAGCTACATCTTTGTTCATATTTTTTCAAAATCTAGCAATATTTAAAGCGAATGATTATGTAGAGGAAGTTAACTCAAGCAGAATAAACCACTCTTACTTTTTAAGTTCTCTGAAAAGGAAATATAACTTGATTGACTTGTTACCTAAATAATTCCCAGAGTAACTTTTGCACATAATTTCTCTTCTTAAGTAGATCACTGAAAATGTATTTCAAAATGTTTGGGTTTTGTTTTGATTTTCTGTTTTGGTTTGATTGGGTTTGGGTTTTTGGGTGTTTTTTTTGGGGGGGGAAGTGGCTTGTGATTTATTGGTTTTTTTTTACTGTAATGAAATTCTTTTATGACATGAAAAGCTATTACTAGAATTTCAAAACTGCATACCCATCAGTTTACTGGATTACAAAGTCCTCTAGTTGTCACCTCTGTTGCAGTGCAGATATAAAGGTCACTGTCAGTAAACCAGTATGTTGAAATAATTGCAGGCAACTGTTATCCTCTATCAGTAAACTATATAAAAATTTAAATATTAGAAGAGAGTGTTTTTTCTCTATTTATCATGCTGTATACAAATGTAATATTGGACAATCTGAAAACACTGCTTGCATTGTACTTCAGAAGAAAGGCTGACAAGCTCCTGCTGAATAGCCAAAGAACCTGTATTCTCAGAGGGGTTTATTGAGACTTCTATTCATCATTTTAAATTGAGTCTCTAATGTAAAATGAAATCCTCAGAGGACCTCAATTGTATTTGGGATTTTTAAGCTATACCCTCAAAAATGTCAATGTTGGTATTTAAGGAACTGTGACTGCATAACACTTGGACAATAGTTTCCCAGAGTCTGCAAAATGCAGACTTACAATAGGCAATATATTTTTCTCATTTATAAACATCTGCACAAACCAGTACACTGCCTAGATCCCACAGCAAATTAGGGTCTGAGTTTTAAGTAAGTTTGGCATGCATCAGAGGGGTACATATGTTCAGCACATGTTTTTATGTTACACATTTTTTGCTCCATTACCTAAGTATTGTACAAAATTCTGTTGCTGAATAAAAACATTCCAAATTGTTTCACTGGAAAAAAATCACGGAAGATTTCTGGAAAAATAAAAAATCCTTAGGTTGAGCAGAAAATGACTGAGCATGTAAAATTATGATGCTTAGTTACCAAACCACATTCACTTTCCAGATTTTGAAACTTCATGCTCAAGCTAAGTTCACCAAAAAGGTGTTAATTTCACCCTAGTGTTTGAGGATTTATGCAACAATTCTCTGCTGAAACTGGAATAGTTTTATCGTTCTGAATTAAAAAAAAAAGAAAATTACGTGTTCATGTAGTTCTGATGTGGGAAGGACTCAGAATTTAAACATTCATCAGCTTTGAGAATTATGACTGTAGGTACAATTACAGTGCTATGCTCTCTGGGAGAACTTTTGGAAACGAGCTTTCCAATCCTGAGTTGCAAAAAGACGGCTATACTTCACAAGTTTTTTAAACCAAATCTAAAATTACTGCTGCACAAATCCTGGCCGGGCTTTGCTCCCAAGCACACCTGGAGCTGCATGTGTGTCCCAGAGTACTCTGCCTGGACCTTTGCACCAAGGCAGATGGGACAATATTTCCAAGACTGCTAAATCGTGCATCCTTACAAGAGTAAATACAGATTTGTCTGGGGCCGTGAGAGTTTAGAAGGGCATGACTGTACTTGTTATTTGGTATGTCAGGTGTCCCTGCCGCTAGTAGTATAAGAAGGAAACTAAGACTTTGAAGACAAGTAAGTGTCTGCTGGCACCTTTCACTCCAAAAATCCAGTCTTACAATAGTCTCATTACAAACAAGATTTAAATGCCTTGGGAAAGAAAATACAAAGTAATTTATCTACTTTATCAGTCAGGCCTCTCAGAATAATACTTCATGAGTGAAGCCAGTTTGGCAGAGTTGTCATGGAGACTGGAGTTAGGCGCAAAAGTAGATGTTACATTTTTGCCCTCCTTCTGTCATATACTCTGCAACCCCAAGGACAGCTCTTGACCATCCCTCTTGGCCATTCAAGCCCCAAAGAAACTGAAAGGAATGGATTCAATGGTTTCTCACCCCTACTCACAATCTGTAGTGATAGTTCTTTGTTTCTAGGAGAAACAACCAAGGAGACATCTCATAACTACATGTTTTTTATTGTCATGGCACAAACATAAAACTGACCAGCACTTCAAGTCACACAATCCTTATGCTCACACAGTTCCAAGGTTTGCATCTTTTAAAAGCATACAGAGCTTAATGGTGGGGTTTCCCCAGTGGCAGAATGTGAACTGTTTTGCTTTTTTGCTACATTTATATGTTGTTTGAGATGAAGGCTTGAAAAACCTGTGTGTTCTGTTAATATGCAACTGTCCTAGCATCTGAACCCAAGGTGGTTTTCTAGAGTTTCCTGTGAAATTCACTCAAGTTTTCAAATTGCCTGGGAGAACTCCATCTCTGAGCTCTTTCCATCATTGAAGTATTCCCTTGTTTTCACATATAAAACCACATATATTGAAGTATACAGTAGAACATACCAAGACAGATGTTCCAAAAAGTCCAGTGAACTTTCTTGACACTTTCTACCTATTTGGATTAGCAATTTTCTGCTGTCCAGTTATCCCCTTAAATCTTTGTAATTCATGTGTGCAGAGTGTGTGATACGCAAGTCTCTTTGTATGGCATTGAAAAATTACACCACTATGTATGCATGTATTACATGTACTGTGATAAGTACTAAGTGTGCATATTGTACATGGATGTATGTACTGTAATCTGTCCTAAATGTGTGTGTTGTCAGATGGACAAACATCACATTTTACCACAGAACGAGTGTGGTGATGTTGAATACAAGCTGAGCTGCTAAGAAAGCTCTGGTTTAGAGGAGCTATGTCCCTTATGTTCTCTTATTTCTCATCCTGATCAGATTGGCATAGGATACAGGGGTTTAATTGGCCATTCATATTGCACTCCAGTGATTTCTAATCAGCTTCTGGCAATGTGCAACACAATATAACGCAGAATGTCTCCTGTGCAAAACAAAGCACCCTGTGAAATTGTTATCATGGTGAACTCTTGTTTGTGATGCCTGGTTGTCATTGTGTCCCCCCCAGAAAACACCCGAACACCACAAATGAGCCAAAAAAAAGGCATTTTCTTTTTTATTGGTAGGAAATAGGTAAGAGCTGGCAGCAGGCATGTAGTGATCTGAATGAAACTGAATCTAATTCCAAACCCATATAAAAGTATGGATTGCAAAAACTTTTTTGTAAATCTTGGCCTAAGTTTAAGAAGAAAGAATACAAGAACAGCAAGATCCAAGGGTGAGGCCAGAGGACAAGGGAAGCAGAGGTTTTTTAAAGGTTTGAACCTAGGCAGAGAGAAAAGGTCACTTGCAGAACTCAGCAGATTTATGAAGGTTCATGATTTCTGGGAAAGGAGAGATGAAAACTTGAATCAGATATTTCTGGAGATGGTAAACATTCAGGTCAGAAACTAACTCTTCTACCAACATTGTTCCAGACAATGTGTCTCCAATACAATCTGAACTGATACAGCTATTCAGCTAATAACTTTATTTTTGCAGCCTTACTTTATAGCAATTTGTAATATGAAAACTATTAGCTTGAATAGTGCATGAAGAGCCTCTGCAGAAACAAAATACCACATAAATGCCCTATTTCATTGAGTTTCCCAGGAATTATTTTATTTCTTTTTAGTCTTCAGTGCAGGAAAAGAAGCTTTTTGACTTCCTAAACAAAACTATTTTCACTTTAAGGTAATTGTAATTTGCTTTGTGTGAATCCTGAAGAAGAAAGACCTCTTTCTTCTGAAACAAGTAAGAAGCTACTTGTTTAACTTTCCTGTTCCACCCATGGGTAAAGTGAAAATATGAGAAACAACCACAGACCAAACTGGATCTCCACTGAATAATTTCTCAGCTTCTTCTTGTTATTTTGGAGAAGTGTAGAGCTGCCTATTTGGGAGACTGAAACAAAGAAGGACTATGCACCACAAAGGCACAGTGCATGTTTGCTTGGCATGAATCAGCTGAAACCCATCTCCTTCAGTGGATCTATTCCAATTTACACACACAATAGGGAGTGGGGAGTCATGAGCAGTTGCAGTTCTTTGCAATTTTTTATTCTCCACTGTAACTCCTTTTCTATGTTGTATGCTAACCAGAAAGATTTGAAGATACCATGTGTTTTTAAGTAATCTGCATTACGAGGGAGGGATAGAATTCATTAACATTTCCTCCTCTTCCCATTAGCAGCTTCTTTTTGCACAGAATGAATGTAAAACTGGATATGAAAGACATTACAAGCGATATTTCATGTGTACTTTTAGCTGCTTTGAGAAACACAGCTGCTTTAGAGTCTCTTAGGACCACTGCGTTTATGCTCCCAGCACTCATCTGACAAATAGATAGTTAATAGATACTTTAAAAGATTCTCTTGATATTTCAGGAATCCATAATAGGAAAGTATAATTGATGATCCCAGTAACTAGTAAAAAATTAAATCATTGTGTAATTGCTTCAAAATTCATGTATTGAATATTTTTTACAATGACAAAGCCTGACAATAATAGGGTTTATTTTACCTTATGCTTCATTCATGAGATTATGATACATATGTATTTACTTTTTAGAGAATACAAGAATTACTGGGACAGAAGTGTTCCCAAGACACAGCAAGCTTTCTCATGTACTGGTCTACAGTAAACACTCATATAGTCAGGGAAGGGGTAATTTGCTGCTTCTTTTTTTATTTTGTAGATTTTTTAAGTCATTAATGAATGCTATAAAACTGGTATGAAAATCCCAATCTCACAAGGCTGTTGTGAGGATTAATTAGTGAATATTTGTAAGATACTTTGAAGATGAAAGGTGTGATGTAAATGCTAATTATTTATTATTACTATCTTCCTAATCTTGGACAAATTTGGTTGATGTGGAAGTGAGTGATTGATCTTGCTAAACAGAGGTATGCACAGTGAGAGAAGGGCCTTTTCAAGCTTCACATTCATAATACTCCCTATGAATCTCCAGCTACCCCGACTCTCTGCCTCCACATGGCTTTGACAACACCCTTCAGACTAAATTGCTACACTACTGCAATTTCTGGGCCTGATCCAATATCCCGTGAAATTAAAGATTTTTCCATCACTTTCAGTGAACTGGGCAAAAGGTCAAAAAAACAATCTTTTATGCAGTATTTTAGAAAATAACTAAATGACAAAAACCTGTTTTCTAAAAACTGCCCATATTTGCTCCCTGCATGATTAACTTGATACATTCTGTCAGGTTTTGTCAGTTGTGTCAGATCATATTCATATCACACAGTTTCCTCTGTGCACAATAATATCATTCTTTGCAGGTCTATTCAGCTGTGAACTGTAGCTGTCTGCTGAATTAAATTATGTGCAACTTTAGCATCAGTATACTATATCACATAGGGTGAGACATTTTGGTGCTCAGGGCATGAGAGCAGTTTGGTTCCCACTTTTACAGAACATGAAAACGTAATCTTTTCCCTGCAAGGCAAAGGGTCTCAGCTCCCACTGCTTTCACGACTTCGCAGAAGCTGCAAACCGTGGCCAGCTATTTTTTATAGGCATATCTCTGTCAACTATACCTCAGAAATGTAGCTATACTTGGTGCTGCTCCCTCTGCTTTCTAACTGTGAGGAGACATCACGGGTAGTCACCACCATAATGATTGTAATATCAGGGATTTGTTTAGAATTGGGCTCCCTTTACAGGCCAATACAGCATAGAAAAAGGCATTGATGCCTTAAACCTCATTGAGGATACGATTGCTGAAATAAAAGTGAATGACTATATAACAACATTTGCCAGATACAGCAGAGTATGAAAGCATTAGACAAGAGAAAACAGGTAGGAATTTCTTTCTTGCAAGGACCAGTTCACATCTGCACATGCTGTCAGTGTGCTACAGGCAAATATCAAGTAGGAGGTAACAGATTTGGACAGCCAACACTAAAGCTGGAACAGGACTAAAAAATCCCCTTTGTTGTTATCAGCAATGGCAGTTATCCAAGGACTGTAATATATTCTCTGTCACTTGCCATTTTAAAAAACAGTTTAGATAGTCTATGTGTTCATCCAAATGAAAGTGAATCCTGAGCATTCCTATAGCTGATGTGAAATCAGGAGTCAGGCTCCCTTCCCCACCCAGGAGTGCACACACTGAAGTGTAATGTGTTGGATACATTCATTACTCATGGTGCCTGTCAAGCAGAGGTGACATTTATCAGGACACAGCTCAATAAATACCAGTCCTTATGGACTATCACAGCATGTCACACTACTGAAAACAGAAGTACAAACAAAATCCTTTCTGTGGCAGTTGGCTCAACTGTGAACCAGAATTGTCTTCCCCCCTCCCCCCCACCCCAGTTTGGCATGAGTTAGCTAGTTCTGTTGTGTAAGGGAATAGCATGTGAGCTGCAAAAGAGAAAATAAAGAGACCGTTCTGCACCTACAGGTATGACAATTTGCATCCATATAAAGCTGTGCTGGTGCTCTGGGAAGCAGAGAACAGGTAAACTCAGATCTAGAAAAGGTTTCTGTGTCCCCAGAACAAGTGTGCTGGGTTTTTATGGAGACTCCAAAATGTCATGGTAAAACTTTTGGGTTGTTCTAGGTCTGTGGTTCCCAGTGCAGTATTATCAATTACAACTCAAGCAGCAGTGTGTGGGGCTCACACTGGGATGTCTTATAGATACAGGTTGTTGGCTTTGGATATTTGTTGTGAGCTGTGGGAGTTTTACATCATTCGAACAGGAAGTAATGTAATTACTTTCAGTTTGATTTGTGTTGGCTATTTGTTTTGATGCTCTGTCATTAAAGATACATAGCTAAATCACAACAATCATTGAGATCTTCTGAAAAAAAGTGTAATGAATACATTGGTAACATAAGACTTTGACACTGCTCTTAGGGAAGTTAGTACACAGCCCTGAAATTGCCTGAAAACTCCCATCTATCTCAGTGAAGGTTTAATGAAATGGAGGTAGATGGCACCCAAAGTAGCTGTATACCTCCACGGATCTGGGCCTTAATTTATGATTGCATCACAGGGTAAAGCAGGATTAGCCTCCTTATGAGCTTCCTTTAGTCTCTTACTGCTCTACAATATAGCATCTTCTGAGAACAGATACAAAAACTCCTCACAGGATCTCCGAATTCTCAGTGGCTGTTGTCACTGCCAGGTTGCTCTGGATGAGTACTAGGTTTTAAATGTAGCCTTTATTTATTTGATCAGCAAAATTGCTGTCTGACATTAATAGAAATGCCATTAGCATTGTGAAGCAAATTTGCCATCAAGTTATACGCATTATCTGGCAACATTACATTTTTAGTATGAAGATGCGACAACTGAGGGAAATCACACTGCAAAGGCTGAAATATTTGTCTTCAATGCTCCTTAAACAGTAATATATTACCCTGAAGTTCTGAGGCCACATCAATATCAAAGCTTTAGCTCCTATGCGCTCAATATTGAATTACTGCCAATCTGGAAAAGATTAATCATTTGAATTTAGAGAGGGAAAGCTTTGCTGAACCTATCTGAGTACATTACATATAACCTTTTTCAGCTGCCATAGGAGAGCCCAGATGGGCCTTTCTCATTCTGTTAGATTTTAAATGAGATTTCTGAGAGGAAAGGCCAGTGCCAAGGCAAAGAATTCTGTAGTAAACACTTCCAAGATTGACAAGGCTATGTTGCACCAGTTCTAAACCAACTTCCAATTCTCAAAGTTCATACTAAGGCAGGTCCTCCTTAAGCAAAGAAGCAATCTGAGTTAAGTATGATAATAGACCAGTGATCCTTACCTGTGCCCAAAATCCTAATTAAGATAGGAGAAGTATAGCCTGATAGACCAAACCAACCCTTCAGAGCACAAAAATTACTCCTCTCCAAACTAATAGCTGTTCTTAGAAAGATTAATAAATATGTTCTGGTGACCTAGTGAGTACCTTTACTGAAACTGTTAGAAGTCCCAGTAAAGGTACAAGATATTTTAAAGGAAAATTATAATACATCAGAAGCAATATTGTGCTGCAGATTAACTACTTTCAGTCTATGCACATGGACACGCTGTGCACGGGGGAGGCTCTGTGTGGGAGGATTGTGGAGGAAGGAAAAACCAGAAAATTAACAGAGCATATGCAAAAAAGGACTGTCTCCATTTTTCCATGTAAGCATGCAACTGATTCACCTCAGAGGCTGAGTGCCTGCAAAACAGTCTCTAAATCTTTTGCAGAACATCTGTGCTAGAGATGGGCGGACATGGCTGTTCTGAATCAGTTCTGCATTTACTAATTTATTACCACCTGCAACAAGTTTATCCCATATTACTTTCCCCAGAAGGTAAATTATAAGGGCAAACCACACAGGACGTGGCAACTGTATCTGCACAAGTGTCATCATATTTTATTTTATTGCTGGCAAAGCTTCTGGCAAATTCAACTTATGTTTATTAAGGTATGTGTTGTACGTGGGTTTGAATGACAGATAGATGTTCCCACAGGGTGCTATAGAAAACACAAAGAAAATACTCCACTGAGTATGGAAGTGAATTTTACAGGGATTAAATGAATAAAGGGACACAAGATGCAATTGCTTATTTCTGATCAAATCATGCAGAATGAACTTGTCAGATCTCTCTTATCCCCAGTGCCTCACCGCCTTTATCCCTTGCCCTGTAGATAAGTACTGCAAAACAGATAAATTAAGGTACAAAGAAGTATAGGCTGTGAGTCTGCATCTTTAAAATGCATAAATATGTACTTGAAACAAAAATGTGAACAACCAGTAAATGTTGTGATAATAATTAGAAAAAAATTGAAGTCTCTGTAGCTCTTCAAATTGGACTATTAATTATAGTTATAACATCCCAGCAGTTATGTTAAAAGTCCACACTGTTCCAAAAGACTTTGGCCCATCCAGTCTTCCTTGGTACTCAAAGTAAAAGCATTTCCTAAAGAAACAGACAGATTTCATGAAATGATATTTATTGCCATGTTTTCTTCCCACTGCTTTCTTGTTGACACATTTTTACTTTTCCTATTTGGTTCTATTCCATATCTGTGTGACTGATCAGTGATTATTATGAACTTTAAGATTGGAGTTAGCTATATGCCACAGAGAAGTTTTCTCATACTTACTAAATATGAAATAGAGAAAAGAGAAAATACGTTGATCAAAGAACATTCTTTTCTTCAGCTCTTTTATTCAGCTAATAACAAATAAGAATTCACAAAATAATAGTTTTATTATTGACTTGAAGTAAGGTGCTTTCAGAAATATTCACAAGTGTTTTCATAGTCATCAGAGAAATGATATCTTCTGAGCAATTGCCCATACAGTAAGTTATGTCCGTCAAGGATAATGACAAAAGTCCTGTTGGGGATCACTGGGAAAAAAAAAGACTGTTCAGTTGACTTTTCCTCACAGGAATCTATTTTAAGCAGGAGTTTAATTTTAAATTTATGTTATTACTTTAGGGTTTTTTAGTGGATTCACCTCCTATTTTTACCATTTCTAATTTATACATTTTTATTGAAAAAAAGATTGAAGTATCTTGTCTATTTCCACTTCTGATGGAAACAAGTCTCATTCATAACCATGAATGCAAATATGGTTATGTACTGATGTGAAATATATTATTCTGTTCCTGTCAAGGGTACATGTTGAATTTCTGTCATCTATAAATTTTAACTGTTCATACAGTTATGAACTGACTTCAGTGATTGCTTAGAAACTTGTTTAACAGTAAAAGTGACGCTGTGACTTTTGTCTGGGACAAAACCTGCTTCTCTTCTCTGTGGTTTGGCAGTGCTTACAATTGAAATTATGTATTATAGAATTTTCTATACAAGTGATTTATTTTTTTTCTAATGAAAAGCCTACTTTAAATACAGTTCACTGAAACTTCATGCACAGTGACGACATTTTAGGAACAGTAACAAAATATGCGTCTGCTATTAGCATTACAACATTTTTCAAGTGTGAGCATAAAACTTACGACAAAACAGAGATTAAATCTGATTTCAGTGATATGAAGCCATTAAATGTAAATGAGGCATCATTTATTCAGGAAAATTTGCAGGTGATCAGAGCATTCTCTTCCCAGGCCAAAGAAGAAAACAGCACAAAATGCACAGGGCGCCTTAAAGTGAAGTAACCAGAAACTGCATCTGCAGGTGCTCTGGGAAAAGTAAATTTTCTGACCAGTAAATGTGTTGCATCCTTCTCACTGCTCATAAAATAATGCAGATTACATTTGATTTTGAAATTCACACATGAAGTTTAATATTTTGAAATCCACAGTCAGACGAAAGGTTTTTAGTAACATATTTGTTGAAGTATTTTTCTCTATATCTTCATGGAATTTGTTTCTTCATTTTCACCCTGGAAAACTCCTTTTAAACATATCTGGCATTCGTTTACCTATGAGGTAACCTTTGCAGCAGTCAGTATGCTCAATAAACTTCCACAGAAGTCAACACTTCCTATTTGCACCTATAGGAAGCCACACTAGGAGCTTCAGGAGGTTGTTTTTATTTCACAACTTTTGTAACTCTGTTAACAATTTATAAACCTTATGGAGTTCTGTGGCAATCAGATCTTGCTCTGTTTATAAATATCATTGCTCTCTTTGTTGCTGTGGAAAAAAAAACAGTAAACAAACAAACAAAAAACAAAAAACCAAACCAGGAAACATTTAAATATAAAGAAGAAAAACAGCTGAAACAAATTAAAGATCAAGTACTGTCAAGTGGATAATGCAGGGAAACTGCTTCTCTCTAATTTCCACAATAGAATCTTATACTTGGGAAAGTGAAAGACAAAACCAAAATAAACAGAAAAAAGGTGTTTTAGTTGGTATCCCTTCAAGTTACTCTATTACAAATAAATCTTAACCATCTGAACTCTGGGAAGGACCTTAGAATTTGCCATTTGAACTCCTGAGCTATCATAAACTGCAGAGATCCACTGAATAACAGCATACATCCAAACTCACGTCATACAATCCATTTCTTCTTTTGAGAAGACAGGTGGTGACTATTTTCATAATGTTCTGGTCCAAGGATATGATTAAAAGTTTATTAAACGTAAGGGGATCTGTTTAGAAGAGCTCAGCTCAGGCCCTTTAATTCTTGGCTTGGGTGAGAATAACAAACCTGCTCTTGGAACTCAGGTCACACCAACTAATGTGTTACAGATGACATTCACTTGGTCCACTTAGAAGAAAAGAATCAGTGCATTTTTATGCATTATCATCACATACAATGTCACTTCACATCTGAACAATAACAAAGAACTGGAGCATTTCATATCTGACTCAAATAATTTGATAGATATTTCTTCTTATTTACCAAAATTTGTCCCTTATCATAAGAATATGCATATTTACTTTTAAATCCTTTTTTAAAAAGTGTGATTTTAATAGTGAATCTTTCCATTTAATCTCAATAACTAGTTGTTATATAGTTTGTACCTTTTGCTCATCTATTAGCATAATAAGGCAGAGATGCTGAGAACAACAGAGAACTCTCTTCACATCAATAGTGAGATTACATCTTTTTCTTGTGCAACTATTTCACATTTGATTTGATGATTTACCAGATGAAAGAAAACACATTGACATTTGAAATAGTTCTATAATTTCACTATTGTTTTAATGAAGTTTCCTCAGAAACACTGCCTAAGACACAGTCCTACTAAGGCGAGGTGTAATTCTGTATGCCACCAAAGAGTGCAGACTAATTTTTTTGCTCCGCATGACTGAATCATTTTCCTGTGTGATTATGTGGGAGTCTTATAAAAAAGGAACTCTACAGTGTGTTAGAACATATTAAAATTATGGATGATATGAAGAAGAATTCTTAAAATCAGTTTCCTGGTTTCTTAAAGCAGAAAGTACTTGAATGTACTTCGATGTCTTCAAATGTTGCAGATGATACTGAATCTGAACCCAGTGTGTCTACTAATAATACATGCAAACTGTGAGTACAGCAATGTAAATTCTGTTCAGCTATCTCATATTTTTCAATTTGAATGCTTTATTATGATTCTTTTCCATAAAAATGCACATCCTTACCATACAAAACGTTAATTAAATCATATTGTGTTTGAAAAAGTTTTCAGACTTCACGAACTGTTAATTAAATGCAGCTCAGGCTTTGGCTATGTATCCTTTTAAGAGTTCCCATTCCCCTGAGTGTAGAGATCACAGCAGGTCACCCTGCTCAACCACGGTCTCTCGTGCAACACTGAATAATGTTGCTATTTTGAGTGAATTCTCCCATTTGTCTGTAAGCTTATTGGAGATGAAGTTGGCTTGTAAAAGGATCATGTGTTAGAAATACAAAAAAATAATTAAATAGCAGTGCATGCTTTCTGGACATATTCTTTTCTGATACTTAAGTGTATTACTTTTACACAGTCAAAATAATTTTAACAAGCAAATTATATTTAAAAAATAAGTGACAAAGTATTAAAATTTCTTTGGACACCATCAATACAGTGCTGGTAAGCTTGTATCAATCTGTAATACCATGAGGAGGCAAATTTTACCAATTTCTAATAATAGGTAGGTATCCTTTTTAGTTCATTTAACACATTTTCATCTGCAGCCAAGCTTTCAGGCAAACAGCCACGTGAATCAAAGGGCAGCCTTGCATGTATCAGTTATGATTCAGGGCTTGTTTTCACAGAAAAAGATTCATCTGAAGCAGCTAAAGGTGAAATTTGAAGTAGTTAGTTATGTTACATTAAATCCCAATGTGTGATTATGATTCAGATTAAGTGGTTTTAATCTGAATTGGAAGGGATTGATGAGGTTTACTTATTCTTGTTTAAAACACTACTTGAATTTTTGTTTCTAAATGTTCCTGTGTAAACATTTGTAAATGTTAGATAGTCCAGGATTTGGTTTAGAACTGTGTAGGGTCTGTATTGTCATGGGTATAGGACTTAAAATCACCATGTTTGGGGAGGTGAGAATGGGTTGAAATTGTACACATCTTTAATAGCCTTGCTGAATCCATGTGATTTCTACTGGGTTTTATGACAGTTTGCACCCCCAAATTTTATTTCATCCTATTCACTGTACATTGCCATCAGCTTTCCCTGAAGTTAACCCAGCCTTCAAGTCAACAATGGCTGTTAACCAAAACCTGTTGCTACAATTGAGCATTTAAGAGGGACGTGTACCTGCTTAAGTGAGTCCAGACAAGGCTGTGAAGATGATCAGAGGGCTGGAACACATCTCCTATGAAGACAGACTGAGAGAGTTGGGCTTGAAGAAGGCTGAACAGCCTGGAAAAGAGAAGGTTCTATGGAGACCTTAAAGCAGACTTCCAGTATCTAAAGGGGGGCCTGCAAGAAAGCTGGAGAGGGACTTTTTACAAGGGCATGTGGTGATTTAGATTAGACATTTGGAAGAAATTCTTTACTATGAGGGTGGTGAGGCACTGTCAGTGGTTGCCCAGAGAAGCTGTGGCTGCCCCATCCCTGGAAGCTTTCAAAGCCAGGTTGGATGAGGCTTTGAGCAACCTGGTCTAGTGGAAGGTGTCCCAGCTGATGGCAGGGTGGTTGGAACTAGATGATCTTTAAGGTCCCTTCCAACTCTAACCGTTCCATGATTCTATAATTCATACTTATCTAAACCTACATTTGTCCACAACATTTCTGAGATTCATCTCAAGGGAGCCCTCCAGGAGTTGTAGATCTGTGCTCTATGATCCCACATATAGGAAAACCACAAACAAACAAACAAGAAAAAACCAAACCAGAACAGGCAGTCTCATGGTTCCTGCTTGCACAGGATGGGTTATGGTCTTTTAAAAGTTTGGGAAGGAGATACTTGGATATTTCACAGACAATGTATGGAGCCCCACTGTTCCTCTGGGATATAACTACTGAACAAGCTTGTATCTTTGTTTATGAGAAGTCCTTATGCCAAGGACAGTGGAGGAAATGCCGTATATGAGTCTCCCCTGGGAAGCTGTAAAGATCACAGCACATGTGATATTTCTGACACTAATCAAAGACATGTCATGAAAACTTATGTTGGTAGGACTTTCATCTTCCCACTGATACATCGTGTCATTACTGCACTGTCTTATCTTCACCACAATGTACCACAATTTACTTCCTTTTTGCCTCTTTAAATACAAACCTTTTTTAAAAATACTTCTACTATTATGTTGGGTTTTTTAAAAATCTTTTTGTGTGTGTCTGCTTCATAGCAGGGTTTTACTTCCTAGGCTTATTTAAGCTCTTAATTGGCAAGGTGGAAAGGAGCATAGTCAAAGCCAAATATACTGGCTGTTTGTGATAGCATGGGAACCCCTCTGTGTCAGCAGCCTGCCTCTGCTTTTTTCTGTATGGAAAAAGGCTATTTTTTATTTAAAAAAATATATTCCTGCTGTCTGTCAGTCAGGTACAGCACACAATATATATGGCCTTAAAAGGCAGCAAATACTCCCCCCTTTATTCTGAAATCCCAGAACCATCTCAGTTCATCTTCAGTCAGGGTAGTCTGTGTTCAGTATATTTGATCTACTTCGGGATAGTTAATCCCAGTTTTGCTACTAGAATGCAAAGGAGAATAGGGGATGATTTCCTGTGAGTGTCTTTTGCTAGCCACTGTATCAATTCTATACTGGAGAAATGTTAATTATTGTAAACGTTTCTTACCCTATCTAAATATTATGTAGCATTAATACCATTCTCCTGGAAGTTAAGACAGAAAAGTACTATGTTTTTCTTCATTTTTTACAAAAGTAGCAATAGTTGCTCTTCAAGTAATATTTCATAATTCTTTGTTTTGTTTTGTTTTCTCTTTAGAACAAAATTGGTTTCATATTAAGGGGCCTAGATACTAATGCAAAGGAGGCCAAACAAGGCTTAATGCAAAGGGACCAAATTAGGGGAGGCTAGGGACTCTGAAGCAAAACATGACAACATCATCCCAGGCCTTCCTTTAATTTGGTGGCAGATGTTTTATACATTTTTCTCAGGAGCCCCGCGAGAGCTTCCTGCACATAAATTTTCACTGTAAAACACAGAAACTTTCAATAAATGCAAAACAATCTCAGTGTGTAACACATATTTAAGCCAGTACTGTTTAGGAAAGGATAAATACACAGCTGTGAAGTCTCTCATATATTTCTGTTGAAACCAGAAATGGTGGCATCCATGTTGCTCCAAAATAATAGTTTTTTTTGTTTGTTTTTATCTGGGAGTCTCACATTTACTGCTCTGCATCATGTTCCTGCCTCCTCTTCCTGTTCAGTTAAACCACACCCAGCTAATTCATTCCTTTTCAGCTTTTATAACATTCTTGGACTCTTAAATATTAAGGAAAAGGCAGCTTTTCACTCTCACCAGAGTAGCCTGGCTGACTATGTTCCTGTTTTTCTCCCCACAATGGATACACAACAAGGACCATGGTTACTCTGCTTTGAAATCACATGCAGGGGATGGTGTGCTTCATGGTGCTAAGATACTTCACTCCCCCCCTTTCCCTTTCAATTTTTAATAAAAATGGGATCATGACAGCAGTTTAGTGATGAAATAAGGGGCAGATAAAAACCTCCCATCACTACCTTTATGTAAATTGGCATAAGCCAACCAAAGGTTAAATCAGATTATTTCTTATGCAGAGAAGTCATGTATTTATTTCTGACAGATTTGGTGCATATGGTTCCCTACCCTGAGCTTCAGAGTTGACCTAGGGAGGCTGCCTCCAAGGAATGGGCAGCTACAGTCAGTTAGCTAGGTGCCAAGTGGTAAAATTGTCTTTTAAAAGGTAATTGACTATGACATTAGACAGCAACTAACCTCTTCAAGTTTCTGGATGTCAAATAGTCAAGAAGGGGGTTATTTTTCAGGAGGTAATTCACTGTAGCATTCAGCTAAGCCAAGATATCTCCATTGAGACAATAAAACCACAGCAGAGATGCATTTGCTGTATTAAGTTGTAAGATACTCAAGAGTTTAGCTGTAGAGGTTTTTCCCACAGTGCCCACTTGTCTCTGATGACTACATGATACATGTTAAATACAAGGGAAAAAGAAGCTTTTATGTTAAAACAAGGGAGGCTCAGACCCTGCACATTTATCATCATGTAGTGCTGACATTCCCCTATTGTATAGCAGAGATCAGAAAGCAATTCCCCAGGACTCACATTTAAACAGACTCATGGTGTTTTTTTCTTTATTTTTGTGGAAGTTGCAAGGCAAATAAGCATGGTACTAAGGGAAGGTCCTCAGGGAGCCCATCAGGGGAAAAAAAATACTCAGTGATATCTGGGTTACCATGAATGTAGAGGGAACAATTCATTTTGCCTCAGTAACAAGAATTATATGGAAGAAGTCCAGAGGAGGCCACAAGGTTGATCAGGGATCTGAAGCACCTCCTATATGAAAACAGGCTGAGAAAGTTGGGGCTTTTCAGACTGGAGAAGAGAAGGCTGCATGGAGACCTCATAGCAGCCTTCCAGTATCTGAAGGGGGCCTATAGGGATGCTGGGGAGGGACTCTTCATTAGGGACTGTAATGATAGGACAAGGAGTAATGGGTTAAAACAAACGGGAAGTTTAGATTGGATATAAGGAAGACGTTCTTTACTGTCAGGGTGATGAGGCACTGGAATGGGCTGCCCAAGGAAGTTGTGAATGCTCCATCCTTGGCGGTGTTCAAGGTCAGGCTGGACAGAGCCTTGGGTGACATGGTTTAGTGTGAGGTGTCCCTGCCCATGGCAGAGGGGTTGGAACTAGATGATCTTAAGGTCCTTTCCAACCCTAACTATTCTATGATTCTAATTAGCTGCTAAAGAAAACCATTCTTTTAAGCAATATGGATGGACTTCCACTTTTCTCTGTTTCAGAGTCCCCAAATCTTTCATGAGTACCTAGAGAGGCATGTATACTTCTGATTCATGTGCAAGCTTGAGCAATCCTGGTTTGCTGGGCTGAAATGCCATCAACCAAAGCATTTTGCTTTAATCCTCCAGCCTGAACAGCCCGAAAACCAATCTGAAATGCACTGAAATGACTGTGATCTCTGGGAGCATATCTTTAAAACCATGCTAAGGGCTGGCAAATTTGCAAGCATGCTGACTCTGTAGAAAATATTAATAGCACATCTCAAGCACAACTGTGCCTCTGTCTCCTAAGTTTGCTTTTCACAGTTAAAGGTCATTAACTGAAATTAGGCCAAAAGAAGAGCACTTGCAAGCAGCAAAACATAGCAGTTGTATAAATTCTTCTTAAAATCAAATCTAGTGTTTCAAATATGTTGAAGTACTAATTAATGCCTGATGAAAATGCACTATGTTTCCTACTCTCAGCTGAAACATGTTGCTTCATTGCCGTAACCAAATGAAAGAAAATTAATGGTATAATGGCATCAGGAACAGGATTTTCAAACAAAATGGATGTCCTCGTAGGTTTATTGTGCTCAGTGCTGCTTTCAAGGAACACACACCCTTTCCACAAAAAGTTCTGCATGGGAAAATATACATACTGCAGGGCAGACTGGGCGTTTTCCCCTGAAGTGTTTTAGCTGCACTTTTCATCTCCATACTGTACAGCTCCATTGCATTAACAGTTGTAGTTGCACCTTGCACAGGTGAAGCTGTCTGCCTTCCCTGTCAAGGGATGCTTGCACAGACTGTGTAAGCATGAGGACTTGAGCCAGAGAAACAATAAGGCATCTGACATGTATCCCATACTGTTATTCATAATACCATATTCTAGTATCGGAACAGGTACAATACTACCTTAAGTGAAGGGCAAACTCAACTTGCAAAAGTGAAAAGTACATATGCTATTTTCATTCCAAATGACCTAGTGATGAGCTGTTTTTTAAAAAAATCCAATTCAAATGAAATTTTCAGGGACACTGAATTTTAAATATTATTAGAAGTAACCAACAGCATAACCTTTGCAGAGATTCCCAGAATTCTTCCTTGATTTTATAATTAGCTGAACAAACACCAATAAGACTGAATCCTTACTGCAAATGCTGTTGAAAATGTCCTTAAAAGACTGTATCAATAATTGCACGTCACAATATAATCTCTTTCAAAAAAAGAGTACAACTGTATCTTACGTACATTGTCACATGTATTGTGGCATGTTCCTTTCCATAAAGTCATTTGTCTGCTTAAAGGTTTCACAAGTAGGATTTGAATACCCATGACAATGCTGCAATGAATTTTACTTTTTGCAATAATTTAATTATTTGCATCTAATCAAGGTATTAATTGATTTCTTTCTTTTTATAAGTATTAATTAAAAAACATCGGCCTTGTGTTAACATATGTTACTTGCTGCTGGTGGCTGACAACAGGTGGGTAAGCTGTTATATGTCACTCTTCTATATTAATAGCCTAGAAAGTCATCATTCATGTTAGAAATGCACAGACTTAAAAACAATTGCTATTTCAATCCTAGAGGAGATTCCATTAATACCTTACATTGAGCAGTCAGCTAATAGAACCAGTGTATCAGTTAATGGCTATAAATAACTGAGAATGTAAGGTCATGAATTAGTGTTGATCTGGATTCACTCTGTCAAATACAATGATCTTACGATAATGTGAAACTGCTGACTGCATAATCAAGCTCTTAGCTTGCAAATCAAATTATTGATATTGTTAATAATATTGATATTGTAAATGTTAGAGTGCCTGTAAATACGTCAAAAAATATGAAGCATCCCAATTGCTTCATTTCATACAGTTCAGCAGAGATTTTTAGCCTTCTTTTTCCTCTCTTTTACTTGTGTTTACCAAACTGTTACAAAACATATGCACTATTTTTGAGAAAAAATAACACAAGCCAAGCAGAAGGATCTATTCATGATCAGAATGCAATGGCCTTCATTATATACCAGTTTGTTTATAAGTGACTGATCGAGAGATGGTGAGAGATCAGCAGATGGTGTTTTCTTTCACCCCTTCGCCTCCTTCTTATTTAATTACTCCAACTTAGTTTATGTGCTGGCTCTATAATGCCTAATAAGCATGTATATTTGTAAGATTGTTGCTTCTATGATCTCCAAATTCAGCAATGCTTAATCTACCCTCACTCAGTTATCTTAGACCAGATATTTAAGCTGTATGCCTAAGACCAGCCTAGTCTCTTACACTTTATGCTGCTCATGAATGTGTTTCCACCAAATTAACAACCTAGCATCCACCTAGGAAACTGTAGCACCTGTGCAAAATCTGTCTGCTAGGTAATGTATTATACTTAAGTGTCCTTCTTAGCAGCAACAGCTGCCCTTAGTAGTGGCACAGAGGGACTTTTCAAGCTGCCTTGCTAGGTGGTGAGGGGTATCCTTAGTCTGGGAGAGGAGATTTTCCAAGGGCTGATATATGGCCTGGCAGATAGAAACTTGCAGATACAGCGCTCTGGAGCTGTTCGGAGCTGTAACACTGCCTCTGTTTGACATGGAAACTGAAACAAACACTGTTATTCTTAAGTTGCAAAAGTCCCATTGTTATTCATACAAAAACCCTCACTTCTTCCTCAGTCTCTAATTTTACCCCAACTCCAAACATTCAAAGAATACCTGGACAAGATTTAAAATGGGTCCTGACTCGCATCTGATGATACTACTTCTCCTTCCAAGTCTGTACTGTTTCAAAACCAAGTATTTCACACATCTAATGCTAATGCCTTACCAGCAAACCTTTCTACCAGGAATTCAAGATCCAGTCTTGATGGGTTTACACCATCACACAGCTCAAAAGGCATTCCAGAGCGGAGGGCCTCCTTCAGCCAAAAACCACAATCTCCGTTAAGACTGAGATTGGGATGACAGGCAGAATGTGGGACAAATAGAGTAACCTTCCATCTGCCTATTCCTCTGTAAAAACTCATGAAAAGAAGATTCCTCAGGAAGGACTATCTATAACTCCTAGGGCCTACGTGGGCTAGAGACAGTCACACCTCTCTTCTCCCCAGTCTGCTGCCTCCAACACAGTCTGTCAGAGCTGAGTGTGCAGCAGTTAGATGAAGAGGTTTGGCCTCCCAGATTGCTTTATCTTTACCGTTCTGACCTTTTAACAGCAGTTCTGCGGGATCAGAAATTCAGGTAAAGAGATCAGCAAACATGATACTGACAGAACTTTTTTTTTTTCCAGTGTTGGGGAGAATACGTAACTGTGGTGGTGAACCTCCCCTCCGAACCTCTGGGCTGCTCTATGATCTTAGGAATTCCCATCAGGCCTTGGCCTTTGTGTAATGAGTTGGGCAGTGAAACATCCCTTAATCATACCAGGAGCCCTTGCATGGCTAAGAGAGGCATTGATCATACAAGGAACTCCTGTTCCCTGGCCAGGGTGGAAGTGAGAGCAGGGATAATCGGTTGCTCCCTGACAGCCTTAGAACGTACCTTCCCTTGATCGTAGCCCAGGTATAAAGGTACCATTGTTACCAGAGTTTTCAAAAATTTCTAGTAATTACCAACTCAAACTGTGGTCAGGGTGGAAATTTACTAATGACTAAAGCAAATAATCTTGTGATCATATAAATAGCAGTCTTAAGTGAGGCCCTTTGAGGTCTCCTGGACCACAGCAGGCTGCAACCAGCATCTCCATCTGAATGGGCCACCTCCAGTGTTCATAAACTCAAGTTTGCAACAACCTGAGGACTACTGGGACCATCACTGAAAGATGGGACCTGAGCTGAAGTCCCCCCACTCCTTGAAACTCAACCCTCACCTGCTGAGAAATCCCTAGACATTAGACATTAATGTTTCACTGACCTCAAGGGGAATTTTTGACAGGTACCTTTTTAAGTCTTTACTTATGATTGTGTGTGTATAGATAGCTATAGCAAATCTAGGAAGTTCTGTTGTAAGATACACTTTAAACTCACGAACGGCTGCTAAGTGAGAAGTGTGTAAGGATTCCCTCTGTGGTGAGTTGGTACCATTGTAGCCCTTTAGATATATACTCTTGAATGAGTCTGAGACTAAGACTAGACCTAACTGCATCTAGACACCTTCAAGAGTTTAGAGAGCAAGGGGATCTATTCTGAACCTTATGGCTCAACAGGACGATCTCCCTTTTCCTTTGTTCCTTTTGTCTCTGTATCAATAATTTTCAGCTCAATATTGCCTCAATTTTCTTTGTATTCTTTATCCACGTAATATAAGCAAGAATTTGTCTCTAAGCTTCATGCATTATTTACATCCACTACAAATGTCCAGTGGATTAATTCTGCTGAATTCCTTTTAAGGTGCAGATTCTTGGAATTAGCTGAGCTCTTTTAGAGCAATGTTTTCCGGAATATCTGAAAATTTATCCTTCTGACTTTCAACTTGATGTGTTCTGGAGGCTGAGCATAACATTAGTTTATTTTTTCTCATAAGAGAGCTGTAGGCATCTGGTTATTGCTAGGTAGAAAGACCAGATTTTTTTCTTTCTCCTGACTTCACACTACTTCTGAGCTAAGTAACTGTAAAGATGGTGCTTCAGAAATACTTAATGCAAGACCTACCTTCCATCCCTGTGAAATGCTCCATAAAGCTGGATTTCTGGCTTGTTTCTACCTCAACAGGAGTATCATGGCCCAAAATAGTATCCACAATCGGGTTCACGGTGGCTAAAGATGGTGTTTTAGGTTTCTTGCCTGATTTATTCATGACACAGTCACTGCAAGCTCTTTGGATAAGCCCTTCACACAGTGGGTGTGAGGTTCAGCTCTAAAGACAGCGTTACACTGCATTAATCCAATGACTTTAATACCTTTACTCCTACTATCTTACAGCAATGTAGCTGAGAGTGAATTGGGCTGAAGATTTTGTGTATAGGTGATTCCACTATTTTTATGAGGCCCTGCAGGCTCTAATTCTTTACACCATGTGGGAGCCTTCCATGAATACAGAGTGCCATCTGTGCTTGGGTCTCATTCCTTAAAGAAACATTTAGCTTTCAATTCATCCTTTCTGCATTCCTGGGGCTGAGCAGTGTGTGAGTGCGTTATCCCTTCCTCCCTTGTGTCACCAGAGCTTATTGATCAGCCTCAGGACTAAAAACACAGCAGAGAGCCCTGCTGTTTCCAGTAGCTGTTGCCTATCTTTTGAAGCAGAGATGAATATTTGAGCCATAATGTATTCTTTCGACACAAGAGTATTAACCTATTGTGAAAAATAAATGCGAGAGATTCTCAAACTGGGAGGAGAAAAGGCACTGGAGCATCAGAAAGCTTGCACACCAAGCTTTTTGCTTCAGCTCTTGCAGCCTGAGCCTCTTGTATCTCTGACTAATTCTATCCCTGTTCACCACAGGAATACTAATTGCCAGATGAAGCTCTTTGTTCAGCTAATGCTCTAATTGTTGCTTAGAAGAGGAATTGTCTCTTGCAGTCATTTCCCTCTAAGAAAACTGGAAACCTTATTTCTATGCTTGAGTCCAGAGAGTGCACAGTTATAAAACTACTAAAATCACCAGGCCAGAGTTACTGGTCAAAAACAAGCCCCTGTTCTTTCTGAAATGGGCTGTTCAAATCCAGACACATAAGGCTTTGCTTGATGTCACAGGTGACCTGCAACAACGCTAAGTGCCTTGCATAATTTTACTGTGACACAAAAACCACAAGACATCTGGTTTTTCGGTATGAATGAGAATACAGAAGTTCAGATACGCATCTCAGTCACGTTTGATTTAGCAGCTCTAAACCATGGGAGTCTATAAAAATTACCTGAAAACAAGAAACGTTAAACCAGAAAAGCATAATCTTAATGTAGGTAAGCTTTTGAATGAAATAGGTCTTTGTGTTGCCTGCTTTTTGATTTATAACCATCCAGCTTGTATTTGATTCTGAAAATTTTAAAAAGCTCTTTAAAGTGCATACCTGTTACGCAGCACACTAAAGAGCACTGATTTGGGGCAGCTTCTTCAGCTTTTTCAATTATTAGGATTTGTGACACTCCCTGAACTCAAGAACACACATTAGCACAAGCAAAAATGCATGCCTCGAGTAAAAAAATACTAACACAAAATCCTAGTTTCTAATGAGAAAAGCCACACATGGTATGTAAGAGATAATAGAATAAAATTAGAAGAGATATGTACTATTACAAACAGGTCAATAAACTAGTGCTATATCATATGCAAGGATAAAAGCAGTACAGGAGAAAGTCACATAAGTAATTAAGAATTCAGAGAGATTTTTTGCCTTAAGGCACTTTATACCTTAGAGAGGCCTGCTTAGTGCGCGCTTTGCTGACTGCAGTCCTAGCCATGGTAGCTACTAGATGTCACCTGTTAAGACTGAAGTGGTCTAATGAAAAGCAAGATTTCTGAAGATTATTGATAGTATAAAATGAAATGAGTGAAAAATATGTATAAATATCCTGCTAATGTATTGGGCAGTGCATTTTAGACCTAGCAAACTACAGTATATAACAAAAATCCTATGTATTTCTTTTACAAAAATGTTTCTTCCTCTCTGACTTACCAAACCTTTGAGCATTAGACTGATCAGATTTCCCTTTTCTTGGCTTTTCAAAACTTAGCAATACTTGAAGTTTCTTTTACATGGTCAGGTTTTTTACGATATCATGTAACTCCTGTGGTGTCATCCCAAATTTACTCAGGGTATGACTAACTGTTCTCAGTTCGTGCTGTATCACCTTTGCCTTTTAATAAACCAGTATGAATAATGAATCCTGCCACCATCAATTTTCAAACATAATACTGCATACTCTCACTGTGCTGTGGGAATGAAGGAGGCAGCTGTAGAAGAAGCCCTGTAAGGACAGCAATCATCATGCTTGTAAGTGTTTGCTGTCCCTGACCAAGAATGCTAGAGAATTCATTACCTTTAACACTAATTCTGCTCTGTATATGTATGTATTACTGATTAATGAACACCAATCTGTTCCAACTACATCCTACACCCCATATGGCGTATAAAAGAACCCTCTCGAAAATAAAGTTATAAAAAGAGATCTACTAAATCATAGCCAAACCCATGACTAAAGTAGGTTTTTATCTACAATCTCATTATTTATTATATTATTCAAGATAGTTTCAAAAGTGACTAACAAGGATTCAAATGCTTCTTTGGAAGATTGCCTTCTTTCCCAAAAATGGTGTTATCAAATTTTACCAGATATTCAGGGCAAATATTTCTTCCTTTATAGCGGATGTTGGTATTGAGTCTAGCAAAAATAATAGATGATATGCAAAAAAATGTACATAAACAAAAAATTCCCTGTGCTGAAACCAGATTTTAACAAATTAGGAGAAAGGTGTTCTCATAATACTTGTCAATGATAATGAGACCATGTTAGATATAATCTTGTTCAGTATTGCAGCTGTCTTTGATAGCTTACAGAACATTTTTTTCCATTCAATGTCTTCTTTCTCAGCAATTTTCAGAGCAATAGTATTGTCAGTCCATGGTATATGAGAAAATAGCTGTTTGCAAGAGCATTTCTACCTCAGTAATGCAGAAAGAAGGCAGGGAAATTAAGTAGGAGGGAGCTGTCTGGCCACTCATCACATCTGCAATGAGATATAGCACCCCTGAACCTTGGCGAGACGGCACACAACTCCAAGGGCACCAACTGTCCCAGATGCCTGATTGCCCAGACTGGGAACCCAATGGCTGTGTGCTGCCGCTCCCCTCTCTTCTGCTTTCGAGGTCCCTGCCAAAGAAACCAGGGCATGGTGAGAGGCTCGTTGGCTATTACAAACTCCTAACCTCATGAGGGAGTCCAAATGAAACATGAACACAAATGCAGGAACTCAAAGCATTCCTAACTTTGCAAGTTCAGTCATGGCCTTGATGTCTTGCCTACATCATTCTGCCTGTGTCCTTAAGTTATGGGGGCTGGGGCTTTAAAACACTCAAATCGTTTTGTCATCAAGTACAACAAAAAGCCAGGGGCTCATGCAATAATTCAAGCCTTACAAAACAATTATACTTCCATAAGAGCAAATGTGACCATTAGCAGAGACTAAGTCTGTTTTGCATAAGATATATCTAGAACAGATTAAATCAGCATGCAAACAGGTACAGAATACAAGCATTCCATGTTGTTCAAGTCAAACACCAGTTCTAAAAAAAATGACAGTTAGTGGGAATTCATATCTGAAGAATATTGGATGTCATAACCTGAATAAATGGTAGAGATTTGTTGGGTAGTATTCACATATTTACTAAGATTTATATTGTGGTTTATAGGCTGGTTGTTTTCTTGGTGGTTTTTTCCTTCTGGATTTTTCAAAGAACATAGGATCACTAAACTACAGTGTTTCTCTGTCATCCACAAATAGCCCTTAAAATCAGATTGTTTTCTCCTTTTTTGGGGTTTATGAGATTTTTTCTTTAAAGTGTATAAATTTGGCTATATACACAAAGTCCATAAATGTTGTCTTTGAAAGATTTTAAGTGATATATAGATCATGTATGACTTACCCTGGACAGGGGACATAAGGTACTTATCAAAATTCAGCCCTGTTATTGCTTCTCCTTTTATTTCTGTCCACTATAGCGAAAAGCTTTGTATGCCCTTCCAGTAAAGGACGCAAGGCTGGCTAGCAGTCAGTGTGACAGAAGGAAAGCAGTGCAGCAGAAAATTGGATAACAGGATAAAAAACACAAGGACCACAGGAAGCCCATCAAAACTGCCTCCTCTTGTCAAAAACCAGACAAGTGACAAGTACAAATATAAAGTATTATCTACAATTCAGTATTTCTAATGATATCACAATTACAGTCCTGCTTCCTAAAGGCAGCCACTTAACTTTTTAGGCTTGACCTTACAATAGCAAACCAAATGTGGTGTGACAAAACAAATCTGTGGCAGAATTGTTTGCATCCAGACATCTGAATCTACAGTCCCAAACTAACTTTTTTTTGTTATTTCTCTTAGAAAAAAAGTGTTAAAGATTATTGCTCAGTCACTGATCTAAAAAACATGTTCACTTAAGACCATGTACATATTTCGTGATTCCAGATCGCGCATCAGAAAGAGGCAGGCAATTTAAATTGGCTGCCAACAGTTCAAGACTGTGGCTAATTCATTACTCACACATCTCTAGTTGGAGTACTAATTTAAACTCATGTGAGTCATATTAATTGTAATCTTGTTTCAAAGTGACAAGATAAATATCTCAAGGTACATAATATATTATGGACATAGGTCAAAACAAATGACTGTCTAAAACAGATTAACACTAAATACACGCAATATGTCATGTTTGTATATTAAGAAACGATAAATTACATTAACATTTAACAGATTGTTCATTACACTTCATCTATGCTTAGATTTAAATACACTAATAGATACTTTTCCTGTGTATAAGGTCTCCTTAAACAACTCCTACAGAATATTTAGAATTGCATACTTGGGATACAGAAGCAGCAGTTCCCAGATTCTATGAAGAACAGTACACAGTGCTACTGGATAAATGAACCTGGCACCCTATTGTAGTTTCCTTGAGTTATTCTTATTATTAGTATGAATGTAAAATGGAAATTCAAATATATTCCCTGCTTTTTTCCTTCCTTCCTATTACAAGATTAGTTAAACATGTTGGAGACCAGTGGTTTAATTTAACAGCAGTCTTGGAGCCTTGCCTAACAAGGAAAACTCTGAGCCACTTCATCAGTTCAATCACCTAAGCAATAAATACACTGTCCTTATTGCACTTAGAGAGCTCTATATCCTGCTTTAGCAACAGCCAGGGTCGTGTGCGGGCAACTAATCCTCAGGACATGCACTGCTGCAAGTCCCCTCTAAATGTACATCCTTGCCAGGTTCACTGGAATGGCTTTGGGAGTGCTCCTAGGTAAAAACTAATGAAGGTACATCAGGAAATAAATATACGTGCTCCTATGACTGTAGAATTTGACCTACCGAAAGAGAATTTATTCATATTTCTGTTGTCACAAACGTGTGCTAAAAAGAAAGCATACTCACAAATATTCAGAAAAAGTGACTTTTGGTAAAAGTTGGTATATACAATATATATGTATCTGATATATGCATTCATCCTTTTGCTACCTCCATAGGAAACGTTTACATTTAATCTTACATTCACAATTTGATTTGCTATCCAGTTTCATGGTTTGATATTATAATTTAAAATACATTTCCTTTTCCTGGGGACTGTTCTCCCGGTTGCATTATTCAGTTACAAAGTTAATTCCAAACCAACTTGGATTGGGAGCTCAGCTTCCACAGGGTTTACCATACATAAAGAGAAAGAATACTTATTGTATCAAAGGAAATAAGTATTTCATTTTAACTAAATCTGCACTAAAATTTCTGTTAGTTGTATTTCTCACCAAAATCTATGTATAGACCAGCTCTTGTGCCTTTCCAAAGCAAGTACAATAGTATTGATTCAAAGAATCTGTCCGTATAGCTAAAAGTAAGAAAGTTGGAAGCAGTAACACAGATCATATTTTAACCAGTTTACTGAAAACAATAATAATTTCAGGTTAAAATTGCTGATCATACTGATTTTATCAGATAACCTGTCGTCCCCCCCCCCACTTGTGATGTAAGGATTCCGTTGATAGAATGAATAATAAAAAAAAGGATTGACTTAATTCCATTTGACATTCTAATTCATTCAATTGTAGTAACTCTGATGATAAAGCTATAACACTGCTTTCAGATAAAGAAAATCTGATGAGAATTATGTATTGAATGGAGGCTTTTCCATCACTAACTCATTCAATCATATACCCATTTCTACAGAAGACTACTGTAGCCTCATAATCTTTAATTATTGCCATTTAAAGTTATTAATTTAATTTGCATTGGTTTTGCCATATAAATGTCATTCCTTATAAAAATAAAGTCAGCCATTTAGACTTTTTTTATATATACATGTCATCTGTATTTCATTTTATGGTATTTCATCTCTCTCTTAAGGCATCATGATGCTTCTCACCCTGACGTACTATCCACCCTGACATTTGTCACTAAGCAGCATTTTCACGTATCAGCCACTGCTGGTTGTCATCTCTTGTTATTTCCAAAATCAAAAGACTAGTTTTCATAGAAATGTACAAATGCTAATCAGAACGAGCAACAAGGAAGGAACAGAAATAAGCAGGATAAATCAGACTTCACTGGTTACTAGTACAGATGTCAGTACACATGCATGAACAGCTTTTCTTTACTTGCAGATCTCACATTCTGCTCAGCGGTAAAAACTGAAGCAAAACTAATGCCTTTGCTGCTGCTATATGTTAAACATGGCCACTAGTATTCCATAAAATAGGCAGTTACCACAGTGTTAACAAGGCCAATGGAACAGTGCCTCATTCATCATGGGTAACATAGCTGTGGGGATTATTCTGATTAGAAATACATTTGCTACATATTTTGAGTGTAAGTAGTCTTTTGTAGGCGTATTATCATCTGATTCACATGGAATCTCATCTGGCTCCCTCAGGGAAAAGATCCTCCAGTTCTTTTGACAGTTTACAGTTAGATTACCTCATCCTAGTATATCTGTCAAGACACTGGCTAATCCTTTCAGGAAAACTGTGCCCAGACCACTCCTTCTCATTTAAGCAGGTAATATCAGACTGGCAACACAAAAGCCAGAAACCCAAGCTGGAAGATCACATTGTGAATCAATTGTGTGCAAGGCAAAAGGAAGAGTTAGCACAAATAGGAAACAGACTATGGAATATTAGAGGCAATAATTTTAAAACTTTCTGAAACTCAGTACAGAGTTAAGCAATCAGCAAAACTGTGAAAAAAGACATTCCAAATGAGAATGATTTTGTTTCTCGGTGTATGCCTTTCCACTTATTTTGACTGAACTAAAATACTGTGGCATTACTTTTGGTTGTATCAAGAGAGAGTACTTATTCAATAAGCTAAAACTTACAGATAAATTCAATCTGGCAAAACAGTCTAAAATGTGCATGAAAAAACAAGTCAATTTATATATCTAGCACTCAGCAGAAATGTTCATCATGCACCAGGCAGGCATATATCTGGTATGGCATCAGGTTATGATCACTGAGGTGAAATTCTGGTATGAACATAGTATGTGAGTTTATTAATGAGGAGGAGCTGTTGAATGACATCTAAAGGTCCCTTGCAACTTGAATTATTTTATGAATATTAATATCAATTACTTTTGTGAAGTGTCCTAGATCGTTGGAACTGCAGAAGAAGCAAACCTGAGGGCAAAAATGTGATCCAATGAGTACAAAACTCCAGGGAGACTTAGTAGAAATAAGAGGGATATGTAATGCTTTCAGGTTTTTAGGCAGGAGCAAAAGTGTCTGCTTTGCACGGCTGGGTAAGATAGTGTTGCCAGTGAGTGTTTGGAGAAAGAGAAAGATGGAAAGAAATCTTTCACAAACAACTCCTTCCCATGTTCTCCTGTTGGATAGTGAGGTATGCGGAAACAAAACCTGTGCAGATTGTTTCATTACTTCAAATATATGTTTTTAATCAGAAGTTTTGTGTTATACATGATACAGCAATAATGAGGAGCAGAATATGTCCTGAGAATGAGGTAAGGGCTCAAAACAAAGTGTAAAAAACAGTCAGTGCTTTTAGTCTAGAGCAGAGCAAATTTTTTGCACTTTAATAAGATCATTTGCATTTGGAAACACCAAAATTTTGAGTCAAGTACCTTTCTCAGACCAGCTGAGGTAAATGGACATTTCACACTGTATTTAAAAAGGCAGAGAGATCAGAGGTCGGAGACTTCTTTTCAGCAATAATGAGAACACATGCAACTTTTTTCCCCAGAAAAGACTTAGATCTGGGCATTCTGAAGCCAGTGAAGCCACTTCTCTTATTTGTTGGTGTTAGGAGGATTTTGAACTACACTGAGCAGATGCTAAAACAGATGGACACTGTCTTTTGGAAAAGGAGGGGGGGAAATATCTGATTAGAATATGTCCTGCTATTGTTTCTTCTTCTTTTTTTTTTTTTTTTTCTAGCTGAATAAGCTGTGAAAGGACTTTTCCTTATGTCACAATTTAAAGAAAATATAAATGCTGACACTACCTTAGTCAGTACATAAGCAGCTAAGTCCTGGCCCTGCTCCACCTCTCTATTTCTAGAGAGCGAACTCACAGTGGGTAGTCCCAGTCTGTTTTCCCCTAGGGAAGAGCATTTCAAGGTTGCAAGAATCACAGCTGACTGTAGCTGGACTCAGAGCAACCTCAAATGGGCAGGAAGTCCTATGGAGATGGTGACCCCTACTTTATTGGCGATAATCACTACAACTTGGCAGGCTGATGCGTTTGCTGTATTTTGTTATTTCCCCACCTGGTCTAAATGTCTTTGTGAAAACCCAAGAGGACTGGGAGAAGATAAAAAGAAGAGATGCTACTCCTCACCTCTGGATGGTTGTCTTTCCTGACTACTGCTTGCCCAGGGGCTGGAGGTGCTCTTTCTCTTCATAAAAACCTCCCTAAAAATCCCATGGTCCCCTCCTCCTGGCCCTGTATCAATCAAGTGGTTTGCTGTTCTAAATTGGAGCATGTGGACATCTTTTTTGCTTGCACATAGTTGTTTCATCTCAAAATTCAATTAGCTTGAAAGTAAATTTATGTCAGTGACTAGTCTAACCTAAATCATAGCCAAAAGTCTCCTAATATTGGAGCTGTATGACGGAGATCTGCCCATGTAGGGACTACACATTGAGAAGAGAGCACAAGGACAGGATAAACAGAATTTAGTAATGGATCTGAATTCTGATGTTTACTCTTCTATAGACAACTCATCTCTCCATGTTTTGTCTGTAAATCACATACTGAGCCGCTCAATAAACAGGCAATTTTTCTCAGGCTCTCCAGTAGCATTTCCTGATGTATCAGCTGATGGGAGAATTCTCTGGTCTATTTATTTGTTCCACTACACCAAACTGCCTTTTCCTTTTAATAACTGTTTCTATTGTATTTCATTCCTCTGTGTTTGATTTCTACCGCTTGCTCCCAAAAAACATGAGAAACAATTGCAAACAGAATCAGAGACTATAAATAGTTGAATATTTACTTGATTGACTGATTTGGAAAAAGATTAATTTTAAAAAAATCTGGAATAAAACCCTGAAAATTTATTTTTTTATATACTGAAATACTTCACTCATGTCTAAATGGAATACTTCATTTCATATTTTTAGATGTCTGAAAGTTAACAAAAGAGATCTGTTTTTACATAGAAATTCAGTTCCTACAAGGAAAACTCTTTTGATAGCAGAAGCACTTTGCTTTTACATTTTACAGCAAGATGTTTCAACATTGGATGGATTTGGCGTCTGTTTCTCTTCACTGAAAACAATGAAAATGAAATCAGGAAATTATCTGTTTAACTCAAATTAATAATTTGGGGTGAAAAACATTTCAGGTAAAAATATTCAACCATCTTCTGTTTGAAGCAAGTTTCTTGGTGATGATGATTTAGAATAAATGTGTAAAATTTGCTTTTGGTCCCAGTTTGTCTTTCGGCAATGTGTGACCATGCTGTTCGTGGATCCTTCTGATGATCCTTTTTGAGGCAAACCTGAAACATGTCTGGAGTATGCTGTCTGGTGGCCTTGTAACTTGTATGAGGTGAAGTGCATAAACTTGTATAAATGTGCAATATTAGTCTAACTGGAATTGCATCAGTTGCAATATAGGCTGGATTTTAAACTCATAAAGTTGCTGCATGAACTGTTTAAAAAAGAAAGAACTTTTTTACTACACAATCTGTTTACTAAACCCATTTGAAAAAGTGAACTGACAATAAATAGAACACACATGAGAACACTGATGCAAATAAGTTATTCTTTGAAACAATGCGGCCATGTTACGTCATAACAGTGCCAGCTGAAGACTGAGAAGTTCTAGCCTTGTTAGAGCAATGACTTTCTATGCCAGTTTGGAAACAGATCCAAGAAACTTTAACTTTCTTGTTAAGCACATAACACCATGAAATGGAATAAGAATCTACCTTAGAATTCACACCTCTTTCTTCTCAAATTTCATTCTGTACAGAAATATGAAATAGCCATATCTTTTCCAATGGGATGTGGATCCACAAGTTTTTACTGTTTTTCTCCTATGATCAAGAACATCGTATTCTCCATGCTTTTATTCTTACATAAAAATTACAGAGGAAAGTTACTGTTTACCTCCTAACATAATTTTTTATGGTGTAATAACCAAATCCAACTATTTAGCACCTGCATTCAGCTGAAAATATTTATGATATCTTAAATCTTATTTTTCTCACCTTTGCCTCAGTATGCTCCTTGTCTCTTTTTTTACTTGTTTATCTGTTAGGATTATATGCCAGCTAAATCCTTAATTTGATTTGAGAATCATACCAATGGCCTCAACACTCATTTTACACTCTATATAAATTAAGAAGAAAGCATAATAGCCTGTCAAACAGCTGTTCTATCTCAGAATTGGTCCAGATAGGAAGATCCACAACAGGTGGATATCACAATGCTTACTTTTTTCACAGTATGTTTATACCATTTTCAAGCAATGCACCTACCTCTCTTCTTTCTTTGCATGTAAAAAGCCTTTTTAATGTAACAGCAAAAATACACAGTTACAAATTGGGAAGAAACCAGAAACAAACTACTGTGGCTAAAATAATGCACCAGGCTAGTTACTCCAATGAAACTATAGGAGGCAGTTGAAATGGTGCTTGTGCTCCTTCAGCACAGCTTCCAGCAACTCTCACAGCCATTGCTCTTCAAACAGCTGTGGGTTATTAAAAAGGGCCCTGAACTGAACCAAAGAGCCCTTCTTAGGGTAATTTCTTATCACAGAATTGTTAATGAAGACCTGATATTGCCAGAGAAATACTTATCACAACGGAATGATATTTCACTGCGGCTTGGTGGGTGACAACAGCTACCAAGGGTTCTGTCTTTTATCTGTGTCCTGTTGAAAAGTTAAAACAGACAAAAGAAAATTCATTCACCTTTAAAAATTTTAAGGCTTTCATGAATAATTAAAAATACATATATTAATTCACTCAGGGAAAAAAAAGGCAGCTTGAATAATTCTGGAATTATACTGTTAAATCATCAAATACTGCTAGATGAAATGAGTGAATGGTAAATGCTTAAATTAATTCTAAGCATCCTGAAAAAATTCCTTGGCAAGGGGTGTCAAAGTTCTGTGTTCAGCAGCATTAGTAGGCACAAGGTCAAAAGTTAGGGAAACTTAAAATATTACACAAAATCAGTGTAAGTCCTGCAGGCTTGAAAAAGTGAAACTATGGGGCTTTAATTCTGTGCTCTTGTGAATGTTTAGTAGCAAAGCACGTTCTCTTTGGTCAGTGCGTCAAGATGCATTAAGAAAGTCTTCTGGAATTAGGCATTGGTAATGACATCTGCACCAAGACACCAACAAAGGAAAAAAAAGGGGGAGTGAAAACTGCTTGCCATAGAAAACATGCAGTGCCAGTTATTTATAAAAGCGAGAAAACCTCCCAAGAGTGACCCCAAACTTCACCATTCTACTGTATCATCAGGAAGCTGTCTAGAAAAGAAAAAAAACAATTTTTTTCCTTCCAATGTACAAAGAGTTTCCAAATCTACTGTGCAGAGAGAAAAAGTGTAACATTTTTATAGCTTCTGGTAATGAGAAAACATATAAATATTTATACAGGTTAGTATTAGACAATAGATACTTTCAGTGAGATATATCCCAACTGGGACACGAACAGCATCAGGTATTAATGCTCAAAGTCCTATTTTTTGCATTAAAACTCAAAGAAAGAGCAAAAATATATCAGGCCTATACTGGACTGTGATACATCATTGTTTTTTTAAGTCCTAGCATTAACTTTATCAACCATGAGAGCCTATCTGGAGCCATACTTGCACAAATACTAAAGTGTGTATGAGTGGCACATAACAGGATGACATTTATATGAAGTTTTAATGAAAAAGAAGACTTTGAGCTAGAAAGCAAAAAGGCTGTCAGAAAAAAAAAAGAAAAAAGGGGTAAATACACATCTTTATTATCAAAAAGAGAGGTTTTAATCCTTGTTCACTGTAGAACATAACCACAATAGCTGCTATTACTGTATTTTTATTTATAAAAGAAAAGTCTCCAGGTGTTTCAAAAGCTGGTATTCTCACCCTGAGGAATGCCAGAGTGTGACAAGCTGCACTGCATCCTACAGATAGATCTCAAGGCTACATTATGTGGTGCAGAAATAAAAAGAAAAAAATAAAGCTGTGTTCTTTTGGAAAACCAGCACAATATGGTTTTACATGCCAGCATTTGCATTGTCAGAGGAGGCTTAAGAAGCTATTAAGTGACCCAGACAGAGACCCCTAAGTCCATGAACTAATGTTTACTTATGTAAACTGGCATTTAAAAGAAAAATGGATCAAATAGTCTGTGTAAAGAAGCATCTTGTCACAATTTGCATTTAAAATTAGTGGGTTACTGTAAATCCTGAGTCTCGAAGCTTAAAGTACAGTGGGACCAGCTGAAAATTTCTGTAGTGCACTGTGAAATTTGTTTGAGACTAAATTGTGCCTTTTGCAATCTTGTAAATCTTTCCTTGCTGAAATCATTAATATTTATATTGTTGTATCACTAACAGTGTTTGAAATTTCACATTTTCTTAGCTTCAAGAAATACAAGAACTGTGGGGTTTGAATACACTTTACAAAATCCTCTGCTTCATTACACAGGACCTATTTTGATAGAACAAACAGCATGTTAAATGTAAGTGAAAGAAGGTTTTAAGCTTTGTCTGGGACAAATTTTGCTGAGCAGGAGTAGCTAGCTTTCATTTGTGCCAGCATAGTTAATATCTGATCCAACTTGGATGGAAAGTGTCTGTTCCAAATGTTCAGCAGATGGAAGGGCGGTGAGTAGACACAAGAAACAGGTTATTTCTATTACAATAAATTGCTTGGAAAACCAGGTTTTCTTCCACTGCTACTGAGATATCATTGTAGCACAGAGTGTCTGTAAATCAGGTCGACTACTGTCAGCCCAGATGAAAGGTCTCTCACTCTCGCTAGTGCTTCTTTGTAAAATCTAGTAGCTTTACAAATGCTCATGCTCAGGGCTACAGTTAGATCCTAAGGAGTTCTTCTTGCATGTTCTTCTGTCTCTTCAGAGCAGGGTAAAGCTTATTGAACTGGTGATTTTGCCGCTATAAGGTCTGTATGTCCAGGTGCCTTTCTGTTTCAGTGTTACCTTGGAAATTTCTTGTATAAAAGAAGCATTTCATAGTACTGTTACTGCTGCTTTTACTGTTAAAAATAAAAGGTACCAACAGGAAAGGAGCGGAATCAGTATCTCTTTTTTTTCAATACAACCACTTGTAATTCTCTTGGCATGAGAGCTGCCAGACACTTTGACTCATGCAGTCAGAGCTAATATACCAGTGTAAAAATAAGAGATACTGAGACAGCGGGAAGTGTTCCAGAAAAGCGGTCTGATCTTTACACAGCTTCTTTTCTTTCTTCTACTTGGCATGCTGTATTTTGCAGCTCATTAGTTATCATATGTTCACTTTGCTCTCTGATTCTCATGATAAATATCTCTGGTGAAGAAGAGTTCAGCTCAGAGAATCTGCCTTCCCATTTTGGGTACACTGAAGAAAGTACTTTTAACCCCAACATTCTCATTCCCAGATTGCAGCAGTAACTTTGAGGACCTCATGTCATATTCCATTTGCTGTTGTATTTAAAAGAATAAAGAAAATAAATACTATAGCAATAATATAATCAACTCAAGCTGGTAAGCATAACACTATTTCTTGGGTCTAGGCCATCCCCCGGCATTGTTTTATATATACAGTGACAAATGCAGCAAAGGGTCTAAGGGTGGAATATTGGTTTAACCCTGAACTGCTTCAGCATCTGTAGACTGCTCAGTTTCATGGCTCTTCCTTTGACCAATGGTATGTAGAGGAAATTCTCAAAGTTCCTTCAGAAACATGAGATCCAACTTTCTGATTTCTTCTTAACTGAAGAGGGAGAAGTTATGTAATCTTTGCATTTTAATTTTTATGATAATTTAATAGTTTCTTATGTGGTGTTTGGTTTTTTTTTTATATTACCTTTGTACAATTTTAGCACAGTTCTCTCTGTGCCCTAGCATATATCTAGCATATATCACTTGAAAGCACTGTTACCACTGTGATTCCCTCCAAATAAAGCCAAGAAGGGATGTAAGCATAGCTTGGAAAGCAGCACTGAAGATGCAGTGTGGCCATTACACAGCTTTCTTCCTGCTTCTGTTTCAGAAAACCATCACTGGATGACAGAAATACATGTTTCTCTGTTGGCATTTCTCTGTTCTCTGGCTACTCCTAGTAGTACAACTACTCATCTCATTATATTTGCTTGTTCTTCAGGTCTAGGTAGGGAGGTTCTCAGCATTTACATAAAACTACACTAGTGTCCAGCATTATATTTCCATGCATTTGGTACATGGGAGCAGCTTCAGAAAAAGTTTGAACCCTCCAAGATTTTTATTCTGATCTCAAGAAGGCACAGAAGATCTCTTTTTAATCTCCTGTGGGGCACCTTCTTTTTCTCTGTGTGCATGTTCGCTTTAATGAGTAGTCACAAATATATCTGTATTTAAGCCAGTTCTTTAGATACCATGGGAATTGGATTGAAAACAGTTCCCACAGGCTCAATAGAAATGGAAAATTAAGAACTGGGAAGAAATCCAATGCATATGAATTATGCTTCTTCACTTCCGCTGGTTTCCATTTACAAAGAGACAGAGCTGATGATGCTACTCTGAAGATTCAGGAATCCAGCACTCCAGTAAAACTATCTTATCTCCTGTCTCAGGACGCATCTTACAAGTCAGAGAATAGAGGGATGCAGCCTTTGAACAAGGTCAGCAGCCCAGAAAGCCTTTGCATCAGTATTTGCCCTTCTCACATAGGTGGAGAAGGCTGTATTTCTCTTCAGAGCAGGTTGCAAAAGACTTTGCACTTTCAAAGCTATCTGACCAAGGAAATTGTTCAAATTCACAACAACCTTTTTAAATTTCTACCGTGATGTTAAAAAATGAACTAAACCTCTAATTACAAGTTGAGCTGGAGATGCTGTTACCTAATTTGAATCTGAAATCTAACATGAGTAAATGTCTAACAACTGCTTTTACCCAAGAACCTGTTGTCCATTTTCAAAGAGCCAACAGTAACCAGAAATCTGGTTTTACCTCATTCTTTTCAGAAAGTGTTCTGAGATCATGATGACCTTTTAAATGAACGGTATATGATAATGACAGAATGAATGAAAACATGCATATTGTCTGAACAAAACTTCTAAACCCTAGTGTCAATCATCTTTTAGTCACCCTTGTGATTCTCCAGATGTTAATGTTGAAGCTTTAAAGTCTACCAGCAACTCTGACACTTTTGTGATGCCCCACCGCTCATACCTGGGCATGAAGCTCAATGAGTTAATGGGAATACCAGATTAAGACTTCTGCATGTACCTCTGAATCTGTACGTAATATGTAAGCTCCCTTTGATATGGCTCATTTTCAGCTGAATCCAGAATGGAAATAATCTTTCATGTTTTTTTCTTAGTAACATACTTGATTCTTGCACAAATATCAAATGTTTTAATGAGTTTCCTCAATTGTATGAGCCTTTTATTTCTTATTCTGAAGCTTTGTTGAGACAAACCTCATAACAATGAAAGAATCCCTAGTTTCAAATATCTGCATGTAAACTTAATGAATGTTGGTAAAGGTTTTGTAAATATGGATCCTATGAAGAATGGTTTTTCCAAGATCTGATGATGAAACAGAAGCTGTGAGGCCTGTAGCCCAAGGGTAGTGTAATATCAGAAGTGAAATATTGAAGGTGTGATATCTGAGTATAATTACTTACAGTTTCTCATCTGAAACATGCCCAATGTCAAAATTCCACAGTGCTATCCTATTTTTAGTTTGTCTTTTTGCATTAACTATATTAAAACACATCATCAAAACCTCCAGCCATTGCATGCTTTTTTAATAACAGATAACTATTATAAAGGATTTGTCACTGTAGTTTGAAAGTCTTCCTAGACTTCTAGAATTTCCATAGAATCACTCATATCTTCAGAAAAAATCCTAGGCAGAATATACAGATCTGCAAGTTGCCTTCAAGCTTTTAGCCAAACTGTAGCTGTCTCTGTTAAAGCCACTGCTGCACCAGTATTTTGGAAGATACCAATCTCTAGCATAAATGAGGATCATATTAGAACACCATTGTACAACTTTTAACTTACCTGGAAATGCTGTGAAATGGTTTACAAATAAAGGAACATAGTCTTCATGTATTTCTTACAAACATTATTGACAAGCAAGCACAGTAGTTTACACAAGCAAATGTTTTTTAATGCTGCAACTTTATAGCATATGCAGAGTTCAGGAATTTATACTGATGTTTACAGAAGCTTAGTGTAAGATCCCTAGCTGAGAAGATGATAGGAAGTTTCCAACACAGATCAAAATCATGAAGTGGGTTTTAGACAGTAGCTAAGGGTTCAACAGGATCGTGTGTAACAGTGTAGAAGCATTCTCCTTCTCTCCCCTGTTGATATGTATTTGTGACTGGGCTGAGTCACCAGCTAGTTCAGCAACCCAAGAAATCTCAGGGAGAAAGGTGGCATCAGAGAAAAGGCAGAGAAATCTGTATCCTTTTCTGCCACTGAAATCACTGGAGCTGGCTAGAAAATTAACTGCTTTTCCAACAATCTATTCCATGTGAGAAAAAGGCTTTTTCCTCTCAGCTCTTGCTTCTGTGAATTCAAGGGGAGAGGAAAAAAAAAAAAAAAGAATGTCCTAATATCCTGTAGGAAGAAAAAGAAAAGCCTGTCTGGGGATCCTGAAAGCAGAAGGAAATGCAATCATATAAACAAAGAAGTCAATTTAATTTGATTAAACCATGGCCAGGTTGGATGGGGCTTTGAGCAACCTGGTCTAGGTGTCCTTGCCTATGGCAGGGGTGTTGGAACTAGGTGATCTTTGAGGCCCCTTCCAACCCAAACCATTCCATGGTTCTATGATTCTGTAAGAAAAAATTACAGGCAGGCAACAGCAACAGAAAATTGCCGCAGGAAAAGTCTATCAAAGTTTTTTTAGTAACCCTTGGAAAGTTTCCATAATGGTGGGCTCAAAGTGGGCTTTTAAACCTTTTGAAGTTTTTTCAATCACTAGTCATAAGAGTTTCCTGGTATTTACTTTGTGAAATTCTTCTTTGTAGTAGGAGAGGATTGGTCAGGATATGTTAAACCAAGATGAGCAAATGCTTCTGAACTTCACCTTGCCAATGGCAGGTTAAGAGCTCTCATACTGTGGAAGTAAACCTTGCTGCTTAGACAGAAAGATAATTTAAGCTCCAAAGATTGGCCAAATAAGGAATATAAACATGTTTTAGGCAAGTCTCTTGAAACTTCTGCTCATGTCTCTGCCAATGCATCCTTTTCCAGGAATATGAAATTGAGAACTTCCAAATTTGGCTTTGCATGTTTTTAGCAGCTTTTTACAACTGGATCCGTCATCCAAACTGATACCATATCTGTTTTTCTTCACTGGGTTACTGCAGATTGATGACAGATTGAAAAACAGCTTTATATGAAAAGAGCTTCAAAAAGCCTCCCAAACTGTAAGCAATTTATTTATTTTTCTGCTTACTGTGGAAATGTTTTGTGGAAATGTATTGCAAGGTAACATCTTTAACTGGCATCACTCAGCCAGCTCCAGGCCATTTGGTTCTACAGGGAAGCTCCAGCAGTCCTCTGAGCAAGCCTCAGAAAGGAACCCCTTGAACACACAAACATTCACAGTGACATCTTGAGTAGTTGTTTTGTCAATAGAATCAAGACTTCTGAAGCATCCAGCAGATGCTTCAAATCCTCTGACAGGAGTCAGACAGGAAAAAAACATGCAGTAGGGCAATGTCTATGCAATCTAGACCCACACCATATAATCAGAATCATAGAATATTAAATAATAATAGAATAATAGAAACAAAATAATTGAAAGCAGTCTCACAAACCCCAGCCATGGCTCATGCCCTTGGTGAGCCAGAGCCCATTCCTGCTCTGCCTGCAACATAGTGTTTCTTTTCCTGTTTCCTATTGGATTTGTTCCCATGGTATCTGTCAGATTGCCTCCCTGAGCAAGCGACAGAGCTGTGGAGGGGAGGTGCAGTTGGGTGGAAGAGTTCCCCCCAGGGAACTCTACAAGTTGCTTAACTTGTCAACCACGTAGCCCATGGGTACAGAGCTCCTGCCTTAGAGCCAGACCAGAGGTGGAGGAAGTAACAGTGACTGTTTCTTTTCTTGTGACAAAACAAGACCTAAGCCAAGATCCCTGCCTGCAAGGCGCTATGTGAACACAACGTGTCTAACCCTACTAGCAAGTAGGTACTATATATAAAGACAATGAAGGGGGTGTAGTAGCACTTTCTAGACCTTTGTACAAGGATGTGAGAGGTTTTGTCCTCATTCTAAAGAGAGATTTTGAAGAAAAAGGAATCAAAAGAATGGGCATATGCACAGTTAATTTTTAACAACAGTTGAAATTAATCACAAGGAACAAGACACCTGTGATTCAGGTAACCTCAGAGTTAAAAAAAAAAAGTAGGCTGTATCTCAGATCTAATCTCTGTAAAGGCAGGTGGCTACTAGGCTGCTGCTCTCTGACACTGACCTCATGCCTGTGCCGAGCTTTCTGATTGCAGATGTAAAGACCCTCTTGGCCTTTGCAGTTTAGCTCCTGTGATGCAGCTAAGATTTACTTCCAACAGGCTGACCACTTTCCTTCTTTCTTAACATTATATGTATCTATGCATATCTTATAGGTTAACAGTATGCTATTTTAATGTATTTTTGTATTCTATTTAGTATATTTCCTTTAAAGCTAGGTCTTTGAAAAAAAAAAAAGTTTCTCTAGGTCTTGATTCTTTGACATTTATCTCTTTCTCTGGGGATCAACATGTAATGCTTCCAAATTAATTAGTTAACTTTTAAGCTCTTCATTTTGTTTAGATACTCTCATTTTGCCTTTGCAAATACCAGATAGACTAAAGCAGGATTGCCTTCACAAAGAAATGGCAACTGATTGCATGATCTTGTTTCATGCCACCAGCACTGGGAGCAGTTCAAAATCCCCTGAGATTTAGCAGAGCTCATCATAGAATCATATAGGTTGGAAAAAACCCTTGAGATCGTTGAGTGCAGCTGTATGCGCTGGCTATTTGGCATGGTGGTGGCAGTAACAAGGACACTGCATCTGACTTAGCTTTCTCTGGATGAAAGTTGATTCTGCTTCTGTCTGTTATAGGAACGAAAACAGCTTTGCCTGGTGTGTGGCAAAACAACTTAAAGGGTAAATTAAAACAAAACACATAACTGAGGGTGGGTAAACATCCTAAAAGGTCACAAATCAGAGCTGTGCAGGCAGAAGATGCACAAATGTAACCTTCTGAACCCCTTTTAAACTGGAAATAATCACAAATAACCCTCTCCACGCATACTCTTCCTTCTGTGTGACTTCCCACTTAGAGTCACTCCTTGCTATGCAGCCATCGGCTGAGCCACTGAATAAATGCCTTGCCAGGTCTTCTTGGTTTGTTTGTCTGATGGGTCTCACTTCCTCTGCAAACTCTTACCCTTGCTTCTGGGTGGCCTACTGCCTCTTCAGATCTGGGAAGCACCACTGCATACTGATTTAGGACCGAAATTTTAGCCATCAACATTCACAAAAGTGTATGTAACCCATGTGCAGAAACTCAGCAAAATACAGACAAGGAAATAGCTGGTAGAGAAGAAGCTTAACGCTGCAGGACACAAATAAGGATTATTGTGTAAATTTCAACAAGGCAAATGTAATGAAAAAAATAAGAAGGCACAGACTAACTTGTTCTTGCATGATTGTCCCTTTGTAGTTCCCTAAGGATGCATGACCATCTTTATCAGAGGCAGATGGAAGAATGCCCAGCTAAGCATTCATCTACACAAAGAGGACCATGGTTCAACTCATGGTTCCTAAATGTGCTCATTCACTGCCCACAGCTTGAACTTTTTCTAACCTTCATGCTGCAAACAGGCGAGTGGAGCTGAGATTAACTTCTGGTTAGGGCACAGGGATTTCCTTCGTCCACACATGACCTGAAATGCAAATCATCATGTCCTCTGGGACGTATCACACAAGGACCTGCTGGCTCAGAGAAGACAAGGTGTGCCATCAGCCATGTTCCAGCCTCAGAAAACACTGATTATACATCAGATTTGCAAGTAAACCAGTGTAACTCTCTCATTCTTCAGATGAACTGTACTTAGGTACAGGCACATACTAAAGGACCCTGCTGAATGAGATAGACTCCAGAATGTACTTATTCATAAAAGATATTTTCAGTTATTTCAAGTGCAGGATGATTTTGTATAAGTTTAATTTTGAGGTCTTTTAACATCCAACATAAAATTTTAGCTGTCTTTTACTGCATAATTCCTACTTAAATCATGCATGCTTTTCAAAGTTTGTTTCCATATATTGGTTTACACAATAGGGCTTAAAACTTTAGAAGCTTTGAGACAAAACTTCCCCTTTTCAGCAAGTCCTCATCTTGCTTTGTTGTGTCACACTTGGAAGGTAGATATGAGAACAGTAAAAAAATATTTCCATGCTGAAGTACTGCTTTCACTGATGTAAAAACTTGGAAATTAAGCAGAGTGCCAGAAGGTAAAGATAGATTCTAAAGCTAAATGCTTTCCAGTACTTTCAAACATAAATATCTGTTAGATGAAAGCACAAGACAAGAAAAAAGAAAGACCATATGGTTTCAATGCTGTCCATGTGCAAACAATGCCACCCTTAAAAATAGTTAACTGATGATCTTTCTGAATTAGATCAGACATCTTCCTTCCACTGAAGGGAAGAAGACACGATAGTGCATGCTGCACAACATGTGTTACAGAAATAAAAGATCCTTGGATGAAACATCTTGTATAAGTAAATCAGTCATTCTAGTTCTAACAGCTATTTTTATAAGCATTCCTGTATTTTATTGGTTGCTTGGGAAAAGGGAGAAATAAGATAAAAATACTATAGAAACAGACATTTAATGTCCCCAGAAACTGATTTCCTACAAGCTGTGTAAGATTTTTATGCTTAAAACAAATGGATTTTTAAAGTTTTAAATATTATTCTTTCAACAGAACATTTACAAGAAGCTTTTTCTGGTTTTGGCTCTCATGTAACAGTTCACAAATCTCTGCTGCCTACTTCTGTTAAGAAACATTGATTGATCTCAGATTCCTTGACTAATGCAAATATTCCCAAATGGAAATGTCAACCAGATTACACATAGAAAAGCATTGAACAATATTTCTGGGGCAGTCGGACAAGACTGCACTAGATGAGGTGTTTTCAAATTTTGGAAAGTGGTGGTGACCTGCTTTTGTGTTACCATCGTGACCCAAACATGGTATCTCTGTATCAACTGAATTCCTCTGGGAGAAGGGTAGAAAACCTATGCCTGGTTTTCAGTGTTTTCTTTCAATCCCCTGGAGCCTTGTAGTTGTTTGAAGTAACTGCTCAGCCTTCAGTTACAGCATTGGCTTGTTCTGAGGTACTGGAGTCACTTGTAACCACTAGTTAGGGCCTATTTTCATTCTTTTACCTTGGGAAAATTGGTCTGTTGCTATCATAAAATACTGTGGGACCCTCTACAAAGTCCTTGCTCATTGCCTTGGGAATCACAATCGATGCTATGAGAACCTTTGACTTTATCAAGCATCTTGATACGATATTCCTGTGTTTTATACCATGTACACAATCGTGTCAGAAGTTTGGAGCTTGATTTTTCCAACCAAAACCAATGTTCAGGTGAACCAGGTGAAATCACTTGCAGCTTTTCAATTCGCACCTTGAGGGCAGACACTGCTGCAACATTATGCAGTTTGGCAGGGACCCTGCTTGCTGCTGTCACCCTTCTCAGACCATACCTTCTCCAATCTCATTCACATCCTACAATGATGAAGGGCAAACAATACTGCATCCAGGAAATGTAAGCACTGAGGTTTTGTTTTGCATAGTTCTCAACCAAACTGATTGGTTGCCTTCAGTCATTGTAAGGAAAATGCTAAATTCTCAACATTTAGTGTCAAAAAGTTTCCACAGAACTTTTTGGTGGGGAGAACTTCTGGTTCAATTTTTCCTTGGGAAACCAGATTTACATGTTGCCTCTATTCAAGCTATTTACAGTATCAGCTGGTAACATGCAAGAATTATTATAGCAGTGTGTGCAGCTACATGCACTGCAGAGGACAAAAGTAAAGAGGTTGCAAATGAAACGTAATTCTTAGCTATTTCTTGTGTTAGGTTTGCATGTTAAGGCTGTAGAGGAGAGAGGAATGTAAAAATTATCTTTATTTCCATATGCAACTCACATTTTTTTATGCAGATAGCTATTGCTATTTTTTATTTCTTAATGATTAGTTGATAATCTCCCAAAGGATGGTAAACCACAGCAAAATCAATTTAGTACTACAAACTGCACTCTTAAGGAGCTGAATATTTAGTTTGGTGTTTCCCTGAACAAGTCATTCTTCTGTAACAGGAAGTCTCATGTTAAAAAAGGAGAATGTTAACTGAAAAAAATACAAGCTATTCTCTGTTTTGAGAAAGATCTTGAAGTCCTTGCAGAGCAGCAAAAGGATGTGGCTTCAGTTTCTTCCCATATCTGAATGTGGGAACTATAAATAGTGGGTAAACTGAAGCACTGAGAAAAAGAAAGAAAAGTTAAAAAAAAAGTATGCAGGAATAGCACATGATCAGGAGATGAAAAAGGACTTTACATCTTGACACACTCAGTCTTATCTACGCAATCTACCTTGATCACTGAACAAAAATCAGAGCTAAGATGTATAAAAGAAAAAGATAAATTGCTGTCATGATTACCGTAATGCATACTTTTTCTCTGAGTCATTTTTACTTATTCACTGAACATAAACTCGTCATTTTAAAATTACTTTATGGAAAACTAATGGCAATTTTTCATCAGGAGTCAGGTTTTCAACTCATAGAGTCTCTGTGGCTCCTTTCTGCTGGACTTAATAGGAAAATGTCCCCTGATCAAAACACAGCTACAGCAGGAATGACACAAGCCCAAACAAGTCATGGGAGGTGAAAACATAAACCATATTTCGAGCCTCTATTGCTCTCTTAACCACAGCAGCTAGGTGAACTCAATCTGTTCTTAGAATGAGGGAAGCTGTGATGTGAAAACTAAAGTGTTGGATACTGTTAGGAAGGGACCATTAACTTGGACTCTGAAAAAATTTTCCATGTCCTCTGTGTATGCAATGTGAAAGTAATGCCCCTTGCATTTCTGGGCCTTGCCTGTTCTTTGTTCTGAAATTAGCTCCCTTTTTTACCCTTATTCTGAAACCCTGTCCTTTTCTTAATGTTGAATTCTTATAGTTCTGCTCTTTTGTTCCCTTTAGATGAAAAAACAAACCATAGCTCTTCAGACATTTAAACCCAAAGCCTTTAATAAAGTTGATGAAGATTTACAGCAAGGGGCTTGTTTTTTGTTTTAAAATTCTCTGTCCCCTAAAGTGCATACCTTCTCCACCATGGTGATTGTCTTTGAATTTCTAAAGAGCCCATAGCAAAGGGAGATCTGAGTCAACCTTCTTTTTACAGTTATCTGAATGAAGAGGAGACTTTGAGAGATGATTATTGCAGAAGTTTGCCCTGACAGCTCTTCAGGAAAGGGATTGATATCCTGGGCCTTGTATTGACAAGATGGTGCAAATGCTGCCATTAAAAATGTTAATCCTTCCTAGCAGCTGAATATATATAGGGAAACAAACCCTGTGGTAGCAGGATCTCTTACAGAGCTTACTCTTAGGTGAGGAATGCTGACAAGGAATTTTATTCTGCATTGCAGTGACTCTGCAGTGGAAGACCATGATGTCTATTCCACTATATTCAGAGTAAGTTGGATTTGCTCCTCTTTTTCTGGAGTATCTGAATATTGAGGTGAAAAACTCCAGATTTATTCTAGCTAACTCATATTCCAAGAAATCAGCATTTCTTGATTACTTAAGGAGAATCAAGGAAAATTCCAGTGCTTGAAAAACTTTACTCATATAGTGGAAAATCAATTGAATTTGGGTACATGCATTTATCTGACTCCTTTGAAAATCCTGTCTTAAACTCATGGAGGGATCAGCAATGCAAGAATATATAAAAGAAATCAAACAGAGTAGAAATGTGTCTGACAAACTGAAACACAGAGAGTAAGAATCAGACTATCTTGTGGAGGACTGTTCTGTGCTGACTAGAAAGTCACAGCCCACGTGATACATTCCTGTTTAACCAAAATTTCTTACTGGTATGGGCTTAATCACTTTTTTTTTGTATTTATGGGCAACAAACAGAAGACATGAATGGGGATTTCATTAAATTGAGACAATGGATAAATGTTATAAGATATTGGTCAATTATCAACCTTATTTTCACTCTAATGGAGCAGAGGAAAATCTACACTGTTATAATCATAGCTGTTTGCTCAGCGGGTTTACTTAATGGAATAATAAGAATTAAGAGAGAAAGTACTGCTGCCTTAGCACAGCAAGAAATAATTCCCATGGCTTGAAAAAGGATCTGAGAGGATAGTACTGCTAAATATGGCAATTTACTCAGCTAAAAGTTCCTAGAAAATCCATATATTATCAGCTGAAAGCACTTGAAGGCACAATTACCAATTAAGAATACATACTCAGATGTTTAGTAGCTAACTTCAAGGAGAGCACTTGTATCATGACACAAAAATATAAACTATGATGTTCTCTTTCTCCTCATCATAATGTCTACTTAGTACATGCAGTTCTAATGTACCTTCATGAAGCCAGCAGCTAAAAATAGTTGAATATATAATTATATAGTAGTCAATATCTGTGAATATAATTACACAAGTATAAACTAATGAATATTGTGGTATTCGTTGTATAATAAGGAATCCAGTGCTGTGTTTCTTCTGTCTATCTGTTGTTGTTGAAGCATGTTAGATTTTGCATCATCCTTTAATTTTTCAGTAGGAAAACAATGGGGGTAACTTAATGAGATTTTTGGTTGCTCAAGTCCATTGCTCCTTCAGTAACCCCTATCTGCAAGGAACAATGTGATGCTTTGTCCATAGATTTTAAGTAAAGTTTATGATACTCTAGTAGAAGAGTTTTATTGTGTACATACCTGTCTGTCTACAGGATAATTTCAGAGTTTTGTTCATAGCCTCCTTTAACTCCTTGCTGAACCGAAACTGCATTTCAGCAAACAGTGGGTCCCTAATTTCTGCACTCTTTCACTGAAAACTAACCACACTAGATATAGGGCTGCATTCTGGTTTTTATCAAAGGAAGGACTGGGCCCAGAAAACAAATAAACTGTAAAATATTTGCATTGCTTATGGGATGCCCCCTCACAGGGGCACAGGGTGTTTTGGGCAACTGACACTAATTTTGAAGCCAGTGCCTTTGAACTACAGAGACGTGAAAGCCAAAGAAAATGCCAGCAGTGAGGTCTGTAGCTCAAGCATGCAATCACAAACTCAAGTCATCTCAGTCACAGAGCAACACCATGTGCGTGCAGAGCTTTTGAATCTCTTCATGGCACAATAGGGATTATTTAGCTAGAACACCTTCATGGCTCTTCTTTACAGACAGGAGCAAGGATCAAAACTGTAATCACATAATCAGAAGAGCGCTTCTCAGAAACTCCAGAGAAGACGAAATTTTACATTAAACATGCATGTCAATATCCACCCAGGTATATGTACCCGAGTTAATTTCATTGTTTGGCTGCAAAACTCAAGACTTCTAATCCTTTCCCTACAATCCTCACAGTGAGCATAAACGTAACTAGTATGTTAGAGTAGGCAGAAAGCATTCTGCAGTGTATCAGGAAATAGTCCCATAGAAACAGATTAGCAGCTGTTCTAGAAAACCAAACAAGCCTCTAAATTAAATGCAGCTTCTCTTTGATGCCAGTGAATAAAGCACTTTTGGTGCCCCCGAGATGCCTTTCTCTAAACAGAGGTTCCCATTGTGGCATTCTTGTGCAGAGCAGTAACATGGTTTTACTTTTTGTTTGATAAAGTTGCATACTTTAAGCCTGACAGCATTCATGGTACCTTGTTGCCTATCAGCACTTTGAACAAAGCTCTTCTTTTGCACTAGAAAGCAGTGCTGATACAGCATTAACTTAGGAACAAAATTGTATGTTATCAAGAGGTATTTTAGAAGGTGCTCTCAAACACTGAGTTTTACAATCCAAAATTGAAATTTTCTGGCAGCTAATAATCTAGTTAAACATTCAATATAATTTCCACAATGCCACTATTGTGCAGTCAATCATGATGCAGCCTAAATAATTTCTAACTGAAAATTCTGTTATTTCTACTAAGTGTATCCCAGCATTATTCTTACTATTCCCCTCTAATTCATGAATGAAGAATCCAGCAATTTTACATAACAACTAACAACATAAAGTTTTCTATACAGGAGAGTGAAAGGATGACTGACAGGGAATATAATAATGGAACGAATAATCATCTGTTGAATAATCCATTCAAAATATTTCTTAAATTATTAATAGGCCTTGATTGATTCATATGTGATGGCTGATAGCAGCCATCACATATAAAACACTGACTCCAATGAGACTTTGTGAAAAGAATGTCAGAAAAACTTTAAAAGATATTTAGGAACCTGATTTTACATATCTATTTTTTAAATCCTGGCTTCTTCATGAGCTACATGAATCCAACTTTGCTGAACATGAGAGCTGCTTGGATTTGGATTACCTAGTTTGGTGGATTAGCTAAATCACACTCTGGACATGCCTCTGTCATCCATTAGCTATACAGAAAGCTTAGAGCAACTCAAATACTAATTTAAGCACTTCCTGTAAAAGCCAGATGCTGAGTGGGATTGATCCATGCCTCTGTTCATGGTGAAGTAGGCCCCCCAGGCAAAGCACAACTAGATGAAAGATTGTTTTGATATAACTGTGCTGCTGCTTCTTAACAAAAGGCAGATGCTTCCTCTTCTGTCAGGTTCACAGTGTTCATCCCTACAGCAAAGAAAAAGAAACCTTGACAAGGTCCCCACTGACACCAGTGGGACCAGCTGGCAGGGTAATGGCAGCACCCAATAACATCCAGTTTACCTTTAAGCAGCAAATACAACTTTTGTAGTACCTCAGAGACTACAGTACTGAAAAAGAAATGCAGCCCTATGGAAATTAGGGGCAGTATTGACTGTTGGCTTCACCAAGTCACCATTTCATCCACCTCTACTGCCCAGTCTTCCTGCTACCTGAGGTGTCTCAGTACCACAGTGAAGTGCTTGCTTTAAATATCTTGCTGCATAGCCTCACCTTGAACCAACCTCAGCACTCATCCAGCTGCTGCCATGGCTCCAAGAAACAGCAGGGAGCTGAGGCTCTGATGCACATCAGTTGTAGCAAAACACATTTATTTCTCTTTATCTGAATTTTTAATGTCCTGTTGGAACATACTTCCAGATTAATACATTTCAGTACATCCACATCCCTGAACAGAAGCTATAGCAGTTAGTCAACCTTGTGAGAAGTCAGCACTGTCCTCTGTGGCACTTGGTGGACTGAGTGATAGCTGCTCAATTCTCAGCAAATGTAGTCATCACATATTATCACATATTCCAGTTCTTGTTATGCACTATTTCAATAGAAAGTGCTAACGACATCGGGATGAGATCACTTGAAATTTTACCATGTTTCCTCTGAAGGCACTTACCCTGTTAAATTAATGGTCTACCAGTGGTGGTGAAATGAAACCTTCATTATGTGAACTATCACCTCTAGAGACTGCTTCAGATAAACACAGACCCCATCCTTCTCCTGAAATTTGCTGTCTCTATTTTTGTTGCTGGCAAAATTGGACACCTCTGTTATCTATTTAGCAAAGTTCCAGATGTGTTTGCTGACACTTAAAAATTCATAAGTAGAAAATGTTTTGCTCATAATAATATTTACATGATTAGATACATTTTTAATTAAAAGTAGCAGAAGACATTAGATCATAAAAATGAAATAACCGCCTCATTGACTAATTTATTGGAAAGACTCAAGAATAATATTTTAGTCCAATAATGGTGATAATACCATTTTCCTGCTTAATGTATGTTTTCTGAGATATTTAGCCCACAAATATTTCAAAGTTATCTCAAGCATAATAACAAGTTATTACAGAGAAAGTCTATAGAAATAGTCAGAAATACCATATTTTAATTATAAATACATATTTTCCCTTTTGAATCTAGGTTGGCAAGGTTATAAAAGGGTTTGTTTTATTGTTTATGTTAATTGGAAAATGCAAAGATTAAACCAATGAAAGAATTTTGAAGCAATGGTGTTATGAATAAACATAATAAACAGAATAACAGCCTTAAGAGACTGTATGTAATTTAAAGTTAGCTGCAGTTCCCATGTCATCATTGCTTTTAAGGGAAAGACACATTTTTGGTGATAAGTTACCTTATTCCAACAAGAAAGCTTGTCAGTAAATACTGAGAATAAACCGTTACTTCACAAGTGATTTTCATATCAATTCTCTGCATGTATTTTATTCAGGAAAATTATTTCAGTAGCAAAGTATATTATGCAGAGTCAAGTTTCTGTTGTGATCAAAAGACTCATCCATGTATAAACTAATGCATTACTTGAGTTGATAAGTTTTATTTTAAAGGCTTTGTCTTTGTGAAATAGTTCCTATCAGACAAAAAAAATAGCTACTTTAACCTCATGAAAGGTGAATTCTTCAGCAATTACAAGCAGGTTGTCTTCAGGTGCCATGTAACTTGGTTAGGTTTATCTCTGTGTGCTTTGTTCAACCTGCCCCACAGCATCATTGTCTCATTCTGATCACTGGCATTAAAAGAAAATCAACAACAAAACCAGAAACTAGTGAAATGTTTCTCACTGATTTTGAATCACAAATATCTGAAGCTGGTATAAATTTCAAGATGTTTTATTGCATTTCTCAGCAGACCCTATAAAGCAATGACAATCTTAATGCCAAACAGTTTTGTAACCTGCAGGAATATTGTACAGTCAGTGAACAAAATCACTTGGGTATTACTCATGCTTGTATTACCAGAGCTGTTATCTCTCTGCAAGCATTTGTTACTGCAGTGATTCAAAAATAAACCAACTTCACAGCCTCCTTTTAATTTAAAAGAGATTAAATAACTATCTGTATGAGGAGTATACCATAGCTCCATAGCTATTTGTGTATACCAAACCAATTTAAAAGCAATAGAGCAAGCTGGCAGTGGTACAATATAATCATAGAATCATAGAATAGCTCCTTGTTTTACAATACTACCCCGAAGTCTCGCTCAAGCAGACTAAACATTCTTCAATGGTTGTCAAGTTGGACTTTACCTGATCTATGAGAAATTTTGATTCAGTATCTGTAGTAGAGACTGCAGACAGGATGGAACAGTTTGCAGTGCATGACAGCTCTATCCTGAGCCAGTGCTTTTGACATTTCTACAGTTCCACTGTGGACCTGACAAATTAATACCCGAGGCAGGTTGTAACTTCGAAGTTAAATGTGCAATTATTCCAGTTGAATGTAAAATGTTTTCATAACATAAAGTGCCTGTGAGGCAGAAATTCATTTACAAGACTATAAGATAGAAGGTTTAACATCAGTCATACAAATGGCATTTTAATCTTTTCCCATCCTGAACAGAAATACTTGTACGGCCTCCTGGAAATTTGTAATATGACCATCCTCAAATATTTTCCTTTTTTATAATTAGAATATGTTATTCTCCTACATGATTAGGAATCCCCTGGTGACAATGTTCCCAGTGCTTAAGAAGAGAACAGATCTTTGCTTTAGAGGGTGTGTAGGATAAATAAAATGAATGTCATTTGTAGGAAGAGGACTGCCTGTGAATGAAGTGTGAAACTGATAAAGCTGGACACCTGCACAGAGAACTCTGACTATTTTATTTTGTGTGTAATGGTAAACTTGCATGGTTACAGACAACAACAACAACAAAGCCCAACAATCACAGACATCTATAAACAAACAGAGCAGCTCCCAAAAGAAAGCTAGTGATTGAAGCTGAGATTTTGCAGCAGGAATTTCTGACACAAATACGAAGCTGATCACCTGTTATTTTTATAACTCAGTGCCTGTATGTTTGCATACACACTGCATAGAATTATATATCAACATATGAAAACTTGACCAGAGAGATAACCTATCCCTCCATTGAAGTCACACACATGGTAATCAGACCTCAAACAAGACCTTTGTCATTCTTTTGGGTAAAGAACAGTCCAAAATATTTTCCTCAAAGGAAAGGGATGGAGACAGATTCGGCTAAGAGAGGTCATTTGACTTGCTGGGAGCCAGGATTACCTTATTGTCCATCACTGTTTTCCTGGCGGCATATCTAAATGAATGTTTCTGATTGTCTTGGGTGTGCTAAATTTTGGTATTCGGTAAAAATGAATTTGTTGTGCTGGTCTGCATATACTGAGCTTATCTTGCAAAATAATCCTTTACACCTGTATTTCTTTGCACAATATGAAATAGAGGTCTGATCCACTGAAATGAAAGGGAAATTCCCAATCAATACTGATTTTATCACTAATAGTGATGAAAACAGTGTGAAAAATATCCCTGGGTATAAAAAGAAAAAAACAGCGCTCTGATGTATGGAACAAATAAAAATGAAACAAAAGCTCTTCTGTTTCCAACTGTCAGCAACAGTGTAATTTTGCAAGGAAGTTTGGGAGTAATATATTTAAATTAAAATTCCCTGAGAGCCTTATGTCTATTCTCACATGAGTGTGCATTTGGTTTATGAATGACACTATAACCTGTATTTATTAATTAGCTGGTTTTTTTTCTTTCCTTGCTGTTCTAATTGTGAAGTGACAAGGAATGGCAACCCCTGAAATTCAGTTCTTGGCTCAAAAACTGCTCATGTATCACAACTCTGAGACCACAGAGGTCTTCAGTTGAGCAATGTTTAGTACTGCCTTGGAAACTCCCCATGAGATTCCTGGCTGCTGTCACCAGAGTCCTTCCTGCCTGTCGAGAAACGAGGGGACAGGGATACCTTCACATTAGCAACCATTTTCAATAGTAATGCCAGATGTGAAGCTCTCATTAACATTGAGTGAGATCCTGGCCCTGAGAAAATCAATGACCCCAAACTGAAACATCTCTCTTGAGACATGTTTATAACACAAGTATGCTGCTAACCATGTTAGCATTAATGTACATCTAGGGAATAGAAAGACTATTCTTACCAAGACAATATAGTATAGCAAAGCAATAAACTGCATCTTAAACTGTATTTCAATCAATTGCTAATATAAATATGTCAGTTCATATTGCATTGCCACTTATGTTAAGGCACTGTCATGAAAAAGATTGGTTAGTAACTCAAAATGGCCTTAAATTTCTACTTTAAGTGAACATGTCATAATCTTAAAGCAACTCTCCTTTTGCATTTAGAGTTATTTTTTGGCGTTTTTTCTCTTCGATATTTATGAAACAGAAGAAAGAAATATTGAAGCAGGTGGTCAAGATAGGAGAGTGTGAGTCAACCTGTATCAAAAGCAGATAGGATAGATTAGGAAAGAACAGTGGCTCTCTGATCAGGAATTCAAAACTCATGTGAAAGGGGAGGCTGTGTATGCTTGTGGATGTTTCAAAGTGGGAACCGGTTGCCACTGGGAGACCAAGTAAGGTGTGTTACCTGGAGGGAAGGAAACAACCAATTATTCTGGTGCTGGGGAGGGGCTGCAGCATTGCCCCTGACCCACTTCTGCTGTTCCTCACAAGGAAAAGCACACATAAATCATACCACTTTGTAAGAACAAGTATTAGAGGACCTGAAATTTTGAATGCAATAAATACTTTATTAAAATTCATAAATCCATTTTTTTCCTTTCAGAAATAATACATAAATGCAAATAAGGGCTGCAACTTGAGGAACAGACTAGAATGAATCAGTGAGAGGGCCTTACTTTCCAGAGGTGTTTCTGTATGTGCGAAAAATGCAGAATTATTGACTACAAAGTCACACTTTCTGTATAATTCCTTCTGTAAAGGTCTTGTAATGAAGTCTGAATCCTGAGACATACAAGACTTTTTTTCTGCACTTAAACGCTTTGTATATATTCAAGTTTCTGCATACTGCTCCAGCACTTTCAAAGCTGTTTGGCCAGGTCAGTTCAGACACTCTGGGGATAATGCTTCAAAATGAAGCAGTGCAAAACTATTAGAAAAAAAATAAACAAAACCAGAAAAGAGCCATCATAAACTTCTGTCTCATGACCTTCTAAACACCTGTTAACTTGATGTTTTGGGAATTACTAATATGTGACTTGGATTTAATTAAAGCCTATTTTACTGAAGATCATAAATTCCTTATTTGAAGGAAATGTGTACCTCTAAGTACATAACCTCCAAAAGGAATTCATTCTAGAGTTCATCAAATAAGATCTAATGCTCATCTAAGGTTCATAGACTCATAGAATCATAGAATAGTTAGGGTTGGAAAGGACCTTAAGATCATCTAGTTCCAATCACCCTGCCATGGGCAGGGACACCTCACACTAAACCATGTCACCCAAGGCTCTGTCCAGCCTGACCTTGAACACTGCCAGGGATGGAGCATTCACAACTTCCCTGGGCAGCCCATTCCAGTGCCTCACCACCCTAACAGGAAAGAATTTCTTCCTTATATCCAATCTAAACTTCCCCTACTTAAGTTTTAATCCATCACCCATTGTCCTATCACTACAGTCCCTAATGAATAGTCCCTCCCCAGCACCCCTGTAGGCCCCCTTCAGATACTGGAAGGCTGCTATGAGGTCTCCACGCAGCCTTCTCTTCTCCAGGCTGAACAGCCCCAACTTTCTCAGCCTGTCTTCATACAGGAGGTGCTCCAGTCCCCTGATCATCCTCGTGGCCTCCTCTGGACTTGTTCCAACAGCTCCATGTCCTTTTTATGTTGAGGACACCAGAACTGCACACAATACTCCAAGTGAGGTCTCACGAGAGCAGAGTAGAGGGGCAGGATCACCTCCTTTGACCTGCTGGTCACGCTCCTTTTGATGCAGCCCAGGACACGGTTGGCTTTCTGGGCTGCGAGCACACACTGAAGCTGGCTCATGTTCATTTTCTCATCGACCAACACCCCCAAGTCCTTCTTCTCAGGGCTGCTCTGAATCTTTTCTCTGCCCAACCTGTAGCTGTGCCTGGGATTGCCCCAACCCAGGTGTAGGACCTTGCACTTGGCATGGTTAAACTTCATAAGGTTGATATCAGCCCACCTCACAAGCATGCCAAGGTCCCTCTGGATGGCTTTCCTTCCCTCTAGCTTATCAGCAGTACCACACAGCTTGGTGTCATCGGCAAACTTGCTGAGGGAACACCCAATCCCACAGTCCATGTCAGCGACAAAGATGTTGAACAAGATCGGTCCCAACACCGATCCCTGAGGGACACCACTCATTACTGATCTCCAGCTGGACATTGAACCGTTGACCACAACTCTTTGCATGCGGCCATCCAGCCAGTTCTCTGTCCACTGAGTGGTCCACTTATCAACTTGATGTTTCTGCAATTTAGAGACAAGGATGTTGTGTGGGACAACGTCAAACGCTTTGCACAAGTCCAAGTAGATGACATCGACCGCTCTACCCCTGCCCATCAGTTCTGTAGCCCCATCATAGAAGGCCACCAAATTGGTCAGGCAGGATTTTCCCCTAGTAAAGCCACGTTGGCTGTCACCAAGCACCTTGTTTTTCATGTGCCCTAGCATGCCTTCCAGGAGAATCTGCTCCAAGATTTTGCCAGGCACAGAGGTGAGACTGACTGGTCTGTAATTCCCTGGGTCATCCATTTTCCCCTTCTTGAAAATGGGGGTTATATTTCCCTTTTTCTAGTCATTGGGAATTTCACCTGACTGCCATGATTTTTCAAATATGATGGCCAGTGGCCATCTAGTATACCTCATTTAAATTAGTCTGGCTTCAGCTTCCAGACACTAGTTCTTGTTGTGGCTTTTCCAGAAGGTTAAAGAATCTTCAATATGTATTTCTTCTTTTTATATGACAGCTGTTTGTACACAGTAGTCAAATCACCTCTTTTCAGTGAACAAACTGAATTCTTTGCCTCTCTTATTCATTTTTTTTTCCTTGCATTCACTTGTGTGGATTTTTTTTTTTTCACTTTCAATACCCATTTGAAAAGTGGATACTGGAATGGAATGAATTGCTTCTGTATCACCCTTGTTAATGAGACATTCAGAGTTACAACTGGTTCTCTCTCATTTTTGTCCTACATGTATGTATTCAGTGATAGCATAAGGGTTTGTTTAGTTAGAGCAGAAGGATTTGTGTAGTTACTCACTTTGACCCTATTTCTTCTGGAAAGTCACTGCTTTCCAAGATACAGTGCTTTGGGTGGTCATGTGGTTCATATTCCTTGTCCCTAAATGTATTTTACATTTAGCTGTATCTGAATATACTTTTCTTCAACTAGCTCAGCTGTCATCTGTAAGATTCAACATTCTCCCCATCTTCGGGTCATCCATAGATTATATTCACTATGATTTTATGTGTACTTTCCAGTTCATTGATGTGAATACTCAGTACTGTAGGAGTAGTTGTAAATCCTTGTTAACCATATAAAAAAACCCTCTTGTTTAAATCCCACCTGAAAAGTTAATACTACACTGTATCAATAAATCACATATTAGATGGTTTTACTAGACAAAACCAAACAAATTGCAGTCAATAGAAACAGTATGCCAAATGTCTGACTGAAGCTTGTTACGTTTATGTAGTTGTGCAAACCATATTATAAAGTTTTTCAGAGAGTCAAATAAGGCTCTTGAAGTAATGGGAAACTACGAAAAATTTCTAGGAGGCTGAGGGGGGCTCCTTTTTTGCTTTGAGCTTCTGCCTATGAGTATTGTTAATACTCCTTCTTGCTCCTGGCTATGTGATTTCAACATTTCAGTCTTAAAGCTGGTATGAAATTAATGGGTCACTGTAACTGAAAAGATTCACTGTGTAAATGATGAGAAAAAGCCATCTGCAAAGTTTAGCTATCAGATTAGAGAAGGCTGGAGAGAAAATGAAGAGCTGAGCATCCTTTAGTAGTAGATGGTGTGAATGACTCGCATGTTTGCTAACACTTGCTGAGTTTAATCAGGATTAGTAAATCTCTGAGTGAATTTAAACAATAAGCCTTGGTTAAATATAATGAGAAAAAAGAAAAAGAATGGGAAGCCAAATAGAGGTCTGCAAACTGTTTTACTTACCCAGGTCCCCTGTCTTCCTTGCTACACTATCTCACTCCATTTCAGTGAAAGCCAAGGCCTGAACGGCACAGTCTATGACTTTTCTTTAGAGCTTCATCGTGATTGTTCAGCTTATTCCTTTAGTGATGCTGGCTGAGCAATTTTTGGAAATCAGTGTCTGCAAGCCATGTGAGACATACACAATCCATGTACCACGATCTGTTCCCTGCATCAGTGTTTCTTTTGTAGTCAGCATATGCTTGAGGTGCTTCTCAACAAAGATGAAGCTGCATGAGAGAAGGAGAGGGAGGGTCATTAGATTCCAAATGGCTGCCCACTGCTAAAAGATGGTAGTCTTAGCTTCCCTTTCCCAAAACCATTTCTTGCAAAATCCCATCTGTTTACATCTATTATTTTCATGGTACCAGCTATGATATTCATCTGAACTGCCTTGAGATGGTGTAGCTCACTAATCCAGCACAAAACTAAACTTGGTAAAAGACAAAGTGGACAGTTTTCTGCTGTACTATTGGAAGTGGCTTATAGAAGGATGTCTGGAGTGTAAGGAGTTGTTTAGAGCTGAGAGGCAGGAGCAGAGGTGGAGAAGGAGAGCAGCAGGGTAAGAAGAGGAGTGGGACCTCCCTCAGTGGCCACTAGGTATCAGAGGTACCCCACACTTACAGGCTGCACTTCTGAGTCCTCCAGAGCCAGAATAAGCAATGCTTCTCCTGCCCGCCAACTATGTCAGAGATGTGGGCAGCTAAAAGCCTACTTAGAAAAACCTCTTTCCCAGAGATTATTTAGACTAGGTGGTTTCAAAAGGTTTGTGTCTAAGATTTCTTAGCTATAGAAACCCTGTATCTACCTGTTTCCTAATACAGAACAGAATTTCAGAATTTTAATTAAATTACAGAATTGAATTTGTCAAGCCCTGTTTTTCCTGAATCATTGCTGCTAGGTTTTCCCCCCTGCTTTGAGTAATGTTGCAAGAGAGCTCCTAAGATTATTCTTATTTCTGTTACTTTTAATATTTTACAGCTTGCTTTTTTTTCTGCCTTCTGGCATCATCAGTTTTCAGACTCCATAGAACTTTGCTATACTAGAAAACATGTTTGCAGTGTACAAATAATGTAAACCCAAATAACTGTATTCAATCAGTATTATCCTCTTCAACCAGGAACTTCCCAAGGTCATTATCCTCTATAATAAAGTTCCAACCCTTGGATTTTCAGTTTAAGGAGATGAAGGGGAATTTATTGTGAGATTAGATAGGAAGTGACTTTATAAGTGGACATAAAATCCATGCCTCATAATCTGGAAGGTTTTGTTACCTTCCTACTAGGTTTTTGTTAAACTGTTGTTTTGGTTTATCTTTTGTTGTTTTGATTTGCAAAATGTCTGACAATTACCAATATCATGTGGGTGGGAAACAAGACTGTTTCTTCAGTTCCCACAGAAAAATTACAGAGATTAAAAAACATCCATGCAGGGAAACCAGTGCCCTATCTCCAGGGGTTCTTTTAAAGTGACAGCCACTTAAATTTAATTAGACTGCAAAGAGCAAATAAACATTAAAACTTCATTTTTTTTCCGTTTGTTCTCTGTAAACAAAAAAATGTCCATAGATATTTCGGTTGAAACACTGACTATTCATTCTGTAATAGCTCTTCCATAGCTCACCATGGATGATAATGATGGAATTACAGTTAGTCTTTTTGAGGCTACACTGTTTACATGATAAACTGATTAGAAAAATTTTGAAGACCAATATTAAGTATACAGTAGACCACAAGTCTGGTCAGCTGTGCAATTATGGAACCAGAACTCATGCTTTTCCTAATCAAGTTTTATCTAAAAACACTGCTTTGTGCATATGCAAAACATAAGTTTAAAACATGGCTATCTCCGTTTCAATAATGTTAAACAGTAGCAGATGTTAGTTTGGGTTGAAAATTGTTTTCCTATTTTGTCCATTTATTCTTAAGTTCATTCTAGTTTTATGTAGATCTGTCTTACCAGTTGATGCCATTGTGAAATGCCACTTTTAACCCAACTGATTCAGAGGGATGAAATGTATCCAGACTTTGCAGATGACTGCAAAGTCTGCAAAGCTTATTGCTGTCTGAGGTCACGATAATATTCCCAGTAGGTGGTTCTTGAACTGAGTATTGAAGAATATTATTGATATGTTGATCCCTTTCCATGTTATACAATCTAAAGTTATAAAAATATCAGTTTTACTGTATCAAGAACATTCCCTTTTAGAGAGAGATCATTATAAGTTTGATAATGCTGAAACCAGTGAGGGTGGCAGATGTGACGAATAATAATTAAAGACATGAATGAGCAGGAAGCTTCATACGCTTGACTGAGAAACATCCAGCGGGTTGGACTTACTTTACTTTGAGTATTTCTGCCTTGCCTTTCCCATGAAAAGGAGCAATAGACAGGTTAAGGGGAGACTGGAGAAATGGATAGACCCTGGCTCAGTGCCTTATACACATGAACCTCCTCCATCATATAGAATTTTGAGGCTGAAGCAACTTGAAGTAATTTCTGCAAAATTGAAGATATTCCAAACCACTTAGAACAAACTGGGGGAAAGTGTTACATTAAAAAAAAAAAAAAAAAACCCAAAACAAAACTGAAACCAACAGGTTTCACTCAACTTTCCTGAAAAACTAAGCTCACAAGAGAAATACAGAAAGAATGTGAATCACCTTTCACCATTCACATTGGACAAGGAAGGGTCCAATGGGAACTTATCTGTATTTATATTCTTCAGTCAAGCATTTGTTTGACATGCAGTCACCAGCCTTCGGGACAGGAAGCTGGAAAGTTGGGAAGTTGGAAGCTGGAAATAAACTGAGACCTTCTTAGTGTGGGAAAATATTTAGGTAAAGCATTATAAATATAATATAGGGGAAATTAATCAATAGCACTGTAATAACAGGGGAACTGTATAAAAAAATTATCCAGAATTGGGACTAATTAAATGTGTTACAGGAAACATGAAAGCAAGACTTTATCCACATAAAGTGGAAAGGGACAACTTGAGTGTACAAGAGTCTGGTTTAGGGTGAAAACCTAAAGTAGCACAGGGCCTGTCTGGAGAGTTTGGTGGGGAATAGCTGCATGACCTAGAAATTAGTATATCTCGAAGAGCGTGTGGGATCTTGGGGAACAGAGCCAGAGCTCCTGCCCAAGCAAGTCTCTGATATCACTGTGGTAGCACCATACCAATTTTACAGTTGGAAAAGTTTCTCTGTTAACACCCTTTACTGGAACAGAGATTATATATTTATTTGTTTGTTTGCTTGTTCATTTACTTTCAGATTAGAAGAGTAAGCAATATCTGTGGGAACAGTAATCATCCAGCACTTATTAATCATGTATCTGTGTCTGAGCTGATTTCACTTGAACGCTGTGACTCTGTTAACAGCCCACTTCTGTGAAGTTTCAGGTCACTGAGTATTATGCACAAGTGATCACAGTATCCAAGAGGCAATGTACGTAAAGATTTGGAAAGGAAGTTACTTTGCTTCCAATTTCCTTTTCTGCATCTGAACCATACTAATAATAACAGCTACAATAATTGTGTAATCTAATGGAGTTTTTAAAAAACCCTTTCACACACCTTTCAGTGATGCATGTATGAGAAACTGCCTTTTACACATACATTTTTTGTAAACCAAAATTATACTAGCTTCAGTGTCAATGAAAATACATGATCTTGTATCTTGGGATTTTCCTCTGTCCTGGGAAGTGCCCATAGAACTATTCTGCAGTGAAACAATTTTTGGCATGGATCTCAAGCTGTTACTTACAGCGGTGTTTCCCATTTGTGATAGAAACAGACTATTTTCCTACCATACACATTTGTGAGTTCATGAACTATCAGAGGAAGTTTTCATTTTGTGAACATCTGTTTTTTCCCCATTCAGCTGCACAGACACAGCTGGGAAAGACATGAACTGAGTTGTTAGTCATTTCTGAAATAAAAATAGGTATACTCTATGACTTTAGACTTTGGCTATGAGTCTGAGAGCATCATCGAAGGCTTTTTATTCCACAACTTATAGTAACTTACCTACTTGCAGAATACTTATTTAGGAAAGTATTTGAAAAGAACAGAAGAAAAAGCACAATCTTCTCTGATAAATTGAAACAACTTTTTAATGGGCTAGCTTCCAAAGACATATAGTTTTTGTAGCACTTCTCTTCAATCATTGACTTTTCAATTGCCAACACATCACAGAAATTTTTTTTGCAATTTTTGCAACTAAACAAGGGAGCAAAAGCTCCCAAGTGCTCATTTTTTCCTTTAGGAAAAATAAATGAACAGCACATGGTAGGTATTAGCCATGTTACTCAGTATACTACTTACTCTGGCTTTTCTATATTCTGCTTTGAAAATTCACCTCAAAAAAGAAATTGGGCATCAGGATTTTTTTCTTTAATGTTTTCCCAAAAGAGAATTGAACACCGTTTCTATTAACAAAATGTGTGAATAAGACACAGAGTGTGTGAGAAGTTATCACAGGAGTGCAACGGGAACTTGGACCAAGATGAGAGTGTGACAATCATTTGTATCTGCTGGCAAGTATCAGCAAGTATTAGTCTTCCTCCTGCTGCTTTTCCTACACCACTTCCTACTTTCCTACTGTTCTCTTGTTGTGAATTCTTCCATATGCTTTTTGTTTTGACAATTTCTCCCTATCCTGGAGATTTAAGTTAACTTAGATCATCATCTTCAGATGTATTCTCTTGAAATACACTTTTTCTGAGATGCTTTCAAATGGGAAATCACGAAAAGTTGTATCAGTGTAAGAGGGCAGAGTATGTCTGATAGTAGATGATTTTCATTAGTTATTAGTCACTGTGAATAAGAAAAGGAAAACTGAGTCTTACTCCAATAGAGGATTGTATTTTGCTGATTATTTAGTTATCCCCTGTCTGCTTACAGGAAGACAATAATGCACCTGTTAACTTCCTATGTTAAAGAAATTAAGTAATTCATACATACATTCCCAGAGCAACACACCCAGCCATTTGGAGGTTCTTGATACTAATAGCTCTGCCCAGACCTGTGAAACAAATGCAATCTATGTAACTCAGAAGAGGGTTTTTTCTTTCTGTTTCAGCAAGAACAAGCTCCTTTTGTCCTACTTGTTCTGGCAAACCACAACAAGTACTCGAACCTATTTCTTTCTCTGTGATATGAATCCAGTACAGAATGCTGGTGAAGATTCATTAGCAAAACTCACTTTTTGTAAAGATGTGGATGTATGTCACTGCTATGTAACCGTACAACATGACATCTAAGACACAGGAGAAACTGGGTGGTGGTTGTGCACTACAGGAAACAGTGATGAAAGAAAAAGGTGATGGAAAGAAAATCAGGTGCTACTGTAGGTGTGATTAGTGAGAAGAAAATATGCCAAACCATGTACTGGTATTTCTTCTGATACATCTGAGTCTATGGCTCCCAAGACAAGATCATGTGCACAATCCCTCCTGCTTTTATTACCAAAATTACAATAGCTGCTGTGAGAATTGCTTTATTTTCCTTCATTACAAATAATCAAGCTTTATTCATCCCAATTATTTCTACCAAGTATTTATGCCCACCAGATTAAACAGATAGCATTTATCTGCAAATTTATCAGCAGAGTGCACAATGGCATAGTGAATATGTTGAGCTTCTTTTATAACAGCAACCCTAGTTTTGCAGCTTGAAGCAACATGAAAAACTCCCTGAGGTTTCTAAAAAGTCCAGCTGACTTTTATAAAGTTGAACTCCTTTTCTTCAGCCTTTACCACAGTTTTGATGAAGGCTAAGACCCTGGAACTGCAGAGCTACTAATAGTTACTATGTGTGAGCTACAAGTACCCTAATTCTGCACAGCACAGTTTGGACAGGGCATAGCACACATCTGACTCAAAGGGAAACATGCAGAACCTGAACATAAGCATGGCTAATCTTACACTGTTGATGTCATTTCTTCCATGTGCTAAATATGGCTGTACCTCCTTCAGCCTCAATAGGTCATCTGCTAAAATCCTGTTAAGAATTTAACTGCAGCCTTTACTTTGTTTATTTAAACAAAATAGATATCTTAAAATCAAATTTAGTCATATCTCCTTTACCAAAGAATTTAATTTTCTCAGAATCTGGGATACACTAACAGAAATTGTAACTGGGAGGCTAAAGGAGCCCAGACAACCATCTGCAGCTTAATCACACAATAGGCCCAAGGGCAGCTCCAGGGCCACCAACAGAATTGCCTCAGGAGAAGTCTTCATCATGTACACCCTGAGGCTTCTCTGTGCTTTGAGAGGAATCTGCACTGAGGCCAATACACCCGCAGCATCTGGCTTTTAAAAAACACATATTGTTAAAAACATTATTTAAAAAAATATTATTAAAAGACATTCAGAAAATAAATTAATAAACAGATCAATGACTGAAAAAATAAATTACTGTTTTAGGAGTTACTACTGTCATTTTCTCAATAACTAGCTAAATAAAAAGGCAATGGAGATGACAGGCTCCTCTCAAAGTATAAAGCAGCATACAAAGCAGGCAAAGGTTCCAGAAAAGAGTTGGACATGCTCTGATTCCTTCTGAAAGAGCACAGATTGGTGAGAAGGTCATTCCTTGATTAGTGGAGAATTTTATCACCATTTGATTTCAGTGTATGAATTGTGTCCATTCAGTTATTACATTTTGTGCTGATTTCTTTATGGTTGTGAATGTCTTCTCACACGAGGATGAGTCTTCCTTCTTGAATGTGAGATCTTGCTCCAGACTTCAGTGTTGAAAAACACCTATGCTGTATAGTTGTTTAACGTTAATTCTTATTTTTGAGTTTGCTTCAATTTTGAATGTTTAAAATTCAAATTAATCTGCTGCCTAATGGGGAACTAGCAAATCAATTAAAAAAACAATAGTTCATCTCTGTTTGTTCAAATGCCACCTTTTCCCCAGTATCCCCTCCTAACTCATTCTCTCATAAGACTATCAAGAGGTCTCACATTATGATGAAGGCACATATCCTGAGATTGTTTGACCTCCGTCCCATATTTCTTGTTCCCATTGGACAAACTGTCAAAGCTGGTTCCGGAAGATTTTGGTTTGTTTTTTTTTTTTTTTTTTTTGTCTTAACAGCTGTGATATTGTCCATCAAAATATAAAATTATTTTCCTAAAATAGAGTTCCAGGAACAACTCAGATCTGTTACTAAATGAGCAAATCTGCTATCAGTACAGAATCATAGAAAACCAGGTTGGAAGGGACTTCAAGGACCATTACCCACCACACAGATCACTTCTGTAGATGGTAAAACATCAGTTTCTCTAGGGGGAAGCAGTGAGAGAGACCTTGGACAAATCCAGGTAGGCAATGTCCCACATCAACCAAACAGGTAGTATCTATTTGTAGGGGCCAAGCTCCTGTAATAGTTCACATACCAACTCTTCTTCACAGGGTCTGTGTTTGCATCAACCTGGATTTTTGTTTCCAATACCTGTGGTTCAATACTTGTGACAAAGACAGAGATAAAGAAAATGCTGAAAACCCCTGCCTTTTCAGCATTGTTGGTGACTAATTCACTTCTTAACAGCAGACCAATATTTTCCTTCTGTTTCTGTTTGTTGTTTACACACCTGAAGAAAATTTTCTTGAAGTTTTGACATCTCTGGCCAATTTCAATTCGAACTGAGCTTTTGCTTTTCTAACTGCACCTCTGCACTCTAATTGCACCTGGTGATGATACCCTTGTAGTTCACAACAGGTATTCATCCACTTTTCCATCTCTGGAAGTCTTCTCTTGATTTTGAGCAGACTTAGAAGCTTGCAGTTAAGTCAACGAGGTCTCTTGCTCTGCCTGCTTCCCTTACCTTTGAAGGGGATGAACTTTTTTGTGCTTCCAGGAGAGCATTCTTGAAAATCTCTCAGCACTTGATAGCTCTTTTATCCTGCACAGAAGCCTGACACAGAATCCCTCCTGATTGACTGAATACTGAGTGAGATAAAGTTTGCTCTTCTAAAATCTAAAACCTTTGTCTTAGCACTACCCTCAGTGTGCTCAGCCGTATCCCAAACTCCACAATATTGTGATCACTGCAGCCAAGGCTATCACTAACCAAGATATTACAAAGCGGGTTTTCTTCCTTTATAAGAATCTCTTCTAGAAAAACAAGAATGTCTTTTTCATTTTATAAACTGCAACTGCGCATCTTTTTATGTTTAATCTTTTTTCATGAACATTTTTGCAGGTTTTTTCAACATAATTTACCGGTTCATATTAGATCTATAGATCAAGCACAGTGAAATAGTTGTTTCATTTAAAGTTTGACAGGCATTGATTTCTTTTAATACCTTGTGAAGATCATTTTCCTTATGACTGAAAACTGTAACACTGGTGTTCATATTTCTTCATTCAAAATGTAGTTATCTACAAACATGTTCAAAGATTATTTAAGCTAATAAATTTCCTATCAGAATCCCAAAGGTTGATACACTTTTAAAAGCACAAATTTCATTAAATTTCATTTATGATCTTTGAAGTGTTTCCTTAAGTAATGTTGAAGACTTCAATAAAGAAAGAAGCTGGCATGCTAAATTTAATGGAAATGCTTTGGGAGCAATGGAAATATTTCGTTAGATAAAAAAAAGCTTTAACATTTGAATTGTTAGATAAAAGTTCCCTCAAAGCAGTTCACAAGACAGAAACGTATAAACATGCCATGTAACATTTGGCTGTGTTGTATCTGATATCCTGGATTGCTACAGGATCAGAGGATGAGGAATTATCCCAGGACATATGGAAATTAACATGTCTTCAGATCCATATGGGAAACATCTCTAAGAGCAAAGCAGATTTATAGGCTGATGTTACTTCTATGTAAAAAGAAAATCCTTTCTACAGGAATTGTCCTTGTCCTAGGTGTTTCCAAAACTTTGTTTCCAAAGTTTTATGTATACTTGGGTAAGTTTTCCTGTGTTACTGCTCATTCATCAGGCTTTCATACCGATTATAGCTTTTCTATTGACTAGTTTTCTTCAGTAGAATTACTTGGGCTGTTTGATTTTTTTGTGAAACTTCTCTTCAAAGCATGCCATTTGTTCTTCCTGCCCCTGCAGTATCTTTGGAACATTTAATCATGTAGAATAAAACTGTTTACCTAGCTCAAATCAACAACAAATTAGGGGCATGAGAGTATAGAAGTGACTGAGGAAGATTCCCTATGTCTCTCATTAAAGGTTATCCTAACCACATTAAGACTCATTTTGTAAACACATACATATGTGCATATGCGAACCTGCCAACACTGAGCTGTTTCATAGCCTCACTATGTCCTTGCAGATGAGTTTACATGTACAGATAAGCTTGGCACCACAAACCCTCAGGAGCGGTGAGCAAGCAGAGCTGCTGTCTGAGCACTCAAGAGAAGAGCTTCACACCTCTTCTTTGGCAACTCAAACACCTGCAACTGGGCTGGTGAGGGAAGGTTTCAGAGTCCATGAACCTCAGACAATGTCCTTTGTTCTTTGTTCAGGAGCAGGCAAACACACACAGTGCAGTGTTTGCTTGTGCCAATACATGTACGTTTGCACAAGAACTTGTGTTGGGCTTTTTTTTCCTGTGAATGTAGAAAGACCAACCAAGATCAAGCGATTTATGTTCCAAGAAATATATCCAAACCTGTCTGTGAGAAGTGGTTAAGGTAATGAGCTATGTTCTGTTCTTAGTCACTGCGGTTTGACATCTCTACAGCAGCTGATTAGAAGTTTGTGTTAAAAGCAAATTTACCTGTAATTCAGCCATGCATACAGCTCTAAGGAAAACAGAGATTTAAAACAATAATTCCAAGAAATAACAAAATTCTTGATAGGGAATAGAAAGGAGAAAAAAATACTTCCAAAAAGTCTTTCAAAATCCCTAAGATGTTTGGCATGAAAATATTTACAACCCTCAACCTGGAATTGCAATAATTCAGCATCTCAATCCCAGTGCAAAATTTATCTTTTCTCTCCAGTTTAAGGGAATAGCTTATTGCTGAAAAATAAACTGTAAAATCTAATGACAAATATATCTGGGATACAAAGCTGAAGTATCATGTTTTGCAATTAAAAAAAAGTCCCGCTGACATTTGCCCAGTTGAGCAAATGTCATGCATTGAGTAGCAATTAGCATGTTGGCTTTTTCTGACTTTAAAGCAAAGCAAACAAAGCCATCAGCTAAAAAACAAAATAATTTCCATATGATTCAGTCATGGTGTCAATCTCATGAATGAAACTGGCTTGGTGTCTGTCAAGCAACACTGGCAGCAGGAAGCTGTAGGATGGCATTACTCAGGCAAACTTAGCAAGCATCCTTCAGCCCGAAAAAAGCAACAGTCTTTATTATTGTACCTATATATATTTAAGATGAAAGCGTGACAATTGTCAGCTTGCATGGGGACTAGTGGTGTTACTGGAGAGGACTGGAGGAGGCATGGAGCTGCGGCAGGGACTGCTTTTCCACTGTGTTCTGCTCTAGAACAGCCATTTGACTAAGAACAAAAATTGTCAGCTTCACTTGCTGATAAACTCATCTTTGTATCTCAGTACCCAGACAGGGAAAGGAAAGCGGAGTAAATCTCTCGGCTACCGGTCATGCTGTTACTTGTGCTATCCGCCTTCAAGCTGAAAAAAATAGCTCCTCTCTCCCCCCAAAATGTTGGTGTGTTCCAGAAAAAACAAAAGTAGCAAATTCACCCTTTATAAATATGTTTTCTTTCATACTGTCAGTACTTGTAAAGCCAATTTCAAATGCTAACAAAGTTTTATTTTGCCTCACTTGCAGTAACAGAGAAAGTAATGCTGCAGTGCACCAGTCTGGCACTTCTCACCTCTGGCTCTCAGCTTTAAGTAATGCTTGATACCCAAAAAGAAAAAATGCTTAGAGGTTCTTTGTATCCTGACACGCTCCTGTTGCTTTTGCTACATGGCAGGAAGTGACGCATAGTGCTGAGACTACATCTTTATTGCTTTGGGCAGCATAGACCCAAAAGCTTGTCTAAAACTAACTTGTGCCTGCCCTGTGTCTTCCTCCCACCACCCCCCCTTCAAGCAAGCCTCCCACCACTCCCCCTTCAACAAAGCCTCAGGACACCTCCGGCAGAGCTAGACATGCCCAAAGGCATTGCTGCATCCACCGTGGGCAGCAGCAACCCATCTGCCTGGTGCCAGCTGTAGTACTGCCTGCTTGGCTTTACTGCAGTCACAGCCGTCTACAGAGAGAAGCTTAACATCAGCGTGGCCATGGCCTGTCTGACTGCTGAGTCAGGAACACAAGGGAGGAAAACTCATCTGACGCAAGCTCTGTCTAACGCAGTGCATGCAGCTGTGTGGCACCCAGTTAAATATGCGTGACAGGGCTTGCTGGGCTGTACAAATGTTACTACTGTAAAAACACAGCAGTTACACAGGACGCCTTGCAGCCTGCTGTTGCTCATGGCTACCCTCAGCTACGCTATTCCCTTAACAACAATAGAGGCATATATGAGAAAAGACTTAACCACCTGTGGATATTTGCAAGTTCATTGAGGAGAAAAAAAAAATGAAATGCCTCTGCTTTGCTTTATTCCTTGTGACAGGTGCATCACATTACATCTGGATGTGTCAAAATGTATTATGTCACGTGATGCTCTGTAACCTAGTGGCACTGAAAGTGTGTGCCAGGCTTCAGAAGTAGCTTAATCAGGACAGAATTCAAGTGAGCAAAACACGAAAATTTAATAACAGTTCCCAAGGCAGGCGACCCAGCAGAATTTGTTCTCTTGTCTATGGAAGCATGTCAGCTGGGACATCTCTGCTCACACAAACAGGTCCTTAGCAAAACCAACAGCTATTTTGCCTCACTTGTGTCTAATCTCTACAAAGTGATGAGCTGAAGTTTATTAAGCATATGAGGGGAAAGAAAAAGAATCAAATTGAAGTAATCCTCTGTTCATTCAAAAGATTTGGGATATTTGAGCCTTTCTACAGCAAACTGTTCATTTGCCTGCATTGCACACATGTATGAATGCATGTTTCTGCAGCAGGAGTTACTCTTTCCCACTTTTGCTACAGTGATGTTAAATTGAGGCAATCAAATATGCAGTGTTAAAATGCTAACTTTTAATTTCACTTACTTTATTTTGATTTTAAAGCTTGCATTTGAAACACAATCTGGTGCTTGTTTTTCAACATTTTGAAGAGAAAAAAAAGGATGAATCTTAAAAATATCTAAAGGATCCCAGTTAACCCTATTTCACTGAGATAACTGGATATAGGAATACCCAAAGCTATTGCAAAAGGTGGAATTAAATGGTGGAAGTAAATAGTAATATATTGTGGCTGACTGTACTTGTGACTGCCAATGGTAAAAACAAACCCTTCTTTTAAAAGAAAGCCCAGTATATCTTTTACGTCATGTATATACCTGAAATGGGAAAGAACTCTTAAAATAGATTATGTGAGTTTTTTTCCTCCACTCACAGCTTTATTTTGCTAAGCTTCAAGCTGCAAAGACACTTCTGTGTGTTTATACTGGAAACTTAACAGGCTCCTGCATACAATCAGCTCAGCCTCAGCCCTGTCGGCTTGCCATTCTGAGTAGCAAAGGACACCCCAATGCTACAGAAAGGTCTTTTACAGCCCTGTAATGAAACTCTCACAGTAGCGATGATGTTACAATCAGCAATGATAGTCTAATTCAGGAGAAGCAGGGCTTGTTTGCAGGCAGAGCCAGTACCCTCTACTAGACCAATCAAAAATAGCAAGTGAAAACAGACCTGTGTTCAAGCACACAAGCATGAGGTTAAAATGAACCAAAAGAAGGGTTCACGTGCTTTCTTCCCCCCCCCCCCCCATTTTTATACAGTTTTTACAATTATTTTGGGTGTTTTAATAAGATGTTAAACTTTCCAATAAAAATCAAGGTAAAGCACATACTCCTGTGATTTGAAAAACAACAAAAACTGGTTAATTAACTTCTCAACCATTCTCTTTTCAGCTCTGGCAGCAGGTACACCACAGAAAGGCTCTACTTTTTAAAGGTGTGGATGAAACAGCCATTTTTAACTCTGTAACAACAGCAACCCTTGCTGTTCTTGATGTGGAAATGGAAGAGTAGGTATTCCTTTCAGTCCAAAGCAAATGTTCCCTTTCACCTGTAGCTAAACATCAAGGGGTTTCCCCTGAAACATTATTTTTTCTTTCTCCATGCAAGTGAAAATAGCATTTATAGCATGTCACTGAATGTGTTGTTTGTCTCCAAGTTGGTGTAGATGAGAATATATAGGTTCTCACTGAATTCTAACCAGTATTGATTTAGTTTTCATAATGTGAAGATACAGGAAAGCTGCACAAACTTATAAATTTCTTTTATTCTATTTTCTGATGATCTTTAAAGAAAATACAGAAGAATATGTGGTTCTGCTTCTCTTTTTCTGCCTTTAGCACCAAGAAGTTGCAATACAATAGTGATAGTTTTATGTGTGCTTGTGATAAACAGCTAGCGGTAAGTTGTGGTCAAGGAAGTGGTTTTCTGTTCCATGTAGCAGCAGGTACAAATGGTGCTGCTTGAATCAGACACAGAATTTCTATAATACTAAAAATGAGAAGTCAAAGTAAGTTCAGAAGCAAGTAACAATAGTTAACCTTTTACACTGTGAGGCATTTACATGGCTCTAGCCAAGTGAAGCAAGGACAGAAACGTTATTTTCTTGTAGCAATTGCCACCAAAAGCTGTTTCACTTCCAGAACTTAACCATCCTTCAGTTACTCATGCCTTCCCCATCCTCAGCATTACCAAGTAAGTTCCCAGTCTGTGCAAGTACAGAACCTCACCAGAAAAAAAATCACACATATATTTCCCAGCGTTTAGCCCCAGCTCATCAATATATACGTATTATCTTTCAACAGGATTCAGCCCCGATATTTTACTACTTCAAGACCGTCCCAGTTTGTCTATGTTGTGCTTATTTGCACCTCTAACAGGCCACAGTAAAGCTGTAATTTGCACCTTTTGAGGGAAGAATTTTGAGGCAAAAAGAGAAAGGTGTTACTGTTCAAAAGCTGTCAAAACAGAAACTTAATCAGGGAAATCCATATAAAAGGGAATGTGGGGCAGTATGTGATGACAGCCTCTTGTTACAGAGCCCGTGCACAGCATGGGGCTTTCTGGATCACACTTCTGACACTGAGACACACACTCTGATTTCCAGGTGCTTGAGCTAGGTAAAGCAATCTCTTCATCATTCTAAGTCCTCTGTAATGTGATCAAATCTATCATTCCTTTTGTTATCTCCTTTTGTGTTTGCTTTGCCCAGCAGTAATTTGCTAACTGCAAAGCAGGCAAGTGCTTTAAAAACATACAAGCCTGCTGCAAGTTAAGTCATACTTTTCAGACGTGCTGGTAGTGAATCATGCTGACAGATTGTCTCTGTTTACCTCAAACAAACTGTCAGAAATGTTCAGCACCAGAACCAAAGCATGGAAAGGGCTTTCAAATACACATGCAGATCAGATCATAGCCCAGTGCATCATAGTTTGCATGTTTCATAAACGTATCTCATGCACGTTTGCATGTAACTATCTGAACATGCTGCTTACAAAGATATTTGGTATCTCTACAAAATAAGGCAATTAAGACTCATGTAACTAATGGGGCAGTAGTGGATTTTCTCTCGTACATACTGCCCAGCAAGGCTGGGAGCTGCTGAGCTGCAAACATGGTTGCAGATCCTCCAAGTGCTCTGCCTCTGTGCCTCATACGAGGCTTTCAATGTTCTTGTGCTGATGTGTATGTGCTGGTACTCCAGATGGACCGTGGGGCCACGTGGCAGCTAGGAGTACAGACAGCACAGTCTCTGCTCAAGTGGCCACGCACTCATTTGCCACAGACACAAAGCAGCATTTAAATGTGTTTGCCTTACATTGCCTGGGAATTTCCCCCTCCGTAGGGGGCTGTATGTAAGTCTTTTCTTTCTCTGTTTCAGCTTCACAGATTTGGTTCTAATGTAAGTTTTTTTTAGCAATTTGAGACACATTTTTAAAACTAGTTTCTTGAAGAGACACATTCGCTTGACATGATCATGTTTCTAAAGTCATAAACACACGCACATATAGCTACGTCTTCTGATAACAGCCCTTACCTACCTGTCACAGAGACCCCCTCTGTGTCTGTAGGCTGGGAAGCCAAGGTGATACTCTTTAAAAACCTCTTAGATGGGGTGATTTAATTTTCAGTGATCCTGAGAGAAATTACTTCTTTGTTTTAATGAGCCTTTAAAATAATCTACTTCCCTGCACGAGATTCAGAAGTAAGAATAAAATCATACAAACCCTGGTTGAAATTTAGAATTGCGAAGTTCAGTATTGTAAAATCTGGGGAACTAAATGTTTTGTATTAAACAAATTGCCCACAGATTTGCTCAATTTTTAAATGGAAACCAAGTGAAACAATCTGAGGCTAGAACAGAGGGAGTGGCAGAGGATTGTTTTGTTTTTCACTTCTCCTTGGGTTGTTTTGTGTGCTTTCTACCTGTGAAAGCGTCACAAAACTTCCCCCGTGAGGCATCATTTCTAATTTCCCTGAGCAGAGCCAACCCACGATATTCCAGATCTGCATTTACCCAAAGGGGCTGGCAAGCAAGGTTTCTCATGAGAAATAGTCACAGATCAGGAGCTCAGAACCAGGAGTGTCCTGGTGAGATAGGCAGCCTTTTCATGTGTACAGGAATTCAATTAGGATTGACCTGGGAACCCATCAACATTATTACGATAGGTGACTTAGGTGAGAAAGGCTTTGCTAGGGCTGTACTCTGCTACAAGAACTGGCTTCAAGCTGCAGCTGCTGTCCCATCAACAAGTCTGTATGGTCCCCAGGAAACAGAAGTTTTTTTGTATCCAGCACCACTGAATGTGGCAGTGAGGCACTCGGAAGGGTGCTGCGGCTAAACAGCGGGTGGATGTGATGCTCACACCTATTTTGTGTTTATGACCCAGGACAGGCTTGCAAACCAGCATCTGGCCACACTACGCAATAATTAAGTAAGAAATTAAATCCCTCAATCTATTTTACTGCTAGAGAAAAACTGATGTGGTTATACAGGGAACAAAAAAAAAAAAAAAAAAGAAGGAGATACAGTAAATTCTTGACTGTACAAAACCTGGTGACAGTTCTTTCCTGCAGAGTGAACACAGCTCCTAACTTCTTACAGTGTGCAATTTTACAACCATTGTCATGTTTATGAGAGGGACTAAGAAGATGCCTGTGCTCTTACTACTTTTTTTGCACTTGACTTCCTTTGTGTTAGTTTTGTTTCAGTATTTTTTAATCTCTAGCCATCACGACCTTAAGCCGACACTTGCAGAGTGAGAGGAAATGGCAAGTTGTTCTGGCCAAAACATCTGAAGTACTCTGGCTGCTGGCAGCTTTGTTTCCTTACTTTTATGATTACCTGTTACTTAGGGGGAGGCTTAGCCTTTGTAGAGGACAAGAAGGGGAGGGTCTAGAGAGATTCTTGTGGGGCTTTCAGATAATTTTGCAACTGTTGTTTTAAAAGGATCAAAGACCTGCACAAACCAATCAGAAAGACAGAAATACACATGAACACAAAAGTTGCCTGAAAGATTTCTTTACATAAACACTTATTTCTCTTTGTTTTCAAAGCATTTTATTCTACTAAATACGGCAGATAGATAGAATTTTTTCTATCCTTATACAGCTTTTCACCTTCATAAATCTGGAGATGACGTGCCACTTTCCAACTCCAAATGAAAATGCAACCTTCTGTTCCCTCTTGAACAGCATTATCTCTATCTATAGCACAGGCTACAGGAATGGTGGAAAGTGAGCTAATTAAGATGTTCTTGCTGTATAATACTAAAGCAAACTGCAGATACATTAAAAATATTCCATTCACAGTATTTTGCATGTTATATAAAGTCCTGAGAATGGATCATCCTCAGATGAGTGGCGTTTTTAAATGACAAGCTAAAATGAAAAACGTTTCTAATGGCATTCACTTAGCTCTGTGAAACAGACCCTGCTCAGGCTTCAGCTTTGGGTTCAGCATTTAAGTGACTGACTCTGTCAATCATCAAAGGGCCGTGGGGTCTTTCTTGTCTCCTTGTGTTTGTCGACTGCAGCTTCTCAAGTCTGTAGCACCCTGATGCTCCACCTACACAAACAGATGTACAAAACTACTTCACGTAGTAAGATAATTTGAACTGTGTTTTTGAAATAAAGATGGCTTTTTCCTGCTGAATGAAGACAAAATGGTCAAGGAGCATTTTTGATGTCAAGTGTATTTATTTAATTGTTCCTTCCCAGTTTTCTTTTTTCTTACTGAAACCATTTTTGTTCAGTTCCTGGTGGAACTACTAAAACTCGGCCTTTGGGACACCAGAATGGGCCATCTTTTACATCACCAGGGAAGGCACAAGCAAAAGAAAAGGCTTCACAACCAAAGGGTGTAGTGTGAGATACATATGTCAACATCTGCCTTCCCAGCTCTCTCTCTTTGTAATATCTAAATCTAGCAGTTTCAGTGTAATCTTTCAAATCTTGATGATGCTGTGGGAAGTCAAAAGCTGTTTGTAAAAATGAAAGGTATTCTGAGTCATCAGTCTCTTTTTCCAATAACAGACCTGGTGTAAGCTCTGGGTCTGTCTGACCCCAGGTTTATCAGGTTTTCTGTCATATGAGACACAGGAGATGAAAAGATTCTGATTTGTTTACATATGTTACCTAGTTCACTGAAATTGCTTGTGTTTCGGACACAAACTTTCCTGCAAATAGCTGAAGGTGGCACATGGCAAATTTCTGTTCATTTACTCATCCTAGAACTGTCATTTTTCATGTGTTCTGTAAACCCCTCTCTCCCTCCCTCATATCCCCACCACCACCTTTATAAAGTAGCATTCTGCTTTCCTGTGTTGCTATGACAACATTTACACTTGCCTTTTGAAAGCAAAATATATGGCTTCCTTCCATATTTTAGTCAGTGTGTTCTTGTGCTGGAGGGACACACAGAGGAATGAAGGCAATTGAAGATAAAGATTTAAGCAGCAGGTTGCAACTTTATTTCTCAATGTAAAGGGCATTTAAGCAGGTCTAGCAAATATTTACCTATGGCATAATTCTTCAGTGTACCCCTAAGACACATTCATTTGGTTTAGTCTTCTGAATCTTCTTCCTCGGTGAAAGAGAAAATTGAACGAGAAACAATGAAAACTTCAGACCTGTCTCTCTCTGCTGTCTCCTCCCATACATTCAGAACGACCACCAGAAAAATTCACAGTGGCCTTTACTTCAAGGACTTGTCAACTAATTCCAGAGAGGGAGAGCAGCTAAAAGGAACTGAAGGCCAAAAAAAGAATGCAAGGTACTTTTTAAATTAATCAGGAGACAGAAACCAAGAGAAAAAGCCCTTTTCTTTGCCTTCCTGCTGCTCAGAGAAAGGCCTTTGTGGATGTAGTTTATTGCCCTGCAAAATATAGGAACTAATGCTTGGACCTGATAAGAGTGACAGTTATATGGGCAGAGAGGGGTGCTGTGCTCCAGTTCCCAACAGAATCCTCGGTGCCACTATCTTGCCAATGACTGTCCACATTATGAACAGATCAACTGAACTCTGCCTCTCCACAGGTCTAGAAGCTGTCTGGCATCTAATCTACAGCAGAGGTAACAAAAATCCTGCTCCAAACCCAAAACCTCTGCAAGAGGTTTTGAAACAGTTGAGTCTTAAAAATGCCAGAAGCTAAAGAACATCTCCCTTAACCAAGTGCCAGGCTCTCCTATATAGCCACAGGACCTGAGTCAGATAAGTTTTACAGGCTGCAGCACTCCCTATTTGGAACATAAAAACAGATGGAGACATCACATTCCCTCAAAGCAACAGAGATCAGTTTGCTTAGCTGATGCTTATTTCAGGTCTCTCTAAAATCCTCCAGGAGAAGATATGCAGCAGATACATCTCTGTACTTTGGCACTGTTAGCAATCTGAATGGCCTCTCCTTGCTCAGGCTGTAGGAGCATTGCCCTTTTTTTCAGAGAGCATACCTCTGCTACATGCTGCTGAAGGAAAAGATTGTGCTTGCTGAGCGTGAGAAAATGCTGAACTCTGGACACTGCTGACAAGATGCTAAACCATATCAACAGACTGTGGAACAAATACATTTGCAAACAAAATGTGTTACATTAAATAGGTTTTTAGTATGTTCCTCATTGTGTAATGGTGTCAGCTTGAGCAGGTTTAGAAAACTCACTGCAGTCAGAACTAACTGCTATGAGAAGCATGAAACTCTGATACTAATCTAGCTTGTATGAGCATGCCATGAACTCAGGGGCAACCATGAGGGCCTCCCTTGCTCCAGCACTGAACCCTGTACTGTCCAGTAATTCCCTGTCACACCCTCTTTCAGAGTTATCCCTCAACAAATTGCAATCCATGCAGACTTGAGAAGGTAGATAAATATGCTGAAAATTATCAGAGTAGAACAAACATGATTTAGCATGCTCAGAGGCCAAATCAAGTTTGCACAACACTGGCAACAGTTCCACTTTTGACAGAGAGGCTGGATATCAGCAATGTCTCTTCATTGCCCATCTCCAGCCATAGAGAAGCAACTTAGCAAATAAGAAACAGAAGACAGCTACAGCTGTCTTGGAGGGAAACTGATGATCTCCATCCCCAAACCCTGTAGTCTAAATCACAGCTCCATTTCCCAATACAAATTTGATCACCCTGTTCTATCAATAACAGCTACTGCTCTCTAGATCTGTTTTGTGATATCCAAACTGTAAGCACTGTCAGCTTCTTAAAGTTTGATGGAGGGGAGGTTATCTAAAGATGCACATCAGAACTGAAACAATAACTAGTCCTCCACCGTGAAGCGCAAGGATCTGAAGAATTTGGCTTCACTACAGATTTACAGGGCTTAAATCAGTTTTCCTGATCATGCTTCTGAAAACCTGGGAGTTACAAAGACATTACTGGCAGAGGAGAGTTTTGGAACACATTATTGGCATATACTGCATAAATAATGGGAAGAGTTGTTCCTATGTAATATGAGAACACAAGGGAAAAGGCAGGTGAAGTAGGAGCCTCTCAGTTTCCAGACCTGTAGCCTTTTAGAAGGCTATTTCCCCAGGCTGCCATTGTTGTCCTTCCTTGGGAAGCAGAGGACAGCTCTGGGCAGGATGTGCTAGGTGCAGTCCCATGTGCACAGCAGCAGGAGCACCACCCTGGTGCCCACATAGCAGTGGAGACGAGGCACAGATTAATCCCACTGCACCTCAGCTTCTCTCCTTCTTTTCCAACAGTCTTTTATGTCTCTGCACAGATTGACTGTGGCACATTCATATCCAGCAGCGTTCCTCTACAGCAGGAGATTCTTTGTTGTGGATTTATGGCTGACTTATGTTCCTCTTTAAGGTACCTCATAGGACAAAGCAGCTGTAACACATGGTCCTCACAGCACTCTCTCACTGGAAGCAGGCGTGAGCAGTGGGCAGTAGTCTCATCCAGCCTCTGTTATGTTTTGTCACAACAAACCCCTCTAATGTGGTAAAGAATTTAGGCAACACCCTTTACCCTGAGGTAGGCAGTTTTAAAGCTTGTATTTCAGCTGAGCAGGGTAAGAAAAATAGGAAATTAAATACTCGTATCTTCTGAAAGCATATTTTCAAAATTTGAGCTGTATGCACAGTTTTGGCTTGTGTTACATCATTTCCATTTAAAACTCTGTTTTAAACATGCACCAAACAAGTATACAACAGCCAAAATGCTTTTTTTTTTTTTTTCTGACTGCTTGGTGATATTACCTATGCTAATACGGGTATATTTATTTGCCCATGGTGCTCTTTCTCAGCTCATTTTTCTGTCCCAAGAGAGCAGTTCAGAATTTTAAGTTTCCTAAATCAAATGTTAATAAAAAAATACTTCAAGCTAGGGAGAGTGAGGATGACTAGTTCATGCTAACTTCCAAGATCAGAAGTGCTAGCTGCTGTGCTGCCCTCTGGCCACATACCACCCTGGGTATATTCCTAAAAGCTTGAATGATCTGTGCTGTAGCTTCTATCAGGTGCATATAATAAAACATTGCTTTTGTTCTGATCAGTGCAAAACAGTCTAGAGACGCACGCATGGCTGCAGAGGTTATGGTAGGTGAATGCTTACCCATTGAGTGTGGTTTGGTTGCTGTTCTGTTTTTATTACTAATTTGGTTGCTTTGTTTTGCTTTTAAGACCCCAACAATGAAACTTCATTCATCAGCCACAGAAAACAGATCATAGCCTAACATCTTCTGTGATAAGAACTGTCTCAATTTTCAGTCTTAATTTTCTTTCCTTGAATTTCTACTTCACTGGAGTAGTGTATGACATGCTAACTGATTTCTCTCCATCATTAGGCTGTAGTCCTGCTCTTATTTATGCACATGATTAACTTTGTTATCACAAGGAATCTGAAATGAAGGTGGTAAAGCAATAAATGTGTATACATGCGTAGTGTGCTGGAGATCTGAAACTCCTCAAGTGCATGTTGACTCAGACAGCTATCATGTCCTTAAATCTTACTCTGTCAATCTATATATTTTGCCTAGGTTAGTCTCTTTTCCAAAAGCAATCTATCCAGATCATTAATTGTGTAGTCATGTTTCCCTGGTAAATACGCAGTCTCTTAATTTAATTAAGGCCCTCAATATGAGCATGATATTCCAGGTCTGATTTCTTCACATCTGTCCATTATCATGTAAGACTCATTCACACAGTTTGCCACAACCATTAATGTACATCCATGTTCAGAAAGATAAAGCTCCCAACTGGAAATGCTCCTGGGGGTGAACAGCATATGTTCCATTTTATGACGCTGGAATGGATGTTCATTGCTCAAAAATTTACATACTTTTTTATAATGCACAAAATATATTAAATAAGAGAGAAAGAGTATAAGAAGATTTGGTAGAGCATTATCTATCAAGAGGAATCAGGCAACTCCAAAGGAGCAGTGTTATTTACAATGCTCTAAACTGGAATTCAGAATTTAATGTTATTCAAAGCCTTTATCTCAAGAAAGAGCACTAAAATTTTGTGGTGTTTTCCTTATGCCAAAGAAAAAGTGTAAGGAATAAATAAATAAATTGGAAGTGCAGGAATGTTAAGTAGCAGCAGGGTAATCATTTCTACTTTGAGTACATGCAGAATTGAATACATAAAAACTTATTTAACACTCATTCACACACACTCCTAATGTTTTTAATGTCTTTCTCAAATACAGGTGGTGACACTAATGTCCAACAAAATCCAGTCTCCAAAGTGCAGTGCAGAGCTGACAGCAATCCCTAGGATCCAGCTATTTGCATCGAACAAGAGCAAAAAACAAGTTACATGAGCTCTCTCTACTGCTGAAGCCACTGCAAGAAGTAACAGGTAGGAAGTCCTAAAAAAAATACACAGTGCTGTCTTTTTTAATCATGATTTTTCCACACATTGTAAGACATTTAAGTGCTGTGCTTGCTCTTTAAGATGGCCTCATCTTGATAACCAATGTAGCCAGTCTAGTGAAGTGCCACTTCCCTGCTGTGAGAAAGCACAATTCTTCTTACTGCCACAGCCCCCTGCTGACATGTTTTACAACATTCAAGCAGGAAACTGTTAAACCTTACTTCTCTTTTTTTCCCCTTCTGTGCATACAGAAAACTTCTTTCCTGCTGGTTTCTCACTTGAATTAAGAGCTGTTAAGATGTGCCCTGGCTTTTACCCCGAGCAGTGCCCTAATTTTAACCTTGTGCAACGGTTATCTTAATTTTACTCAGATTCTTTTAAAACTGACTCATTCAGCAAGAGAAACTGTGAAAGTGTCTGGTAAAAGAATAGATTTCCAATAAACATGGTAAAAAGGTCACCTACATCAAGTTTTCTTCAGAGGCTGGTGGGAGGCAGCTTCAGTGCATTCACTTGTAAAGCACATTGAGTGAGTTCGGGGCATTCCTTTTGCTGTAAAGGATGCAAAAAAGCAGAGGCTAGACTTGGAAATGTGTGTCTGCAACGCCAGGCACACGTTTGTGTGCCATGAGCATCACTTCTCACCAGCAGTACTTTTAAAGAAGGAAGGGAAAAAATAAAGGGTCTGATAGCTCTGGCAAGCTCAATAAGCACCATTAATAGATGTTAAAGTTTACAACTGGGAAGCTGTTATAGGTGCAAGTTTTATGAGTTTTAAACTTTACTTTGACATAATGACTGAAGTTAAAGCCGGAGGCTTTTATGCCATTACAAGAGACTCTGCCAGTAAGCACTGTAACCTAATTAGTTTTGATGCAGCAAATCAGCAAAGCCACTACTGGTTATGACCTCTGCCAAGAGCATGAGAGAGCCAGACAAATGAAGCCTAAGATGTTATTAGTTGTTGCCTTGCAAAGTTCCAGATAAAATATGACAGGATGTTGCTGCTTGACTTCGGCATCCGTTCTCCAGATGGCACTCAGCACTAGCTTGTAGCGAGGCTCGCAGGGAGGCTGCCACATTGTCTCTGTCAAAACGAAAGTTTTCCAATTACGAAGAGATAATTCGAAGAGATGCAAACTTAATCTCCTGAACGAAAGGTTGCAAGCTGTGTAATAGCAGTGAAGGGGGGAGATTTTGCATAGTTCACTTGCTTTAAATACTGCTGTTCAGGAAACCTTTATTATCCTGCCCAGAAAAACAAAGCCATTGGATGCACTTGACTCCGTGTGTTAGGGCAGCTGTGGCTGGACACAGCCGCACCACAGCCACTCCTGTGGAATTAGTGAATCTGATTCTCCTGCTGGGCTGTTGGTGTACATCAGGAGCAGATGCTCCAGAGATGAAATGGTGTAAAATGAATTAAATAAGAAAATCAAGAACCTTTGAACTAACTTAGAGTTGTTTGCTTACCTTTATTGAGTGGCAGACCAGGTGACTTCTGCCAGTTTGGTTGAGGGAAATGTTATTTTTATATCAAATTTTTATGAAATCGTTAGTGGAAAAAAGAAATGGAATATCATTCAATTTGTGAGCCTAGAGGAGTTAACATTGATGTTATGAAGCATTGTCTTCATATTTCTAGCGCTGTACTGTGCACATTGAAGTTACTCAGTTACCACAGTGACAGAATGACAGGGCAATGGCCTGACAACCAGCAGAAACAACATTGCACCTAAAGATCATTTTGAGCTCCTGGGAAGCATCAGGAGTTGTAGAAAGGATAGAAAAACAAACTATCCTCCACTTGACTCACGTATATAAAGAACTGTTGCATTAATGTATCACATCTAATTTTAAAAGCTCTTGGTAGTACAGCTTTTATATATTACTCAGTATCACTGAGTGAATCATGACTGCGCTTTTCAGGGTATGAGTGTCCTCTTCCATCTGACACTCTCCTGATGTCTGAAAGCAGCATGTTTCAGGAATGTTATTTGAAATACTTCAACACAGGAAATTCCCTTTAAGCATAAATAAAAACTTTCCCCCCTGTGAAAGTGGTCCAACACTGGCACAGGCTGCCATCCCTGGATATACACAAAGCTGGACTAGGCAAGCAGTGAGCACCCAGCCCCAGCTGACCCAGCTCCAGAGGTCCCTTCCAGCCCCAACTGTTTGGTGTGCCCATAAGTCTATTTAAATTATCATCTACTATAAAAATTATCATCCGTCCATAAAACAATTTTAAAAGAAAGACAAAATTAATTTAAAAAGAAAGTCGTGTTCTGTCTCTGATTACAGGGATGCACGTTTAACACCTGGGGATATATGTAAATACAGGCAAGCAATATCCAAACACGAAGCTGCAGGATTGTTATCAATTCCCTGATTTCCAACTAAACCTAAACTACCCGGTCAGTGCGCCCAGCACAGCAAGGGAGTTCTTTCTGACGGTGCACAGGTGAGCGTCACAGCTTCCACGCACGGCTCTTGCCGCCTGCCTTTCCCTGTGTGTCTGGCGGTACGCTGAGTCCCACCGCCGAGTGCCCAGCCCCGGCCCCGGTCCCCGCCACCTCCGCCGAGAGCCCGGCGCCGCCGCAGCCCCACCTAGCGGGCGCCTGTCGTTAGTAACCTGAATGGGGAAAATACCCCCGAAGCCGTCTTAGCGCAGAAGCTCCCGGCCTCTGCTCGCCCGCATTTCACCGGGACCCCTGGACCCTGTTCCTATTGCAGACCTCTACTCAGCACTTCGATATCGCCGCCTGCCTGGGTGCTCTGGGAGCAGCCTGCTGCCTGGTGCCCATGACAGAGCCACCAGGACGGCCTTCCTGGCGTTTCCCTCTTTCTGGCTTTGAAAAGGGCTAGCGATACTGGAGCTGTGTGAGGTGGGGGTAGGAAGGGAAACCTACGCATGGCTAAGTGGAGTTACAGTTTTCCTTTTGGGGAAACTAAGGATGTAAAACTAAGGATGACAAGGGAAAAGGGCTTGGAGGGCTACAGAGAAATCTGGCTTGTGTAGCCCGTAAACAAATCTCCAGATGGGTCTTCAAGAGGGGCATTTTGTGAATTTTTTCCAGCTTAGACTGCAAATTCAGAGATGGCAGTTTGTGATTACAGTCTGTTCTTAAAACCACACTGCTCTTGCTCCGTGTACTTTAGGATGTTTCTTTTCCAAAGTCCGTATCCACTCCTCTCCCCAGGCAGGATGGGGAGGAGAATTGAAAGAATGTAAATGCTGCAGGTTGAGATAAGAACAGTTCAATAACTAAAATACAGTATAATACTACTACTAATGATAATAACAATCACAGAAATAACGAGGGGAAAGAATATAAAAATAAAAGGGGTAAGGGAAGAGGAAAAATACCCAGTAAACACAAGTGATGCACAACACAAACGCTCACCACCCACTGACTGATACCCAGCCCCCATTCACACCCACAGTGGCTAAGACAGTACATAGACTCTTTTGACATTACACGAATGACTGCCACAAATGCCAACATGCCTCAGTCCTAATTACTCAGTAGGTAAGAAATATCTTTGCTTCCTAGAATGGAGAAGAATGGTGATATATATGCCTACACACAGAGCCAGGAACAGCTTTTTTTTTCAAATATGTTGCTGTCAATAGTTTGCCTTTTACATGCTGCATTTTTTTTCCTCTAGACTGGGACAGGACTTTGGCACAGATACAAATAGCCATGACAGCCACAATGCTACCATCATGGAAAGAGAGGAGTTAAAGAAGTAGGTCCCTGAATGGCACAAGGCTTTACCTGAAAAGAGCTGCACACATTTATTTCCCATGGATCTAGTGGGAATAGGATACTTTGAGAATCGCCATCAGTGGCATAGCTAGAGATACTGAAAACTCGAATCTGAAGGGAGATGTGACAGTATGCTGCTGCTTCAGAGTTGCACTGGCTGTTCAGACAGAGAAAGACAACAAAAATGAGGGAGAAGTTTGTCTTTTAGTTACAGGATTTATCTTCTCCAGGGCGCAGAATGCTGCTGTCCCAGATTTTATTCATACATACAGTTAAAAAAATAAATGCACCTCTCCCCAAAGCTGTCTCCAAAAGTTGAAAGAGCTTATACTGAAAATGGGAGCTGCACCATGAAAAGGGGATACAACAAAAGAGCACAAAGTAGGTAAGAGACAGCTCTTAACTCTCTGAATGCTCATTAGTCCTTATGAGCAGCATCATTTTGGTAAATGCTGAGCTGAAGTATGAGGGGTGCTTGTGCATCTCCCCAGGGAGCTTTGTGCACAGGGAGAGCTCAGGAAATGGCCTGGAGCTGTTTGCTGTGGTTAAGCTCTACCCTGTAAGAAAAGGCAGAGCAGAAACTGTGACTGACAGGTCACTGCAGCGAGAGCTATCATCTGATGAGTGAAGATGTGGGTTGGACATGAAAAGCCTATAAAGAGAAGAAAACTCTTTTGCATGTTTGATTTGGTAGAGACGGGGAGGTTTTTTTTCCTCAGTTTAGCCCTCCCTCAAATGAACAGCAGAGCAGGGCCTGCCACTGCTTACTCATGGAAATGACCTCTCCCTTTTGGCTAAAAAGAACCATGAAAAACCTCTTACTCCAAAGTGTAGCTGAAAATTGAACATTAATAGAATAAGAGAAGGGCATTTTTTTTTCCCACTGAAATAGCAGGATGTGAAAATCTCCAGTGCAACTGAAGCAGGACTGAGAGGAGGACTCCCTAAATGGGATTACAGAAGTAGATTGATGTAAAATGTAAAGAGAGGAGATCAGAAATTCATGCACAGAAAAATGAAAATATCTAAGGCAGAACCACTTGAGGGAAGTGACTAGTTTCACATAGGTGTGGATGAGAACAAAACACTGTTGGAGGGAAACACCCTACAAGGTGACATACACATTTACTGATAAAAATAGTAGGGCAATGGGGTTTATGGGTCTCATTTTGCATTGTTTACAAGATCTGCAAAACCATTTGCCTCTAACCATCTCGGCACAATGAACCGATCCCTGTCTTATTTCTCTGAAGAAAACTTCACCTTTGTTTCCTCATTGAGGAAATTCAGGTTTGATATAATCATAAGGTTTGCAAAAGCACATGAGGCTCATGAGTATTATCTTTAATGGAAACTATTGAAAATCCCTCTGTGTTTTTGGTCAGGTGAAGCAACTTTGCTCTGGCTGCTCATTCAGATGAACATTGTAGTGTTCTGGAAAGCAAATACACAAATGATAACATCAAAATGAAGCGCTCTGATCTTATCTCAGCCTAATGCCCCAATAAATTCCTCCTGGTGTTCCCAAAGTGCATGTTTCATTTCCATTAGTTGACTTTCAAAATTTCAATTCCTTATTCTGTTTTGGGATGAAAGGGAATTCTGAAATGTTAAGCCTGTTGTTTGTTCACATTGGAGCAGCAGAGGCAGAGAGTGATGAAGGCTTAAAATTCTTTTCTGTTGGACATTATGTCTGGACAGTTTTTTAATAAGAAGATTCCATGTCATGGTAGAAAGCATTCTTTCACAGCTGTGATGTGTTAATCCAGCATGGGGAAGAGAAAACTAAGAAGGCATTTGAGCCGTAGGGTTTGTATTTATATATAAAATTAATAAATGTTTAAAGCCAACAACATGTTTACATCTGGATCCTGTATGATAGCAGTTAATACATTAAAGATGGCATGTGGCATAAAACAGGATTAGATAAGGTTTTCTGCTTAGCCATGCTTCTCTTGTGCAAAAGAGTATTTATAACAATGTTCTCTACAAATCATGTTGTAATGCTGAATACTATTTGGAAATGCACAGTGCATCAGCAATATTTTCCTGTGATCTGTGCTAATGAGCAATGAGTTGGCTCTGGGCTAGAAGGCATGCTCAGGAGGACTTTCAGAGGTTTGTTTAAAAATCCCAAACTGAGGAGACCATTCCCCAAGCTGGCAGAAGCAGGACCTCATCTAAAATCACTGTTTTGTTTTGGGGCTAAATTATGCAGAACTGAGAAAACAAAAAAATACTGTGAGCTTTGGGAAGGACTGCACTCAAAATCTTCAGCAAGGAAAGGAAGGAAGGGAGGAAGGGAGAGAGGGAGGGAGGGAGGAAGGAAAAGAAAAGAAGGAAAAGGAAAAAAAAAGGAAAGAAAGGGAAGGAAGAAAGGAAAAGGAAGAAAAGGAAGAAAAGGGAGAAAATGAAGGAAAAGGAAGGAAAGAGAGAAAGAAAAGAAACAGACAAGCAAACATGAAAGAAACTCAAGAGACACAACTGTGCAGGGCCACAGTGGGGCTCTGCCTTGTGCAGTCAGTCCCACGGCAGGGCTTGTTTGTTCCTACCCATCTCTGAGCAAGCCCACCTTGCTGTTCAACACCCACACTGCAGGCACAGTAAGCTGGGGACTGTCTACACGTTCTTGTGCAAGAAGGAGAAATGTTTGAGCACTGTGCTGCTCTGCTCTTCGTGTTTTGCACAGGGCCACTGAAGCTGTGACATGCTTTTCAATTCAGTCTCTTGGGAACTGCTTTTGGGAACCGGAGCCTGCTCGCTGCAACTGCTGCTTCTAAGTCACTCTTCACATCTGCCTGCAGCTGTTGGAAGCTTCCCCCACTGAAAGATCCTTTTCTGTTCTTTTTTTTTTCCTCATTTCCCTTTTCAGGGGCAGGGCAAAGCACCCCTGCCTGGTGCTGGAGGTCAGGAATCACATCTGTCATGCTGACTTGGCCTTTGGGAAGATGCTCTTTGTGAAGGCCATTGACTTGACTTTTCTTGACTAGCAGCAAATGTGTGTGATTTACACCCATGCCATGTACAACTTCAGAAATACACATCTCTTCAATTCCAAATGATACCACCTTATTTGTCAGGTTTTAGATTCACTATGAAACTATGTACTGTGTGTTCATTAAATTGTTTCTTTGCTGGTTTGAGGCTCCAAGGATTTAGCTAATTGACTTGTTTGTTCATTTCTAATTTCTATTGCAACCCCCTGATTTCAGCTACTAGAAAGAGTCTTGAGGAATGTGCTGAAATCTGCAGGTTTCAGAGAAAAACTCTGCTAGTAGCTCTTTTCCCAGGAAATACTCCTTTTTTCTGCTTTTTGTGCTGGTCATTGTCAGCTGTTGTGCTTAGAAGAGAACAGGAAAGGATAGGTAATACTCAATGTAAGTTGTTCCTGGTAGCACCAGCAGCTCAAGCGAGTGCAAGGACTTACCTGGCAGCTTATGTGGGATGGGGTGCCTTGGATTTGTGTGGTTTCAAGACATGGCAGCATGTAACTTGATGGGATGCTCTCCAGCATGGAAAGAAGGAGCAGGAATGTGTAACTGAATTCAGGCAAAAGACAGGAGCTGGGTTTCAACATAAGACACAGAAGGAGTAACCTATTACTGTCCCTAATTTTGTATGGGTACAAGCATGCTCTTTATGTGGACAGTGAGAAACTCTGGTGTTGAGCAACACATTTATTAACGAGTTCTTTGTTAAGTGTCATTCCTACCTATGTAATAGCTCCTGTCCCAAAACACTTGAGCTACCGTTAACATCAGCAGCTCAAGTTTCTGGTTCAAAGCTGCCATAACCAGAGATATGTCTCAGGGAATATTTTTTTTTGTTGTCAGTCTTTTACCTTTTCTAACCCAACATAGACTTCCAACATTCCCAAAAATGCCTTTGAGGAAGGGAGCTTCCTATCATACTTCCTCAGGGTTTTGAGGAATATGCATTGTCTTTAGTCTGTTTTGAAACTGGGCTGCCCTTGCTTCATTCTGGCATTGGAAGGGACAGTGAGCAATCAGTCCCAGACACCATTCTTGGATGGCAAGCTGCAGCTCAGCTCCCATCATGTACATCAAGTCAGATTCTTCCTCCTGCTTATCACTTTACATTCAACTACATTGAATTTTACCGGCTGGTCACTGTAGATTATTTTGATAGTTCTTCACAGTTGGATGTCCTCTTAACCACTTTGAAGAACCATACACTGGCAGCAAATTTTGTCCCATTCGTATTCAGCCCTCGATTGCTTACTTGCTTTTAATAGCTTCCCTTATACTGTAGTTAGCATCTTTTTCATCTTTTTAAAAGTCTTTCCTGATAAGAGCTTTGCTCTGAGACCCTAATGCTTTCTCAATAGTAACAGGTTTCTTTAGATACATTTCAGTCTGCTTATAATGATTTTATGCCTTTGAATGTACTCTGGTGTATTGTTAACAGTCTTCCACTTTTTCATGCAGGTTTTTTTTTTTTTATTTTTCCAAGTATGTCTTGGTTTCTGGAGCTTCAGTATGGATGTTGAACAAAAATATATTTTGGGGCCTGTTAAAGGGTAGCTCTGCAAAAGTAGCATCTGTCTGCAGTAAGTAGGGCTGTGGTGCTTCTCTTTTTCACTTGGGGATGCTCTCTGTAGCTGCTTAACCTTGCTTTTCCAGCCTTTCCCGGTCTTTCCAGTCTTCTTTGTTAAATAAAAAGTGCAATAGACCTACAGCTCCAGAACCAGCTTCATCCCTAATCCTCATTCTTGTCTGGGGCTGAGGCTGAGCCTGAGACCTCCCAGCAATGACCCAGAGGATAAATTCATCTGGGGACCAGTCTTTGAGCACTGCGACCTCTCCCTTGTGGCTTCCATCCAGCAGCACTCCAACCCAGTGCCAAGCTTTGTCTGTCACCCAGCCCCATCCCTGAGGACGAGAGCAATGAAGGCCCAGTGGGAACACAGTTGTCTCAGAAGGCAGCAGGCACGGCAGCCAGGATGAGGAAAACTGCACCTTCCCATCCACGCCTTTTGTCTCACTGTTGAATTACCATCACTCTCCCTAGGAAGAGGATGAGTAGAGCTGTCCATCTGTTCATTTGCCACCAGTCAGGCCTAGCTCCAGCACGTCAGTTTTATTTTCTTCACTCCCTCTGTCTTGCTCCTCTTGATTACCAGATAAGTCCTTTTGGGTCCAAGCTTTTGGGTTTTGTTCAGGCAGGCTTTATTTGTGCCCTTTGCATTGTGTTGGATTTTTGCAGCCGCAGTGGCAGGCTGATCTGGCCCTCGGTTACTGGCTCTCTGAGGAGCAGAGACCCCACGCTGAGTTAGCTGGCTCCCTGCCACCTGCTCCTGTGATAGAGGATGGGTGTCAGAACAAAGCTGGCGGCATGAATTGGCATGATGAGGTGAGAAAGTAGGGTGCACAGTGTTCCAGCTGATGCTTGCCAATGTAATTGCCCTTCAGGCAATAACTCTTGCCAGTGTGATGGCCTCCAGGGACCTTCTGCAAGCCAGCATAAGCCAGAGCCACTTCTGCTTCCCCATCACTCAGCTGCCATGAGTGTTAACCTTGTATTAATTCAGGACTGAACCCCTAGATTCACTTTAGTCAGTTTTTCATAATAACAAATTGAAGGAAATTATATCGTCTTTCAAAACCCTTAAAGTGGAAGGAAAAGAAAGCAGTAGCAAGGTTTGGAAGTATAGTCTTGTGAGAAAAATCTTTTGTACTTATGCATAGCATAAACACCAGGAGGAAGGTGTACTCATCCAGTGCTTGCATTTGCTACAGTAACTTGGTTGTTCTTACACCAGCAAAAGCAGCTCCCAAAGCTAAGTTAGTACCCTCAGTTATCTGCAATGAAAACAATAAAGTCTTAAATTATAGGTTCCAAGAGACAGACAGATCCTCGCAGCAGAAGTCAGCTCTAGCAGGTTGGAGCAGGCAGTATCTGGAAGGACTATTAAACTTTCCCTTTCCCAGAGCTTCATGTTTCCCCAATGCTTGAGTCTCAGGGCATTGCAAAGACCTTATCCAGTCCCTTCTTCTGAAGAGCTGGGGGTTGAATACCACGAAGTAGTTTGTCCCTACACTTTGAATAGCTCTCAAAATTGCTCTCAAATAAGCTTCTCAGTTGATTCTTGTTGTGTGAGTGCTTTTATTTTACTGTGTGGCAAAAGTTCCTCAGCTCTGGATGACAGCTACTATACAAATAAATAAGGCTGCATCATGAAAAGTACCTCCTCTCTTTGTAGTTCCCCCTCTGAATGGATTTTGAAAGTTCCCAAAGGCTCACTGGACTGAACAGCAGCTCCAAGGTACACCACCCCATGGGTGTGGGCAAGAAGGTCCCTCATGAAGTAGCAACTGCATATAGGGAGCATGACTGTGATGGATAGGGCAGATAGGTCCTGAAGTGTCTGGGGTATGGGCTTAGTGCCATGGGAGCTCCCCACGATGCTGCTCTGTGCCAAACTCTCAACCTGAATCCTGGCCTTATTGGAAAAGCCTAGTCATTTTTAACCAGATTTCCAAGCACGGCTACTGACTGGTTAAATTGTTCAGTGTTTAAACAGCCCATAGCCAGGAACATCAGTTCCTCCCAATCAGTCTGTGGGACCTGGCAGTAGTATGTAGGATTTCCAGCACTTTTGCAGACTTAATGGTCAAGGCATAAATCCCAGCAATTTGCATGAACCATACCTCTTCACAGTTTATGGCTCTGTAAATGTCTTTAATAAAAACCCTACCACAAGGAATGTCTTAAGACAACTGCTACTTCACAGCTTCACTACAGGATCCTAATGTAAGTTAATAAGCTAAACAGAATAGCTGACATTTACGATGATAATTGCACAGGCCTCACTTTGAATGATGGCTAAATCCAACTGTGTGTGACTTCCTTTGCAGAGTGTCTGAATTACAGCCAGCATAGGTTGAGGCCTGAAAAATTAATGGCTGCTTTAATAATTCAATTAAAGACTCTGAAAATCATTAGAAATTTGGTGAATTTAAAATATTTTTCCATACATTCTTAAGCAGAGAGTGCTAGATCAGCACAACTCTGTTACACCAGGGAACTGCTGTTGGAGGGGTAAAAGGAACAGCCAGCGTTACTGCACTGTGGCTGGGCAGGGAAGTGCACCACAAAAGCTGAAAGGCTCAGGAAGTCGGGATTCACCTCTGTCAGCTTTACCTGATTTGCAGTGTTTAGCGGAGGGCATCTTTCAAGCTGCAAAATACAAGTCAAGGGCTTTGAAAAGCCCTGCTGGCTTGCAGAGCAGTGGTCTCCCACAGCTGCCTCTGGTTTGGGTAAACTCCTCCACCACCAGACTGTGCAAAGGAGATGGAGAAGCAGGGCCATCGGAGTCCTTGGTTGCTGAAAGAAAACCCGCTGACTGCAAAGCCAGTTTTCAGAGCAAAGTGTAGAAATTAGTATGACTTGAAAGGAAAAATAACGTTCTGATGCCAGGAGCCTAATATTTAATGTAATAAAGAAAATAGAAACTGAACATGATATTTTAGTCCATCTGGACTAAATCTACCCATCTGCAAAGATTTAACTTTGAAAAATAGTAAAAAACCTTTCTTCTTAACTTCATCGAATGGTTAGGGTTGGAAGGGAACTTAAAGATCATCTAGTTACAAACTTGCATATTTATTTTCTTTAACTGCCTCTTCTTTGGAAGCAGAGGCATCTTGAGTGGAGCACCAGGATTCTAACTAAATAGCCTCTCTTTCTCATGATAGAACAGACAGAGCCGATGGAGAAGCAGGCTGAGGGCACTGCACGATGCTTCTCGCTCCCCTAGGGCTGTTTGCTTTATCTAAATGACGTTTGGCGTTGTGGAGCTTAAGGTAGCTTAATGAACCTGGGAGAGAGAGCTCGGGTGCTGGGCTGGCCGCCAGCCGCGTGTCCGTCCGTCTGTCCCCCTCCCGGTGAGCGCCTTCCTCTGCGGGGACTCGCCGCAGCGGTACCCGGTGCGGCAGCGACACCTAGCGGCGCTGATCCCGCACTGCAACCGGGGGCGGCCGAGGTAGCATCTCGTAGGATCCACGGCAGCTGCAGCCGGGTCAAAGGTGTAGCGAAAACCTCTCAAGTTTTGTGTGACTGCTTCTTGGCCTCGGTATTTATTCGGCTGCTTGTTTCGTACTATCTTCTGCATCTCCTCATGGAGCTGTGGAAAACTAGTTGAGCCAGGCAGGATAGCTTTTGGGTTGGTTTGTCCTAAGTTCAGTTTTTCTTCAACTGCAAAGTTTTATGTTTTTTATATATGTTATAGTTCTCATTTTCCTTCCCCTGCACTCCAAGAAAACTCTATTCATTTCATTTATAAAGCTTGGATCAAATATTACACAGTAGGTGAAGCAAAACTTCACCTGATTTACCTATACAATGTACCGAACTAAGTAATATCCTGAGAGCACAACCTTCCAGAAGAAATACCATGTAATTCAATTCTTACTCTCTTCATTTAAGAAAGATAATTCAGGTCATTCTACAATAAAAAAATCTACTAAATAAATGAATGAAGCTTAAATGATATATTAATGTTGTTAGTTTTCCATTAAATCCATACTTATGAAAAAAAATCATCTGGAAACAGCAACACTCAGAAGTGAACAGGATGAAAACTGTTGCTTGTACACAATGTACAAGCATTCCAGCAGTGAAAAAACAGCACATCAGCTTCCTAGCTAACAGGGAAACCCAGGCAATGGCAGAAAAGTATAAAACATATTAATATTTCCCTTCAGAAACTGGCAACAAGTTTAAAATAACTTGTTACTTTAATTCCACTTTCTATAAATTAGGACTGTAAGCCCTGGTAACCTCTTTATTTAGCATGCAGTGAAGAGAGACCCAGCTTGGTTCCAGTTTTCGCAAGTGTACACAGATTTAAATGCTGGAACACATAAACACAACCATAGACTTCTGTGCTTGCAAGAAGCTGCCTTCCCCACTGTAAGAAATGCCATCAGGCACCATTATACATTAACAGTAGCCTCAGTCTGCTTCCATTTCCCACATCTGTGTTCCCAGATCCAACCTTGCTGCCTGGCTTGATGAACGGATGCTAGACTGCAGATTTCCAGCCCAGCCATACACTTCTGAGATACATCCAGTCACTATTTTCAGAGGAACGGTCTCCCACAGGATTTGCGATTCCCCCCTGTCTACCTGTGTGATATTCCAGAAAACTAATCTCCAGGATGACAGCTCATTCAGCACTGGAAAATTTACCCATGCTGAGCTCCTCTTTAAATAATGACCTGACATTTGTTCTGTAGAGGGAGACAAAGCCCAGACTGATGAAAACAGTTGGCAGTTGCTTTCATTTGTGCCATTCAAAAGCCAGATGATAATTTGTCCTCGGGGACCCATCACTTCTTGGCAGACAGACCTGTCCAGTGCACTTTGCTATTACTTTTGCTGTTACCTCCCACCCCTGGTGCATGTAGAACACACAGAGCCAATACTCAAGGCAGCCTGAACTAAAACTGACTGCCAAGAGTAATAAAGGATTTCATGATATTGAGAATTAGGAGATAAGATCACAGGTGAATTTGGGGATGATTAATACAAATCAGTGCAACATGGGGAAAGACAAATTTGTTAGACCTACATAAAAGGTTAAATTAGCTATTGCTCAGAAAGGAGATTCCAGCATCTCTGGACACAGCTTAATGAAAACATCAGCTAAGCGATAAGCAATGGTCAAAAAAGCAGAATATTACAAATTCCTAGCAAGCAGACCAAACCAGAAAACATTATTTCAGGTGAATTGTGAGTTCACCTTTTGCATACAGGATGCAGCTCTTTCCACTCAAAAAGGTGACTCTCCATACAGAGAGATATTAAGTAATTGAGGACTTTTTTCAGCCTGGAAAAAGAGGTTACTAGGCTGATAATAATGATGGTACATAAAATCGTCAACAGAATCAAGGAGGACAACAGATGCAATTGTACTCATAGTATAAAACTAGGAGACAAAAAATGAAGTGTTCAATTAGCAGATTACATGGAATAATCACATAGCAAAGTACTTTTTTACACAGTCTGTATTTAAACTGTAGCATTTGCTGTAAAAAGGATGTTGTGGATAGTAACAATTTAGGATGGTTCAGAAGAGATTTTTATCTTGGACAGCAGTGCTTCCTAATAATTGGAAACACTACATGAACAGATAGGGATGTCCACATGTTACCTGCAGAAGAGATGACTAGATGCATTTGTTATCCATGCACATGGTCCCACCACATCTTACACCCCTACAGATGCAGAGCCTGTGCTCAGACGTAGCCACCATGAGGGAATGACGTGTGCTTTTCACACACCTTTTACTCCATATATTCCTGGCAGTTTTTATTTTTAACAATCCCCCAAATTGTTGCTGGTATATTGGTTCCTTTTTGTTTTACCCAGCAACAGTGGTAGCTGTAACTGCATTTCAGAGACACACACACAGAAGGGGAGAGGACAAGCTGAAGTAGGTTTCCCTCTTTGAGGATAAAAAAGCGAAAACCCCTATCTGCTGCAAATGTTCCAGCAATTAGGTTCCAAGCACATTATCTGCTCTTCCACCTAAGCTATGGTTGAACATGTCTAATTATCATTGACATCACAGCAAGGTCAGGCAGCAGTACAAGCAGCTGTGCTGTTTTCTCCCTTCACCCTTTAAAATATGTGCTCTATTACACGATCTTTCCTGTCATCTTGGGATCCTCACAAGCCACTTCCAGTCAGGGTGGTTAGTGAGGGAAAGGGAGTGGTGATTCACCCTTGGAATAGTTATCATGCAACCAGGGCCACCACGCAGGGTTCACTGTACACATCGCAATGCTAAGATCATAATGAATCTGATTCCCTGGCTACTGCCCTGACTGCAGAAGCACAATGCTGGTTTGTGGCTGAATCAAATCTCATTTTAGTCACACTATTGTCACTGTCCTTTGAAGCTGTTTTAGTTCAGGATGCCTGCACAGACCTTCCTTTTCACATAAATATCCAGTGCTGAGTTTAAGAAATTATGCAGGGAAAATGAAATTCACTCTTCAGCCTGGAGTCTGGAGTCCTTCCTTTGCCACCGGTGCCCATGCAGATGGAACCCCAGGGGCAGAAGACCTGAGGTCAATGTAGAAGCTGCTGCAGTCTCCAGCTTCCTCCCCACAGCCCTGTGGTGACCCGAGTAGTGCCGCAGGGAAGCTGTGGCACCAGTGGCAAAAGGGCAGCTTGGCTGCCTGATGGGCTTTATCCTGCACCCAGCCAGCTTGAACCCCTTGGCCCAAGCTCTGCTCTTGTCATGGTATAGGCAAGTGGGTACACTGCTGTGAAGCCACAAATCTGGTTCACACACATGAAGGTAAAGAAACGGAGAAGCTTGGGTCTCACTTTCTGCAATACCCATGGCCACAAATAAGCTGGTGGAGCAGGAGATGGTGTGCAGCTAAGCATGAGTTTTCCCCCAAGAGGTAGGGAGGAAACAGAGCATGAACCAGACCTGGTTCAGTTCTTGGTTTCCTTATGAGGCTGTGCAAGCCTGGCACATGGCTCAGACTACTCTGCAGTCTTGCTTTCTAGCCCCATAGGACTCTCTTCGCTTCCTGGCTACAAACAATCTCTAGTCAACATAGATCTGTAAGCAAGACCATCTCCACACAAGGCACCTCACACATCACTAAGACATCACACAAACATGAAGCAGCTCACCAAGAACATTAGTACATAAATAATGATAATCTATATTTGCTTTTCCATTGTATTTAATAAATTAATATATAGTAACATTCACCCATCCTTTCTCATTTGATATGACCACGTATTTGCTCTGAATTAAGCCACCCCCACAGAGATGTGACTGCCACTCGCTGTTCCTCACCAATGTCAGTGCTCAAAGGCTGGAACAGCTGGTTCCCACACTAGTGCTCCTTGTGTCAGCAGATCACAGACCCCACTTTGGGCACCCTCCCACCCAGCTGCATGTCTTCCATGCTCAAATCCCAGAGACAAGAGAACAAGAAAAGCCAATCCAAAAGGGAGAGGAAGAGAGGATGTGCAATAACTTTAGCTGTTCTTTTCACAAAAGTGCCATTTCAGTTCATTTTTTTCCCCAAATAGAGAGCTCAGCGATTGGCAACAAGACGATGGAACTGAAAATTAAAACTGTAAAATAGAACAGCATCCAGTATTCACCCCAGCACAGCCAGGAAGGAAATAGTTTGAAAACACCAGATGCTCTTTGCAACTGGTATTTTGGATATATATCCAGCAGAGATTTCTGCCCTCCCCACGAAAACAGACACACATTCTCATTTAACAACTAATTGATTTATTTAACAATACAAATTTCTTTCTACTGCATGGTTTAGCAGAGAGAACTTGAGAAACAAAATTAGCTTCTTTTCTTTCTTTAAAGTTTAAATGTTTACACAAAAACAACCTTTACTTCAGTAAATATAAAATTTACACACAAAAAAACTACATTAAAAAAGAACAGAATCATGACAAACCAACAGAAAAAAAATAAAAATGATGGGAATTCAGTGTAAAGGATCCAATTGCAAGGAAGGCAAGATGGGGCAACACTAACAAGGCATCCCACTTGTACACCTAGGTATCTGAAGTTGTAGGTACAATACAAAACCAAAATACATTAAAATTAGTATTAAAACCTGTATTTGTATACCATAATATTTTGTGATATAAATACCTGTAAATTCTGTAGGCAACACAGTCAACATGTGAAATACATAGTTTGCTCTTCACTGGAAAGTCACTGGAGTGGTGTACGAGCACCGTGTCACCCACGGGTGCGCTCATGGTCAGCAGCGAGCAGACGTTAGGTGTCCAGCCCGGATGTGATAGCCCCTTGTTTCTTTGCCAATCTGTGCTATTTCTCACATGTCCAATGACATAATGAGAAACTCTGGTCACCTTCAGCAGTGATTTCCAGCACTTCATCTCCTGGCATTAGTCTGTTACCTGACTTAGGCATATCCACCTGCCAGATCCCCTGTTTCTCATTCCCTTTTGCACTTTATAACCTGAACTCTAAAGCTATCTTGTAGCTACCAAAAGAGACTGGCTTCTAGGTTGAGATATTTGGGATACACAGTTCTTCAAGCCACCTTCAGGAATCTGTAGAAATATTTAAAGTAGGGTGGACAATTTATGGTCAAAGCTTACGTGATACAAAATCCTGGGACCTATATAGTGATGGCTAACTTTAGATCTAAATCTTTAATGCTTTTTCTATTGCTTTAGTATTTAAAATTAACATTCGGTTTAAATGAGCAGAGCATCTTACTGATGGAAGTGCTACATCATCTCCAAAAACACCAGGCAGTAAGGGAGACTGTAAAGTTTAAAATGAAGTGTAATTTTAAAAATCATTTAAAGGGCTCAAGTCTCTTTTTTCTTTATAATCAATATTGTGACTGGCAACCTATAAAAGCTTAAATTATAAAACTATTAGTGACTCTACTTTTTTAAACTGTATGTACTATAAATCTGTATCTTTGTTACTTACAGATGTTACAAAACTTCCAAGCCAGAAAGCAAAGGGGGGAAAACGTAGCCTAAAAGTTTTACAGATTACATTTTCACTGGCAAAGGTTCATTTCCCCCACAACTGTCATAAAAACCTGATTACATTTATTCTACTCCTCTCTCTTCTGGACAGATGATAAAAGTGTTCAGTCATGCTTTGGAAGACCACTTTCAATGGGTAACTGCAGTTCTCTAGATCAGCAAGTCTGACTTGATTTACTCAGAAACAAAAGCACCAGACTATCCCTAACTGGCCCTTGTCCTGCAAAAGAAAAATGGCAGCAACATTTAGGCAGTCTCTTAGGACAGCAGGACTGGCCCTGAAGCAACCAGTTACAAGAGCTTCTGGAGTAAGCATATGCAATGCTCTCATTCCAACTTCAGAAAGAGCCCAACAGTGTTAAATTTAAGGAAATTGTAGAAAGGACATTTGTTCTGTTAAAAAAAAACAAAACAGGGAAAACTTAAAACAATCCACAGGTGTGCATCAAACATTTAATAGCAAGCCTTTGCTTATGTATATTAATTTAAGGATTATCCACAGGGATCTCTGATACATTGGCCCTGCCTTGTTACTATAATTAAATTTATTCAAATATTAATTTAAAATAGGAAAACAAAGAAACTACTCCTTGGGGAACATGTTTATTGTGTTTGAGATGATACACTGGGTGCTCTCTGAGCTACAAAGGGAAAAAGGAAATCCTTTCATTACAAACTGACAAAGGTAAAAGTTAAAACAGTTTTCACAACAGCATGTACCACATATTGGAAATAGATCTGGGTTTAATACAAATGACATAATTCCTAGTAATCTACAGCTACCTTTAATAACTTCATACAGATAATGAATTAGGCTAAAATGCACTATAATATTTGGTTGACTTCAGGAACAGTATCCTTAGTACATCACAAAATACATTTTGATATCCCAAAGAAGCAAGACTTGCAAGTAGGCATTTTAAACATAACTAATCTACAGCTACAAATTTCTACTCTTAATAGCATTTACCTTTTTGGGGGGCAGTATCCCAGTCTTCAAAAGGATAAAAGCAGAGTAGAATCAGTATAACATATACACAGAAGTCCGTATTGTAAAGGCTATAAAGATTTGTTGCACACTGCAAAGTTGCCTTCTGCAGCTTCACACTGCACAAGTAGTTTGTCATTTATGTTGCATATCTCTTGGTCCACTGTCTGGCTATCCTGTCATGTTCTGCTCTGTTGGTCAGGTACTGAGTGGCTATGCTTCCAACCAGAGGGTCAGCTGCAAAAGGCAGGAGAACACGAAACTGAACACATGATTTAAAATACAGAATCTATTTCATAATATAGTCTTTGTTAGGCCAAAAAATGTTGTGAGATACAGGGGGCTCTTATCATGCAAGAGAAAGCACACAAGGCACAATGAACAGAAAAAGAAAACAGAAATATCTGTTGTGGCTATTTGCATATGAATGCATCCTGCCCCAGCCAGGGGCCCTGCTTTCAACCCTTTGGAAGGGCTGCCGAGTCCAGGGGACATTCGGGTCATAAGACTGGTGTACGTCTGGGTATTTGAACTGTAGGGGACATACCGAGGAGAACCTGTTTGCTTCAAGAGTTATCAAACTTCTGTATCTCAGAGGCTAATTCATCTCTCCCTGATCGTTGCCAGTGTTCTGTAAATGAGCTGCCATCCTAGCACCATTGCTCAGTTCCTGCCCTGACGGCAGGCAATTAGCATTCATTGACAATGACACTGGTCACATAGCTGCTGAGAAATGGTACTGCTTCCAGTAGAGTTCCTCCCCTCCCAACAGGAACAAGGAACTCTCTCTGATCATCATCCCCCTCACATTTGCAAGATTAAACATTTCACTTTCCATCTTAAAGAAGGGACTTCCTGCTGCCCCTTTCAACCTGTAGGATTTCTGAGTTTTCTAACTCAAGAGAACTTTGATCGTTTCCTGGCCAGACCACTCACTGGAGCTCCTACAATACAGAACTTTTGTGACATCAGCTTATTTTCTCCACCATAACTTGGGAAAAAAAGAGCTTAATGTTATTTACTTTCTGTTGCACCACAGGAGTGCCATTAAATGTCAGACCACATCTGAGCAGGAGGGTTGCATCCCCAGTTTCTAAAATATTAGTTTTTATTTAATCTGTGTACAATCAAATATACAAATTACATGCCATAGCAAATAAGTCAAATAACTAAGAGTGGATGCTCAATGAAATATCAGCTCCTTACCTGGGTTGCAGTCTGTCAGAAGAGAACAAATAGACAGCAGAACCTTTGAAATAGTCAAAGCAGGGCTCCAGTTGTCTTTCAGGATATCCAGACAGATGACTCCCTGACTGTTGATGTTGCAGTGATAAATTCTGGTACGGAAAGTAACCTAGAATCACAGTATATGAATCAGAAAGAGTCAGTCAGGGCTGCCCAGAGATGCTGCCCCTTGTCTCTGAGCAGCAGCAGTGCCTGGGATGTTCTTAGTTCATCAGAGCTTCCACGGAGGCAGCTCCTCTCTGCTCGCTTTCTAAAATACAATTATTTAACATAAGAGTATTTACTGTAGTCATGGCTACCTTTAAAGAACCTCCCGTGGAGATCTTTGGTGCATAAACTGCTTTCACACAGACCTTTTGTCTGGTATCCACAAAAATTAGGACCTACTCTGTAGTACTGTACACAATTTAGTGAACATGCTGCATGTCAAAACCAATCTAATCACATGTGTAATTTTACTGTGGTTTCTTAAGGTGAAGAATTAGACAGAAGATGGCTGCATCTGCAGCATTAGTTGTTCTTTTCCTTGCTTTCAAAAGCCTAAATGTAGACCATGAAAATTAATATTTAAAATTGGAATTTTGTGTTATTCTTGTTCAAATTAACAATGGAATCTTTGCCTCACCCTTCATTAGGCAGGACAAAATATACCACCAAAACAGTGCCCTCACACTAGATCACCTTTGTTTTTAAATGATTTCAGTCTAGTATCAGTACAGCATGTAAGCATTATTCTGCACAAACAATAAGTTATAAATATTTAATTGCTTTAATTACATAACGCACAAGATGAGGAATATTCTCCTTTTTATACAAATGCAGGAGGGGAAAAATCCATGATGTTTACCGAAAATTAAAAAAAATGATCATACTCTAAAGAACCCCCTATCTATGAGATTTTCATAAGGAATTTGTCGAAAATTCTCCATCAGTTCGTTGTAAAAATATTAACTCGGGGAATATTAAATTTTGTGGGTTTCAGAGAACTGTGAAATACATAGAGAATATATTATTCTTTATGCTGTAATCCTTCTGGGAATGAAAAGCGGTATTTGATTTGTAACAACAGCATTGTAGCCACAAGAGCCGTAAGTTGTAGAAAGGTGTGGTAGGATGTATTTAGCTTGGGCTAATGTCAGCAGTGTTCTTTCTGGTGACTTCGTGACAAGTTATACTCTAACATTAAGGAAGGGTTGAAAGGGATAACCTTTAACTTCTTTGATACCCATTAGTAACTTATAATTTCTTTAGTGTTCAAACTATTTCTGAGCAAGGAAATGAAATTTTAGTTTAAGTCAAGACTAGTTTAATTTAATAAAAAAAGTTTTTGCTCAAAAAATGCTATCAAACAAGATTGCTGCTCTTACATGTAGCAAATAGACTGACAGTTTACAATAACAGAAATCATAAGAGTAATTTACCCAATTTGAAGTCACAATACAACACTCCAGTTGTCTATCTAAACTTATTTTAGCTTTCTGTTATTTTGTTAAAAATAATAATATGTATCTTTAGTGAGAATACAGAATCTGGTTCATTACAGCAAAAGCTCATTATACATATAATTTAGTAGCTGGAATGAGAGGAAGGAAACATAAGAAGGTGTTGCTCTTTCTTCTATTATAATTCCTTGAATCTTAACTCTTGATCAGAATTATCATCTCATTTATCACCTGGTAAAGCTTGGAAATCAGTATTGACTGTGGTAATCGGGAAATAGACACGGGATTCTTCTGAAACTACAAGCAAAGATTTTGAACCTTGAGTTTTCAAAAAACCATAAACAAATTTGATATTCAGAAGGCAATGAGTACTCACTCACTGCATGTTACATTCTTCTCACAAGTGAAAATATGATAAACACAATGAAAACCTTACCCTTACCTTTGGTGGCTTGAATGGATAGTCAGATGAAAATGTGATATCCAGGAAAAAAACACCTCCTTCATATACAGAACCCGGAGGTCCAAGAATAGTAGATCTCCATTCATAAATGTTATCTCCTTTAGGACCAGCACTGCATAAAATAACAGGGAGAAACAAAGAGTGAGATGTATTGTCGAGAGAGGCATTTTATGGATTTCTTTCTACCTTTATTTTGTTTAATACAAATCACTTGCCTATCCTTAACATCTGTCTAATTTCCCACCAGTTTCAAACAGGCATGGAAGCTGGGCGCTTCGCTGCCCCTTTGGAGACACAGCACTGAAACAGATAGACCGTGAGCTACTGACTGTCATTATCTGAAACAAACTCCCAGATCTGCTTTCTCAAGTATGTGGTTGCTCTGAGCTTCTATGTCATACTCTTCCCATGACATCATATCCATACACAAAAGGAATTGTGTATCTTGACAACATGCAACTTCTCCAGGCATTAAACAGACCATACCTTCATAAAAAGAAGTGACACAAATATTGACACACGTTTATTGCCACTTGTTTCACAGGCTACAGTGAGATGTTATATCTCTGGGGCAGGAAAGCTGGGGATGGGAGGGGCAGTAACCTGGAACTGAGCACTGTCAAATCCAAATACCGTTTTCTTCAGGATATATTTGTGTTATGCCTCCAGGCAATCAGCATTAAGCATACTAACCCAAAACAGTTTGTTTTAAGAAGTACAATACTGAATGCATTTCTCACTAGGGGAAAGGTTATTGCACAATTAATTATTAAAGCTTTGAAAGAAGGGGTAATGAACAAGCATTTTCTCCACTTCTGAGCCATCACACTTAATCCTATTATCACACAGTAACCATCTAACCTCCTCAGGAAAAAAACAACCCAAGCACAATCTTACTTCTGTCAGCAAACACTAACCCAGCCTTCCACAAAAGCTCCTGAATCTGATCCACTGAGATCCAAACTAACTGCTTAAAACACCTCTGCTGAGCTCAGGCAGGCACAGTGGATTCGTCACACCTATGCAGATGACAAGTCAATAATGCAGCACTGTAAAAGATCCATTCAGTTCTCCCCACCTCAGCAGCCTCTAAGGCACCACCTACATCTCACAGACACGTGGTGAAACGTCGCCCTTCTTATCCCTCTGCAGTCCCAAGGAAGAGGCACAGAGGACTGTCATATGCGATTGCACATGAAGCAAGCAGCAAGACATGGCATCAAGCTGTAGCCTGGGAGTTTGTGGTTTCTGGCACTGCTCGACACACAGAGGAGATCCTTATGAGCCCTCCAAGTGTTAAAGCTCTTCCCTTGTGTCACCTCATGTATTTGTCACATATGTCTGCAGTCTGTAACAAGGCATGTTGGACATTCATCCTTACTATATAGCCAAACATGTGGAGACACTCATCAGAGACAAGGAATATGAGCAGTCTGCACTCTGCATCTGCAATTCCCACACCAAAAAATTAACTATTTTTACGTTAAGATCATATTCAAGAAACAACCAAAAGCTGACTTTGATTATGAATTCCATTTAAATTTGTAATTTTCCAGCATGTTTTTTATCTTGTGGATGTTTCATGTACGCAATGTTTAAGCTGTTGCAGGCCTTTCATTAACAGGACAAAACAATCACAGATTTTGGCTCACATCCTATTTAATTAAAACAAAAAATTATTTGATGGAGCTGGAGCTATTTTCCTGTTGCCAAAATGAATGTAGGCAACAACGGCTTGCTGGCCTCCATGGTACAGCTAGGAAACAAACACTACAAGTCCTGTCAAAGTTAAAGTCTGGGTCTAAAACCACTGATCTTATCTTTCTATTTGTAATGTATGTGCAAAAGTGAAAGAAAAACAGTAGATAAATTTAAGGGAAAAAAAGGGAAATCCAGAGGCAAGGAGGTCCATTTTCAATGATGTAATGAACCATTTGTACCCTCAGTCACTCCAGAAGATAATTCTATTCATGCTCTCTAGAAAGCAATTAGTGTAAGAACTGAAAATATTGGGGCAATAATGACAATATTTAAAATCCACACAGGCCACTGAAATGTTTTAATTAATTCTTGACATTCATCAAGCTTATAGCTAATTACTATTGTGCTTGGAAACCAAATTTCTATGGAGCAATTCAATTTCAGCATTAGATGTCCTAATGACTGTTTTATAAATTAATGCAGAGGTTACTGCTCTTGCCTCACGTATCAGGTGCCTTTCTTTCACACACCTCTAACAGCTGGATGCAATTCAATCAGATTAATGAAATAGCTGAATTAAATTAGTGACATATTTCAGCCCAATGAATCAGTCACAATTAAGTGTGGTACCAGCCTGGTGCCAAACTATCTGGTAATCACTCACCAAGTCAGTACAAAGGCATCTATCAGCTAGTTGCCAGAAGCTAAGTGCAGTAATTCTCCACCTATTGCTATCCGCTATACCCTTTGCTAGCAATATACAAAAGCATCCAGTTATAATGTGAGAAGGGGAATTCCTAACCTTGTAAGAGGAAGAAAACACTGTTCAAGCCCCTTCTGCTGAGAAAAGATTGCTGCAATGTCAAAAGTAACACAAAGCTGTAACAAGAGCCACTCAGATACAGGAGAAAATTGTTAAATCTAACAATTCAGTTATAACTGATCGAGGTTTGTGAAATTCCTATTTAACAGCTGAAGTGCTGTCTCACTTCCAGTGCTGTAAAAGATACCTCTGCTTCATTAGCAACCTGAAAATCCCACAATTACTGTTATTAGTGTGAGGAGACACGAGATTAAAGCGCAGAGACAAGACATCACACTGGGCTTCTACCACCTGTGTATTTCCTGGGGATCATCCTCAGCCAGCCATACCCTACTTTGTCTTTCATATACTTTCTTATACAAGGTAATCTTTTTTTTAAGTGAACAAGCCACACTTTCTAAGGCTCAGCAAAACACACCAGACCTATTCACAGAAGTTTCAGCCTCTGCAATGACTTCCACAGGGACAGCGCATTGGGGTTTCACCCACTTGGATGACTGCAGGGAAGAGCAGAAAGTGCAGTCCTGCCTCAGGCAACTTCTCTGCTGTGTACTGAGCTGCAAGCAAGTGCTGGAGTCTCTGTCGCTGCAGAGCGTTGTCTTGATGCTGCAGAAAGCCACAAGGAGGGAACCACCACTCTCCGGTGTAAATCTAACTTCTCTGTACCCACAAAGGAAAGCAAAAAACCCGGGCTGAAAACTGGGAATAAGGAAGCTTAACTCTGGCAACAATTTTCCATTTCATTGATACACCTGAAAGAAATACTCTCCTCCTGTTGGGCACTAAAGAGGCTGGCACGGGAGGTGATTCTAGGGGCTGTACTTGAGCTCTTTAGTTCCAGAAGTTTTCTTGCTATTAAGAGACTCACTCTCCTACAGCAAGCACAGGCTTCAAGCATCTCACCTTAAACCCAAGGAATTGTGGTAACTGACAACCAAGGAACCCTTCTTGCTGCCTCCTACCTGGGACAGAATACCCCATGCAGAGTGCCACCATAAGGAACTGCCATGGTTTTCTTCATAGCTGAAAGATCCAGCTCCTTCTGACCTCCTCCATGGAATCCATATGGACAAAAAAATTTCTCCTCCATTATGTCCTTTAAAATACAAGATCCTGATGGAGCAAAGGCTCTGACAACTACTGCAGTGTTTTGGCTACACAGCATATATGTGAAGTTCATTGCTACTAATCTGTTGCCCTCCTGAATTAGCTTACAGAGCATCACAAATTCAGTAAAGGCACCGACAGTATCTTCTCAATACACGAGCCATTTAACTAATTTTTTTAAATACGGGCTAAAAAATCTCACACAAAATAACAAAGCAAATTAATTGACATGACAAACTACTCTTTGCAAAATTAAGGGGGTTTTACTTCATGCACAAAAGCTGGATTGATTTCCTTACAATAAATTCGATACAGTTAGCTGGCTATATCTGCTTCCTAAGTAAATATTCATTATGCCACTTCACTGAGGGATATATACCTGATCCAGATAAGACAAAGGATTTATAAGCACGTTCTATCCAAGTTAGTCCACTGAACAGACTTAATTTATAAGTGTGCCTTCAGATGGTGAATTTGGCAAGATGTGAGGTTAAACTCTAGGGGCTCATGGGCTCACATCAGAGCCTTTAAACCTAACTGCTGAACCCTGGCTGTCAGGTTTCATGAAGATGTACAACAGCTTCTCCAGCACACTGTTGTGAGCATTCATATGGATACAGCAGCATTCACACCAACAAGAAGCCTGTTAGACCCCTGACACAGTGGTTACAGAAATCAGAATTCAGCATTCGTTACAATTCACTAAATCAAAATGCATTAGGGCTGCCCATATGGAGCTAGCTGCGGGATGAGAAACTAGGACAAGAAATTTCCAATCTACATGACGCTAGTAGCATGCTGCTTTCTGTTCTTGCTAAATTTGCTTCTCCTGTCAACAGCAATCCTCAGAAACATGGGGCTCTAAATTTCATGACAGAATGCAACTTCATGGTACTGAGACTATGATAATTAAGAAGGAAAAGGGTGGGAAAAGGGAGTAATTTAGCTAGATTTGATGTTAACTCTGTGTTATGCTTTATTATGAGAAACAATCTGGGTCTGTAATAGGATGAAACTAGGCGAAAAGAAGAAAGTAATACGTGTTTTGGGAAGCTTCCCAGCAGTGAAGTCTGTCAGCCTCTAAAACAGCCTTATAAGAAATGTCATTGGTACCATAAAACTAAAGGTACTGGTCTACAACTCAAGACACCCATCACATATTTAAGTGGTGGGCTATCATCCTATACAGGCAGGTACCACAAAAGCAGCAGCTAGCAAACCAAATGGGAGCCTTGTGTGAGAGGCAAGGGAAGAGCCCACTCATCTTCCCCAGACTTCCATCTCAGATGAGACTCAGAAAAAGTAAAACTTCTGAAGCAATTCACAGACTGCTCAACCACAATGACTTACAATTTTTACAGCAATGTAAGCGAAGTCAACAGCTTTAAGACAGGAGTAAAAGGTTTGGTTTAATTTTTCTTAATTCAACTGAAGGTACTCAGGAAAGGAAGAATGAATGCCCTTCAGTATGTTCCACAACCCTGTGCTTGAAAAATCCATTTCATAAAGCTACATAGTGAATTTCGCAATATCCACAAGACAGCTTCAGAAATAGAGTTTTACAAATCCTGCCGTAAGAAAGGCACTCAGCATTATTCTCAGCATTCCTATTTTCAGAGGTGGTGCCTAAGCACCTCTACTTACAGAATCTGGGTAGTTCATCCCCTACACACAGGAAGCACACACTGATTTCACTTGCAAGAGCTTCGAGCCCTAATTTTTGGATTACAGCATTTTTCTAGGGTTGGATACATGTGGGTTGCCTACAGCAATATATCAAATCTGTGTTCAAAACACTTTTTGGTAAGGTAGTCACTATTATTAATATTATTTTATATTATATTATTATTATTCCCACTATTCCCCTCTGTCCATTTAGTATGTAAGCTGTAGAGTGACTCAACATGATGAGCAGCATAAGGCAGACTTGGTTGAGGTGCTAAACCACCAACAATGTACATTATTATTATTAATATTAATATATTATTACTATATTATTAATATTTAATATTAAATGTAAATTATATTAATTTATATTAAGTTTAATATTATTAATATTTTCCAGGTTATGTGCAATTCTGACAAAGAAAAGGTTTCAGTCTATTGTGTTCTTTACATAGTGACAACTGTTCTATTTTATCTGCCACTGAACTACCTCCTACATTTGGTGCTGAAAAGGTTATTTACTGCTTCTAGCAGATCCACAGAGGCTCTGTGTAACTGAGGATACACAGAGCCTCATTTACTGTACAAACCTTTGCTTCTGTCACTTCCTTAAAGTCTATCATGCCCTTAAGACTGAAAGCTAGAAATTACTGCATAAATAACCCCCACCCCCATTTTTAACTCCTGGATCCCCTGCTAATTCAGCTGGCTGTAAAGCAGTGCAGAACTTGTGCCTGAGGCCACGGTTTGATGCAACAGTAAATCCAACTTGAGAGCTCCTCCTACCAGATCAAAAGCAGCATGGCTACTCAAAGCAAAGTGCTGATCCAACATAAACTCGGCCAAACTGTACACATTCCAAAAATGTCAGTGGATTAGCTCTGTAACACCAGGCTTTACGCTTAATCAGGTATCATTTGCCGTCATGCAGCCAGCATAAAGAGGGCACAAACTCTAGGTTGCATGGTCCAGCTTAGGAATGCAATCATGTGGCCGTATTCAGTTCAAATCAAATTGTACCATTAGGGGAATCTAACTGAGGGCAGATCTGCTATTAATCACCCTACAGGGAAAGACACCAGACTGCAGTGTTTTAGACGATTAAAACCTCCGGTGCTAATCTTGCCATTAGTAGAAGAATACACACTGTTGTTACTAAAGGAAGCTGAGTAACAAATCATTTGATAATGCCATCAAAGCTGTAAAATGTAGATAACCCAAGTAATGTATTTCAGAGAGCTGATAGCTTTTCCACTGCCAAAAGCCCCGTTAAATTACTTCACTGCTACAATAGCTGAACTTTACCTTTCCTCTTTGTACTCCTGCTAGCTCCTAGGACCTTTCTTGCTGCTGCTAAAAGCCTACTCGGGTTCCTTTTATCTTCCAGAACAAGCATAGGCAATTATGGAGGCAGAATTCCTGTAATTTTTATTTTGAAAAATAACTAACCCCATAATGTAGTTTGTTAAATTACAGCAGAAATACTGACTTTAATCCAGGTAACAAAAACACATCAGATTGTTTCTATCTATGCTCTTGACAGAGGAGCTATAAACTACTCAAGCAATACATAAGATGTTACCAAACATGAGTTATATTTGAAAATGGAGAAATCGCAATACTCTCAGGCATCAAGAAAGTTTGTGCTGAACATCTGGTTCATTTTAAATATCTTGGAATATGCATAGAAGTCCCTCTCACATGCCTATGCTAGAGAAATTATCCACGCTTCCTATTAAAACAGAGACCAGGACAGTCATTAAAAGGAAATGTTTCCTGCTACTTCACCATGTGTTCATAATAACAAATCCGTAATTTAGCATTAAATAAAAGGCCAGCTTCCTGTCATCAGTGTTGAAATACCAGTAGTACTAGTGGCAAAATGTGTGCTATTTTCTTGCTGTTGGTATAACACTCGATTTGTACTAAGGCCAAATTAGTCTGTCAATTAAATTTATTCACCAGGTATACAGTTCAAATTTTCCTTCCAATCATAATTACTGATGAACCTGTATTTATGAAATATGTCAGATTTGCTCTTCTTCCATGAGAGAGGGTCCTTCATGATTCCCTAACATAAACAAACCTCATTTGCAATACATGTGTATTTTATTCTTATGTATGCTATAGCCTCCATACTGATGCTAGCAATCCATCCTGGAAGAATCACACAGTACCTGAGAAATCACACAGCCTTAGTTTAAGGCATCTGCCCACAAATGCATAAAATGGAGGTACTCAAACACAAACTTGTTAGACTAATGTCATGCAGAAAATGTGTGCTGTGGAGTATGACTGCAATGCAAATCTCCCAAAACCCAGGCCATCACCTTACCCACTGGACTGAGAGGACGCTATCAGGAGCTCATTCAACAGTTCTGTGTCATCCGTGTATTTTAGACATCAGTCACCACCATCATTCACTGCAAAATCTTCATGCAAAAAGCTAACTGACACTGAGACACCCAGTTTAGGATTTCCTACTGATGTTTTCAATTACATTTTTAACATCAGCTGGGCAATTTTCAACAGCCTATGCCTGCAGTCAACTAGAGCTGTTCAAATGAAATCCCCAGCTATCAATTTATCTACCCAAATGCCTACACATTAGCCAATTTCAAATACAAACCGATGTACTAAAAAAAACCACCTTCCACTGCTGTGTGGATTACTTTTATGAAGGAATGTATCTTCAGCCAAAACCTGAAATGAGCTCCACTATGAACAGTGCTTTTTGAGACAGAAAGAACATTAGTGAATTAGAGAATGACCACAGTCTGACAATCCAAGCTTAAAGGCAGACTCCATGATTAAACTTGTGAATGGTGTTAATGTTGTGGAAAAACTTTTCGGTAATATCATAAAAGGAGAAAGTTCAACCTAGTGAACATGATTTATTCAGGTACCTCATGAAGGACCAAGACAGACAGAATTGCTGGGAAGTCACCCTCACTGAAATGCAGGTGTATTCACCTGCATTCTTGTCAAGAAGGCGAACATCCAACATGCATGGTGCTACCAGAGATGAACCTTCTCTTCTGGCATGTCCAGGATGTAGCTTCCCCAGCACTTCACATCAATATAGCTAGAAGGCGTCCTCCCCACTTCTTCCCACCTCTAAAAATTCAGCTTTCAACTTCAACAACAAAGTTACAGCTTGCCCACACAGAGATGGAGGAAGGACAAAACCACTCAGTCAGACAGCCTGTTGCCATTAAATCACATTAACACTCTGAATAAGAAGAACTATTTAGGGATTTAATGACCTTTAATATATGCATATTAGTTTCATAATTTTAGTTATTTTATACTAACTTCCTGAATCTTGCCTTGTAGCAAGCACTGAGTATTTTCTCTCACAAGAAGTCTGTATTTTCATGATCTAAGCCAGTTCTTGGTTCAGTCTTCCAAACCTTCTAGCACAGGCTTTCTTCCGAACATAATTTCGTTATCACTTTTAAACACTTCCTCCCTCTTGCCTCCCTCCATTTCCACATCACACTTACAGCCTAATCATAGAATCACAGAATCATAGAATAGTTAGGGTTGGAAAGGACCTTAAGATCATCTAGTTCCAACCCCCCTGCCATGGACAGGGACACCTCCCACTAAACCATGTCACCCAAGGCTCTCTCCAACCTGGCCTTGAACACCATGAGGGATGGAGCATTCACAACCTCCCTGGGCAAACCCTATCCAGTGCCTCACCACCCTTACAGTAAAGAACTTCCTCCTTATATCCAATCTAAACTTCCCCTGTTTAAGTTTTAACCCATTACCCCTTGTCCTATCACTACAGTCCCTAATGAAGAGTCCCTCTCCAGCATCCCCGTAGGTCCCCTTCAGATACTGGAAGGCTGCTGTGAGGTCTCCACACAGCCTTCTTTTCTCCAGGCAGAAATGTTGTGCCACAGCTCCTTGCACTGAATGCCTAACTTGAAGCCATAAAAGTCTGATGGAAATCTCTGTAACTAACAAAGGGCTGCATTTCTCAAAATAACACCGAGCTTTGTCTGTTCATCCACAAAGACCTTCCCCCCCTTCTGCCCAATAATGATGACTTCGCAAGTCTGAGTCCTTTCCAAACATGGTCAGAGTCACTATGTGGCTTTTGTCCCTAGCTACTTCATCTCAATTAAAAGAAGTTAGCTGTTCTGAAGGGGTGTGAATCTGGTTAGCCAAAAGTCAGGAACCCTGTTCATCAAAGTAGAGGCTCAGGATCCTCTCTCTGTCTTCCCACTATTCCCCTCTGTCCATTTAGTATGTAAGCTGTAGAGTGACTCAACATGATGAGCAGCGTAAGGCAGACTTGGTTGAGGTGCTAAACCATCAACAATGTACATTTCACTAGTCAAATATGAATATCCAGAGAGTTTCAAAACAAAAGCAGTTGTGAATAGGCATCTGTTTTCTATAATGCAGAATTGGAGACAGCTGAAGCAATACTTGGTAGAGAGTAGATATAAATGTAACTTCTGTATTAAAAGCATTAAAACCCCTGTGAATACCAGCTTTAGCTCCAAAAGCAGAACAATTCAAAGGAATAAAAAAAGCATCATGCATACAAATACACAGAAACCAATGTTGAGATATGAGTTCATCTGATTCCACAAAAGCACACTACACTGAAGAAAAATGTGACAATAATCATTCCAGGGGAAAAAAAAAAGTCAATAAACATCAAGCAAATCAAGTCTCCCTCTGTAAAATCTATTTATTGAAAAGCCAGCTCCAGCCCAACTACTGATCCCTCTAACAACGTTAATTTAAGGAGTAACTCTTCCAAATGAACATTCTTTACGGAGGCAGCTGTACTGTATGGAGCAAAAGCTGTCTGGGTTAGACTTGGCAGCAGGGCTTTGTCGCCCTCCTCTAAGAAGACTGCAACTGCTCAGCTTGAACCAACAAATCTGTGACTCGCACAGAGCTTTGCTATAGAGCTTGGACCATGGGTACCAGTGGACCAAGATACACTGCAACTTCATTCTACCTTTTCACACATCTCTCTGTTCAGAACTATGATTAAAAGGAAATGTAACTTTCCCCCCCAGCCCAGATTCAGGGCAGCTGCCAGGGAACTGACACTTTACTGCCTCCAGTAGGATACTGCAACTCACCCCCTGGGCAAAGCAAAGTACATGGACAGCACTGACCTCTTCCCAGGCCCTAAATCCTTCTTTCCAACAGATCAGGTTGCAGCACCACTTGTACTATTGCTACAACCCGGACACAGAACAGCTGTAATCTCTAGAAGAAAAGGCTCAGGCTTGTATGGCTCTATTTGAGACTATAAGCATGAATTATCAGTGGAAAGTATATGCTAATGACTATTGCTGCAAAATTCATTGGGTTATATACAAATTAAGTATAATCTCTTACAACATGTCCTAATACACTATACTGGTACATAATTCTACTTCCTTCATATTCTCAGTCAGTTGTAATTTAGTGAACACCATTAACCACACATTTGGTTATATCTGCAATCTAGGAAAAATAATATTCTTTCTGATAACTAATCTCAATAAAGCTCTTCCTTTGCTGCAAATGCCTAATTTTAAAGTAAAGCACTGCTAGAAAAATTAACTTAAGACAGGCTGCCTGCTTGTTGTACTTAACGGATTCAGAGCTGAACAGATAAAACATTTTTACTAGCAGTCAGCCTGCTAGGATTGATTACAGATGTTTAAATGATTAAATATTTGTAAAAAAAATCATAGTAAATATATAATTTTGATAATGATTAAATATTTGATAAAAATATAGTAAATATATAATCTTGGCCATTTTTACTGCAGGTGTCTAAAATAAGATCAACATTCTGTTTCACAGACAGAATACTAAATGTGAAGGGACAATGACTTACTACAAGTGATTCTACGGGTAGAGAGCAGGGTACTGAAGCAAAGGCTTCGAAGACTCTGACAAGTAAGCAGTGCACCAGGTCTCAGCGATTCCCATGCAATGCTTGAAGGTTCATAAATCTGAACTTCAGAAATCACACACCACACTTTATCCTACAGAAAAAGGGATGCTCCCAAGAAACAACTTACAAAATGAATCCAAATGGAGAGTTTTGTTTCCTTGTTTAAATTTCCCTTAATGAAATTTAACAAATAGTACTGGAAAATAATGGTGGCAGTAGTAACAGCAATAATTAATAATTGTAACAACAATCATGATAATAATAAGGAAAGAATCAAACTCCGTGGCCTGCCTCTGGGCCCGTTGCAGCCGGGATTGCTGCTGCACCTCCCTGGAGAAGGTTACTCACCAGGTGCCCCGCTCCAGCAGCAGTCCCAAGCATCACCGGCACTCTGGGCCAGTCAGAGGGAGGTGACTCCAGCCGGTGCACTCCAGCAATTCCCAGCTGCCGCGCTGTCTCTTGGGGAGCGCAGCAAAGCTGGTTTCGGGGCGGCTGACAGATTGGCTCAGGCGGGGAAAGCCATAACGAGCTCTTTGATAGCTTGTTCACCCTCCCCCACTGCAGCAGGCAAGCGCCGGCAGGGGAGACAGCCCTGCACAGGGAGAGGTGCCAGGCGTGTCTTTTGCAGGAGGTAGTTTTCCAAAGAGGTACCTGGAGACTCTTCAAGAGCCCACTGATAATCTGCGAACACAAAGATCTCGCTTCTCAGGAATACGCTTCACCTCCCTCCTGCTCCCCCTCCACAGCAAGCAGCAGCAGCTTCCACAGGGCAGGGCTCCATAGGAGCTGGGAGCTAATTACCAGATGTCTTGTAAATCTTTCCAATCTGCACAACTTCATCCCGTTTGCCATGCTTAACATCAGCTCTTTTGGAACCTTTTCATCCTTATTTTTGTGTAACAAATTTTCAACAAGCCAGGAGTTCTTTGTTCTCTCCTAATAAAACAACCTAAAACATTAACAGTTCAGCGTGAAACTAATGAACTAAATGCACTTTTCTAGAGATCTGAGCAAAATTACAGACATTTCCAGATTTATGTGAAAACTTATTAATTCTAGAAGAAGTCCTTTGAGCTGTTTCTTTAAAATAGCTTTGGAACTACAAAAATGAATACAAATAACAGTCATAAATTATTTATGTGTTTCTTCAAACATATGGCCACTCAAATGCTGCTCTTATTGAGGACAACTTAAAAGAAAATCTAAAAGGGGGCTGAAAAGAGAAGTGCACCAAGTCAGACATTTGCTCAGATGCCACTGCTCTGTCCGCAATATTTTACTCTGAATAACTGCTAGTGGCAATGCAGAGACATTCTGCAGAACATTGAGCATTCAAGTCTACAATTTAATGGAAATGATTTTCAATTGCCTCCTCTTGGGAGAAATAGTCAAAAAGATAAAGAGTGAAGATCTAATCAGTTGACTATTTCTGCTCCTGCAGCACTGCTGACACAGGAGACTGACAGCTCTCCCTAACATGTATCAGTACGATCCATAACAAGTAACCATACGAGTTTAGTATAAAGCAGGAATATAGACCCCACTCACATGAATCCTCCAGCTGGCAGAGTTGGGAGAGGTTTGAACCACCACAGAGGGCCATTGTAACATCTCCATTGGTGCAGCTGATCGCACAGCGAATGCCTGACTACGCACTGACTGTACTATAGAAGGAAATATGACTCTGAACTACGTAGAAAACGTGCCCTATGCCCAGGGCCAAGAGGAGGAGGAGACACACAGCTTTTTTCTAGCTTTATAGTGGTAATGTCTTGTTTAACATCAAAGTTGTTTTATTTAAATCTCTTTGACCAAAAGAAACAAAACAAGAAATTTCACCTCCTGCAAAACACCCAGGCTACTGGATGCCACCTGCGCTGGAAAGACTCCATCGTGACTAAAACTGAAAGCGATACCTTCACTTTTATTTTGTACAATTCCTACCCTCCGGATGCTGCAGATTACGTGGTGTAAAAACAAATAACCTTTTTCAGCATTCAGTATTACATGTATTTAGATGTATGCATTTTGGATAATAAGCCTAAAATGCACTGTACTTCTTGGTAGTTGAAGATCGTCAGCTACAAGTAGCATCTTTCCCCCCCTCCAAAATACTAACATAAGTAGCTAAAATACTGTTCTTAGCAGATTATACTTACAAAAACACCCAGGAAGCATCAAGTTTATAGGAACTGTCACTAAAGAAGGAGCAGCCATGCCCCAAACCAAGTGACACTTAAACCACAATCTTCATTTGAGCTGCTGTTGCAAGCAAACACTAGTATTGACTACAAAACCTCTGTTGCTAAAAAGAGAAGTGGCAAACATAGAATTTGTGGCTTTGTTCACATGCAGACAACTATCCAGGAGGATTATGGTTATATGAACCTCCTGTTTTGGCAGGTACAGAATGACATGATCCTTCCACAGCTCCCAAGCAGCAAAAATCAGAGAGAGGACTGGATCCTTATACCACAGGTTACATCCTTTGTGCCTTCAGAGAAAAGGAAGCAATAGGCCTCATTCATTCAAAAGAATTCAGGACAACAGAGTAGAAGAGTTGCCCCCATTTACAGAGGTGCAGCTGCAGTATCTGAAAGACTGCAGCTCTTCAAATACATGACTGTGATGAGATCAAGGCCCATGTCAGAGCCAAATGTATAATGCTAAGGCAGCAACAGTGGGTTTTTTTTTCCCACCCAGCCTAAAAGCAATAAATTGTTTATTATATATTCTAGGAAGGGAAATGCTGCAAAATCTGGTACTATTCTTGTGCTGAGAGTCGATGCTGAAGTGATGACACAAATAATTTCTGATTTTTTCCATATGCTTTTCCTGCATTCAATGGGAACAGTCACTCTTGTCAGCTCTGAAGGAGCCCACCCTAAGTTTTTGTGTACTAAATATTAAAAAAAAAAGATTTACCCTGTTTTCCTCCAGGGCACTTGGCTCCCCATGCTATCTTGAATTCCTTAAACACGAGTGCTTCTTTTCTTCAAATGTTAACAGATTCCAGTCATTACTGCAGCAATTTTATGAGCATAGCTTTGTGAAAAAATAAATCTCCTAATATGGCCTGAAACAGTCGATCTACAACGCTTTCATGCACCTCTCAAACACTTCAGAGCAGGCACCTCCTTTAAAGAGCTGCCCTGAAAAGACCTCCAGCACTGGGCACGACCTCATTAACCACTGACTAATCTGAGGCATGGAAGAAGCAGCAGTCCACCTTTAACACAAGGTACTAAACCACTGAAGGCATAAAGACAGTGATTAGAAACATGATGTGGAGTACATCCTTATGATACATTCTTGACAATGCTTCTTCGCTTTCTTCTTTCAATTTTTAAAGCTTTTTATCTACTCTACAGATTGGCATTTCTGTGCTTCTTGGATCAACAAAGTGACTATGCCAAGCCTTCCTACAAAGAATTACATCAGTCACTTAAACATCAAAATAGTCATGAACTAATCTACTCAGCTCAATTATACCACGGTTACAAATCTTGACCAGACCCGCAGTCTGATCCAGGGAGAACTTTCTGGAGGAGCACAAAAAAGGGTGAACGCACTGCTCTCTGCGGAGTGGGTGCCATTGGGATGCACCTCAGCCATCTGAGCATTCTCTCCAGACAGCAGATACGGAGCACAGAGGAGCATTTCTTAAATACCTGGGCCTTGAAAATCTCTAATGCGCTGAAGGTCAAGCTCCACCACAAACCCATCTAAAAGCTAGGAGGCAGTTTTGCTGGCACTCCCAACAAAGCGCTGCCTAACAGACACAGACTGGCTTTTAGCTTATGAATGGTCTCCAGGCACTGCTCCAACCACGGTAGCTTGGAGTCAAGGAGCAAGGTGAAGTAGATACAGATAAGGGCCACATTCAAAACAACATGGTAAACTCCAAATGCCAAGCGCACATAAATTAAACATAGATGTCTACTTGGCACCAGAAAGCATCCAACAGGAAAATAAATCCCAACTTTCAAACACTGACTTCTTTCCACCTTTATCTACTTGCTGTTTGATTAATTTTGACAAGTTAGGTCCACAAAATTAATGTACTACTTCTGCAGACTGTATGTTTTCAGCCTCCTCATAGTTCAAATTTGCAAGCTCTTCTACAGCTTCCCACTCCATTCACAGCCTTCTCAACCTGCCTTCAGAGAAGCAGGTTTCATGTATATCTTCTGCTAAAATCTCAGCCAGCAGAGACTGGCCATGGTTCTCCCAGAATATGTCTGCATTTGCTCTACCTCTTTCCCTCCAGCTGGCTCAGCCAAATGCCTCCCATCCAGTCCCAAAGAGATCTTCTTCCTCTTCCCTTGAATATGCCCCTGGTACTCCTTCAAACTGCTACTCTTCTTACAATGAAGACAGTCTTCATCTCCTGAAGACAAAACGCGTTTTCCTTGACAATCTAACTCAAGGAAGAAATATTAATTATAAATGACATAGTTAATCTGCTTCATACCTATTGAAAATATTAAACAGACAGACAGACAGCAATGCCTAAATATCTTTCATCATCACTGATTCCAACACAGATTGTATTATTCACTTTAGACTTATATTAAAACTAAAGTTTTGTTTATCAAACTTTTCTTCTGAGTATGCCTGAGATAAACATTAACAACCAGAAACTACTGAAAACTAGTGGTTTTCCTCCTGGATTTTTAGTCAAATGAATGCAATAATCCCCTTTCTGAATGGCAAAATACTTAATTGGTTTCTGCTTGTTTCACAACAATATAGAAATAACCTATCATGTTTTACTATGTGTCTGGAGAGGATAAGACATGCCTCTAACTGTTTGCATGTTAATCTCAAACAACTATATCAATGCAAATCTGCTATAGTTACCTGCAATACTTTGATCTGTTAACAGTACTTATTTCAACATATATTTCTCCTTAGAAATATTTCTTTTTAATCTAGAAGTATATCAGTAATGAAGAATAGAAATAGAAAAAGAAAATGACAAGGAAATGTTAGAGCAGATTGATTAAATATTCATAAACTAGGAAACACTAAATAACACATGGTAACCTTAATTCTAAACCCTCCTACAAGTTCCTGAAGTTCCCTTTAACTACCTGACTCTACACTCTAACTTGAATAATTCTTCACAACTTTAGAGACATCACCTTTTAGAAAGACAAGTATTTTGTATCTATAATCTATAGAGCAAATTGCCTATACCCAGCTTCCTGCCAGTCAAAAATACCTAAATACCACAGAACAGCAAGGGCTCATGCACTGGGCCAAGTTCACCACTAACCCAGCCCCTGCAACAGCTATGAGGAAGCAGCTCCACTGGTACAGCAAATTACATATTATATAATCATTAACCTTCATAGGAAAGAAAAAAGTCTTGGAGAATAGTAGGGTTTTTTCCTAGCAAAGACATCAAACTAATGTCAGTACTATAAGAATGATGCAAATATATAAGAAAGAAAATATTACAGGATGTATTAAGTCCATATGAAAACATAGGCAAAAAATATGACCACCAGTTTCAGAAACAAACTAATTTAAATGGACTGTAAAGTACAAGGTAATTGTATGTACAATTTTAGAGACACTGCAAGAAGTCCACTTGACAAAAACTGCAGATGTATAAACATTCAGATTTGCAACTTTTACACTTGGGCATCTGTAAAGTTATCCAAGCAGCAGCAGGTGCATTCCTTTGGGGCTTAGCACTCTGAATCCTCTTTTTTTTTTGTAAGAAACCCCAAAAATGGTTAAGGCATAAAAAACCTCTGACTTCTTCACAGCAAATTCCCAACCAACCACTGAGTTTGCTTGCTTGCTTGTTTGCTCTCAGTCCCCTCACCATTACATTTTATACACTTGCCAAGCACAAGATTGTTTCCCTGCTCATCCTTTCAGCTACATGACACTGCTGTTTGTTATTTTTCTGCAACTTGTAGCTAAAGCAGGGCTTGAGACACTACATGTCAATTCATTGAAAAGACATAGGACTGAAGAATTTATTCTGCAGACCCTCAAGAGTGAAATGACTTTTATCTGTAAAGAAATCACTTCATCTTCCCTCTATCTCAATAAATAAAACTGTCTTTATTATTACTATTTGGAACACATGAACAACAGAAACATTTGCTGTCTTTGGATTTAGCTGTCTCACTTTATTTTTACTTTAGCTGAGGACCCAGATTCAAAACTTTTCAGTATTACTGAAAGAGACAAAAACGTGATCCCAGCACTGGCACATCTAATCCTAAACCAGCTCTCCCTGACAGACAAAGAAAAGTCCTTTATCAGAAACACCAAAAATAAACTCTGCTGAGGTAGGGAGTAATTTGCTTACTTGACAAAGTAAATCAGACTATGTCAGCAGACTCACTGCATCCCAAGGAACTGTCATCAAATGAAGGTGCTCGCATGGGATTTTAAAGAGAAGTCTGTCTGGAAAGGGGTCAGTACTGTTTCCTCATCTGTGGGTGCCTGCCCTGTATATCCTGCACCAAAAGAATGGACAAGGTGCTCTATAATAGACCCATTATTGGTCTTAGAATACCTGTTGGAGGAGAGGTTACAGATGTCTTTGTCCTGGCAAAAGTACCACGCACACAGCAATGACAAATACCAAGTCTGAAATCTGACTCCTCAACATTCAACTTCTCTTCTGCATGCTGATGCAACATTAACTTTTGAAGTCTAATTATGATCATTGAAATGTCAATAAACTCACTCCACTGTTGAACAACAAACTGAAACATGTTATCAGGCAGGGATTTGTTTAGAGCCACCAAATATACATTTGGCATGTCCCACTCCTCTGTTCCTTTCAGTAGGGCTGTTCCAGAACAAACACACATTACAGAAAAAATCAAATAGTGTGGAGCAGCTGGATGCGATCTGGATTCTTAGGAAAGCAGTGTTCAAAGCATGTCAAAAATGAACCAAAATCTGTGTGCCCAGGCGCAAACTTGGGAGGGGGAATTCTCGTGACTGCTGAAGAGCTGTCAGCAGTGGTCCATGGGAAGCAGTGGAGAGGATCACTTTCCTGGTGGTTATGGAAAGTCAGACAGTGGCTCAGTTTTATTATCTGGGAAATGTCACAATTGCCAACAGTGAGGGGTCAACCAAAAGGAGCCTCAAAATGCTAAATGAGATCAGCATAATACACAGTATTACCTTCTGTTCCTAAAGTCATAGAGTTTATGTTGGCTGAACAATTTTAGAAACATCCCATGCAGAACATATTACAGGAGCATTTTCTGTTCTCCCTTTTCCTGAGGATTTACTGGAAACTCGACTAGTTCTTAGGGAACCAGGGTGATCTAGTGGAAGAACTGGTTTCTTACAAGTAGCCACTGCCTTTGTCAGTTTGATGAGTAGATTTAGCTCTTGAGCTGTTAATGGCTGACCAATGAAGACCCAGAACTCGGAATGTTTTTCTATTTAAATACTTTCTGGATAGCTGCTCCTACCCAATTTAATGGAGGAGGTAGAAAAGATTTCAGCAAAGCTATTTAAATCTGTAGCTTTTTACAGGACTTACGCAGGGTATGTACTGGTTAGTATATATAGTTGGTAGAGGAAAAATTTTGCTGGCACTAGCTATGCAGAGCATTATTAAAATGAACAAGTGTACTCAGTCCCTTTGACCCAATTCTGTTCTCCATCAGCCTTGCCTGACTAATGTCACTGATGTTAATGGATCTGTTATATACCAGTACACTATATTAATTTTAGCCAGCAAAAATGCTAGTAAGAACTAATCTACTTTATTTAAAATTCGTAAAAAGACAGCAACTTGTGCTTTTATCTACAAACATACAGTAAAAGTATAAAGAATATTTCAATGTATAGCTAATGAATTAACATTAATAATTAATATTTAACAATTAGCAATAATTGACATTAATAATGTATAGCTAATGAATTAGTACAGTTAACGAATTAATAAATAACATAAAAAGAGGCAATAAAACTGAAAATGAAACAGACCTCCAGTACTTTAGATAAAAATCGATTTATAATTTCTTCAGATTTAATATTTGTTTTACAGAAAAATACCTCGGAACCTCTACAATCTTTCCCAATGAGATACAAAATCTCTTAGAATAAAATACAATCTCTGAACATAAAATACAGATCTGCTTCAGGTTAATTCACTGTTCTTTTGAGTAAAGGCAAAAGCCACAATCTTATTATTTGGGTTTCTTGGTAAACAGATTAGATCCACAGATGCAGCTACCACGTTACATATGCATGACAACTACTGGCATATTGCTCTAACAGTGCTTAAGAACACATTTCTCTACCAGTTAAACAATTTTTCCTGAAATAAACACATCTTTTCCATTATCACAGGCTATAAAGCAGTTCAAGAGCCCTGAAATGATCTTTTCATTAGTTTGAGATGTTTAAGCATCTGAGTACTGAAACATCCATATAAGCCTTATGAGATGGGAAGAGTATAAATCCTGGTCTCCCATTCCCTTAATGAGAATGCCTAATAAAAATGTAAACTAATTCTCTTGGCTGCCACTATCCTGTCTACTGAATGAAGTCTGCTTTTTCAACCTCATATATTTATATAACTTTAAAGCTACAGTATCAGTATGGCTGTTTGGGGTTACTCATCTGATGCCATAAGCTGGCAATAGTTTCTTAACTTCTCTAATTTCTTTTCTTTTTCTTTTTGTGCCTTTTCTGAGACCACACAGGATCACCCACCCTTTCGCAAATCCATCTTCTTCACATCAGTCCTATACTAGCCTCACCAAAGTCCACCCTCTGTCAACAAAGTAATCACAAACCCCTTAGCCTGCAACATTTCCTTGTTGAAGGCATACTCTAATAAATTTGAATTTCCTATTTGATTATAAACATGACATGCTTTTAAACTCAAATACATATTAAATATGCTTGAACTGTGCCTTCCTCCTCTCTCTCTAAATGCCTCCTTGTCCTCCTAATTCAAATACAGATGGTGCTTCTCCCACAGTATTTGTCACTGTTATTAGCTGGGTGGACACTTCTGTTTCCTGTTAGACTTACACAGAGGTCCCTGCTCAGCCCTTTTCCATCATCCCCCAGAGGTCTCTCTAGGGAAGTGAGAGTTTCAGGCAAGCTACAACCTGACTGTCCTGCAGCAAAAGGAAGAAAGTGATGATTTGAGCTTATTTTCATGCCTAACCCGGGAAGCCAGGCAAAAATGCCAGCAGTACCTCTGGACAATTTGGTACTATACACATTCGGAAAGAACTGTGTTTAGAAGAAAACAGAATTGTGAAGCCTCCTGCTGAAAGCCACACGTTACAGGAGATCGCAGAAACCCTGGGACGGTGCAGAAAAGCAAGTTGTCTGGAGAATGGGTCAAGAAACAAGTTGAAGCACTAGCTACTCTTGGATGTGGTCTGCAATCACAGCTAACTGCAGGGCAGAGCCATGCTGCCCGCACCCGCTTGCTTTTACCACCCAGCCAAAAGCAGGATTGTAAGACGTGTTTAAAGGAAAAGAAAACTTTAAATGTTAAAAGGTGTAAGCTGCCAGAAAGAACACACAGAAGATGAGACTGCTGGAGGGGTGTCATTCACCATACAAAACTGGAAGTGAAAGCATGCTCATTTGGTCCTCACTGGTCCTGAAATAGTTGTCAAGCCTACTGCTAAGGAAGCATTTCTCCAAGTTAATTCCTGAAAGCACACATCTTGCCAGGGACCAAGCAGGAGCAGGCTGCAAATCTACTCTTCCCTTCTGCAGCAGACTGCTGCTCTCCTGTTATTGTTAGCAGATGTAAAGAAGCGATTGGGCCCCAGCTAGCCCAAGCTACTGCTAGCGGATACATCTGAACAAACAGGTCTTTTGGGCATGCTTCTTCACACTTTTTCTTGCTGACTGCCCTCCCTTTTACTGCCCTGCATTTGCCAAATCACAGCTTTGGAATGGACTGACAGGCACTCAAGCTTGTACCTGGCTCTCCCAGGTAAACCCTTACTGCCAAGGAGATGTACTTTCCCTGGAAATAGCCATCCTTCTGCTCATTTTCTCACTTCCAATATCGTGAGAGAGTGCCCCCCTGGCTGAGAGCAGGCTTCCAGGCAGAGAAGTTGCTCAGGAGCAGAGCACCCATGAACATAAGTGAAAACAGGAACTGAACACCAATATTCCTTTGTGGGTTTGTACAACAGGAATTAGACCATGTAAGAGACAGTCTCCACATCATTTTTTTATCATAAAGTGCCTAATGCATAATTAGGCAGGGGGCCCTGCCCTTCAGAGTCCCTCTTTTTCCAGCCTGTGCTTTAACCTTTTGATGAAAAACAGACAGAAGAAAGGAACCAAGTGTGTTTAGTACATGTAACATAAGCAGGTCTGATGGCATGCTGATACTTCCTGGTCTCCAAGGGAGGAATAACAGCTGTCTTGCTGCCTCAACCTCCTGCTCTGAGTTAATTAAAGCAGTGTCTGACAAACCCTAACCCCTATGCCACAGTGCATCCAAGCTGAGGACAGGCAGAGGAAAGTCTCTCGCACAAGCTTCTTTACGCAGCCTTACACACAAAATGTCCCACACGAACCACTCTGTCCCCACACCAGTCATGAGTGTTTCCTGCTTCCTCCCAGCAAGCTCCAGTCAAACCTTCTGTTTTTTCTAACACTTTCTTTTTATGCAAAAAAAGAGCATTTTTCTTTTTACTTCAGTATCACCCTTTTCCTGGAGCACTAGAACACACAAGGCAAGAGAAGAGCCTTCCCACCCCAGGCCGTTCCTGTTGTGCTCGCCACACAGGTGCAGGACGTGGAAGGCATCTCTCTCAGGGGCACAGGTCATCTGGCCTTGGCTGCGATGGTCCCTGGTGTATTCATACAGCTCCTTGCAGGATCCAGTGATGTTTCCGTACTGAGCAGACAGCCTCTGAGATGAAGTCTGGCCAGCTGGTTTTCCCTTACAGCATTCACCCCTATGTGAAGCTCTGCCTCCAGGCAGACTCTGCAACGTGTATTTCTGAGGACTGGCAGCTCACCTGCACTTCATGCTCCTAACCACAGGAAGGGGAGCTCACTGCTGATGCTCAGCCACGCTATGCATTTCCTAAGCTGCCAGGCACACCCCGCAGTGCACACGGAGATCAGCTCCCAGACGGACCCACAGGCCCGGTCTATGTTTTTACAACACACACAGGACTCCATGTAAGAGTTTGCTGCTCACCACAGCCCAGTCCACGCAAGGGCTGAGGCCTTTCTGAGTGCAGCCCAGATGCTGCACTTCATCTGAGTTTGTGTTCACTGAACAGACCCAACAAATGTAACTCATGTTTGTTATGGAACAACAGAAGTGGGATGAAATCATCTGCAATCTCATAAAGTTCTCCTTCAGGCCCTGTGTGTAAGCCAAAGTTGCTTGTTTCTTTTTAACTGATTCAAAGCAAACAGAGAAATTCACATGCCTGGCACTGAGGTAAGACGTCAGATCCACTTTAGATGATGTCCTGCAATATTACACTGGACAGCTGAGCTCTGCATAGAGAAAGACAACTTCTGCAGTAATGGCAGCCACTTGTAACACAGATCCTCAAACCTGCTCCTCACAACCACAACCACACTAAATTTGTTTCTATCTGGGACTTTTCCTACCCTCCTGGAAACACCACAGTCAAACAGTTGGGGGGGTTTCCTAAAAAATTGGTGGCTTAAAATAAACATACAAAGTTTCTTGTGAAAATGAGAAGTCCTGATTTCAGATCACACAACTGTAGAGGACGGCGCTGCTGAGCACCCAGCAGGCATCTCAGCCAGAGACAGGCAGACAGACACACAGAGTACTGCCATTGGGTGGCCATCTCCACACACTGCCCATTCCTGCCTGGGGGCTGAAAGGGACCGATCTTCTGGGGTGAAGCACCCCAAGGCTCATCTCCTCTTGTTACCGCGGACACGCAGACATCAACTATTCAAACAGGAGCTGCCAGGGAAGGGAGGGAATGAGGAGGATCTGCAGCAGCAGTTGCTAGGGGTTATAAACTACTCCTGCAACAGGACAGCTCAGAAAGACACTGATTCGAGATCTTTTTATTCCACCTCCCTCTCAGATTACAGCTCAAAGCCTTTGCAGGGTACTGCTCCCCCCTGTCTGGGTCATTGCCCATTTATGTGCATTGCTAATGAATTCCACAGCTGCACATCAGGAAAAGAGTTTTGAGATCTCTGACTGCTTCATCTGGCTTACACCTGCATCTCTGGTACATGTGCAAAGTCCACCCAGATCATAGATAGGGACTAGGGCAACCAGGAGTTGCCCACATCATGTGGAAAATGTACTTAATCAATTTCTACCAAGGACCAAGATCCCCTGTAAGACACTGAAAGGGGTAAGTGCTACCTCCCTATGTGGGACAACAGCCTGAGCTGTATTTCCTAATTATGTCTGACTTTAAGGTCATCAAGACAAGCCATCCAGCCCTCTTTTTCAACCAAGCAGAAGAACCATTAGCTATAGTGGGTAAACTCTTTAGAACAAAACCTGTCCTTGTGAATGTGTTTTGTGTTAGGCTGTGTTAGGATTAGCACAACAGGGTCCCCTTTACAAGCATCCCAAGAAAAGAAAAGAAAAAAGTATTTGCAGTGTTGAGGAGGCCTGTACAAACAGATAGCGCAAATGAACAAGTTACCTTTCAGCCCTCTTATTGGGTAGTGATAGGGGTTGCCCATCTTCCTCCCACCTGTGAGCCCAGAGACACTCCTGCCCTGAGCATTATGCCCTTCAGCACTTACTGATGACAAAAGAAGGTGCAGTTTACACTTACTTTTACAGCTCCATTAAAAGGTGACCTGCAAATAAAAAAAAAATCAAGCACATTTAGTATTATGTGCTGAATACCCCCAAATAAACAGGATCAGATGAGCATTCAGCCCTCAGGTAAAAATTAGGAGAAAAAAAGTCCTGGCACTGAATGTGTACTTTGATTTTATGCTCATGAAACATGAGTCCTACCTAACAGCAATGTAGTGAGCAGCTTCTGACAACTACTGGCTTCACACTTCTGCCTCTTGCTGCTTACAAATAGTGTACTGGAGTGGAGGTGTGGCAGAAATACTCCTTGTAGTCGTATATCCCTGAAACTGCCAAAAGAAAGCTGGCAAAGGTGAGGGAACAGCAGGTGGGTCCCACTTCCCCCTCTTTCTCTCTCCTCACCCTGCTCGGGCACCAAAGGCTATGCTTTCCAAATGCACTGACCTGACAGTGGAGCCACTGGTGGATCAGACATCTTTAAAGATGAGGATTTGAGATGTGTTAAAAATAGTAGCAGTGCATTGCACAGCAACAGGTAGAGCTTTCTTCTGTGAAAATATTGAACACAACAGTGATTTCTGACTTGCATCACTACGCTGCTTTCCCCTTTTCCATCTGAATTTGACCCTTCTTATCTGACTCCCTTCCCTTGGACCCAGCTCAGGAAACTGTTTCTGCACATGCTTAAACCCCATCGACTTCAATGGGATGTAAGGACATGCTTCCATACTTCACTGACTGGAGTGCTGAAATGAATGTAGACCTCTACGACCAGTGCTCTTTTGTACCAAATTTTGTATTTTTATTATCAATTACACTGTATAAAGTGACGAAAAATTAGCCCTAAGTGATCTGATTACTTTATAGCTACTCCAATTCATTTTGACTTAAAATCATATGGAAATGTAGAAGAAGATTAAGGGGGTTTCTGTCTCATTATTCTTATACTACTCCCTGCCAGGGCACACAAGAGGAGGCTGCTAAGCATCCTGCTGCAGTTCTCAAACAACCGTACTCTTCCCCAAGCTCTTATCTGCCATTTCTCTAAAGTGAGGCTTCACCCAGCACCACATTAACCTACAGAAATACACTGTGTTCAGAAAGAGGTTCAAATAAGGTCTAGCATGTAGTTTCAGATCTCTTAGGTAAACACTTAGGTAGTGTCATCTAAATCTGTTCTGGTACATGCTTACTAGTTTTTGGTTTATTTATTTATTTTTTATATCTCACTTTTTCTCACTCTAGCAAAATCTGATGCTGCTTTATAGGGGTTCAAACTGTTAATGTAAATCAGCCACATTATCCTGCAACTAAAACCCTACTATAAAAACTTTGAAAATACTGCTTTGTAAGTACAAGTGTTAGAGCAACAAGAGATATATGCACACTTGCTACAACTAAATGTAGAATTTCAGGCAAATTGATTGACATTAACAAGAAACATCAGTTTAAACTAAGAAACCAAACAAGTGAGTTAGACCAATGCCTGCCAACAACAATTCTTTAGTTTTTAGTAGACTGACAAAGACATCTGCAATGGGTTAAGAAAGAATTTTAAAATAACTATAATTTTAAGCAAGAGATTTTAAATTATAAGTGCTGGTGAACCAAGAAAAGGGAGTAGGTTATGCCAAATTCACACTTGCTTTTTAGAAGAGGCAGATGATGGAGTTAAACTGAAAGCACTGACCAAAAGCTGCTTGAGTTCATCTTTCGCCTTACCATCCTCCCTGAAGAAACCTGATGTCTTTCTGCTCTCAGCTAAATATACAGCTGACATGAAAAGCAGGCTTCCTCTTGCCTCACCTGGGAAAAAGCATGTCAAAGACCAGTGTGCAGGCATGGTGGTATCATGCCAGTGCTGCAGCCAGGAGCATGACTGGCCAGTAACAGAACACAGGAAACCAGCCAGAAAAAAAAACAACATGGTGTTTGAAACACAAAATAAACAAACACAATAACGCCCAAACAACACTTCTGTTGACTTCACATTGAGTGTAATAACAGTGGACATCATACTTTAGATAAATATGAATCCCAGGAGCTTTCCACAGAGTAATGCTGGCATGGTTTTTTGTTGTTGTCTGTCTGATCTAGCATCCTCCAAGCAGTCCTTCCGTTAATATTTCAGCAAACAATTAGAAGAGACTAATTGTGCATAGAGAGCCATGCATGAAACAGCAGCATGGGGTCTGGCTGAGCCTCAGTCCCTCAGCAAATGACTTCAAGAAGTTTTCAAGCAAGCCAAGGATGAGGGCAGAACCACAGCAGAAACTACAGCAGACTGCTTGCCTAAGAGCTGTATGTGACGCAGTAACACTTCAGTGAGACACCCTCTCTTGAACAATTAGAAGCATTATTCCAAAGAAAAAAATAACTAAGGCATACACACTGAAAGACCGAAGTATTTTTTAATTACTCCATCGATTTACATTAATTCCAGCTGTTTTCCAGTTCTCAATCCTTAGACTACCAGGCGACGCCATCTAGTGATGCCAGCTGAAAGAAAAATCATGCTCCATCCTCTATTAAAAAGGTTTCCTCTTGCAAAATTATGTTCGTGGGACTACAGCTTCAGGAGGTGCAAAATTCTCAGCACCTCTGAGCACTTTCAAACCCACCAACTTAGCAAAAAAAGTCCGGACCATTTTATTTACCCTGCAGTAATTCACAGAACTGACAACACAGAAAGCAAGCTGGGTTTATATCACATCAGAATTTAAACATGCACACCACGTAGTCTTGCAATGACACAGGGATACAGTGAAAAGCCTAATAAATTACCTTCCAATTTGGGGAACAGCTGCAGATAGTTGTTGTATGATAAAATAATTTACCTAGGTTTTGAAGATTTCCATTGGTGTGTGTAACATACCTGCTTGAAAAATCGTACCCCATCCTTACAATCTCAATGGGAAAGACACCCTGTGCAGGTTTGAACTCTCTTCTTTAAGAGGTGGAACCACTCACTTAGTTGTCTGCTGGCGATAGCTGCTAGCTGTAATTAGCTTCTGGTGGAAATTGCCAGCAGACACAACTAGAAGTCTAAATCAATTGGCTCTGCTTCCTCCTTAGAAGAAAATTGGCATTTCAGGGCTGCATTCCAGCGTGATGGATCTGAGAAACCAAAGCCAATTTGACAAGAAAGGGAAGCCTCCCTTTTCAAGGCCTGCTTTAACCCTGCACATACTGCATGTTCCTGGAGAGGATCTCATTTTTCTTCTTTTTGAATCACCAAAGGAAGTCACTACAAATACACAACAAATATCCCACTGAAAAAAGCCAGCGTTCAGCCCCAGTTATTTTCACTTCACAGCTGTGAAGATGGGAGAGGGAAAGACAAGATGCAAAATGTCAGAAATGGAGAATAAAAGCAGCCTGTGAAACAGGACTTGCAGAAGGAAGAGGAGCCCCGAGTGTGGAAAGCCAAACAAAACCCTCTAGCCCCAGCACTTGCAGCTAGTTCACACTCATCCCAGGTGCCATGGACTCTGTGTTTTGGCTGCACTGCACTGTGCCTTTCAACAGTGGCACAGTGGCATAGGTACTTTTTCTCACCCCGCTTTGCCACCATTTTCTGTGTTTGATCAATACTTCCTTATTACAACATTCAGGGCTTTATCAGTCTGTAGTGGAACATGGGCTGTGCATTCTTCTGACCTTGTCCTCCTTTACTCAATGTTCAGCCATGATGAGTAAGTGGCATCATTGCCTTGCCAGTGCTGGGCTTTGTGTAAGTCTTGCTGGGATTTAACTTCCTTGTATCTAACTCCCAGGGCTACCTGAGGACCTCAGGTGATAAAAAAAGCACTTCATTTTCCCAAGGCCACCATTAACTAGCAGTGAATATGTCTAACGCATAAGCCATCATTTTCAATAAGATGGTATCTATAACTGAGTCTTGTAACTACTCTTCAGAAGTTTAACAACTTAACAAGTCCTGCAAACATCTACACCAGGGGGCTGCCTAGAGTCTCCATGTCAACGGCACTCAAGTACACATGCCTTATCAAACCAGGCAGCACATACACAGTAAGGATCTCTGTCAGGCTACCTTTCAGCACCCACTTTATCTGTATACCACAAAACTTATGTCGATGATATCTTCAGATTCACCAGAAAGTAACATGATTTGAGATACATAAGAAACTAATATGCAAAATACACTAAATACAGCACTTACACGAAAGCTTAATGGACCAGAGAAGAGTTCAGCCAAGCAGAAACTCAAGCACGACGAAGTGGCCTTTTTTGACACTAGATAAGACGGGTCACATTGTAAACTCCTGTAATTAATGTGGATACTGCTACAACAAAGCAATGCTAGCCACTATTTTGATGCACTTCCTGAAAAGATATGCCGTGACAGCACAGCAGAGCTGCCACAATCACTCACACTCCAGCTGTATATATGCACAACTCTCTCCTAAAGATCTTTTAATACTCAGTTTGTAACCTTACTTAAATAGGTCAGCTTCTGAAAAAGGTGTGCATGAGGGGGTGCTGTTTACCACAAATTTCCTAGCAGATTAACCAGAAAAAGTGTGTACATGCTTGAGTATATTGCTCACAATACTACACTGTCCAGAAAGCAGATTTAAGAGTGCTCCTAATTTAATTTCTTTTTTAAAAATGCTCATTTCAGTATCAAGCCTCTTCCAGCATGCTACATGGCTTAAACTAGATGGGGTATTTTCCCTTCCACTTAAGAAGAAAAACATACCATAGATCTAATCCTGCCTACAGGCTAGCTTTTTCTTTCCTTTTCTAAAAGCCAACACTTACTACTTAATTATGAATCTAGCGTTTTGCACAAAAATTGGATCTTTCTTAAGCTCTCTTCTGCTCTGTATTCCTCTGACCTAAAACTGCAAAGCTGTTTCCCAAGACTTTTATCATGTCGTTCTTGTTAAACAGTTATTCTTCCTATTAAACAAGCAATAGAACAAATCCTGACTTCCTCTTTATGCAGTGGAAAAGCAAAGTTTCTGCCAAAAAAATCTACATAGCCAGGAACGTTAGCTAGTGTACATTAATTGCTTTCAAAGCTAAAGCAGTTTGCACCAGATAGGAATCTCACCCAGGAGCTGAAACTCTCCAAGACATATGCTCTTCAGAGAGAGTGAGCAAGAGATTAATAGCTGTACAAAGAGGAGCAGGGAAAACTGGATTCATACTTAGTCCAAGGATTCCCTGCACACTGAAGTGCAGTGGAGTGGTTAGCCCTCTAATATTCTGGTTTCACACTGCATAGCTCTATCCATCCCTGGGGCGGTGTGGGCCTGTAGGACACAAATCAGCAGTTCAACTCTGCCATGAAGAACAGAAGCCTTAAGTCTTCCCTGATAGAAAGCAAGTGGCTGCAAAACCGAATGTGTTGCCTGCATCATTCTTTGCCTAAGACACCATTCACTCAAAACTCAACACTGTCTTCACCCCAAGTATCTGCCTGAGCAGAAATATGGCCCATAGGCTTTGCTATTCCCATTGAGATCTCAGCCCAGTTTCTGTACGCTTGCTCGTTTCTGAAGGGCAAAACAAAGAGAATATTTGGCTTTAAAAATGCCTTGGAAAACACAAATGAAAAATTACATGAAAAGTGTACAGCCTTAATTACATCTCTCAAGGGGACAAGACAGCATTTCTGAGTCCCAGTCTTGTCTTCCCTCTACCCTGGAAATTCACAAGATGACTGGAGGTACAAATGTTCGTATTTGTAGGGGGGAAAATGACCTCCATTACATCCTCAGCAGATCATGTAAATAACAGGATGTAAAGTCTCACAGAATTAGTTTACATTTGAAACATTTTCAAAATATTGTTTTAGCTGGGTATAATAGACCACCATAAGATGTGACACACAGCAAACACAGGGCTGCAATTAAACAGCTGGCAAACAGCCAGGAAGAGATAAAGGCCCAGGCTGTCACTTGCTAGACAATATATATGGCTATTTTGGCAGCCAAAACCAAATGTGATAATTGAGCCATGACACATTAAAAAGGCACACAATTTCCAAGGAAAGAGTTCCTGAGCACTAAGCAGGGAGCATCTACAGTGTGCTTACAGCGAACCAAGATTTAGGAGTAATAATGACATCGGACTGATTACAATTCAGTGGTGCAAAGCCAACCTTGTTTAATGTGCTGTGCCACTGTAAGCAGTTATATACAACCAGACATAAAAATACATGTGTGAAGCCCACAAAGGCTGTCAGTTTTAGACACAATGGGAATCTGAGGCACTGTCTTGAATTGTTCCCTGCATGTTTTCTATATTAATAAGTTTTTTTATATAGTAGTATTCTTATCTCCAGAAATAACAGTGCATTTGATTTGACTTTCAACACTGGGAAAAGCCCCAATCTATATTATTCTGTTTCAAGATAAAAATATACAGCAACACATGAAGAATAAATAACCCTTCAGAATCACACTTCTGCTGTAAAGAAGACTGTTTTGTTTAAGATATGAAGAACCTTAACACTTGCAGCAATAGCTGTTTGGAAGACAAAGTCCGGGAGCTTTTCTAGTGTTTCACTACATGTTCTATTAAATAACCTAAGGACACAAGAAACGAACAAACGTACCAAATGAAGACACAGTTTTAACACAACACCCAGCAGCTACACAAAGCCTCCTATAAACACGCCACCAAATTAGCATGCTGACACCAGCTGCATTTCCTTCTTGAATAAAGGACTTGAAAGCCTATACATCGTCAGCCCCCAGTCCATTCATTCACTAACCTCCCACAAAGTGCAGGTATTTCATGATCTAAAATTACGCTTATATAATAGAGCAGCTAAATTTAGGCTCTGTAGCAGGAAAATCCCTATCAAGAGTTTTACTTCCTAATCTAATTCTAAACTTAACCACATTAAAGATGCTTTCAAATAAAGAAATTGCATTTGCACCATCCCTAACCAAAATTTGCAGTTTAACGACAGAGCTTATAAAAATTACAAAAATCCACTTTTAGGCCCACTAGCATCAGTTATATCAAGAAGTCAGCTGCACAGCTCTTCACAACAACACCAATGAACCAGAATCAAATCCAGTAATGCCATCAAAACTTTTGGAAACAATCCCCAGCACTGAGCATCAAAGAAAAAGGGAAAAATAGAGATAGTAAGAAGGACTTCCTTCCATTTAATCTTACTTCTTACCTCATATCAATTATCAAAGTGCTCTGAAACATGTTGATTTCCCCAAAGCAAATTCCTTACCTGCCTCAGAATCAAACACCAAGCACACACTTCATTCACAGCTAACAGCCAGGGCAAACTGGCATTGCTATTACTGGGCCAAAATGAAGAATCAGCATCAAGACTCAACTTCATACTAAACCCAGTACAACTGTAATAATTACATAATCTACTTTTACAGAATTATCTTTAATGGCTGTGCTAGTAACTTCATTAAGTGTCAGTAAAGGAAATGAAAAAGCTTAAAGATGAGGACAGAACATGAACTTTTGGCTGCTTCCTCAGGAGATGCATCAAATATGTTACTTCTGTCTGAGGAACAGCAGACTCCTGAGGGTAGCTGTTATGCAGCCCTAAGAAGATAAATGAGATCACAGTATGAATTTTTCTGACCCCCAAATTAAAAAGAGTAAAGGGGGACAATTTCAAGAATAAATTAGTCAATTTTCATCTAAAAACTTCATACTACTGCATGTATAAATGGCATATTATAAGAGTGAAACATATTAAAGAAGCCTAGTCTTTGCATTTTTTTGTCCCCAGTACTGCAGCAGACACACAGACACATTATTCCTCAGGCTCTGCCAAGTGATGTTTCATGGCAGCTGAAACAGGGCTAATTCACACTCCCTTCAGAAAACCATTTAAACACACACACACATTTTCCCAGAAAAGGTGGGAAAGGTATGGTGTGCTTTCTCTGACTCAGGGCCACAAAGCAGAAAGGCACTAATTAAGAAGGTAGAAAACAAAGAGGAATGAAGAGAAGTCCCAGTTAATTAACATAGCTCATACACTTGCCCCTTCCATACCTATCCTATGACAATTCACTAAAGAAAATAATTTTTTCATGGATTTTTTATTCGGGCCTCACTGTGAACAGCCAGTTATGAAAAGAGCTCTTATGGAATTAAATGTCATCCAAAAAGTAAATATTCATATAGATTAAGGGGAAGTGTGATGGAAAACTGTTTTAGGACAAGAAACAAACATAAATAAATAGCTTTGCAGCATGAGATTCTTTGAGGAATGTGAATAACACTGTGTCAGACAGATACTACAAGTAGGTAGCTTACTTACACCTACCAGGGAATCAGGGAGTGTTTCTTGTTATGGCTATGTTAACTCCATTCAACCTTTGGCCACTAGTAATCAGCTGCAATTGCAAAAGAAACTTTGTCTGAAAATACAAGGAATTGTAGGTAAAAGCTTTTTATCTTCTGCTGCACAAGTAGTAGCTGTAAAAAGGTGCATCCCAGTATAATGCAGTGCACTAATCCTCCCCACAAAGCAGAATACCCTGGAGTAGATAATAACATTCTCTGCAGAGTAAATCCTCTCTTTATTTATACTCTGGCACTGTTTTCTGATGTTTACATTTACTGAACAAGCCAAAATATTACTCAGACTTATTTTTTCTTTATATTTCACATTTAGAAGAACAACAAAGCTCTGAGCACCTGGACCATAATTAAATCTATAATTCATCCAGCAGCATGAAGACTAATATGCAAATAAATTAACTCCACCTGCCAGAAGAATTAATAATACCAGGAACAACTCACTGAGATACCAAAAATGAGAACATGAAGGTTTTGCAGGAAAGCTTGTATCTTTCAAACTTCACTTGGGAAGATATTTTTTCCAAAATTCCTACTCCAGTGGCAATCCAGACTCTAACACTAAAACTTCAGAGGTTAGAAAAAAAAAGCAAGAACTACTAACTGACAGACCAAGAGGGACAGTACCCATTAGCACAGTCACTGTGAGTCATGCTACAAGCAAAGCATGTCTACACCACTAGCATGATGGGCTACCACTGCTCCTCTCTGGAAGAAAGAGGTGCCCTTGGCTGGTGCTGCTGGCTCTGGAGCAGAGCTGGACTGCCCCAAACCCACATTTGGTCCTAAAAGAGGTTGCAGCTTCTTGGGATCATGTGTAGCTGGTGGAATTTCAAACACTCAAGGTACTGCAGTTTATACGCCTAGCCTAGGAGAGAAGAGCACAAAGGTGTGCTCCTTTGTTCTGTTCTGCATACAGACCTGCTAAAAGCCAAGGTCCTGGCTGCACCTAGCTTAGAGACTGTAGTGACACACTCCAGCAGTGCCAGGATGACTCATGGTTCTTTGCACTCTGCCAGCTGACTTTGTACCAACTAGAGATGTTGCATATAGAAAGCGCAAGCAGATGTAGCACAGCATCTCACGGATGCTGCTTGTCAGGCATACTTTGCTAATGACATGCATCTACTGCAAAACTAACCAGAAAATCCCTCTGTTTTGTGATCAGTGACTGACTTCAGAAGAAGATTGACAGAATTACTCCCAGAAATAACACTCAGTGCACCACATGGACTGCTCACTGCACAATTCAGTATTGCCTTTCTTTTTCCTTCAGGCTGCAAAAGTCAATTGCTCTTCCACAGTTAACAAACCTGGAACGCTTCTGGGTATAAATGGATCTGCAGTAAGACCTGGGGCAATACAGTCTCTTTTAACTACCTGTTCTTCTTCACACACTTTCAAGAAGTGGACAACCAAAATGGTATTTCTATTGGTGCAGCAGCATTTTTCAAACAGCACTCATCTTCCCATCTCCTGAAACCAGCTGCTATCACACTGGTGAGCATGTCTCATCTTTACTAGAAAGCCCAGCCTGGATGGAGGATTTTAGAAGGGAGGAATCCAGCTTATCTCAGGTGTAGGAAGAGGTACATTCGCTGTCCCTTCTGTCTCTTTGCTCCCATGTTTAATAACAAAAGAAGAATGCGAGCACACCTGAGTTTGACAATACAGATAAGAGACTTTATTTGCATTTGCTCTTCAAAGGTCAGAATCTGAATACAGGAATAAAGAAAAGTTAAACACACCAAATTTGCATTTGCCAGAAAACAGAGAGTTACCAAAATCTCTCTTACAGTTCTGCCTGATTGAAAAGCAGGCCATAGCCATTTACAGCACAAATATCAAGCACAGCCTGCTCCTCAGCTAACAACACAGAGCAGTACACAAGAGCAATTCAGAGATGCAAACGGCCTAAAGAGCATCCAGCAGGATGAGGAGTCACATTCATTCAGTGAATGGCACAATCCTGTATTTAAGCTGCCTGCAGAAGGTACTAGTACCCTTCAGAGGGGAAGGAGCTGCCAGCTCACAGCCCTCCCACCCTGCTGGGAGACTGCGGCTATTTCAGCTGGCAGTGCCATGCCAGGGAGCTCAACAATCCGATATGCTCACAGCCATGTAAACCAAGCAGCCAAGAAATCCAGAAAGCTGCATCCCAAGTTCAAAGATGTATTTTTCCAATGTTACATACAGCTTAACTATTTGCAAGGATAGATTAATTCCGGCTTATGATTTCTAGACTAGCAAAGCTTTGTCTGCCTCAGACTACAGAACTCCCCCCTCCATGCTTAGACTGGATAAGGATCCAGGGAATTTGTGATTTTCTAGTAAAAGCACAGTGTGGAGTTAAAATGTCAGCACATACCTGTTCACTAGTGAACACCTAACAGATGGAGCCAGCAAACACATTCAACTCATTCCACAACCCTCCCCCACAACTCAATCCTTCATGTCATCAAGCATCAGTTCAGATACGAGCATACCAGGTACAAAATTAATGCCATTCCATGCAAAGTAGAATGTGCTGCTGTGAAGATTTAACAAAAAAATTCACGTTTTGACTGGCTTCTCCAGAATTTTAGTTAGGCTGGAGAGCAGTGACAGACCTGGCCACGGAGACTGGGATGTGGCTGGTACACAGCACCAATGTGTGCCACAAGGCTACTCTGCACCCACCACCTGAAATAAAGCACTGAGCCAGAAAACCTCCATAACCCATACACCAGTTTGTTGCAATCACCAATTTCCCTTAGGAAAGGGACAGAAAAAAACTTTAAGGAGAATCTGAAAACACTGGAGAACTGTATTAACAAACCAACAGTAATGTGATTTCTCACTGGTTGTGTCTGAAGGGATAGAAGGCCGAAGACGAAGGTTAGCTAAAGCAGAAGAAACCTTTTCCATCTCCCTAACCACCTACAGAGAGTGCATAAAGTAGCAAAGCAACCCTTTTAACTGTTAAAAAAACAAAACAAAACAAAACCCAAACTGTGTTTTTTTTCCTCTCAGCTTTCTACGACCTTTTTAAAGAGCCTACTACTGAAAACAGCTTTACGTATTTGGTAATAGCACTGAAGCTGTAGTAATCTCATGGTTCCACACAAAAGGCTCGAAACTTTTCACAGGTGCTTTTATACCTCAGCATCAACTTACAGAACCAGCTCCTCCTTTCCACTTCCATTAAAGCATGACAGAGAATAGTAAGGATCACCACCACAGAATGCCAGGCCAAATTAAGTTTATTAGACCTTCAATAGCTATTTCTAGCTTTATTTAGACATTGTATGCAAAGCACAGAAAAAAACACACAAAAGACAGGTGCAATTCACAGGAAGTAACAGTTCCCAGTTCCTTCTGCCCAGATGAGAAGTACCAAAGTCTAACTCATGGTAGTTTCTTACAGAGCTTGTTTTTTGTACAGAAATAAGATAAATTGGTAACAAAAGATTTATCTGATCACTGCAGCTCACATGTTTATTTACTCCATCCCTGACCCCACCTTCACTAATTTCTAGGAAAGCACACTTAGGGGAACTTTGCCCAGAGTGACCTTTATAGCTAAGAGAACCACAGTGGTTGCTTTAGTACCCACGATCATAACTGTTAGCCTGCCTTCCAACTTATAAGAAATTACTTTGCTTCTTCTATTCCTAAGACAAAAAAATACCCAAGAAGGCTTAACAAAACCAAAGACTTAAAAAAAACCTAGTCTGGGGTCTTACCATGAAAAAAGAACAGTAAAAAAAAACACTCGAAAGAAAAATGTTTTCACCATATTTGTTCTCGGATAATGTAGAAAGTAATTGATTTCTGCATCTATTGATCCACTTAAAATTTGGTACGGTATCTTATCAAGCAAATCACTGCTCTTTACTGCTCTGTTTTGGTGACGTTCTTTTTTTAGTAACCAGTTTCTTTTTTAAAAAACTAAGTTATGGTGTGTTTGTTCTGGTATAAGTAAGTATACCAGCTGGAATTCTGGCTTCAGACTACCCCAGGAATCCCAGCATCCTGTGGAGGAAGAAGAATGTGAAGCTAGGCACTACCTGGCTGCATAAAATTCATATGGGTATCATACAAAATATCTACTCCGGAGAAGCAAACATTTTCACAGCCACAGACTGTGCTTCAAACAGTTTATTATGTGAAGATCACTCTCTCAGATGTGATTACTGCTTAATCACATTTGTAGAATTTTAGGTTGTGTAGTATTTCTGCCTTTTGCATAATAAATTTGTTTAATCATTCAGACTATGCTTAATATGCAGTAGGCTGCGCTGAATAACTTAGGTCACTTAAATTTGCTTCCATAGGAATACAGTGATGGTTTCAGATTTCATTACAAGTTGACCTTAGTCTCTTAAGACCTCTCTTTGCTTTTGCTTTAAAGGCTAGAAATTAAACCAAATTTTTAATTTCCACACCTTCTCCCCCCCTCCCCCCCCCCCAGATGTTGGAAGTCCAAAACTCTAACCACAAAACTGGGCTTTGGCATAATGGGTTTGATTCACTGGGCCATCAAGGTGTCTGCAAATGGGGGTGTCGCTAAATCTGTGATGTCCCATTTCAGCTTCTGCCCTTGACATTAACGAAGTAGATACAGATGTACCTTAGGTTACCTACAGACAAGTCAGGATATGCATCAATGTACAACAATAACGCACAGCTCAATGTCAACTAACCACCCCTGCACCACCTCACTTGTCCCGTGGATCCTCCAGCCTGGATGAGGTCTGATACTGAGATACCAGGGGGAAGGACAAAAGCTAGTTAAAGCATGAACATACCCCAGGCAGTGACTGCACAGTAGACAAGTCCTTTGTTTGTCAGAAAAGGTGCCTGTGTGCCAGGAATCTGGCTGCCCATTGTCTGCTACAATAGCTGCAGCTTCACAGCTAGAATCACCATCAGCTGAACATATCTCCTATTTCATAGCTACTAATCTGCTGCTAACCTTCCCTTACAGAGAGGAAAACACCAGTATTTCTCTTTGATGCTTGTCTTCCATTTGTCCCATAAAATGTGACTTGACCTGACCCTCTACTGATTTACTCTGTCTTCAATGTTTTGGTGATTTCCATCTCTAGGCTTTAGGGTGAAGTGATAACTTGAGTTCAAACTTAAACTACCTCACTGCAGCTTCAAGCTCAATGAACTGACCTGGAACTGCTGAGAACCCTCAGTAGTAGTACGAGCAGTTGCATGAGTGCTGGACATCACTACCTTTGCTCAAGCTATGCTAATCACGCATCCACAAGTCACACTGACTTCACACTGAACATGTACCTTAATGTACTGACTGATTTCCAGTCCTGCCACTGAAGCTACATCCAGGTTTTCTGGACAGGGAGGAGCTCACCTCAAAGACAATCGTGTTGTGACTCCCTGAGGCTGGCCTTTAGCTTTGCCGTCTGTTCTTTGCCTTCACTGGCTGCGTTCCCAGTGCCGGCACCCTTCTGCATGCCTCAGAGAGGAACTACTGAAGTTTATAGCAGCATTAACTCATCAGCTGGAAACCTGCCAGGCTGCTTACATTTTCACTACCATCTTCTGAGGCCTGACTCCAGAAGGTGCTTAGAGATAGGATCCACGGTCAGAGGCAGTGTGCTATACAACTCTTTTCTGATGTGCTTGGATCCATTTGGGGTGTTGTGCACAGATGCATGAGGGCTTGCGTTATCTACTACAAACTGCCTCAATGAAGCGGAAAAAAAAATGTCCCTCACTTTTGTTTCTCTCAGTGTTAAAGGTGCCTGTGGAACAAAAGCAGAGTATCCGAGCACAGAGTACATGGAGTATCAAACCCCAAGATCTATAGCACAGCCTGTGCTATTAGTTTCTCACAAAGATGATATACCTCTGGAGAATTTATGACATTTGCTAGCTTATTTCTAGTTAGCAGCACGTGACAACTTTGTGCAAGGAAAGTAGGATTGGACCCAAAAGGAAAACAAAGATAAAATGGGGAGGAGGGGAATCAGCAGAAAAAAAACCCAAAACATTAGTAATTTGCTTTTTTTAATTGATAGCAGCACACAACCTGTGCGCTTCCAGTGACTTTCCCAGTAACTGGTGTTACAGCTGTTGCTTGTAATCATAGAAACTGTATATTTTCCAGGATGATTATACTACAAAACCCTGATTAAAATAGTTTTTAAATGAGGGGAAAATCACTTCCTAATAAGCTTTCCTTTAATATTGTCATTTAAATCTGGTATCACAGATAGCTTGATCAAACTGGTCCTCAAAAGGTCACATTTCCTGCTTAAAGATAGAAATAAGAGTACCTAAGTATCATAAGCATCTACCAGTCATTTGTCTAAACTCTGTTCTTAAAAACCAGTGGTGATGAAGATCCACAACCTTCTTATGCATTACTGTCTTCATAGGTAGGTACTCCTCACATCTAAATTAGGTCTTCATTATGATAATTTAAGTTGCTGTACATAACCACCAGGCAAGACAAGCAACAATTGCCTGTTCTGCTCTGCAACAACTTTCTTCAATTCTATATCCAAAGATTACTCCTTCTTTCTTTTTTTCCTCTAACCTGTATTGTTTCCTGCTACCCCACATTGCTTTGCAGTGTTGTGCCTAACATTGGATGAGGTACTCCAGCTGGCCTTTTCTAGTGCTGAACAGAATGGAATGGATTTACATACCACGTCCCCAACATTTCTTTTCTTTTTATTTTTTTTTAGTGCACCCCTTATTGTGACTGCTGCTCTATTTATTTATCTTGCTGCAGCTTTATACTGTATACTCCTGGAAAGCACAAGATCCTCAGAGTGGCTACCCCTTTTCTGAAGAACTGCTTCTCATCCAGCCTTCCTTCTTTTTCCCATGGATTTGTATAACTGATTATGCTACTAAAGTGTTGTGCCTTGCAGTTCTCATTATTAAATTACATGCTATTTTTAAGGTAATTTCCTATATTTGCCCATGTCACTTTGCATTCTAGTCCTGTCCTCTAGTGTGCCTACAACCCCTTCTTCCCTGCTGTTACCTGCAAATGCAATTTATATGCTCTAGTCCAATGACCATGTCAATAATGGAAACATCAATTACTAAAGACTGCAGGATGGTCCTCTACATGCCCTCTATACAAGTTCTTCCAACCTGAAAGTGACCCACTGATAACAACAGATCACTGTGGTGTTTCGAGGCAATCTCTCCCCTCATTTAGTTTCTCAAAGTGATGCTTACAACAGTAGTTTCAACACTGTCGACTAAATCTGTATCCGAGTTCCTGACAGATCTGGCCAGTCTGTTTTACAGTAAGTGCTATAAAATTAACAACTGCTCCAACCACAGTTCTGAACTAGATAACAGTATAGTGCACTCTCTGCACAGGGAGAATTAATCCAAATTAATGCAAGCAGGCTAGGACTCGTTTATCACTAGCAGTTACTGGCTCAAAGTAAGGCATCATTTTAAGGTTACAGCATTGTTCCTGGTTAACTTAGCGGTATGCCTGATCCCGATCTAGATGGCAGCTGGATACCCTTGCTCCTGCCTTAGCTCTGAACTCAGAAAACATGCTTAAGGTATTTTTCATGATGTCTGTACTACCCGTTTTAAAATGTTCCATATCTATGCAAATCCTAGTTATACCAGCTCCAGGAAATCTCCACACATCAGCTTCTTATGAAGTAGTCGACACATTTTAAATAAAGGGTTTAAGGTAGTTTAGCTAATTCTCTTACACTTGCACTTTGTTAACTTGAACTAAAACTACGTGTCCCAACTCTGCAAAAATAAAGATAAAATCAAAGAAGAGTAACCGATACACACAGATAAATCAGTCTGAGGGGGAAGCATTCAGTGTGCTAAGACCTTGACACACATACTGTTTATCACAAACCAAGTATGACAGGCTGGCAGTGGTAAGCAGTGCAGAGTTTGAGTGTAAAAAGATATATATATATATATATATATATATATATATATACATACACACACGGCATATTTTAATCAGTTTTACCACAGAGCCTGAGGGGCCTTTGTGCAGTTATACAAACGCGTATTTGAAAAGCAGATCTGTCCTTAAGTCTAAGAACACACGGCTTTGCAGTTTTCACAGTTTTTTGAACACCACTTAAAGAATTGTTTGAGAACCTGGTCCTGCATGGGCTCTTCTATTGCTTCCAGACAGACATAGTGAGGTTCAGTTCTCTACCACCAGCAGGTGAGTGAAAAGTGTATGAACTATTTCTACAACGCTACATTAGATAGACAGCCACGATTCTTCCTTTTTTTGCTCTTTGACAATAATGCTGAAGAGAACTGGTGTAAGATTTATACAGCCTTTTGACTAACAGAGATATTTAAAAGCATGTCTGATAGCACTGTGAATACTGCTTACACCAGTGCCTAACCTGCAAATCTGCAGGCATGAAAACTTACATGAGAAAGTCACTGTGTGGGGGTTGGTTAAAAAAAGCTTGGTTTCTAGCTTGCAAGAGGTTGATACTAGCACAGGTAAAAACACAACAAACATGACCCCAAACTTGAGGCATTTTGAGTTAGTGGATGCGCCATCTAGTCTCAACTGCAAAGAAAGTAAATATTCTCCCAATTCAAAACATTCAGGAATTACACAATCTGCCACTGTTGCATTTTTCCTTTGTAATAAAAGCATGCTAAATAACAGTGTGCTCAGGCTCTACTTAACACTTCAATGTTTTACTGAAATGCCTTTCTAAATTTGTTTCATCCCTCCTCCTTAAGGGACACACTGACTAGTGGCAAATAAGGTAAAAGCCATTCTGCACACATAAAAATGGCACAATCAGGCTGTTACTACAAATGGACAGAAATACAGGGATACCCGACTTTGGATTGCTGTGCTCAATTATACCACTCCTCCCTATTCTGACCTAGACTATACTCTTCTGGTCACAAAGAGAGAGGGAAGAAACAGAATGGAAGAAAATGATTAGTAGAAATAATCCTAGACACATCAAGGCTATCACTAGCTAAACATATCTTTACATCACTGTGAGCCATTGATTCAGCAACTAACAACAAAGGAATTGCTTTAGAAGGAAGCACAAGACGATGTTTGGAGCTGGACAATACTAAAAGTAGTATTTCAATACTCCCTTAAGAGCTACTTCAAACATGTTCTTACAGGAGTTGAGAACCTTCTTCATTATATTTTTGTAACTGCACACTTCTGTAGAGGGAAGGAAGTGTGAGAAATAATCGTGTGGGTTTGTGTTCTTAAAACCATTCTGCAAGCTTCAGCTTTCTTGTGTTGCACCCGGTGGTGAGAAAGTGCTGGGTGGAGAGCAAAAATACAATGTAACTATCAGAAGATACACTATCCAGTGGAGTTTGGGTGAGCTTTTATATTTTGCTCATACAGCTTCAGCAGAGGCACTTTTGCACATACTCCTAATACACTGTCTCTTACATACCTTAATCAACTTCTCCTTCTATAGGGAAATATTGAGCCTTCACAGTTGGTGTTTTCACCGCAGAGGTGAAAACAAGCAAAACTGACATCTTTTTTTTCTTCTCTCAGTGAGACTGGGTATTTAGCAATCTGAAGAGGTTTGCCCAATAAGAAATTAACAGAATAAACACAAACTAGGGCACTGCCATTGATCAGAAAAGTCAACAGCTTGACTGGGAAAAAAAAAAACCAGCACATGTGAAGACTCAGGCACATGTGTTTGCTACCGTGTAGGGTCCTGGTATTTGTCTGCATTCAGAATATTCTTCCTCCTACTGATTTCAAAAAAGCAACAGAACTAGCGCCTGGCTTTGACAAAGGAGAGATGGAAACTTATTACATTTGAGAGACAAAGGAATGGATTGACTTATTCATATCCTGGTGTGCCTGACAAAATGCTTTGTGTGAACAATGCCTACTCTGAAGGGAGGGAGGAAAAAGCCAGCAGAGCTCGTTTGAATCACCTATTTAAACCGTTTAAGCAAACTTGGATGATTTTTTTATTATTATTATTATTTCCCCCCCATCTTCCCCCCCCCCCCCCCCGAGGAGCACTATGGAGTAATCACATGAATCTGCTTCACTTACTCACTGGAGTAGTCACCTCTATGGCAGAACTGGAGCAAACCACAGCTGTGCAGTAACATCTTCAACAGGCACAACTGTTTGCAGAGTAAACATTTGCCTATAACCTTACTGTAGATAGAGTATGTTAACAAAAGGAAGGCTTCTACCAGCTTAGCTGTGGCACCTTCCTCGCTAACATAAGGCTGCATTAGCTCAAATCCAGCACTATCTCTGCACGTGGAAGAGCCTGCACCACTGGCACAATTGTTCATTGCTCCTCATTGTTTCAGACAGTTCAACTGAAAGAGCTTAAATTGCTGGTGTGAAGAACACCTTCACAATATTGCTTTAAATACATGCTGTACTGCTTCCCCACTGATGGGGTAATAACCACAGTGAGACAGTTACAAACATCTGGATTCATGGGTCCATAACTAAACCAGTAATAGCATTCGTCTGCTAGGGTTTTGCAGGCATTTTTCTTTGTGTTAAACTCCAGACTGTGGGGTTGGGCTGGCAACACTCTACAGCATAGAATTAGCCCAAGATGTGGCAGTAATGAAAGGGACAAATGCAGTCCTTAGGAAGCAGAAGAATCCTGTATTAAAACAAACCCCCTACATGTCTTGCTCCCATTGTACTCAGTACACATACTTCAGAGTGTTATTTTAAAATAAGTAATTTTAAAATGAACCACTCATAAATTATCAACCTACTTGTGAGCCTAGGAAATGCTACAAACAGCAAAACCATCAACTGCTTCCTTCTGTAGTACTGCTCAAGGAATCACATTAGTATATATTAGCATACAAGGCCTGAAAATAAACAATAATCGAGACAGTAATCCCTGTTAAGGAAAATCTTTTCAACAGAGCTATCAGGTCAGGCACTCACTAGCTAGAGCATGAGGCAGAGCAGGGAGCCTCTGGGACGATCCAAGCAGCTCTCCCTTGGTAAGAATTCCCATTTCCCAGCAGCTGTGAAAGAGGAAAGCTGTCTCTCTGACCAGTGCTCTAAGGCACGTGTTTCATCTGGCCTTTCCTCTTTTTCTTATTCCTTTTTTTTTAACCAGTTGCTTTCTGATGTCTGATCTTTAATTTAACAAACAGAAAAGATTAAAGCAAACTGACAGAACAGATTACAAAGTGCTTGAATTCTCCCACTTGTATGGGAAAGATGCACTATCTTAGCTCACCTCTTTTTAAACCATATGAATTAAACTCTGAGTGGATACACTGCTTTGATTGCCTACAAAGTTTATACCAAACTGGATTTGTTGTAAAATGGGTTGTAAACTATAAACTAAGCTGGCATGGGTGTTACTAAATTTACTTAATACTGGATTGAACTTTAAAAACTTTCCCATGAAGATGAACAATGATTAATTTTGGAATGGAAATGAGGAGTGGTGAGGAAAAGAAGACTGGGAATACATTTTTTTTGCTATTGTGGATCAGCAGGGCAGCCAAGAACAGCTAAAGGAAGCTGCTATTAATCACTGTACCCCTGGGAAAGGCCTCATTTGTGACAGCCCTAAAAGCCAGGAAACACAAGGAGCATTGGGACAGCTCTGCCCTGCTCCACCTGAGCTGCAGCCTCCACATTGGGCAGGTCAGAACAGCAGCCTCAGATATAACCTTAACTACAGAACAGTGATCTCTGATCTGAACAGATTTATGCCGCGAACTGAAAATGGTAATTTCAGATATGTCAAACCTATTTAGCAGCATCTCTGTACCTCGTATTTACCACACATCACGTGCAAGATTTCTGCAGCATTTTCCTGAGAATGTGTAACGGTGGGGTTTGGCACACTTCCATACCTTGAAGTATGTGTAAGTGCTTAGCCATGGTTTGAAACTGAGCTGCCTAGGAGCAATAGGGCCAAGACCTTTTTAGCTTTGCTTTATGCTATTAAAAGCACAAAAGAAATTAAATACAGCACACTGCACCAAGTAGCACACTTTGAGTTAAGCCAGCAAAAGCAAGAAAAAACAGGATCAGATACCTGCGTCCTCAGTTACCTATCTGTCCTAATGCTACAGTGCATGTTGGACAGTAACTAACTTGTTTCAAGCTCTCCTCTTGGACGGAGGAAAACGTGAGGCATAAGCAATACGTAATTTCCTTTCAACATCTTTAGAGGCTTAAGACAAAATCCAATTTTATTGTTTTCAGTGTTCTATCTTTGAAATCACATAAAAATCACAGGAATTACTGTATGTTAAAGAGGAGAGCTACCAGCGTAAAATTATTGAGTTTTATACTTGGTACCCCCAAGATGCTGCTCACAAACATGACAACACAATGCATGACAACATGATTTTTCTAACAGTTCACTGTCCAGTTAACAGAATCAGAAATCAATCTCAACTGTTGAGACAAGCAAGCAAAAACCTGCTTTTTACACATTTCCACTGTGCCTGCCATTCTGCTACCCCAGTGCCTAAAATAGAAGCTAATGTGCAGCCCAGGTCTGCTCAGCACACCCAGAAACGGGGCTTTCTTGGGGCTCTGGCATTTTTATAAGACAAATATTCTAGCAACACATGCGACTGTGGGAAATGTAAGTGCTGAGGAAACCTATACCTCTTTTGCATGAGAACCACAGTGCAACCAGTCAGTGTCATTTCTAAATAGCTAATCATCCTCAGATCACTCTGTGATCTGTGATCGCGTCAGTGTTTAACATGATATAGGACAGTTCAACAGTATTCAGTATTTGCACTCTATCCTGTTAAAGTAACATTCAATGTCTTACATGTGCCATAATCATATTTTAAATATTGGTAATTTTTTATCACTTATGTAACTGAGTAACCAGAAGGACCATCAGCCTCCAAAAGCATCAGTTGGCAGTTGTATTCTTGTGAAGCCTACAACATGTGGACTACAATTGATAAGGGTGTGCTCTAGAACCGGAGGAGAAACAAGCCCACAAGAAGAAATCTCTTTGGGAGAACTTACGACACAAGGGTTTTTATTGCTAAAGCTCATATGAATGTGTCCAAGTTATGCAGGCTTTTAAATATTATTTTACAAATTCTTTTTCTTTTACAAGAAATCTAAGATGTAGCGTTCTGCTGCTTGTTGTACGATGAGCAATGAAGAGGTGTCATATGCCTGCTGTGTCAGTCTGTTCCCTAATCTGTGCTACTACACCCTGTAAGAAAGTGTGCTACAACCTTCAACTGCTCTGCACATAACACACAGCTGCATTTACCTCCTGATACCAGAAAGGCTCCTTCTAAAACATCAGTTCCAATGTAACAGTAATCCTTCAGGCACTGAAACTCTCTTTAAGCTGCTCATTGTGAAAACCCAGAATATCTGTTACAGAAGCCAATAGGTATTGTAAATACCTTTTATTTGGCAAAAAGTAAAAATGCATTCATCATACAGTTGTTATTGAATAAAAGGACTAAATTCCTCTTAAAAATACTTATGGGAACAGAAGCACTGACTTCCTCACTGGCAAAAAAATAATCTTTTTCCCTACGCTCTGTAGGAGAGAAATGTGAGTAATTTTAGGCACATTGGGGGGTTTTCATCATTCTCAACAGCATCTCTGGGCATCTGGTAGTACCAGCTCATCAGAAAAACTCCCTGCAATACTCTTGTGATAATATGAGAGGAACATGCTTTCCTAGAGAACTAAATATCAGATGGTAATGGAGAGTTTGAGAGGGGTGGCTTCTCTTTCTAAAAACCGAGCTGCAACTTGCTGTACCCAAAACTGCTATAATTAACCTTTTTAAGCAACTATAAGGCAAAGTGTTGGTGTTCTATTTCATTTCAATATTTTCCCTCCTACCATGCCCCCTCTTTGAGGGTCCAAGTATAAAGTGCAGGACCAATACAGAACTAGATTCCATTAATTTATTAAAAGTCATTAAAACAGCTATTTAAAATAAAAATACCTCCCACTTCCCCAAGGAGAAAAATCAGCAAATACACCGAACAGGCATTTGGCTCTGTTGAAGAGGTAGAGCCCCTGACCCTGCATGCAAATACATCAGACAGCCACAGGCAATCTACAGCAGAGACCTCAGGGTAAGACATCTTTACCACAAATTCAATAAAACACAGCTCTGGTTAGTCCCTGCTTTCACGGACTAGTTAGACACAAGAACAACTCACATCTTACTCAATTCTTGCTGCAAAACCTGCAGCAAACTTTTCCAGCTATTCAGAAAGCCAAACTACACCGACATAAAATCAGAAAGCACTTCCAGCATTTTTCACACATGTACAGGGCTCACTGTTACACAGGAGCTATTAATCTCAAAATACCTTGCAGTCAGAAATCTTACCGAGATACATCAAATGAAAACACCAGCTTTACTGCAAATCTGAACACCGGACGCTCACAGCTGCTGAGAACTTTAATGCATCCTTTAAACAACAGTAAAACGTGCACAGATTTAAAGAAATCAGCCAGCTATGCTACCATTTAACTTTCCTATAGATGACGAGCTCCGGTTACTGACACTTTATCTAGCACTCAATCACTCAATCTTCCAAGCTTATAATTTCATTTCCTAAAACCTAACAGAAACATCTCCCAAGTTGAGAACTTCCTTAAAAATAGTCTCTATTAAGAGACTACCACTTTGACCAACAGACACGTATATTTAAAGGCAATGCTTTAGTTTATCTAACTGCTAAGCAACACACTAAGAGAAAGTGTATAAAAATCACATAGGGTTCTTTACCTTTACTTCAGAACGAAGTGATAACTCTATAAACCTGGCACTCAAAAAGCCAGTTCAAACTACATGCAGACACAAAGTTGAAGCTTCAGGGTATTCTGAAGTTCATATAAATTAATGTTTCACAAAGGCAGTGACAAGCTATGAAAAATAAACTGAATACACTTTACTGTGTACATCAATCACTAACCATTACACCTCCAACACACAGACAAAATAGCAAACTTCAGTATCAAAGGTTCCCTATGCTTGCTCCATCTGCTGCACACAATTTTTTGTCTAACAGTCACTGGCCGTGAACACCAAGTTTCCCATTTGTTAGCCTGAGCACATGAATCTCCTACCACCGTCCACAATTTAAGAAGCTGTTACATACCTGCAGTTAGGAGGAGGATCAAGGGTTATTTCAGCTAGCTCCTTCTGGATTCTGTTGGTGAAATGAGAACAGACACAAAGCATTTGAGATAGTCTATAGAATAAATCAGGGAATTACACTGCCCTCTACCACCATGCAGTTAAATGCAAGATTGGCTTTGCCTTCAGTAATGCTAACATGGCTGCTTCCTCTTTGTTCTCAGAGGCATAACCCAAATCCCACAGCTGAGAAACTTTGCAGCTTTTTTCCTGCTCCACGCTGTGTGTAAACAGAACGCTTCCAACTGAGCTGGGTAGGAATCTCCCACAAGTATCCAGAAAAGTAACTCTTTTTCTCATCCGAGCACTTTTTGCCAGGGAGATTTTCTTTTCAAGCTAATATGCAAATGAGGCAAGGGGGGGGAGCTGCACAGGCAGATTTGACAATGACTTTAAACCAGCGCTACAGACCTGTGACTGCAGCTCAGGACCTGAACCTCGATGGCACCAGGCACACACTTTTGACACTGTTTTACCTACTACTCTGCAGTGTGTTTAAAACAGGGGATTTCCACATCTGCCAGCTGTCTCTTACTGGAATCATCTTCTCTGGATCAACTCTGCTGCTTTCCACACCTTCTGTTGCCTTTCCTTCCCCAGCCTTATACAGTAGCTGTATTTACTTGATTAAAAGTGAAATAATAACTTGACATAATCTGTGCTTAGCTTTACTTTATTAAAACCACTCCCAAACTGTTAATCCAGAAGAGGAATATGGAAAACTTTTTGTCAATCTGACAGTTTATTCAGGTACATAAGAGGTGTAATTTCAAAAGACACATAGTAAATTCCTCTTAAAAAATCAAATACGACTTCTCTTCAGCAAAGGAACTATATGAGCAAAATCATGAATTCTGTGTGAATAGCAAGCGTTAAAATACAAACTAACGGAACTGCTTTGCACGCCCTTGCCCTACTACCAGTAAATTCAGTCAGACTACCAAACTATTTGAGATACAGAATTAGACTGGCAACAATTCAGTGAAAAAAAGGGCAAGAGGGGAAAACTCAGTCTGGAAGTCCTACATCTCATGCCTTTCAAAAAAGGTAAGTACTAACAAATTACAAAGCCTATATAGCAGTTCTTTCTTTAGCCAGTCCTGTTCCAAAGGGTTTCTTTAACAATCCCAAAAGTCCTCAAAGCCACCCAGCCACACTCTGCAGCAATTTTAACACATTTCAAAAACTATTTACTGAATTTTAGTCCAATAAATAATTACTGAAGTGTTTCTGAAAGTTTGAACCACAGTCTTCACATGAAATAAGCAAAACTTCAAGCTACCATGGCCACTCTACAGCTTTTCTTGTTATCGGATATTTGTGGATGTTTGTAAAGGAAAGCAACTCTAGGGAAAGGACTGCAAAATTATCTTTCATCTCCAAAGAGCACTGGAATAAAGGGATTTAAAGTTTGCCTATTTCACATGTCTGAACTTATTCACAGAAAATTATTAGAGTGTGTTTCTTGAGAGCTGGACTGCCAGTGACCTTATATGCAAATAAAAACATAACAGATATATTTAAACAAGGTTTCTGAATATTTTGATATTAAAGGTAGAGGCTACCTGCAGAACGCCATAGTCTGAATGTATAGATCCTAAGGGAGAAAACTTGCCAAAGTTTCTCCTGGAAGAACTGCAGAACAAACTTCAAAGCATGGAAGGCTCTCCCCTGCACTGACATGAAAAGCCAGTCATGCAGCCCACAGGAGCCACTGGGGTTTTGTGACTTCTTTAATTAAAGAGCATTGCTTGTCATCAGTCTACAGACCATAATAAAATACACCAAGAGGACTCCACCCAACACCAATCAGGCATGGAAACCTAACTCTGAAAAAGATAGCTGAAGCTGACTCTCTTTCCTGCATCTTTTGCCAGTACAAGACATACTCAGGTGCCCCCCCCCCAGCCAGCCTATAAGTTACTGAGTTCTCAAACAACTCCTCCAAAGACATATGACAAGTCCATGTAATTTTACTGCCCCAGTAAGACTTGGATTAATGAAGATGCCACCTGGCAGGCTTCTGTACTACAAGAAGTTGGTACTTTGCTCTTTCCCGCACAGCTCTACAAGAAGAACCCCTTCACCTTGAGAAGTGCAACGCAAGTGCCGCGTCTCAAAATACCACGTAAAAAGTCCTACAGATTGTTGTACGGAACATCCCCTTTACCTTTTAGCACTAGTAGACAGCTTAGCAGTAGTTTTGCTGGACAGTTTGGTGTTCTTCTTCTGCTGGGTGGCAGATGGTTTTCGTTCTTCTTGCTCCTCCGGTTCAGGTGCCGGTGGATCCCTTTGATCTGCATCCGAACTACCGCTGCTGGTACTGGGACTTTCATCGTCTGACCTCTGCCTATCGCTGGACATTGTGGGGAGCTTTTTGGGGAAGGAGAAGCAAAGAGGAAGAGTTAATACACGGGCAGGATTCCCTCTTGCCATTCCCCAAGTTCCAGAGAACACCTGAATTGGTGACAACTCCGTTTGACTAGAGAAATACACTTCTTTGTCTCATCCCCGGGGGCTGCAGTTTGACAGCTACCAAGCAATATTTACACTTCCGAAAATACTGATATTTCCAATTTTTAAGCCCACTCGCATTTTTTTCATACTTTAAACAATATGCCAATTGTCGACTTTGTTCTAAGGCATGAGACAGATTTAGCAGGGTACTTAGGCAATGCACATTAATAACTTATGACACATGGTAAATAACAGACCTCGCTGAAAATGTTTTTTAAAAAGTCACTAATACCCTGTAAATATTTACACTGGAGCAGAGCATTTTATTGGGTCCAAACGCCAGATCCCCCTCCTCTCTCCCCCTCTCCCCGAGAAAATATATTGCCAGCAACACTTGGGTTGATTTCAGATGGAAATGTACACTTGCTCTGGGCATTTAAAGGGCTGGGCTGCGGAAGGGAGAGCACACACGACTCGGGGTTTTCGCTGTTGTTGTTGGGTTGGTTGGTTTTTTTTAAGAGAAAACCCCCAAGCTGCATTCAGAGCAACCCGGGCAGCAGCAGCCCCTGTTATTTACATGGCCAGCAGCGAGAGCTGCATTTGGCCACCGCCGAGCTGCCGGAGGGGGAAGAAGCATAATTCAAACTGCACCTTCTGCACAGCTCTCCCCGCCGCTCCCCGCGCAGCTCCGCCAGGCAGACCGACATTTTTCCGCCGATCGGGGGGAGGGAAGGAGCGGAGGGGAAGGGGGGGGGGGGAAGGAGGGGGCTGCCCCGGCGGCCGGGGGGGGCCGAGGAGGAGCGCGGCGGGGAGCTGCAGCAGGGCTGGAGGCGGCCGCCCTCCCGCCCGGCCGCGCTTTGTGGGGAGAGCCCCGGCGCGGCGCGGCTCGACTGGGCTCGGCGGGCGGCGGCGGCTCGCCCGGCCCCGCACCGCACCGTGCGTGTGCACCAAGTGAGGCGTGAACTCGGGCCGGCTCCGCGCCCCCGGCCGCCACCAGGCAGCGAGCGCCGAAAACAAGAACAAAGCTCCTCTACCAGCCCCCCCGCCTCCTCCCCGCCTCCCCCCACCGCGCTCGCCCAGCCGCCGCGGCAGCCGCCTCGCCCGCCTCTCCCTTACCTTCGCCGGCGTCCTGTCCCGCTGCTGGGTCGGAGAGGCGGGATGGCGGGGGGCCGGGCCGGGCCCGCGGCGCCCGAGGAGGGGGACGGAGGCGGCCGGGGGGCTATACGGCGGCGGCGGCGGCTCTGTGGCCGGGCAGTGTGGAACATTGAGAGCCGGAGCAGGGGGGGACGGGGGGAGGCGCGGTGCGGCCCCGCGGCCGGCGGGTGGCGCTGGCGGGCCCCGCTCTGCGGCGCGGGCTCCCGCGGCGGGCCGGGGGGCCGGGGCGGGGGGCGGCGGGCGCGCGCCGGCGGGGGCGGGGGAGGGGGCGCCGGCCGCCTCCGGCCTCCTCCCGCCCCCGCCAGCCGCGGCGCCGCCGGCGGAGCTCCCGGCGCGGGGATGGGGGGGGAGGAGGGGGGGAGGGGAGAGGGGGCGCTCGCGGCCCCGGAGCGCGCGCAGGCGCTCTCCCGCCGCGGCACGGGGCGCGCGTGCTCCGGGCCGGGCAAGGACAAAGCGGCGGCGCGTTGGGGGGGGCGGGTCTCGACGGCCGCTCGGACCGGCCCGTGCGCTCTGCCCCCCTCCGCCGCACCCGGGGTCCGGGCACTGCTCCGAGTACCGGCGGGCTCCTGCCTCCAGCCCTGCGGGGCAGCACCGGGCCGGTACCTGCCGCCGGCTGCACCCGCTGGGGGCCGTGCGGCCTGCAGAGCTCCTGGCCTCGCACCTCGCCTCGCGCCTTGTGCCCGTGTCGGGGTAGGGACAGGGACAGGCACGGGCCACCGGCGCAGGAGTGGGACCGGTGGTGGGTTTGCACCCGCCATTGCTGCCCTCTCGCATTCACCTCCAGAACGTCTCCATTCTTGGTACATCTTCACACGTGGGAGCTGGAGAAACTGGTGTCTGGTGTGGTGTCTGTGTGAGCCCCAAGGGATGGAGCGATGGCCGTGGGGATCCCACCGGCCACGGCCCGCGCGGGGTGAGGGGACCCTGCAGGAGAGTTGCCCTCACGCGGGTCAGGGTTTAAAACAGAACTAGTTGTTCCCTGGGCAGGCAGTGTTCTGAATGCTTTAAGGAGGAAAAGCAGTATTACCAGTTGTGAAAGGTGTCACAGCTGTGTGGAAGGTGGTGTAGTGTGGAGATTAAGTTTATTTTCTGGCCCATCATGCATGTGTCATTCTGGTGTGTTCATGAGCAGCTTTGCGTGCTGTACACCTCTAGTATGTCGTGCATTAAAAGCCATGCATCAACTGAAATAATGTAAACGCTCCAAACTTGGGGCTGGCAATAAAATGCATTTGCAAAAAGGATTCATTCTGTCTGCAAAACGTGGATGAGGTCGTGGGTAACTGGCTTCAGCAGTGAATGAATTAACAATTACTGTAAATATTTGTGCAATTTACATGAAATGTCAGTCTAATGTTGCTGTCCAGCACAAGGGCTTTCCCCTGGATGGTTTTTACCTCAAGGGCTTTCATTATCAACAGTCTAATGACTTAAAACTACTCTGTTTTCTTAGCTTGTGCAGGATCAAGGGGTCAGAGAGTATATATCATGCTCTAGAGGGAATATACAATTGGCGTGTCAGGAAATACCCTTCTTTGGGCAGCTGAAGTTAGCTCAGTTGAAAAGTATGCTGGAGATTTAGCAAGAGAGTTGAATGATGTGATGTGGAGAATACTGGAGGTTTGTTTGTTAAAGTGGGCTAGAGAGAATTCCCAGATCACCACTACAGGCAATTTGCCTCTGAGGTATGCTGTAGAAAATTCCTAGCATAAACAGTATCTGGCATGATGAGCAATCTGGGCATAATTAGTAAAAGGGAAGCATATCAAAAATCTATCAGTCAGCACTGAGAACCTTTTTCATTCCCTCACCTGCCCCGTTCTGTTGGTGGTGCTCAAGATGAGCCTGACTGGAGCTTTGAGAGTCAGGATTAAGTGTTTACATTTTTCTTTTGTTTCAGGTGAAAGTTAACACAGGTGTCCAAAACCAAAACGTACTAGAAGAGTGTGCATCTGCAGAATGGAAGTGAGTAGATTGGTCAAGGGTTGCACATCACATCAGCTGCTAGATGTTGTGTGGCTTCTGTGGCTTTCAGGGTACCAAGTGAAAATAAAAGCAAGCCTCTTTAACAGAGACTAATTGAAAAGCCAGGCTAGATTTTATTTATTCTCAGTCTTTTGTACCTTATTAAAACAGATTTACTACAGCAGTCTGTGGCTATAACAGGTGTTTATTGGAATGAATATTCATTCATTTGACATCATATCTCAAAGGATGACACTTTCTTTTTATGAGATGGTATTTTCCTTAGATATTGTGTTGTAAACCATAGAAAAAAGTAAAGTACTGCGCTGAGGGGTACGGTGCAGGTGGAAGGAGAAATGCTGATTTTAATAGCCACTGTTGCAAAGCTACATATCATGATCTCTCTGGCTTTTCATGTCCCTTGTGATTTGACATCAGTTAATTTTAACTGATAAACCCACCATGAACGTTTTACTTTTTCAGTTTACTGGGTACTTGAATGGTCAAAGTGTAGCTGCTATTGTGAAGGGCAGGGCCTCCCTAAGGACCTTCCAGACTTGTCCTGGACACTCAGGAGTGGGTGCGTTTGTTCCCCAGTCAGTTGCCTTTGTTTGGATTTTTTTTTACAAGCCTTGCTCCCAAAGGTGGTTGATGTTTTTTTCAGCAGCCGACTGTCTTTTTGGGTACGTCTCCATCCCTGTTCTGTCAGAGCACAGGTATGAAGTTACTGTCGGCATGCGGAGGTTTAGCAGCTGCTTTGAGCTTCACAGACATAGAATATTTTTCTAGGTTTAGGAATTCACAGTTCAGTCTCCTCCATCTGACATGAAATTCCGTGATAGCAAACAACTCGATGCCTGGCACCAGCACTAGGGTGAAAGGCATTTTCCACTTCTCACAGGAAAACTATGAGGGATGGAAAAATCACTGCTTGATCTTCTTGCCCCTACCATTTTAAGAGTGTACAGATGGTAAAATAAGGCCAGCATACATTTTTCATTATTAAGAGCAGCTCAACTGAAAATACTACTTAATGTTTACAGTTGTGTACTCCATCTTCTTTATCACAAAATCACTGTTTCCTGACAGTAAATATATTTCCCCCTGGCAATGTGTCTTTCTATTCTATGCGTGTTCCCATACTGCGGGAATTGTGTTGTTAAAACACCTGTTGGTGCTCTGCTGCAACACCAGAGCTAGATGGGCCCAAACTGCAGAACCAGGCAATGAACAGATTCATTTTGTTTTAAAGTAGGTGGGGTAAAATTCAGATTGTGTTTTTCTTAGCAACTAGTGTCATATTAGCAGCCAGTGGTCCTTATAAGGTAGATCCAGTACAAATATCCAGCCTGCCTTTTCCCAGAATAATTAACAACTTTAACAGAGAGGGCTGGGAAAGTAGATCAGGCAAAAGCTTTGGGCCAGGAAGAGGTGTAGTGTCTTACAGAAGCAAGTGCAGGAAGCCTGCTACAGGGTCAGTAATTGCAGCTCATCCTGTTGTGCCTTAATATCACTGCCATAAATAGGATTATTTTTACATTGTGATGCTAGAGGTTCATTTGGGTTTATGAATGGATAATAATCCCTAAAGAACAATGTTCCCACTACATTTCAATTAATTGGTGTCCTCAAGTATTCACAAGAAAAGCAGAGGTATTTTTTTTGTCCTCAAACTGAGAAGTAAAGTAAGGGTGGGAATGGGCAGGAATCAGCTGTAGGAAGCCACCTCCTGGTCCCTTTGTCAGCAGATGTTTAGCCCATCTGTTGGTTTTGTATGGCCACCTTACAAATCCTGGCATGGGAATATGGTGGAAGAAGGAGGACAGGGAGTTGGGGGCCAGAGATGAAGGCAAGAGCCAGAACACTGCTGTGCTTCAGTTGTGCTTGTTTGAGGAATGACTTTTTGGACCCTGTTGTAGCTTAGCAATAGTCCTGAGACTGCTCTAATGCAGACTGTCGTGAGGACTGGGAATCAGGATGCTTGGAGGAGTTTTCAGGATATCTTTACTTTCTCTGGATCCAGGACGAGTTACCAGCTCCATTTTAACACTAGAGTTAGCTAGTTAGCCAGAGTTCCTCATCATGACGAACACTGCTGTATCTAAATCCATAAAAATATACTTAAAGCACTGCAGATATTAAGTAGTTTTCATTGTAATCCTACAAAGTAGATAGAAAGTTCTGCTGTATGGTATACATTGTATTTGCTGGTTTGTTTTTATACACTAAAAGGCTAAATGGTCAGTTAGGCACTAGTTTTTAATAGACAGATTAGTGTTAAGCACTTAAATACCATAACAGGTAAAAGTGTGTTTTTGAAGCACAAAGTCATGTGAAAATGGTCTTATTTCAGTGTTCCCATGGAGTCCTTGTATTCTGTTGTCTAAATTCTTTCCCTGTGTATGGATTGTTGATGCAAGAAAAGAAAGCACAGTGGCCCCTTTGGAGCTCCTGTGGTCATTCAGAAGAACCCAGTATCTATGTATGTCAAGTAAGTATCAGTGCTTTAAAAAAATCCATACTTTTTTGCTTAAAGTAGCTTTTATTAATCTGTTTTTAACCTCTTAGATTTTCATTTTACTTGGAAATCTACAGGAAAAGTGAGAAAAATTAATAGGGAAAATTAATATGGGATCGGTCTGTCTACTGGACAGTAGTAATTTGTATTTCATAAGGGGATTTCACTCTATAAATAAGCATTATTTTAGTGAGTATTCATCTGCAAGCAATGTCATTAAAATAATTTTTCCCTTGAAATTTTAATTGAAATGTTAATTGAAAAAATACCCTTGATGTATATATATGGGTAGTTCCAGCTTGCTTTGACAGATTTAATTTTTAGCACAGTATGATGAGTATTTGACTATAGTCAATGACTATAGTTAATGCAGATACGGGCAGACTTTTACCCCTAGCAAAGTGTGAGAACAGTAGGTCTCTAAGCAGCTTTACAAACTCCATAAAATGACTTTGTGTTGTATATCCGACAGTATAATGTGTAAATCATAAGTTAGGGAGAACTTGTCTGTACGGATACAACCCTGGCAGACCAGCATTCTCAGAAAATTTTCAGTGTGAGAATCTGCTTCTTTTCTGCACATGGGGCATAGTAAAATAATGCTGTCATTTTCAGAGTGTGATATTCTGTTGTGAAATTAGTAGCTGTTGCAGGGAATAATGTTGAAGGCCTAGTAAACTTCTCATTTCACTGTTACAGTTAGAGGAATTCCACCCCTAAACCATCTCAGATTGAATTATCTGTAAGTATATACACAAGCATGTATCTTCGTGCTTTCTGCAGACTGCTTAAATTGAACCATTTGGCTCCATAAGACCAAAGTTTGAATGAAAGCAGAAAGTTAATAGGCTGCTGGTAGTAGAGCTCATATCCTCATTCATGCCAGCCAGAAGGAGGCAAGATAATCATGAAGTCAAACTCACTTGGCTGAGTTGAGGTCAGAAAGAAACATGCACATGGGGCTGGCATTATTTATAAGCTGACTGATGTTTTTTTCACAAAAATAAAAGAATTGTATTTGCATTGCTAAATGGGTCCATCCTGAGGGTGTTATTAAGAACATAAAAAAGATCCTGGACAGCTCCTCCCTGCTTCAGCTTGGCTGACCTCTTTCCCTGGGGTTAGCTGGGTAAGAGATTCCCACCACCTTTACAGTTGGTGACTGCTGGCACAGATAGCTTTATGTGGCTTATCAGCAGTTTGACAGGTAGGCCCCCAACAGGCTCTTCAGATTCTAGTTTCTGACATCCTATCAAAGAGGAAGGAACTGATCAGCATTTAAAGAAAACCTTACAAATCCCTGAGAGCAGTCACACCCTGTAGTGATGAGTCACAGTGCTTTACATTTGCCTGCCTGGAAAGCCTGGGACACTTCTGAATGCACCCTAATTATAGGGTAAGGCCCATACATATTTCCCATTATCATGTCTGCACTGGATAAAAGGCCAGCTTGGCTGACCGCCTGTTCTACAATAAAGAAGTAATACCTTTTTTAGCATACAAACATCAGGATTACCAAAGACTCCTGTGGAGTAGCTTTGTGGCATCTTGCTTTTTTGCCTAGGAACATCACTGTCTGCATTTATCCACCCCCTTCTGTCTGTAGGAGCCCTAACCTCCCACAAAGGGACAGGAAAGACAAGTCAGGGCCTGATCATGATAAATCACTGCTGCAAATAACTGGGCAGGGCTGATCTTCCACAGCCAGGACTCCTGAGCTTGATGGGCAGTCTCTGCTATAGGAGTAGGTGTTGCAACTCCCAGCAGTCTCCCTTGTGCCCTGGTCAGTGGGAGTTCCCATAGCAGTCACAGCAGGAGCATTCTGTGTCAGGACTGGATCTCCAGGGTGGTGATGAGGGCTGAAAGGGGAGGACGGCCCTGGCTGAAGCGTTTCCACATGTTTGCCCTGTTGCCTCTCTGCTGGAAAAGTGGTGAGCCTGGGTGGTGATGTTTTAAATAATTGTAGCTAAGGCCATCTGAGATGGAAAGTCAGGCCCTGGAGATACACTGCAAAAACTGAAGGGCATGAACAGGTTCAAACCTGCAGGCTGTGTGGACAGTTTATGTTTGTCATTGAGCATGTTGAAAGGTTTCTCAGAAGTATTTGAGAGGTGAAGTGATGCAGACTTAGAAATGAGGTGCTTTTAGTGTTACAGGCATTTTTATCACCCCCATTTGTGTGATGTCAAGATGTGACTATCTTCAGGTATCTCTTTTAGTATTGCCAGTCAGAAATCTTTGCTCAGGAAAGAAGTTATGATTAGCAGGTGTGAAACCAGTCTGATTTTAGTCTCATCCTATGGTTTCAACAGTAAACTCTTCTTTCAGCTTTTGATTCTTTTTATAACAAGCATTTCCATTTTACGCTTCTGAGCAACCTCCTCCTTCCAAGTGAGAACTGAACCAGGCTCCCTCTGGAGTTCCTCATTACTGCTAGGCTGGCGGTGTAGCAGCTGATGGATGAGTGTCCTTCCTGGCCAGCCACGTGTGCTGTCTCTCCTCCACTCCCAGCAGAGAATGAGAGATCAAGGATGTTCTCAGTGCCCCTGCAGAGTGCAGCTGCACTGCTGAATGCAGTTATTTCTCAAGTTGCTTTTGTCTTAAATACCCATTGTGTCACTTCCCTACCTTTATTCACATGTATGTCAACAGACTGACTGTTGTGTGTTTTCCAGTACGGTAATCCCAGCTGCTACTGGAGCTCTCCAGCACAGTGCAATGTGGCACTGCAGTGTGTGCTTCTACTTACAATGTTTAATAAATATGTAAATCAACCTACTCTGTCTCTTCAGGTAGAAGGGGTGTATGTCTGCAGTTGTATATTACCGTATATGCTATTCATGAGGATGGCACTGTGTGGAGGGGCAGGAGCTTGAGGTGGAAGTTTGCAGTATAATTAGCACAATGAAAGTGTCAGTTAAAGCCTAAAGAGTTTTAGCGTTTCCAACCAGAGTTAAGCTGAAATGATGCTCCTGTCTCTGCACAGCACTGGTGAGGAAGACCAGGAAATGTAAGCTCAATTCATGCCAGCTCTGCTTGGATCAATCTGACTATAGCTTTGCCTGTTCATACTTGAATTTCTAAGTTATCTTTTATTACCATTTTGCTATGTTTTCACTAATATTTAATGTGAATATTAACATACTATATTTTAGAGTGTTTTTTGGTTAAATAAAAATAGAGGAGACTGTGCTATGCCAGAACAAATAAGACCATGGTGCTAACTTCAAAACAGCAGAAAAAATATGCCAATGAAGCTGCTTCCACTCATCTAACATCAAAAGATTACTTTACTTTGTACTGTATCCATGATCTTGAAAGCCATGAAAAAATCTCTCGGGGGTATTCTTATTCCTAAGTTACCTTACATTGTTTTAATTAATTAGCTAAATGGAGGTCATCATTCCTGAGATCTGCTTATTTTTGTCCCTGCTTCAGCTATGTCTGAGAATGAACTTTTGGCTTTTGCTGTCAGGCTGATCATGCTTTTAAATAGTAATGATAGTAGACTGTATTAATCTTACTAGTGGAAATGTTAAGATAGGGAATATTTTCGTCAATGGAATTAAATTTATCTAATTTAGTGTTGAACTGGGACACGGGCATTTGCAGTTAAATGTTTAAATGCCAGCACATAAACAGGTGGCCAGATTGTTTAAAAAAAAAGTCAGTAACTCCCATCAATATTTTACATAAGATACCTTCTAATATCCAGTATAAATACCTGACATACTGGTGTGGTACTTTCCTGTCTCAGCATCAAAACAAGGATAAAGGAGATGTAGAACCGCAATGGATCATTAGTTGAAATTGATTAAAACATATCCATTTAATAATGGACACTTTGCAGTGTGCATTTTAAGTCTCCAGAGTACATTTTTCCTATTTAATTATCTCTCTCAACCTTAACTTTGAAATAGTATGGTGCTAATTTAGTTCTGGCAGAAACTCTTGTTTGATACGTTTTTCAGTAAAGAAATACAGTGACATTAAGATTCATTTTATCAAATTAATAACTATAAAACTTTGGTGACAGGGAAGAGTGACTCAGAAGGTGTGAAATCCTGAAGCAAACAAAGTGCTTTTTAACGATACAATATTTTTGTTGGTTTCTTGTACCAAGTGATAAGCTCTGGTTCTGCTCCCAGAAAAAAAAAAAAAGGAAAATGAAAAACTACTTGGAGAAAGCACCTATCTACCACTCCACGGTATTTGGATATATAGATCTCCATTAGCATTGACCTTTACTACACATTGATGCAAAAAAAACCCTACAGAGGTGAATAAATGCACCGTTCTCTTAAATAAGTATAGGTGAATTGATTATGTCTGTTTCTTTTTGTACCTTACTGACAGAAAACTCATGCTGATGAGTGCAGGATCCAGAATTGTTGAATTTACACCTCAGAGCTCATCTACAGCTCCACCCTGACCTTCATTAATAGCACCAGATCAGATCAAATAGCCAAAGTCAATCTGCTGGGCTGTTCTAAACAACAAGGAGAGAAGGTATGCTATGCTATTTAGCCACAAGTGGTAGTGGTATCATTTGAATATATCTACCTTCAAGCCAGCTATCAGATCTCCCCACAAGAGAGGATTCCCAAGATTGGTGCTCATAGGTTTTGCATGGTGGTAAAGCTAACTTCCTAAGGCACTTTGGTATCCACACAGACTGTACTCAGACACTCCCAAACTGTCTATCGAATCAGTCACGATTGTCATTCAGTTAACTACCTTTGCATATGTTGGTTGCAAAGTCAATTACAAACAGGTGTGGCCTGAAAAATAAAATTGCTTACCTACCCTGGTGTGTCTGCCCTCAAACTGAAAATGTCTCAGCTCAGGTACCTTAAAGCATCCGTTAAAGAAAAAATATGGGGTTTTATTTTGTGAGAATGTGGGGCTTCCCACAGGTTAACACCACTTGTAAAAATATTTCATTTTTCTTCCAGTCTCTTCTTCCATTTCCTTAACAGTGTTGTCAGATTATCAGGAATGAAACAAATCCAATTTGTAGCATAGTTTGTAGGTCATGTAATACTTTCACATAAACTTGCAGAAAAACTCTGTCACTGAGGTTTCCTCAGTCTGAAATTTGGCTCTTGGTAGTATCTTGAGGCTGTGGATTAATTTACTCACACTGGGCTGAATGCAGTGAACTGTGAACAGACTGTACTGCAAAGAGATGTGAGCATACTTACTGGAACAGGTCAACCTTCTTTGGCAGGCAGTAATCATGTAGCAGGCATAGGACTTAATATCCTGCAAAGACATTGGCAGGTTTCTGGGAAAAGGCACTCCCTAGAAATGTGCAATGTGCCCACTTGTAATTTTAGGTGATGCCTGACCACCTTTACTGCAGGATGCTTCAGCACCTGACAAAGGAGCAACGAGATTGTCAAGATCATATCTGAAGAAGCAGACTTGTATTTTGTTCAGCACTGTGTTCACTGGACCATTTTCCTGACATTTCCACGTACAACAGAACTGCCAACTAATGAATAAATAGTCTTTTTCCACCAGGTACTAGAAAGGAGAGATTTCTATTCTGTCTTCAGGTGTACCTGTTCTCTAATAGTTACCCTGCTGCCTGGAATCTGCGAGGTTTGCTTCCCTCTGTAGGCTGGCCCTCCACAGGATTTGGGTCAGTTTCAGAATATCATTAAATTTAAAAGCTTTGTTTTCCAAGTCACTAGCTAGAGCAGCTTATTTTCAAACAATGTTCTCTCCTGCCCTTTACTTTAGGAACAGAATTTCTCCTAACCTCAAGGGTAAGTCTCATGATAGCAGAAGACATAGAAGACTTTCGAACCCCTTGCTGAAACAGATAAGAATGATCACAACTTTCACAGCCTTCCAAGTAAAGTATGACTTGCTATTTTAGCCCTGCTATCCCCATCATGTACGCAGCTTAAAGCAGCAATGAAGGAAAGAGGAAAGCAGAAAAGGTCAGAATGGAGATTGAGAAGAGGAAATAAGTTAGATAAACCTTGTCTGGGGAAAGGAAAGAGCGAATTTAGACTTGTAGCCTGTTGTAATATTAGTTATTAATTCTTGAGCGAAGATCATATAGCAGTGGGAAAGGGCAGCAGAGATTGACAGATGAGATAGCATTGCTACACTCTCACCCCAGTCACAGAACTGTTGTGTGTCTGAGTTTCCTCATTTGTAAAATGAGAATTGTTCTTACTTACATTTCAGAGTCCTTGGTACCATTAATCGGTGCTTATTGTTAAGGCTTGTTGTTTCTACCAATTGGAAATACAGAATAACCGGTGCCTTCTGGGCTGTCTTTTCTACCTCCCTATATTCTTGCCAAATTAATTTAAAAAACAGGTACTGTCAGTTCAGAGTTTCTTCAAAAATAATCAGCTTTTAAAATGAGAAGGAAGAGTTGTTAGGAAACACATCTCTAATTTTAAAGCAGAGATGTGCTGCTGATGCGCTCTCCTGTCTGCTGTGGTGCTTCCCCCCACACACTCCTTATTCCCACCAAGCATAGCCAAGCCTCAGAGACTGCTTGAGTTCATTAAGCCAAAGTCAGGAAAGGATTATAATCATTCAGTTACATTTCTACATTTTGAATTAACATTAATCCCACAGTAAATTACTAAATAAGGCCAAAGACCTGTTTATCTTCAGATCAGGTTAATTTTAATCTTTAAAATTATCCCCATTTCTGTAATGTTTCCATACCAGTTGTCATGTCAGTGGTTACGTACTCATTATTACATACTCATTAGCTGTCACAGAGTTCTGTACCTACTCTTACTATGACCCGTTTCACAAGGCAGTCCTGGAGCATGAACCTTCTTTTACTGAAGTTTATTTTCAAATATCATTCAAATACCTATGCTGAGCAGCTTCTCATTCTTGCAGTTGCATTAGGCAACATTCTTCTTTTGCTTCACCTTCACTTTGGAGTATCAATGACATCCGGAGCCTCTGATCACTGCTATCTACATGTCACCTGAAATATATAGGTTTTATTCCTTTTGCAGGTTCCATTGCTTACATCATTCCTCTATGCTCCCACAGCTGATGTTCTCCACAGGAGAGTTCTTCACACTTTGTTACAGCCCTCAACAAGCTTCCAGTGGATTTTCAGTGGAATTCAGTGTATTCCAGTGGAATTCCAGAAGTTGTGATTTTTAGACTCTTGAAGGAGCAATAAGCTACGAATTCTGGGCAGTCGATATCTGCAGCTGTTTCATAAAGCTAGTTTTCACTTCCTTGCCTTGGAAGCACTGAGCAAATGCTCAGAAGTGTAAGGACTGAGTCTCCTCTGAGATGCTTTCCTCTTTTTCCCTGCATAATTTCCATGAAGGGGAATGAATTTGTGCTTGCAAATAGTTCGAGACGATGTCCTCCAGAGACACTAGGCGTAAAGCAGTGTCAGTCTTTTCTCCCCAACAGGCCAGTTTTTATTCTTCATCTTCTCATCCATTCTCCTGTTGTCCTCCTTTTATTCTTCCCTCTTTTCTCTGATTTTCTCTCTCATGTTTTCTCAGGTGTCATTTCCCTGTTTTCATCCCCTTAAGTTCTTATTTGGCAGGTTGGCCACCCAGCTCACTGCCTCACTTGACCTTTCATTCCAGGTTAGCTTTTCCCATTTGAAAGCCTGCTTGTCCAGCCTTGTCACCTCTCACTGTAATAAAACAACTGCTCCTTGTTATTGCATCCTTCATCCAGTTTTATGCCTGGATTCTTTGGAAAACATAATTTCTGTGATTATACTGTATGAATGCATATATTTACCCTTTAGTGTGAATAAAATTTTAAGCCTTTGTCAAAACTTGGGGGAGGAATAGAGGGATTTAAAGTGGTTTTAAGTTTTATTGGAGAAGATGGCCACACAGAAGAAAAGGAGCTTGTTTTGTATCCAGCTTAAAAGAAAGAAAGCAGTTTGAATTTATTCTTACTAGACAGTAGAAAATCAACACTGTGGTACTTTTGTTGCATTAGGTATTACATTATTAGAGGTGGTATTGTTAGAGCTTCAATCTGGGCTGCTCTCCTCTGTGGACTTTCCAAATGCAAACTTTGATTTTGGCTTTTCCAACAGTTCCAGCCTTTAAATTGTTTCTCTCGTGTCTGTGTTCTTTGCTGTCCAATAACAAGTGAACTCATGGTATATTGTTAATATTATTCAGTAACAAAATCAATCAGTTATAATGTACAGCTCTAACAGAAATATGATCTCATGGATACTGATACAGGCAGAACTACTATTTTGTGATACTTGTTTCTGAATCTACTGTGTGTCTATTGTTTGGCTATAAATACTGGGGATAGGAATTTTCTTTGATTTTGACCACTATATTGTGTTGGAATAGTAGGCAATGGTTATAGTTAGAAAAATGGTTTTCATAGTTTTTAAACATTTCTGTACATAAAGTGTGTTTTAGGAAGGTTGAAGAAAATGCATGCTTTTAGTTGCCTTTTGACAGTGGTAGGCTGAATCTTCCTTAACTCACGCATGGAGTATTTCAGTCTTAGCATGGTGCTATGGAATTCTTAATATCGGCATTTCTCAGAAATACAGAACTTACAAATGTAAAACATTAGCAAGAAATAATGAGCAAAATAAGTAATAGCATTGCAGTTGAAATCCATAAAATATGTAAATTATTTGGAAAGAGATTAATTACAGTGATGTAGCCGTGCAGGGTATAGTGATGAGAAGTGACTGTGATCTGTAGTAGAATGGACTCATCTTGCAGTGAGTGAGCACAGGTCCAGCAGAAGTGGCAGGGGATCACTCCTGGCCAGAAATACCTGACCAGATGACATCAGAAATCATGTTAAAAAAAATACCTGTTTTTTTGTAGAGATAATTTTATGTAATTATTCCTGGAGGAATCTTGATGGACTTGTGTAACTCACCCTATTTTATCTTGAATTACATAAAACTAATGAGGAGAGAGGGAGATTTTCACATACACAAGAAAAGAAAACCAAGGATATGAAAAAATGTTGGAAATTGTACTTAGGTGGATTTAGTGAAAGTTAAAAATGAATCTGAGTAAAAATGGGAAGAATTTTGTATCCTGTGCAGTCTGCTGTATACTCTATGCCCTGTGTGTAATTAATCATTTACACCTTTGTGGAATGTCATAATTCTTATTTGGCAACATTTTGCGCTGGGGTAATACAGTGGCTGCAGGGGTTTGGTAAATAAATGGCTTTCCTTATTTACTTATTACCTTTTCTCTTACCTAGAATATGTTAAACATGTTTCAGACCTGACTTGGTTTCAAGTATGAATTGGTTTTCAATAGCAACATCATATATCTTACTTGAAGGTGTGAAGAAGAGGAAGAAATGAAAGTGCTTTAACTCCAGTGCACTGTTTTCATGCTTTAGCATACTTGTGTCCTCTGGTTGTCATTTAAATAATAAATGAGCACTTTTGACAGCAAGCGTATTTCCATGTAACCTTCACAGTAAGTGGATAGTTATAAATTTAATTGTTACCTGCTTGACTCTGCGAAACTTCTTGAAAACCACAGAATTTCATGGACAGGTTTGCGAGGAAAAAGGCCTGAGTAGATCCTAAGAGTGGAAAAACCCAATATATTCTGATTTAGTGTTAATTAAGCAGCGAACATAGATGTTTACAAATATAACCAATTCGTTTACACACACCTACCACCTCGTCAGACCCCATCTTTATTCAGTAGATTGCTTTTCATTTGAGGATTCCTTTTCTATGGAAAGAGCTGTATGAAATGTTCCATGTGGAAAATTAACCCACAGCAAATTACTGTGTTATGGAGCTCCTGCTAGACTACAGTGAGAGCTGAATCCCTAGCACTTTTTATTTTAGCCAGGAAACAAATGTAAAGATAATGTTGTCGCCAATTCAGCATCTCCATGAGCAGCACAGAAGAATTGTTAAGAATCCCAAAGTGGCTGTTACTACCTGTCATCTTTCCATGTTGTTGATAGCACTTACACCAACTGTTGTTGTGGAAAGAAATGAGAAGGCTCATCTGAAACTGGTATAAAACTCAAAAGATTCAATTCAGACACAGTTTACACACTTTAAACAGTTGTTTTCCATGGAGTTGCAATTACACTGCAGCAGGTCTGGATCTGGCTACAATTTCCATGCCAGGAGCTGTTGTACTGCCGAGGGTTCTCTGCGGCACTGTGTGTCAGCTGTCTCTTCTGCTTTGTCAGCTTTTGGTGTCACTAAATTGCCAAATTGCCTCAATGCAGAAATGTAGCTCTGCTTCTGGGATGTTCCAGCCTCTTTATTTTTCTTAACTATATTCACAGTGTTGCATGCAGTTGTCATTCCTTTGGACTGCTGAGACAATGAATTAATTTAGACCTTCAGCAACAGCAACTTCAATACCCTTATTAAAAATGAGATCGTAATCACTACATCCTACATTCATTCATTCCACAATAATGTCTTTGATCACATTCTCTCTGTCCCAGCCAAACCTATGTTACTCTTTTCTTTGAGGACCTATGTGCAAATTAAACTCCCTGTTTCTGATGTACAAACTGACTTTAATCTTAGTCCCCTGCTGTCCCCTAAGTTTGAAATCGTTTTCTGGTCCTCAGCTGAGTGGTTCTGGCCTGTATATTCTTCTCTACATTTCTCATCCATTCTCATCCATTTAATCAATATTCAGAACTATAAAATACAGCAAGTAAGAGCTGTACAATAGGCATTTGACCAAGTAAATGTGGTAATTTCTTTCGAAGAGTGTGATTTTTTATAAACCGTTCAATTAGCAGGGAAGAAACATAATCTTTCAGTAGGTGTCTTTTCCATATGTATTTCTTCTCTGATTATGCAGAAACAGCTGTGTTTAGGAACCTTTAACCTTAGAAAACATAAAATCTATAACTTATCTAAAATAGGAGATCATAATTTTCTGTAAATAATTGCTATGAAAGCAGTGTCTTTGTTAGGTGTGCTCTGCAGGAACTAAGGAACTCATGTCATTTGATTTTCTCAAGGAGACATTTGATAATATTCTGCTCTTTATTAGTATGTGTATCTGTTACTTAGAAAAGACTTTTTTGTAGGCTGTTCAGCACATGAAATATGTAAAAATATATGAATTTCAAATATGAAAATAAAAACTGTTTCCTTCAACATCTAATTTATATTACATGTAAACATAAAACATGCCATGAAAAAACCCTTCACAAAGTTGTATGTTTGTATTGTATCATATACCATAGTGTATATTGAGTCCTGTGTAAAAGTGGAAAAAAGATAGTAGTAGCAAATTGATTTCATTAAAATTTGGACCTTATTTTCCCCAGGTGAATGTGTCTTTTTCAACTAAATCCTCTCTGGTGAAAATATAAGCCACCTGTCCTGTAAGAATATCACACTTGAGGAGTGATGATGTAGCTTTACAAGTCACCACATCATCATTCACACATCATCTCCTGCTGAGCATGGTGCTTTATCTTCAAGAGATAAATTCAACATAATTGCAGGAAGAGAGATTTATGTTTGACATCTAGAAAAACTTCCTAGTCTGAAGTGTGGTACAACAGTACAGCATGTTGTCTTGTGAGACTGTGGAATCACTGAGGATTTCTGAGGAAGTGCTAGAGGAAAATATCTATCAGAAATAGCTTAATCCTGTTCTGAAGTAGGGCAATATATTCCTGTGATTGCAGATATGATTGTCTCTTTGTGAGCAGAACAGGATGATTCAGTACTGGCACAAAAAATGAAAAAAAATGAAGAATTTTACTTTTGTGATGAAATCTGATTTTTTTTTTCTTTTAACCAGAAATGAAAACATGTCAGCTGTGAGATTGTCTGATTTGTGTCACAGTCTCCAGGTGAAACTTACAGAAAGGAAAACTAGTGGTCTTCCTAGAGTACTCCACCTTGCCTAGAAGGTCCTTTCATAGGTAGAGGGATAGAAGAAATCTCTCCTCAGGTCCAGCTTCCTCTAAGAGCAGTCTAGCTTTTTAATAGCTGAGAGCCAAACTAGACCTGCTTCACTTAGTGGCCAAGAAGAGCTGCAGAGCTAATCCACTGGCCCTGCATCTAGCACTGCAGGTGAAAACTTGTTAATTTTGAGTGGAAACAACCTGTTGAAGGGAAGAATCCAAAGCTTAAGGGCTTTCTTCTCATCTGTGCTGCATTTCTGCCAAAGAGTAAATCTGGTCCTATGTTAGCGTAAGGTTTTGTACGCACAAATGGAGAAACTGTTTCCCAAAATAATCTAAACTTGTGCTTACATAGTGCTTAGTATTGCATTGTATTGCTGTGTATGCTGCTTACATTAATTGTTGACATGTGTGCACTGCTTAGTACGTTAATCTCTGCTCAAAGCAGCATCACAGGTGTTGAGGGTGATATAATGTTTAATTTACTGACTTAGTTTTTTATAAATTTAGAGCCTTACTCATCAACATCTTTTGCTTTTCATTTCCTTTTCATTGAATACTGCCTCATCTTCCGAATGTATCTCCTAATGTAAGTGTAAAATTTATACACGCTAATTCGTCAAGCATGACATTTCCCCTCCAAGAAATTTTACTAACGTGTTTGCTACTGAGTTAACAACAGACTTGAAATAATTAAGCTGAATCAGTGATCATTTTAAAGCATTTTCAAAAGGCTTAAAAGTTAGAAGCACCTGGGTAGAAAGGCTTAGAAAACGTCTTCTCAAGCATAACTCTAGGGTTGCTATAGCAATGTTATAATAGTACCTTATTAATAGAAAACTACATAAATATGCCTTAAAAAAATCTGTACAAATTTTTGCAATATTCTTCGATTTCTGTGCTGGAAACAAGTTTCAGAATCTGAAGACACTGGCACTTTTGTTTTGGGCTGCTTTAAGGCAGGATGAGCATCCTGTTTTTATCTAACTGCTTTGCTTTATCTAAGCAAAAAGGTTATCTGAGTTTTGTAGATAACAGAAAAGCCTGGTTCTATCTTTGGTTCCTATTTACATGCACCAGCTACATACCCGGTTCTGTACATCCCCTTCAGTGCACAGTGTTCCCTAAATAGTTTTGTTGCTTTAAATAGTGCCTGGCTATGTCATCCCCTGTTAGAATGTCAGTTGCAAAATGATCGGTTACCTCTATACTGTGTGCTGTTTTTTTCTTCTTTTAATTCTTATTCTTCCCAGAGTGTTAGTGCCTATATATGCCCCTGGAATTGAACTGAACCAAACCATTGAACACAACAGTTCACTAACTCCAGCTGAAGGATCTGTTTGGGCAAGGGGGAGTGCTTAACATTTCCTATTCTTGTTACTGAATATAATAATGAATAACAGCAGTTTAGATGTCACACTGCATGAGAAGTTAATACATTTTTCATGCTCTTAACAAAAACCTTTTGAATGCCTACCATATCTTTGAGGTAGTGTCCTTCCTTTAGGGAGGAAAAAGGGCACAGTGACCAGAAAAACAGTTTTTCCTGGGCCCTTGGAAGGAGTTAACTCCATCATCCACAAGGCTTTTATTCATAGGAGCTATTGCAGTCTTGATTTTTGCTGTTGTGGACATTACAATATCATATTTTGTGAGCCAGGCTGCTTTTCCAGATTTTCCAGTGCTTCTAATGTTTTGTACTCGGCATTTCACCTGTAAGAGAGTAAAGCAAACAGGCAAAAGTAGGAAAAAATTATGAGAACTGTTAACGTTATGACTTACTGATTTATCCAAATTCATAAAGCTCTTTGGTAAAGAGAAATAACTTTTTCTGTACTGGAAGCAGGCAGTCAGAATATAGTTTGATGATAGGCTCATTGAGTCTACTTATTTAAAAGTTAACTACTGAATAAGATAAATGTATTTAATTTTGTCTTGCAAGATTTTATGCATAACCAGAAGATATTTAAATCTCTTCTGTAGAATAATACACCTTTTCAGGAATGTTCTTCTGACTGATCAGACTTCTTAAACGTTGCAATTCTTTTAATTTTAGTACTTTTCTCAGTATTTTTGTTTAACATTTCATCATTTTGCTTGATTTTTTTTTTGTCTGGAGGGAGTATTTTCACATGATTTCTGAAGGTGCTGATCACACATTACAATAAAGTATGCTGATATGTAGAATAATTGTTTTCATTTTCGTGGCTTTCAGGTTAAGATTCTAAATAATGTTGACCTATAATTAAGATCATTAAGGTGATGTATCTTTGTGACTGAGGACTGATATGGGGAAAGAAGGAAGGACTTAGGGCAAAAACCAAACCTCTTTTATGCCTATTTTTGACACTCTTTAGATTTGCCCAAGAAGCTTTCTCTAAATTAGTCATTCCCAGATTATCAGTAGATTCTGGTTCAGATAAAGTTTGTTTTGCTCATGGAGTTGCTTTCATGTTTTCTTAGATCATTGTTCAGTTGGTTTTCGGCAACCTCTTTCTCTAATCTCTGTAGTTTCCCTGTAAGAGGCTGGCCTTTTTCATAAAGATGCTGGTTATATCTTTATTTTTATGAGCTATGTAATTTACACTATGGAGCCTAAATTATTTTACCTTGCAGTGAAGTTAATTTTCAGGTGTTCCTGCCCATGGCAGGGGGAGTAGAACTGGTTGATCTTTAAGCTCCCTTCCAACCTAAACCGTTCTATGATTCTCTTGATTTACCTGAGTTTTTCAGTTACATTCTGCCGCCTTGTGTATTTTATTTTTTTAATGAAGCTTTTTTATGATGCTGTTTTTCCCATGGAATGAAGTAATATTACAGTTAATTTTTAATCCAGAGGCTGCTCCGTACATTCAATGCTATTTTGTCCTTCCTTTGGGAAAATTTTAATAATTCTACTGGAATTTTCTGTGAAATTCTTAGGTTTAGAGCTAAAAACCAGTCCTTAATTATTGACTTAATGAACACTGGAGTGCATTCACTTTCACTTATATGTCCAGTTTTTGTATTTGCACACTTTCTGAATATTTACTAAACTGTCACAGATTTCAGAGAATACAAGTGTTCATCCAGACATCCATATCAAAAGTGTATTTGTTTGGTTTTTGGTTTTGTTATTTTCTCTCTGTTTTATTTGGACATTCTAAGTCCTCCTTCAAGAATGGAAATTTTGGCTGGTGAGCTAAATGATCAATTACTTGCTATGAATAGTCAGTATGAGCTATTTGCAAACAATGCAGAAGACTGTGGCATGCTTACATAGAAGTGATTTGGTGTATGCCTACAAATAAAGAAAATCTGTTCACAAATGATTCATGAACACTAAACTTATAGTAAATCCTATTTGCAATATGCAATTTGACCTGTTACACATGAAATCAAATTTCAGTTGATGTTGCTTACCCTTTTTGTCAGATTTGACATTCCAGCTTCCTGTAATGGCAGCAAAATGGATTTTATTTTAGAGCTCAACCTTCATAAACTGTTTCCATTATAACTGGATGACTGCTTTATCCAACCACATCCTACATGGTCTTCACTCACAGTGTATTTAATTCCTGTCCTTTAATGTAATTAACTCATTCACTGTTATTTCAGAATCCTCTGCATTTTCATTTCTTGTCATCACACATCTATGTCCTCCAGCTGATTACATGCAAGGACCTAACATAGCCAAAACTATGCTCTTGGTCTGTGCCAAGGACAGCAGAATAGTGTAATGTCTGTGTAGGAGGGCTCTGTGTCTGTTTGCTGTTGGTGTGACAACTGTAGTTGCTCTCCACTGCAGCACAAAAGTGTTCTGATGCCATGTGGCCACCTGGACCCACATAGATCTCTCTCAAGGGAGGGTAATGTTACGAACCTGCTTCTCTCTCCCTGTTGAAAGGTGATTATGTGGACAGCAACGGACAAGTAGGATATATTTTTCCACCAACCTGTGGGACTTAAAGTTGTGATTGCTTTTCTGGGCCAGATTTGCTAAGGAAAACTGAATCAGATAGCTGGCCACTTTCAAAAGTCAGTTTTCAGCTGGTCTGCAGCTGTCTTTTTATGTAGTTTGGCCTGTGACTCTCCAAGAATGCATTCAAGGATATTTCTGTAATTGGGAAAAAAAACTGCAGGACGCTATCTGGAAGGAAATGGAATTTTGCAATGGCCAATAAAACACTCTAATATACTGTAAAATGACTGAATTTACTATGCCACAAATCATTAAGAAATTATATATTTATCAGAATTACTGTACTAACATGAATATTACTTTTTAGGTTTCATAGAAGGTATTATCTATCCTAATAATTTTTTGCATTAAAGAAACCTACTGTTGATAGCAGTTTTGCATAGATAAACAAAATGCTTTTGCAACCGCAAAAGCCCCTTGAAAGCTGCTGATTAGAGCAATATTTCTTTGTATAGGATAATGTTACTGCCATGGCTTGTATGCCAATAGCATTTTCAAGACTTCTTTGCAAACAAGCTATACAGAAAGTGTTTGCAGTGGCATTTCTGACTTCCAGATATTTAAACACTGACAAACACAGTCCTTACAATTGTTTTGTGGTGCTTCTATAACCTTGTACTCAGGAGTGCCCTGTTTAGCATTTATGTTGATCAGACACTATCTTTATTCTATGTAGGTGATTTTTTGTTTTTGAATGAAACAGGCAAACCTGGAAACTTTCATACCCATTCAAGCAAGTATGTCTCTCCTAAGGGAAAGAACATACTTGCTGCTTTTTACACTCACTTTTTCTGTGGGTATCAGAGGGTGAAGAGGAGGGAATAGAAGGTGGAAAATGGTCCCTTTTTAAAACTTTTAATTTAAGCATTAATTATCTTCAAAAATTAAAAGAGTTCCTCTGACAATAGCTGCGTAGGGTCTGGTGCTCATCAGGGGCAATGAAACATGAAAAGCTGTAAGTTTCTCCTCCTCCTTCTCTGAACCTCCCACTGAACATCCTTAACCGAATAAGAAAAACATTTCAGTTAGCAGTCTTTCTGAATTTGAAGGGAACTTGCTATTACATACATATGCATACGTACATGCTTAAAGAGAATAGCCATAGTGTGGCATTACCTAGCAACAGACCATAGAGAAAAAAAATGCAGTCCTGATAGACAGTTATTATGCAGATGTTAAGTATTTGTTTGAAACTGCTGCCTCTATTCACCATGTCTCAGCATCAGTTGGAAATATCCATATCAAAATCTAGAGGATAACAAGTTAAAAATAATCAATAGTCATTTATCATTTAATTTATTACTACTTTCTCAAATTCTAGAAGAGTGCTTGATATAATCAGCTGAAGATATATCAGGATAATTTAATACATTAATAGTTAGAGGCTCCAGTTGAAGCTCCAATTTCTTTCTGGGCTTGATTATAGATGTGTAAAATATTTCTTTCCAGCTACATTAATTGGTAATTTGGCAGAAAAAATTACAGCAAATTAACCTCCAATAATCATCTTTTATTAACTGTGTTTGTATCTTCTGATTTGACTATGGAAATACAGAATATTTAAGTGCATTAACCTTAGTCCACAGAGGGTACTACTGAGACTGTTGTGCCTTTGGGACCACTGTCTGAACCCCAGCCTTAGGACTAAATGTTGTGTCCCGCCGTGTTAGCTCAGGCAGCTTCTAAACTTCATCTAACTGGACTGTTCCTGAATCTAGCCTTACATTTAATTTTTTGGCTTCTTCTGGATTCGTCCCTCCCCTTCTGGAAAAATTGACCCGTGAGTCAAATGAGAAGGCCACAGATGAAACACACCTTTAGGGGTCAGGCACTAACTGCAAGTGTCTTTTGGTCAGTAGATGGGGTTTGATCCATTTGAGACCAGGTCTGTGGATCCAAGCATCTGACTAAGTTCTGCTGGGTACTTATGTGGGACCACAGCTCTGACTGACTAACCTGAAGAAAGTGGTTAGCAATTAAAAAGTTAATTACTATTATCCTTGTGTGGTAGGTGACTAGAGCAGCACTCAAATTGCTGTGGGATTTGAATGTACTTCAAAAAGAAGTTTCAGACTATAGTTCTCCATTCAAGATGTGACAGATACTATTTCTTCCTTCCACTCCCTCCATATTTTAAAACATACAAAAAGAAAAGGTTCCGAAAATGGTCTGGCAACAGGTGAAGGAAGACCTGGAGGCTTGGCTCCCTCCAGTAGCTTGAAGTGATAAGAACAACCTTCACCTTTCAGTATCTGCCAGATAGTTGCTGTGTAAGTTAAAGTAGCAAAGTTGCAGCTTAATAGGTCATGTTATTCCTATTTTCATGTATTTACATCCCTAGGGCAATGCAGCAGGTGACAATCCAGACAGTATGAGGTGTATAGGAGAACTAAATTGCAGGTACACAGCAAATATGCACACATATGCACACAGCAATGCTCCTCTTGGCAAGTTTTTTAAAAACAATAACCACTTTCTAACCAACATGTTAGTATATATTGGTTAGATTAAAAAAAAAACAACAATAATAACAACAACAAAATAATAACCAATTTCTAACCAACATATTAATGTAAGTAACTATACATGAATGAGATATTTACACAGCAGTGGGACATTACTAAGTATCAAAAGTATGAAGTAAGAGCTAAATTAATTTTATCTTGGCAGTTTACTATGTTTTAATTTTCCTGCTCCCTGTGTAACCTAAGTTAATTCAATGTGCAACACATAATTCATAACAGCTTTAAAGTATTTGTGTGTATCTCTTTCTGTAATTGAATGTGGACTTTTTCATCTGCAGGAAATTCACAGGTTTTCTATTATGGATGTTTAAAGTATCGAGTAGCATATTATTTTCCTAAGTCTGATGTTATTTACAATAGAGTTTGACATATCTAAAGTGAGTTTAACATTTAGTATAAACATGAACAGTTGTGCAAACCTGAGCACAGCAGGGAAATACACTTCTTTGTGGCATACAACATATAACAACACAACAAACACTGGACTGACAAACCCAGATCCCATATTGTCTCTCTCAGGGATGTAATACTGAATTTGACTGTACAGTTTTACTGGAGGACATTTGTTAGATCTTTAACATGTCAGATTATGTTACTTGTATTTAGTATGTTCTCTATCAGCAGTATTCTTTTTCATTGAATTATGCAAATGGTGCAACCAGCTGACCTGTGATTGCAAGTGCTGAGTATGAACTTTTGTTGCTTAGTTTTGATGAAGCTTAAATTTCATCACTTTGCCTGACTGAATAAGCATACTTCACAGAACAAACATTCTAGTGCAGATAGTGTTACCCCTCAAAAAATATAAAGCATATAAGAAAGGTTAAAAACTGATTTTTAAATCTATTCTCTTTTTTTTTTTAGATTAAAACCCCTCCAAATTGCTACTAGTATTTGGCAATAGTTTCTGCCTCCTGAAGTAGTATGCTAGTACTGCTGATAAGACCATCCATCAGATCCACAAACAGAACTAGTAAACGTTAAAAATGGGAATGACTATTCCTGGAAAAACATTTGCACTATTTATATTTAGTCTAATAATGAAAACTTACGGCAGCAAAACTACTCCAATTCATACTGAAGCAGTTCACACTGAAGAAATATTTCTGTGGAAAAGATGAACAAAATAGCCAGAAAGAAATTTCTTACAGCTACAAAAACTGTAACAAAAGCAGACATTGTGGCAGTAGAAAACAAATTGCCAGCTATTGTAAATCCTATTATTTTCTCAATGTGCCTAAATAGCACACTACCAGGACTCCTGCTGACACTACTAGTGTGGAAATAGAATATTATTGTGAATGCATTTTCAAAATATTATAGAAGCCAACAGGGTCCACATAACTGTCTATAGAATATGCAATATAAGCTATCAAGCTCTCCCTCTCCCTTAGTGTCAAAAAGCATATTTCTGACACAGAGGGGGCCTGATTTATAAGGCCTCTGTATTACCTCAATCAATATAAGTAAATGTGACTATTGCTTTTGCAGGGTTAAGAAGGCATTTTTACCACCTGATTTCCATTTGACTCATGCAGTCTGCTACAGTTTTGACATGTTTCAATTTTGTCACAAGACTTTTCCCTACATGTGGCATGTTGTGAGGAAATTTGACATGTCATAGCTGAACATGATATGCATCTCTTCATGCTCACTCACGAACTGTTAGAGATGATTCCAGGTCAGTTGTCTTGGATACAAAACTGGTAACACTGGGTGCTCAGTGATGCTAAGCAAAGTTTTTCCAAAAGATCTGCATGAATGTATTTTTCCCAAATCACTCCTATCTATCAAAATTCCTTCCTCACTCCATGCTAGATTACTGGTTTATACATAGCTTTCAAAAAACGTGAGGGGGGGGGGGGGTTAAAATCCCATTTCTCTTTTCTACTCTATAGTTACATTAGACAATGCTCAGTTATACTTTGTAAGACCAACAGTTCATTTTGTTGGTGACACAGTGAGGAAGGTATTTTCACACACATGCATGCCTGCATGCACATACACATATTCTACGCATCTATACTGTAGGAAACTGAGCTTGAATCACAATATTTTGAAAAGTTACTGAGTGATTTACAAGCTTCAATGATCAAAACAGTTTGAAGATTCAGATTCTAAAGCAATAGGGAAAATAACATTTTTTTTTTTTTGCAATAAAAGCTGAAGAGTTAAAACACTGGCAAGTACACAGGAAGACTTACAATTTGCAACTGTAAATTCAGTTCTTTCCGCTCAATTGTTTTGTCTGTCATATGACACTAGTTTAGATGCTATCATTCCCCATGGGAATGTCACACTGTATTAACAGATATGATTAAAAAATAGTTTGCTTTGCTTCAGATGTGTAACTTCTTAAAAAAATAAACAACAAACTGCTACTTAAGGTAAAACACACATTGTTTTTAATTCTGATTATTCATATATTCTGTTACCAGTTTCTTACGTGACCCTAGAAGTTTAGCTTTTCCAGCTTTTTAACTCAAACTTTTGATAAGAAAAGCAGCATCTTAAAATCACCATTTTTGAATAGCTGGATAACTTGCTTGACATACATGATTTCTAACTCAGTGGCTTTAGTAGTTCAGATTTCCCCACCATTTCCAGTGTAGAAGCTTTATTTTTATCATAAAGTGATCTAAATAAATAAGTTTTCTGTAGAGATGGCTGATTTTTGTTTGATTCATGTGTGTTTGATGCATGTGCATAAGGTCTTGCATTTTCAATTCTTGCTTTTAAATTTTCACGAGTAGTTTGTTTAAAATAAAGTTTAAAGTCTTCCATGAGCGTTTGCTATAGGGTCCTGGGGCTGTATGAAAATACCACGTACGTTAAGACTTGTTAAAGTTGACAATTGACAGCACTGGGCTTGAGAATATAATTGCACACAGTACAAATTTCCAGAGGAAATCAGTTTATAAATCTTTCATAGTGATTGTCAAGCCCATTAAAAACTTCTCACAGAAGTGTACCTAAATTCTCTTACATAAAACAACTTTTCCATACAGAATTTAATGCAGAATCATATGATGATTTGAAGAAAAAATCTTGCTATGATGATAGGCAGAGTTTTGGTTAAGTCTGTAATATCTTCAAGATCTTACGGGTTGTGCATCTGTGTCTCCATGTTTGTGTACTGAGCAAATGATTTTGCTCCATTGCTACCTTCCTTTCCTTGCTAATATCTGATCTCCTGTTTATAGTGAAAATTTCATTGAACACACAGGTTTCAAATGTCTTACGGGAGAGGTAAGTGGTACCCTCATAGTAAACTCAGCACAGATTTCTCATTCTGCAGCATTTCTGTAGCATTTCTTAGCATGCATATATAATTTGGAGCATTTAATAGAGTACCCAGAGCACACTGAAGAAAGTGCAAATATTCACATGAATAGCAGCATGCATGCAGTACCAGCTTCACAAGAGACAGAGAAGTATTCAGTATTCAAAGTGTAATAAATTTTAACTCTCCTGATAAAAATTTCTCAGTCCATTCAAGAAAGAACATATATTTAATAGCATAATATTCATGTTGCATGCAAAATTAATTGCAAACCACACGTGATTAAACTTTTACAGCAGATCTTACACTTCTGTGTATTGATGGAACATTATGAGCCAGGTTATATTAATTCCACTTCACGGTAGACATTCTCACAAAATACACATTGTATTGTATCTTAAAAGCTTTCATGCAGAAGGAGAGTTAAATCTCATAATACAAACTTCAGGGGATCAGCATGACAAGCTTCATATTGTAATATAGATTGGACACTACAGCTTGGTGAAACCTTAAATGTATGCATGTAATCAAAATGGATTACATGAGAATATGTCACACTAGTATTTCTAAGAACATCCAACAAGTACCAGCTGTTTCCTCATATACTAGCTGGAAAATGCATGGAGGTTAGAGGCTTGCATATCCCATACGTGTGTGTCTGTCCACCTGCAATTGCTTTTTTATTTAAAGCAAAAAAATAACCCCAAACAAACAAAAAAAAAGAAGAAAAAAAAAAAAACAAATCAAAACCCAGGGTGCAGAGTCATTATTAGAAACCTACACAGATGACAGACAAGTAGTTTTTGGATTAGGAAGTAAAAAGCCACTGTGGTACACTTAAACACAGTGGTTAGACAACTAATGTATCAAGCGAATTTCAGCAGCTTGGAAATGCTGGTAAAAAACAATGCAAATTCAAAACCAGGGATGAATAATTCAATGCATACCCTCAGTGCAAGCTTCCCCACACAATTTTCTAGCTTGACACAAATTCAAATTTTATAGCGTTTGTACAACACAGGTTTCAGAGCACACAAAACTCATATTCCATAAATGAAAATTATCTCCCATGGAGAATTTCTACTGAATGTGGCTGAATGTGCAATCTGCGTTTTGAAGGGCTTGCATGTGTAATAGCTCCAGCCATGGGCTTTAAACTTTGTCTTTAGTTCTCTATTGATATAATCTAGTAAGTAGCGTTAAGAAGTACTTGCTGGAGATGGATACCACCAGTTCGCTTCCAGTTGTTTCACATGCATGCTGTGAACTTGCCTGCTCCTTCTACAGCTTCTACAGTCTTGATAGGAGACTGATTTTGAAGAGGACATTGTGAAAGATGTTATATTACATATTTGCAATTTATGTTGCACACATTTATGACTTGATGCAAATTTGCCATTAAAACAGACACACTAAATAAAAAGCATAAAAAAGATACTTGCATGTATTTATTACTGATGTCTGCTTTGAGTTTGGATGGACAATGCTCTCTTATCAGTATGCCGTCTTGCCATCTGACTTGCTAGCTCTTGGTTCTGTCTGAATCCTGATAATTCTTAGGGAGCAATGAGACATACTAGAGTGCATTTCCTCCTGTCAGCCAGCCAAAGGATTAGAGCCAGAGCTGCTATTCACTCCCCAATCTTAGCATCAAAACAATTTCTAATTTTTTTTTAAACTACAGTTTGAATTTGCTAATGACAAAAGGAACTCCCAGTGGGTGTGACAATCATGAGATAATCAGCTTCAGAGGATTAGAGGACCCCAGGGGTGTGATTAGCTCAGGTTGGCCAAGCCCTCTGTCATGAATTAATTCAGAAATGAATATTTGCATTCCAACACTGCATCTTAGTGAAAACGATTTCCAGTCCCAGAAACATTTTCTCTTTTTTCTTTTTTTTTTTTTTTTATATTATGAGAAGCAATTCACATTGCACAAGACAATTGGCAGCTGTGGCTAATGAAATGTGAGATGATTAAGCAATAAGGATCTGAATTTTGTGTGATGTACTTCTGCCAATGATCTTTCGATGCAAAGAACATGTTCATTGTTATTTTTAGGCAGTCTTTTTCCTACGCTTTCGTTAAATGCGCGATGGAATATTTTCAATTCATTTGATTCCATGGTTGACAATCAGATAACTTTTCCTTCCATAATTAGCAATTATCAACTGTACAGAAATACTGAATGCTGTTGGCTTTGCATAATAAACAAAAAGCAGAAGTGGTGGTAGCAAGTTTGCTGAACTGAAAATACATCTTTTATGCACTTGACAGCTATTTGGGAGTTTGCAATGGTGTTACACACTTATGGACACACTGGTGAAATGGCCTGTATGTCTGACAGTCACATCAAGTGCAAGCAGGCAAAAATGTTGCCGGCAGAGATTTAGCCGATGCATTTGATAAAATAGGCCAGAAAATCATAATCTGACAATGCAGAAGTAATTTAAATCTGTTATATCAAATAAAGGAAAATAATTACATGCAATAGGAGAAACAGATACAGATTTGTATGGCTAAGTTTTTGCTCTAAGAGAGTTCATTATATGTACGGAGGGCAATAGATGAATAGCAGCCATGTAGGCTACTTAGTATGGCTTTCATGTGCACTGTCTTCTTTATATCCATTTGCCTGCTGGTTCCACAATCTGTTCTTCAGGGTTTGCAATTTCTTGGATACATTTTTTTGTAATCTACTTGTTCTGATCATGTACTTCAATTTCCTTGCCTATAAAATGAAGATGATAGTGAGGAGCTCTCTGTAAACAGTGCTTTGAAATTTAGTTACCAAAAAGCTTTAAATACCATCAGTAGACAATTAAGTTTGCTCTTTTCTTTGCTGAACTTACTTTTCTTTTAAAATGTTTATTATTCTTCTATTTTGACAAAATTAAGGTTAATTCCATCTCAGTGCTGCCTATGTTCCCACCAGAAATGTTTTTTTTAACTGAACAGATACCCAATAGTTCTCATTTGATATTCTTTCTATTTACAGACTTCCTGCTTTATCAGTCCACTTGTGTCATATCCATCAAATCTTATTTAATCTGTTTGTTAGAGTTTTCTATTACATTCCCTGGGAGAAACTGATGATTATTTTTTGATTCCATTGTCTGCCTAAGTACTCAGTACTTCAAAGCACTCAGCAAAATCTAAACTTGCATTTCTTCACCAGTAGTAGCAATAGTTGTAGCTGTAGCCCTGATGACAGAAAAGCGGTAAGATTGTGTAAAAGCTGTTGCTTAAGCCTCTTAGTCTGAGTATTAAATTGTCCTGTGCCTTGTGGACCTAGAGACATGAAAGTAGAGATTGAAGTTGATGGACTTTCACATTTGTTGAATGTTAACATATTAATCCAAAACCTGAAGGTTAACTGATACTTTGTTCTTAATATTTGCATCTCCCTTGTTTCCTTAGAGCACATCTGTACCCTTTATTAACATTTTAAAAGGAAATTTTAAAGGAATGTCTATGGTTCTATATTGCTGTTGAGATTCTTCTCCCTTAAATCCCTTTTTGCAACCTGTTTTACTCTTTTGCTCATTTATCTGTCCTTGAATATTCTCCCAGCCACCAACAAATTTATCTATGAGTTATATGATTTGAGGACTATGATTTAAAGTCTGATGTCTGAGTGGTGCAATTATTATCTTATTGTTATATACTGTCATAAAGCACTACACATAAAATGAAGTACACTTCTTGTGAGCATGGTGGTCATCAATCCCCCAAGTGTGAAAAAATTTTATACATAAATCCCATTTGATTTTAGTGGGTGCATAAATGCGTCCTTAATCCTGGCTTCCAAAGACAGGTGAAGAAATAGCTTTTAACTGCAAATGGTCTTATGCAATGGAAAGCAGTCGGAAGCGAAGGCAGCTTCATTGATACCATTGTACTTCATCCATATTTAATATAGCACACTGCCAACAAACTTCTATTCTGTGTTCTGTCTAATAAATACTAATAAGCCTGCATCCATTGTACAGGGACAGTAGCTTCCTAAGGTGCACATTACTAGGCCTAGTGGAAGGAATAAATGGGCTCCTTCCCATATTACTGCAGCAACAGTCAGCAAACCCTGCAGGGTTGCTGGCTGTGAAAGGAGGAGCTGCTGCTGTACACAGCTCAGCAAGTAATGCTGCCAGACTGAGAGTGTTTTGCACAGCTGGCGCCCCTCTGCTCCCTCAAAGCAGTCTGTGGCTGAGCCTGCTCAGCTCCAGGGTGCAGAAACTGCAGGGTTAGAGGGTGTAAGAAGTTGCCCTGTTTTCTGTATTAGCTGTTTCTGTGCAGATGTATTATGTCAGAAACAAAGGAATAGAGGTACCAGAACTTAAAGATGCAGGCAGATGTGTTCAGCATGACATCCATATTAACAGAAATGTGTGCGTTCAATGCATGCTTGGGGACTTCTGAAATTCCACAAGGTGCCTTTCTGTATTTTCAGGTGTTGCTGTGTCTCCAAACTGTGGCCCTTAATGTTTCCATTTCAGGTGCTAAAATACTTTTCAAGTTTCATTATTTCACAGTTCTAATTCTGAAGTACTGATTCCCTTCATGTATGGTGAACAGTTGGGTTTTTTTGCAATTCAGCTTGGATTATTCATACTGTACCTTTTTAGGATGACAAACAACTGTACTACAATATATCTTTCATATTTTCCTTAAAAGGGTAAAGAAAGCTTAAAAAAGTTTTAAGCAGAGTTGTGTCCAAATATAAAAGCATTGGCTGCATCTAATCAAATAACATGGATAATAGATCACTGAACTGAATAGACTCTTCTCAGGCCTCTAGTGTTATGAGGAGCACAAATGTGAAATTTCTGCTGCACACGTTACAGATAATGGATTTTCAGCAGTGACTCAGAAATAGCCTGTAAGATGCTGTATTTTATTTACACAACAAATAAGTTCTGATCTTTAATTAGAATACAACTTACGGCCTTTTCTTTTTATTAGGTTTATTCTGTAAATTACTTCCTAAGCTTAACTGGAAGGGTAGGTAGGTGGTAGTAATGCAGCAAATATGATGGGGGTGGATAACTGTTCTTTAATGGTGTTTTAACTATACTGCTGTTTGATAGCAAGGACCATAGAATCATATAGAATCATAGAACAGTTAGAGTTGGAAGGGACCTAAAGATCATCTAGTTCCAACCCCCCTTCCATGGGCAGGGACACCTCCCACTAAACCATGTAACTCAAGGCTCTGTCCAGCCTGGCGCTGAGCACTGCCAGGGATGGAGCATTCACAACTTCCCTGGGCAGCCCATTCCAGTACCTCACCACCCTAACAGTAAAGGATTTCTTCCTTATATTCAATCTAAATGTCCTCTGTTTAAGTTTTAACCCATTACTCCCTGTCCTATCACTGCAGTCCCTAATGAAGAGTCCCTCCCCAGCAAACTTATAGATCCCCTTCAGATACTGGAAGGCTGCTATGAGATCTCCACACAGCCTATAGCATATAGCCTGACCACAGAAAGGGTCATATTCAGCACTCACAAAAAATCTGGCTCCTGTACTAATTTTGGTTATGAAAATATTCTAGAATTGGTATATGGTGTTTTAAGTTTCTGTTATTGAGCGATCACAGGCAGAGGTAGTGTGCATCACCTATTTGCTTCAAGGCATATGGGTGTTATAGTAATAGTAGGAACCAGTTGCTATAAGACTGTGTGTGTCCTTCAAGTGCTCAGCCCATATACACTCCATGAGTATGGTCCACATCTAGGTATTGTGGTCAGCTGTCTGCACTGGTTCTGTGTCCACCCTCACCCACACACTGGAAAATTGTGACTCTTGAGGCTTCTTAGAGAGAGAGTACAGAGAAGGATTGAAGAGATAGGTACTCTGACCAGTATTATAAAATATGAATTAAAGCTTCTGGTCCCCTCTACCATGATCCAAGGTGCGCAGCATCTCAGAGGACATTTACAGATAACCTACAGCTAGCTCACAGGAGATGGATCTTAACTCTTATATACATATATATATATGTATATATATATACACTGTGTCCAGGACTGAATTTTTCTTTGTTAAAGTGAGAGTTGACCAGGTTTGCTTCCTGTAAAAGTAACTTTTCAGTATGAAACCCCTTTGTAAAGCTTCTGTTCTCAGCAGGGGTCTGTAGAACCATGAAGAAAATATCCTCACTTAACAATAGTGCAAAGACTTTAGTTAGGATTAGTTATCCACACATTGCTTTAGTTGTCTATTTTCCCTGTAAAATGCTTAGGAAGGTCTTCCAAAGACTTCTCTTTAGCTGCAAAAAGTTGCTAACTTTGGATTTTGTGCAATATTTTTGCACTGTTGTTCTGTTCTTCCCTTACACAAAATAGTAGTTGGATAGGAATCATGGACATTTAACAGTCAATCCAACATCTGACAGAGCTCAAATGCAGATCAAACTTGCATGTGTTTTTGTTACATTTCTGGCTCCTCGTAAAGGAGCAACCAAATGTTTTGATGTTTCATATAAGATTTTTCTTAACTAAATTTGAAGTACCAGATAGCCTGCTATTCTGTATGTTAACACACAGCTGTAATTAATACATAATGAATTCCAAACCTAGGATACAGGTCAGTTTCCAGAAGGCACTCAGATTATATGAATTTATGTGTCGGATTTGTAACATGAATGTTCCCACAACAGAGTCCTCTGGGAAAAATACAGACTTGTTTTCACTCTGGTAAAATCTGAGCATGTCCAAACTGTTTTCTTAGCATGGAAACAACTCTGCAGTGCTGTTTGCATTTATTTGCTGTGTAATTATGAAGCATTTGAGAAAGTAGTTGCAATAACTATTTTCCAGATATAAGTATCCAGGCCCTCTCACAGCAGGAAAAGTAATTATCCTTCTTTTAAGTAATAAGTGCTTGCTAACCAGTATTTCTCTTCCCTCCCCCACCCCCAAAATAGAAGTTTTGGGTTAAAAACACAAAAAGAATTACTTGGCTTGGTATTCATGATATAATTTGCTCTGGAAAGCTTTATAGCGTTGTTTCTATTTCTGAAAGGGATATTGAAATGTTTGCTTCAGTGATAAATCAAAACACCTTTGATGAGAGGCACATTGCTGGGCACACATACGTTGTGCAAAATCTTACAAGTCAACTTAAGTATACACAGGGTACGTTAGTCTCAAAAGACCTCTTGTCCCTCCCCAGTGTGAGCCTTCTTTTAAAAAATTGAAGTCTTTGGAGATGTGTGACCCAAGATAATTGCAATCAGCCCACACCCGCTTCAGAAGAACAGGCAGATGCACCACCTGACAGCAAGCTTAGAAACAAGAGTTGATCAAAGATTTTCCCCAGAATTAATTAACTGAAGGGTAAAAGCTGATTTGTCAAGGCTAGGCTTTCTCAGATTGTTCTACAATTATTTTCTGTGTTTTAATTTTGTGATGACAGCTCTGTGTTTGTCCCCTAGCAATGTCCAAATCCCTTTTGATTGCTTTAGGGAAGAGCAGGGTGGCTGGTTAGCTGCAGGGAAGGAGCAGCTTCCTTCTTTCTTCGCTCTTCAAGGAGCGCATTCCTTCTTTCTGCACTGCCTTGTTTGGCTGGGGAGATGTCAGTTGAAAATTTCATAGCTGCACTTTATGTTTGTATTGAATACTTGAGATGAAAAGTTTAAAGGTAAACCACAAAAGACATGCAATTCATAGATATGTATCTGAGAGGGAAGAAGGGGGGGATTTCTTGAGAGAAAGAAAAAGGTGAGGTGAGATAAATTATGCTAATAATGTGCATTATAATTAAACATTCCAATTACCATGTCTATATCCAAAAACCTATTTTTAAGCAAAAATATTGCTCAAAGACAAGGAGTCATCTGGTTAGGGCTCAAAATAGAAACTTTTTGGTGAGATTCTGATTTTGAACTATGATTTTGCTAGTATTGGATAGTGTAATAAAGTAATACAACAGCATCACAACTGAATGATTATTATCATACTGATTTATACAGTTTACTTGAAAATAATGTGTGCTTTAAATTGTCCGAATGATAGTTTTATATTTCACAGTTATTCATAAATTGAAGTAAAAACAATATCTTCTGAACAAAATATGTATCCGCAATCAAAATCCAGGGAACTGAATGAAATATCAGCCATCCTACTGATGGAGTCTGGGCACAGGTTTGTGCGTATCATCCTTTTTGTATCAATTTATCAATCTTTTTAATGACAATCCTGTTACTGGAATGCAGCCTGACTTCAAACTAAAGTTCGTACTGGCCTTAATCTCACCAGTGCAAAGGAGCAACAGCACAAAAGACACTGCTTAAAACAAATAAATCATCCATCTTAACAAATACGCAGGAAGAAACATTTTGAATTTGAGTATCACTGAGTGATTTCAGGTTACTCTGGCATCTCAATTTAACCACATTTTTTTTAAGTTTCTTTCACATACAGCTTTGATTTGAAATGGTAAACTGCACCTGCTTTTCTTTTCGCCTTCATAAAAAATTGGACTTAAATTTCTGTTTCTAAAGGAAATGTGGACTCTGTTAGCACGAACGTCTGTCAACAGACCATGGGTAATGTGCATGGTGTGGTGTAATCACAAGGTAGCTGCCAGGGCTAGCTATAGGTGTTCTAGTAAACTGTTCCAAGTGGACCCCATAGTAGGCACAGCAATATTACATTGACATCCATGTTCACTGGAGCAGGGAAGTTAAAAGTATTGATTTCTGACGGTTGAGACAGTGGACCAGGAGCTCTCTGGGCAAGACCAAGTATAACATGGATCTTGTAAGTCTGGAGGGTTTACTCCTGTCATTGCTACAGAAAGGTTGTGATGTCCAATACCATCTAGGCATCTTTACCAGCTATATAGTTTTTCTAGTGTTTGTGTGCTCTGTTAAATAGAAAATCACCATGGAAACTAGTTAGTGTGCATAGTATAAAAGTAATGTGGTTATTACAGCTCTCTACTCCATGCTGTTACATGTGAATAGGTTACTGGATCTGCAGAATACTTTAGTTTCTCTCATTTAGCACAGTTTTTTGATCAGGCAAGGATGTTAGTTATTGAAGATGACTTTTTGTGAGATACAGTGGTGTTTAGTCAAGTGTGAGATGTGTTATATTGGATCTCAGATAGGAAAGTGGGATATTGTCAGACTTGGAGCATCTTCAAGTTATGTCCTGACCCTAACATGCTGAAGCAGGACAAAATGGTACAAACATGAATAAATGTAGAACAGGAATTAGGGGAAAATATTCCTAACTCTCATAGTAATGAATTATGGAGGAGTTTTCCACTAATAAAAGGACTGTTTTGACTAAGGGACTCTGTTTCTCTAGGGTGTTTATTTATAGTCATGTTTCAGTGTTGGAAGACTGACCTTGATTAACTAAGAGTTTCCTCCCTGTGTTTGTAAAGCTGCTAACATGCAGGTGTACATGTAATTTCAGTCATCTGAACTATGGCAATAAATCAGTGTGAATGTTCACAGTACCACTGTTACCGTGGAGGAAGACTGGGAGGATCAGGACTTCAACTTTTCATGATTTAGCAAAACTTTTTATGAGTTCAAACTGATAAGTATTATAAAAATAGAAACAGTTTGCAAAGTCTGCTGTGGTACACGCAGAGAAGGCTGTGGTCCTACAACACAAATCAGAAATCTCAAGGAATGCCCTTAGAGTGTTTTGAATTTCTCATATTAGCCTCATTCCCTCAAAGAATGAGCAAACTTGAGATCTATGAAGTTGGGCAACCTCTGTTTTCTGTTGAATTCTGCATTTCACTTGCATACGTTCCATATGACTACTTGTATCAGGGAATAGAGTGTATACTTAGTTTCTTCAGTCAAACTCAAATTTCACAAAGATGATTTAAAAGTACATCTCCAACTATGATCATGCACTACTTCATATTAATACATGTTTCAAGTCTGAGTAGATTTTATAGTATAAAAAAGCACCTTCTGTATCTGTATGAGTCAAGTGAATAATTTGCCATGAATAATATATAAAGTGAATTGAGGTTCCTCTTTCATGTACCACCTACGTGAAATAATTTCATTGATTTTACTTTTTTTCTTTTATTTCTTTTTTTCCTTTTTTTTTTTTAATTCTGAGGTAATATGCACATCTGAAAGTTGAGTTTCCTTACCTGTTGGTGCCTGATCAAGTAAGATCCATGTTTCTGTACCTTAAATGGATAAGCAGAATATAAATATGTTGTAGAAGTAAATGTTTTAATTACAGATTTTAAATCAGCTTTTGACAAACACTGCTTAATATGAAATATGCTTTGAGAAGTTGTTGCCACAAGTAATGTGAATAGGATAAGATGATTACATAAATCAAAAACAACAGAGTAATCAGAATAATCTCTAAGTTCATGTACAGGTATTTTTACAGTGAATCCTCTTGCAATAGATATACAGGAGGTATGCTGCCTATTTTAAAGGACTCGGGATACCTCTGAGGATTATAGTAAGCGCAAGCATGGAGCAAGCTCTCTAGCTCTGTGTTAGGAAGGTGTCCAGAGGGAGCAGCATTATATGAGAGGGAAAGCATGGCTGAGGGAATCACATTATTCCCTTGATACATCAAAGTCTGTCTCTGGTATACAGGTTAGGGCAGTCTCGGTCTCTCTTTAGTGTATGCCAACAGCTAGACCAATTCCAAGCTGCCCAAAAAAAAGGAAGTAGGAGCTGACTCCCTCCTATGTCTGTGCTAAGCTCTGCATCATCTCAGAACTAATCAGGCCTATGATACCTACTTTAGAGAGAGTTTCAGACTCTTAATCCTATTTAAATTTTAATGTGAAGGCTTGTTATAGTTTCTATAATTTGAGGCATTAAAAGCAGATGAAGCACCTTTAATCATTAAAGCTTCATTGCTCTAATTTATATCTGCATTTTAAGCCCTAACATAAAGTGGATTGTGTTCAGGGGATGATAGTTCACAGTAAGGAAATGTGATCCATCAGGAAACCTGTTTACATTAAAACATTTTGACAGCGGCAGTAATTAAACCTGTTTCCCAGGTGCAGAGCAACATTTTAAATGTCCCTCTGGCTACAATGCTATTCGGGTTTGTCTTTCTTTCTCCCTTATCATCTACTTAAAAAACAAGCTAATGAGAAGAGGGCAAAATATGAGGAGGGCTGGACTAGCAATTAATAACCTAAGTATATAATCAGAATGTTAAAATCTCATTTTAACTGATTTGTGTATTAGTTTTTACGGCACTGGAAAAATCTTTTGTGCATTTCCATGTGCCTGAGAAACAGTAAATGAGAAATCATGGCTTTGACATGATTTAATGTGATCATTTCTGACTTTGAAACGTGAGTTGGCTCTAGAGCACATGCAGACAGCATGTGATTTTTTTCTGTGAACCTTTCTTTGAATAAGAGTGCATGAAGATTGGCAGATCCTAAAAACCTGATGAACTCATGAAAGCATAATTTGGACAAGTACACACTTGTGCCATGAAGCCAAGGGCAGGATCTATTTGACTTACACACAGCATAGATCAGATGCTTCTCTCTGTTGGACTGCTAAAATTCTTTTAACACTCCACACCCAGGCTAACTTGTTTCCTATCAGCCTCACCTTAAAAGTCCCATACTGGCAGGTGAATAGATATCTAACATCCACTTGTTGACATCTTTTGGGAGTAACCAGTCAGCACTGCTCTCCTTCCACCAGATGCAGCTGGCGGCAGTACTGAATTTCCAAACCGTGCGTCTGTAATCTTTAGAAGCACGGTCTAAAGATGGATCTGTACTTGGCACCATAGCCAACATATACCTTTCTTAATCTGAAGACCTGGCCCTGTCAAACCCAGCTGTTTAATTCTTTCTTGGTTTTCACCATATTGTCAAGGTCACTATATCAAAAGTGGAGAGCTCATCCTCAGAAATTCAGTTATGTTGGAGGCATGTGGTGACTTCTGACAGTGGGCTGAAGGCAGGAATACCAATTCACCTGTGAGAAGTTTGGCGAGGGAGCAGGACAGTCGCAGGAGGTCTGAAAAAGAAAGGTTTTAATATCACCCGATTTCACAGCCAAGTGTGTCTACTCTTCCCAATGCAATATTCTCTACAGCAGATGAATGGAGAACTATCACCACTTGTAAATGCTTGAAAGCATATATATCATGTGCTTAACTGAAGTATTTATCATTTAAGAACACCTTTAAAAATATCAGAAAGCCATAATTATTGAAATACTAAATGTCATCATTATTGTTCCTACACAGTTTATATGCAAATACATGCTGTTCCCTGGAGCTTGAATTCACGGGAAATGAAATGGAACAGCTTTTTTCCTCTTTCAGGTTTTTTTTCTTTTTCCATATTGTGAAATAAAGCATTGCACAAAACTGGCATGTCACTTGAACAATCTATAGTCATTACAATTAAATCTTCATTGCTGAATCAGAAACTCAGGAAGCACTTTCATATTCAGTGCTAATTCCAGTAATTTCTGTGGCTGCTCACCAGCTCTGCACTGTGGTCAGGAAGCTATGTAGAAATGATAGTAGCATGGGATTGTGCCTGGTGTAAATGAGACCCTTTTCAGGATAAAAATAAACTAATATATACAAGTATTTATTAGAAGCAAAAGCTACTGTTCACCATCCGTTTTATTGATAATAGAAGTGATCTGATTTAGCACAGCTATAATGGTTGTGCTTTCATATGTATAGTCCAGAAACTGTTTGTTTAAAAACTGCAACAAAGCAGATCACCCAAGACATTGCACATGAAAGAGAAAATATGATCATTATTCATACAGTTATTGTCAGAGGGTGTAAGTGGGCATAGAGAGGAAACTGTTAATACTCTATGTGTCCTAATGCGTCTACATGCTGCTCAGCTGAAGTGCAGCACGCTCATTTCTATCTGGGTTTCTAGGGTAAGAGACTGCCTGGATCACCAGAGGACTGGCAAGGTCTGTTTCCTACACTGTATAAGAAATATCTGCTAGGAGTTGTGAAAACCTGTGATACAGGAAAGATCATAGTTTGCAACAATGACTTGTGTTAGTCTTACAAAAACACAGCTCTGTGCATGCTGTGTGCTGGTGCTGTGTCTGTTTAGTGTTTAGATACCAACAGTCAAAGTACTTCTGTAACCACAGGACTGGGTGATGTCCTGGCTTGTTCAGCAAGGAATTAATTGTACTTGTTTTAGAGTTAGCTGTTAAGGAGATTAGGAAGGTGAGGCGTAGCAGGGTAGCTGTGGTTGCATGGCAACTGGAAAGAACAGTAACATCTGGTATTCTTAATTTTTTTTAGGAGCTATAGATCTTTGTGCCATCGTGTGAATATTATTATTTCTACCACTGTGCCTCATTTTTCCTATTTGTTCACCAACAGGTAATGTCCTTGATGCTGCTACCAGTGAACCCAAGGGCAGAATTAGGTACAACTTTGGATGCTGTGATGTTGAAGCCAGCTTCCTAATTCCCAAGCATGGCTAGCCCTAGAGGATACTCTCAAGAAGCAGCATAGAAGAAAAGTTCTATCCTTGTATGAAAGACCAGCTTTGAGGTTAGTCAGCCAGAGCTGTTAGTTACTTGAGTGTATGGTGTCTCTCCTGTCTGCTGAAACTATAGATCTATTTGAAATTTTGTTTACTTTCCTCCCGCAGGGCCATTTCTTTCCTGTTAAGAGGGCAGGAAGACCAGGCCATCTGTCACAAGAGCAGCATCTATAAGAAAAACTGCATTAACTGCACTTTAACTCATCTTCCTTGATAATTTCCTCACTTGTGGCTCCGACTGCTTCATGTTTTATTTCTGACAAACAAAAGAGACTTATTAAAGCAGTGGTTTGCTTCATTCATTTTTGAAATAAAAACTCAGTAAGTGATGGGTTGTCAAGTGTAGACCAGACTGGTTTTTGTTCAGCTGCCCTTAAGTATGTGACATCATTCACCCACCCTGTGGTTTTCTTCAGTGGTTACTTTAAAATGAAAGGAACAACAGAGGGGTTTCCACAGAGCTTCCCACTGGGGAACGGCAGACATCAGGTGGACGCAGCAAAGCACCACAGCACTGGGGGCCTTGGAAAGCCTCCCCAGCCTTGCCGCCCCAGAGACAAGCTCTATTTTAAGCTCTTCTTACCATTGTGTAGTCACCCGAACCAGCCCATTTCTAGGGCAAAGCTACTGATTTAATCAAGCCCAAAGGGTCTTTGGAGAGCAGGAGCTGTAGTGGAGGGTGGGCATGCTCCCCACATGGCTCAGCACCCTCTCCTCTGGACACACTGATATGCATAGTGCTGGGCAGAAAATAAATATAAAGGAATCTCCTATGCCAGAGCCCCCTTTTCAGCCTGAACACTGCTGGGAAGATCAGTCAGAGACCTGGAGTGTAATAACATCAGTGAAGAACTGTTTTCCTCAGTCAATGAACTTCAGCAAACCCTGTGTGTGCATCTGCTTGGCTGGTATAATTCTCATTATCTCCCAAGAAGCTGATGAGAGCATTTTGAAATAGCTAACAATTGTATACACATGGAAATTTTATTTCTTATATTTTAAAATATTGACTAGACTTGCAGATTGTATAACTAGTGCATAAAAAGTTTCTTCTGCGTATTCTGCCTTTAAGACTTCGTTTTGTAAATCCTCTTTTGCTACTTCCTATTCATCCTTTTGTTCAGATCTTTTTGAGAGCTAGCCCAGATTAGAATTCATCATCTCTGAAAAAATGAGTCCTCCTTCAGTGTGCATCTCCAGCCTTTCCTGACAGGCTGTCAAGAAATATGTCTCTAAAAAGCCAGGTTAGATCCTCAGAGACAACCAGTGATGCAGTTCTTAGTAATGTGCTAAAACCCAGTCAAAGTGCACCTTATTGTTGCTGTGTGCAGTGATGTGACATCTGAGTTATTTGTTTGCTCTGCCATAAGATAGCATTAGTGGATGTAATATGAACAGATCACTCATTTGTGGAAATATTTATAGTGCTGCTTTCGAGGGATCATTCAATTTGAAAGCAGATGGCAAAGCATGGATATTCATGGACTACTTTAAAAGCTATCTTAGGTAAAATGTTTTCATATAGAGCAGCTAAAGCATGTAACAATCATATTTTACAACACTTATTACTTAATGATTACATATAAATCTTCATAAATGCTACTCAAGCAAGAATTTACTAGTTCCAGTTTTTCTTATAGTAGATCCCGTGATTTCTTTAACTCTCAGGCCCTTGACCCTGTAAATATCTATTCATGAGTTAAACAACCCTTAGGTAAGAAGACCTATTGCATTCAACAAGACTGTGTTTGCAGTGCAGCAAACTCTAGTAACATGGCATGTGTCAAGATTTACAATTGTCTGTAGATTTGGGACCTCCAGCTTACAACAGCTAAAAGTCTAGCTTTAGAAGTGATAAGCTTGTCTGTTCAGAACTGCAGGATCCCTCCAAGTTGTTACATTGGACAACCAGAAAACAAATCTTTTCTAAATATGATGTCCAAAGGCTTTAATATTCTGTAAACACAAATTCATCTAAATGTGAGGTAGCTGTTCGGATCATCTTATGTCCTTCTTCCCCTAATTGTCCAAGGCCCAGCTTTCCATGGTTCAGTGTTGAGAAAAGGTGGTGAGTAAAAGTTTGTCAATTGTGTTGAGTTGGGGAACTGGCCTTTTTCATGGTACAGGCAATTTAATATGTGTTCAGATGTCTCAAACTTCTCAGCTTCCTGTCTGTGTTTAGTACCCCTTACCTGGCACCTCCTGGGCCACTCATTTACTCACTGTTTTCTCTCCTGCAGGGAACATCCACATGCACCTTTCATATGGTGACTTTAAAGACCCGTGTACCTTCTAGCACCAGTATCACATATGTTCTGTAACCCAAACCCACACACTTCAGTTTGATAGAAAAGAAAAAAGTATCAGAATGTTCAGTAAAACTGTTCCCTTAGTAAAACTTGTGACACAGAGTTTTGATCTGCCTGGTTTAGCCAGCATTCACTTGCAATTCTCTTGTTCTCAGTTATCTGATGTTTATGTCCCCGTTACATTGATATACTCCTGGTATGGGCTATGTGCCTGCCTTCAGTGGAGCTTGACCCTGGGTTCACAGCTGGAGCTGCTGGTGTTGTTACTGCCCCTCAGCTGTTTGCAATGAGTGCTGTGCTGGAGGCTGCTTGATTTGGGAGGGGGTGAGCCATGTATGGCTTTTCTTTCTGCTTGGGGCTGGGCTGCAGTACAGGAGCTGGTGGAGCACATGGGCTGTTGTCAGCTTTGTGTAGGCCCATTTCTACAGGATTAGGAGAGTAAGTTACTGAGTTTTTATGTTGTTGACATTGTCAGGGCTCTGGATGATGAGAGGAAGTGGCAACTTGAAATGTGTTAAGATACCACTGCTGTTTCCTAAGCAAGTATCTTTTGAAGTGTTTGGTTTTAAGTTTGTTGGTTTGATTTCTTTCAGCTGTATGAATATGGTAGTCTTGAGCTGAGTGTGGGTCAAGGTTTTTTGTTGCAGTCTGTCCTGTCTCTGAAAGATTGCTGGCACTGGGGATTGACTCGTTTGAAGTTTGTCTGAGTTGAATGCACCAGTCCTTGCACTGTTGGCGTATCTTTAGATGTTAGAGAGATTTTTATCCTTTTTACTGTTTGTGTGGAGTCTATTCTTGTTACTAGTTCTCATGGTAATAAAAATGACTATTAAGTATGCTGCTTCTCTTACCCACTCCATTCTGAGTGTTGCTATTTCATGTCAAATTGAGATAAACGGTAACTGCATGTGACCTCTGCACCCACTGCAGGCTGTGCTTGTTTTTGTCAGTGCCCTTGTGAAGAGGCCATCCTGCAGATCTCCATCTAACTTGCTGGTTTATTTTCCCACTCAATTTCCCTACTGCCTTGCACCACTGTTCTCTTTATTCTTTCTAGTCCTACAAACCAGGCTGTCTCTCAGCTAACAACAAATGCACTTGGTGGCATAGCAGGAACAGTAAATGCTCTGGGAAACATCTTGCTATGAGCAGTTCAAAGGCTGATGAAAGAGCATGTACTTATATGCATATGTATGTAGTGTTTATTAAAATGTACTTGAATAAGTATTAATAATGGATACAATGCTAATGTTTGCTCTGGGTTTTCAAGCCACTGGGGAAAGTGGAGTGTAAGCTGCAACTTGAAATATTTTCCTGTTAAGAAATAGCTAGATTACAAGTACTGCAGTGTGCTTGCTTTCAAGGAAAGACGTAGTTATATCTCATTAATAGCAGAACCTTTTTGGTAGGTAAACAATTGTGTCCAACCATATTAACAGCATAGCAAGGGCTGAAGCTTTTCTTTCTTACTTAAATACAATAACTTTGTTATCTGTGCTTGTAGAGAAATGTCTGGGTAGAACAGACCTGGGATTTTTTGTCTTTATTTACTTTGACTCGAAGTGCAATGGATTTTTGCAGAAAACAAGTTTGAAGGTTGGATTCAGATTTTCTCCAGTTGAAGCCTAGCACTGGTGGTTAAGATGGTGTGCAGTTTGTGTGTGTTATTTGGGTTAAACTACTTATGCCTGGTTTTCACCAGGTTACTGTCATTTATGCTCTGTATTAGTTCATGGTATTAAAGCCTATGAAGTATTGCAGCAGGATTCGTTCAGATTCCTCATCTTGCCTGGCAAAAGCACAAGAGGTAAAAACAAAGCAAAGGAGACTGCTAAACTTACTGACTCTGCACATTGTTCAGGCATGCACTGTGTGGTTGACTTTAAATGAAACAAGAACACAGGGGACTATATTTAATTTAAACACCACTCATCCTAAAATAACTTAACCTGCAGAATGATTGCTGTGTGAACACTGTAATAATACGGCAGGGCTGTCACTTCAGTCAGTATTTAATAGTCTCTGGCCGACTTCATTATTAACACTTAAAGCACTTCATGAAAAGCAATGAAAATACAGATGTGTAACCTGTACTGAACTCTGAGATCCCACAGAAGGTGTTTGTAGCTACTTGCTTGCCACTTCTCAAGGGGCACAGAAAATGGTTGTGAACTGGGCTGTTAACAGCAGATTCCTAAACTCCCCTTGTTTCAAAATTGCCATCAAAGTAGATGAGATGGGCTCCTTGGAGTTTTTGCTTCCATGTGGTCTGTGTGAAGCCTGGTAAGTGAGGTGTAATGCTTCCTCCTCTTATCCTAAATGGTTTGGAATGATTTTTTCCTTTTTTCCTTTTTTTCTTAATTTTTTATGGAAACCAGGCCGGTATGTTGCACTGGCTGGAAGTTACATCACAGGAGCTTCCCAAGAGTGAATACCAAAGAGACTGTAGTTGCACAAAAAGTATCTGTAGTTATGCTGTTAAACTTCTGGTTTTGTTATGCTGTATTCTAAGTTCCTTACCATACACATGTCCTGATGATTGTGGAAAGAAGTAAACTGGCTGAAGTCTTTTTATACTTATTTATATTTGTGTGGGTATTGGTAGGGTAACACTAAATTCAGCTGAGCTCCTTTGCCTTTTTTAAGGCTCTACAAATCCACTTGCCTAGTACTGAGAGAGTGCTTGGAGTTCTGCTTGTGCTACTATTCGGCTTTGGTTGAGATGTTTCATGTGGTTGTGGCTTGACTGATGGTTATAGTTAGTAACAGCTGGCATGGGGTTTAGCCGAGGGCTTGATCATTTGTCTGAAGGAGCTAAAATGGACTCTCTAGAGAGCCTGGATATGTCCTTGGTTGCTGGCATAAATTCAAGCAGCAAGTCTCAACTTTTCCATGTTAAATTGCAACAGCTGGGAGGTTTGTGTGCCTGCTGTGTATTTCCATTAGTGACAGATTAAGTAGCCTTAATTTGAACTTGGAAGTTTAACTTTAGGTGCACCTGTGTTGGTACCTGGCCTGGAATAAGCATGATCGTGGAGCTTCTGGCCTCCCTGGCAAGGGCAGTAGGTGGGAGAGATGAGGGCTCTCCATGGTTAGCCATGCAGAAAACACCTTTTGAAAAGCATTCTTTTTCTCCGCCTTCAGCTTCTGTAAATGGCAATGCCTTAAGGTATTTGACTGACATTGAGCGGTCAATTGAGTTACAATGTTTTGGTCTGAAGTTTATCTTGAAATGGAGAAAACATTGATTGAAAGGATTCAGCGGATGCTGCCATCCAGAGGGACCTTGACACACTTGTGAGGTGGGCTGATGCCAACCTCATGAAGTTTAACCATGACAAGTGCAAGGTCCTACATCTGGGTTGGAGCAATCCCAGGCACAGCTACAGGTTGGGCAAGAAGGAAATTCAGTGCAGCCCTGTGGAGAAGGACTTGAGGGTGTTGGTTGATGAGAAAATTAACATGAGCCAGCTTTAGTGTGTGCTCGCAGCCCAGAAAGCCAACTGTGTCCTGGGCTGCATCAAAAGGAGCATGACCAGCAGGTCAAAGGAGGTGATCCTGCCCCTCTACTCTGCTCTCATGAGACCTCACTTGGAGTATTGTGTGCAGTTCTGGTGTCCTCAACATAAAAAGAACATGGAACTGTTGGAACAAGTCCAGAGGAGGGCCACGAGGATGATCAGGGGACTGGAGCACCTCCCATATGAAGACAGGCTGAGAAAGTTGGGGCTGTTGAGCCCCAGGAGAAGGGAAGGCTGCATGGAGACCTCATAGCAGCCTTCCAGTATCTGAAGGGTGCCTACAAGGATGCTGGGGAGGGATTCTTCCATAGCAACTGTAGTGGCATGACAAGGGGTAGCAGGTTAAAACTTAAACAGCAGAGGTTTAGATAAGGAAGAAATTCTTTACTGTTAGGGTGGTGAGGTACTGGAATGGGTTGCCCAGGGAGGTTGTGAATGCTCCATCCCTGGCAGTGTTCAAAGGTCAGGTTGGACAAAGCCTTGGGTGGCATGGTTTAGTGTGAGGTGTCCCTGCCTGTGGCAGGGGGGTTGGAACTAGATGATCTTAAGGTCCTTTCCAGCCCTAACTGTTCTATGATTCTGTGATAGGGAAGTACTCATAACTGAATTTAAATTCTGAATTCACAGCTGAAATATCTCCACTGTGTGCACTGTTTGCTCTTTCTGGACAAGTGCCTCTGGGATGACAGGAAAGTTATCAAGAGGGTGGCTAGATTATTTTCTCAAAGAAAATTTACAAGGTGTCAGTGCTGTGTTTCTCTTTCATGTTGCTTGAATGAGATATAGACTGGGGAGCTTATGAAGTGCTGAATCTCTGTAATAAATGCTGAATTTCTACATTCTAGATGTTGTTTTGTTGGGGCTTTTGGCTGATGCTCGCACATTTGGGTGTAAACTGTGTTTGATTTGGAGACTAAAAAATCAATGCTTAGAACTTTTTCAGGTTTCATGTGATGATGGTTTGGACTAGAAAAACCCCAAGCAAACAAACCAGATAGCAAAGAGAACATTTCCTAAAGTTGTCAGTACCTTCAGTATATGGAGATGTGGAGTGGCGGACATAAAATCATAGGATGGCTTGGGTTGGAAGGGACCTTTTAAAGGGCATCTGGTCCAACTCCCCTGCAATGAGTAGGAATATCTTCAACTACACCACGTTGCTTGGAGCCCCATCCAGCCTGACCTTGGATGTTTTCCAAGATGGGGCATCTAGTATCTCTCTGGGCAACCTGTGTTACTGTAAAAGTTAGTCACAGAAACTCTCTAAGACTCAATCTGGAGTTTTAGAAAGCAGCATTCTTTATTGCAGTGCTGGGCACACACAAGAATCATTTCACAAAGGTGAGCATACCTGATACTTGCTGACAGCAGCTATATATTTAGCCTGTACATGCATATTCATAGGTCTTCTAGGAACTAATTATAATATTTTGCATCCTAATTATGCATGTGCTTTCTTGTGGAGTGGGGGTCTTCAGTGGTCATCGATAGTCTTCCTCACTGTGTTTACTGAATAACCTCAGTGCTTGCACACACTTGCAGTTAGCAGCTGGAATGTCCTTGCTTCTGTTCTCTTCCAGTCTCACTCTATGCTGGGTGCTCCTCTGCTACCTTGAAGGCTGACATCCTTGGTTTTATTTACTGTCTTCCTAGTAATCAGTCCCATGATGTGCCTTTTCCCATCAGCTGAGTATTCCTTTCAATCTACGTGTTAGTAAGTTACAACAGTTTAGTGTATACTACTATGTTAAAGGCACACACACTGTTGTTAGCTCAAGATGCAAGGTTACACCTGTGCCAGTGTTTCAACACCCTCACCATAAAAAGAATTTCTTCCTTATATCAAGTCCAAATCTCCCCTCTTCCAGTTTAAAACCATTACCCCTTGTCTGATTGCAACAGGCCTTGCTAAAAGATTTGCCTCAATGCATCTTAAAAACCCTCTTTATGTATTCAAGGGCTGCAATGAGATCTCCCAGAGCCTTTTCTCCCTTAGTCTGAACAACCCAAACTCTCTCAGCCTGTCCTCACAGGAGAGGTGCTCCAGCCCTCTAATAATTTCTGTGGCTCTTGTCTGGACCTGCTTCAATGGGTCTGTGTATTTCCTGCTCTGAGAGCTCTAGAGCAGGACACAGTACACCAAGTGAGGTCTCACCAGAGGGACAGAATCGCCTCCCTTGACCTGTGGGGTTTTTTGCTGCAGCTCAAGGATACAATTGGCCTTCTTGGCTGGGAGCATGCATGGTTGGCTCATGTCCAGCTTTTCACCTACCTCCAAGTTCTTCTCAGCAGGGCTGCTCTCAATCCCTGCAGCCCCCAGCCTGTATTGATACTGGGGTTACCCTGACATGGTTTCAGGACCCTGCACTTAGACTTGTTGAACCTTGTGAGGTTTACACAAGCCTACTACTTGAGCTTGTCCAGGTCCCTCTGGATGATGTCCTGTCCCTCAACTGCACTGCTCACCTTGTCATCTGCAAGCTTGCTGAGTGTGCGCTTGATCCCACTGTCTATGTCATTAAGATATCAAGCTGTACTGATCCCAGTACAGATCCCAGAAGGACACCCCTTGTCTGATCTCCACTTGGACATTGAGAGCTAGGTAATTCCATGAAAAACTGAGCTAATTTGGTCTTAAAATTCCCCCCTTGCTGCAGAAACTGAAGCAGGATGTGCAGCCCTCTGTTATGGTGTCAGATTGGACAAACTCAGTGCTATTTCCATGTGCTTTCCAATGCCTCCTTGTGCCTTGTTGCCCTGTTTGCTGTGTGCAGCTGCTGTCACTTCTTCTCTGCACATGTGTGTATACCCTCTAAATGTACTCCAGAATTTAGTATGCTGTAGTCCTGTGAATTGGGCCAGTGTTTAGGTTTATTCAGGGATTGAGATGATGGGATTCATTTAGTAAAGAGGGTTATCTCTGGATGATCAACCATGTAAATTTCTTACCTATTCATAGAAGCAGTTGGGTAGCGAGAACCCAATGTTTTCCATGCCTGCTCACACACTTCTCTGATCTCCTGTGGTTCTGGACTGTCAGGCTTCTGTCATCAATTAAAGCTTGTGCAGGGTTATGGGATCATCCCTTTAGTGCACGACCACAAAGATACACGCAGCCTGGCTCTTGTGGCTGATTGCTGGCTAAAGCAGAAGGAAACTCTTGGTGCCCAAACACAGAGGAGGCTTGCTGTAGTGGGAAGGCTGGTGAGGGGGCTGGCTGAGGACATGGGATGTGGTGCAGGAGGAGGCTGATGCCTGTTCTGGCCTCTGCTGGGGGAGGGGGCAATAAGAGGCCACTAGTTAATCTTGTGCAGCTCTTAGGGATGCATCAACTAAACTGGGCTTGTTCTTTAGTAAACTGTTAAAGAAGTGTTCTCCAGGGTATTTATTTCAGGCATTTCCACTGAAGTAATCCCTTAATTCCTGAGAGTAAATGCTGATGAGGATTTACTGCAGGCTAGGTGGCATGGAGGTCACTGTAAACGCTTACAGAGTGTGTTTGGGAGCAGTGTGGCTGCTGTCCCCTGGGGCTGGGTGTTGGGAGCTGCAGGGTGTTCCTCCCCAGCTGACCCACAGTGAGGCTGTCCTGCCTGTGGGCCTTGGTGGCTGTGGGTCCTCCCAGACAACGAGAAGCACCAGTCCCAGTTGAAGCAGTGCCCTGCTGCATATACTTCTGTGTGCGTGATCTTACTCACAAAAGCATAATGATTTTTCACTGTTTAGCCTGAATGATTTTTTCTCCCTCTACAAAGAGTGTTTTGCTACTTTGGAGGCCAGAAGATGGCTTGTGCACTTCTACTTATTCAAAATACAGTGCTTCAAGTAGCTAGGTTTACAAGTTAGGAATTATTTATCCTCAGTTTGGTACTGTGGGAACAAGCCAAATGACACCCAAGAGACCTCCCAGCCTATGATGGATAAAGGAACTAAGTTCAGGTTTTTGTCAATTCCCCTTCCCAAGGGAGCTCATTTCCTGGGAACACCAGGGCAGAGGTATATATGTTGTGTTACAGTGAAACTCTGTGCGAGTAAATCTATGCCAGTATCTCAGATGGTAAGCTGAATGGGTACAGAATGACATATGGTGCTGAGAATGATTACCTGTGTTATGGAAAAGAAATGGTAGCCTGCTGTGGCAGAAAATGTAGGTGCACTGAGAAGCTTATTTGCACTGGAAACTCCTTTGCTCGGGGAAAACTGTGGCCAGAGTGTGGCTGTGGTCTGAGCATGTACTCCTGGTCTGTGCTCTCTGACTGCTGTAAGATGTCCCTGTTAATGGCTGCAGCACTATTATGCATAAATCTGATATTACAAGTTTGTTCTTGGATAATAATAAACAAATCAAAACCTGGAAGTGTTGGAAGAGCAGTCACATAGAAACGCAAGACTTGTAGCAACTTCTCTGCTGTGGAGGGAAAATGATGAACAATTACTGTGACCAGTTCTAGGTTATTAAATAAAAAATTAAGGTATAATTTTCTAATGAACTGGATCCTTTCAGCTTCTTTAATTTCTCAATATCTCAGCTTAGACCTGGAGCTGGTTAACATGGGTAGCTTGTTATATTTTGCGTTATTTCTGGTTAGGTGCTGAGTAACTGTAGACCCTGACAGCCCCATAGTCAGAAAGGTTGTTTTAATACTAGAAGCTTGAAGATATTGAAAGCAGCTGCTCTTCTGTTTAGAAATAAACTTTAATACTTTGATCTGGAAAATAATGATGTGTCTCATTAGAGGAGAAAAGAAGTATTTTGATCTAGAAAATAAGGTAAGAAGTTTCAAGAAGTACTAAGTAGCAGCAGTCACCCTTAAAGCTTTTAAAAATAGAGTACTTCAGGTGCGCCTTAATCTGACATGTCATTACGATCATAAAGCTTGTGGCATGACTTGGTACAATGATGTGTTGAATTAAATGTTATCACTGACCTGTGTCATGAAATAACATGAATAATAAATGTAAAATTAGATTTTATTTTAAAGGATTTTTTAATATGAAATGGAACCTAGAGATGTCATCCTGCTTCTGGAAATTGTTCTGAAAGAACAGTGAGAATTCATGCAGTTTGGGTGACACAGGGTACAGAATGTGTGCATGTTCCTGCAGTTTGCAAATATCAGTGTGGTGTTGGAAGTAAGTCAAGGCTGTTTACATGTCATAGCCTCAGCAAAGGGTGAAACTTAGCCTCATGGGGGTTGATGGAACGTTTTCCCATTGACTCCAGTGAAGCTGGGATTTTGCTTGTAGCTCCAAGAATAGGTTTGAACAGCCTTCACTGCCTTACTGGTGTTGCCATTCCTGCAGGGTCTCTGGGTTGTGCCATGCTGTGGGCTGTCATAGGCAAAGCTGGAGGTTGCCAGCAGGTGGACCGGTAACATGCTGTAAATGGAGCAAACCTCTAGTGTTGCTTATTCTTGCAACAGCAGTTGTCTTTAACAACTGGTTTTGTATGTAACATCTATAGGCATGGGAATTTCAACTTGGTATAGCTAAAATTGTAATAATTATATTTTGTAACAGAAATATGTAATATTTCTGAGTATTTGAGGTTTAAATGCAGACCTTCAAATGGGTGAGCAAATTAATGTCAAGGCCAGCATGTAGCAGCCTCATTTTCCATTTATCCAATCCACATCAAAGGACTTGGGTTACTAGACCCTAAGCAAGGGTTGATTATTGGGAAGTCTTTGAGCTCTTTCAAGGTATTAAATTGATTTTCCTTTTCCATGTGGTTTATCTTGTAGGGAAGGAAAAAAAACCAAGGGTAGTGAAATTGCAACTTAAATTATCATAGAACAGTCTGGGTTGGAAAGACCATCTAGTCCAACTTCCCTGCAATATCACCCCTGACCAGCCTGACCATTAATGTTTCCAGGGATGGGACATCTGCCATCTCTCTGGGTAACCTGTTCCAGTGTCTCACCACCCTCACTGTAAAAAAAATTCTATCTAGTCTAAAGCTACTGTCCCTTAGTTTAAAATCATTACTCCTTGTCCTGTCACAACAGGCCCTGTGCTATATGTATGTTAGCATGAAAGTCTTCGGCTTAGGTACTTGCTGCTGGTTCAGTTTAGTGCTTGACAAAAGTAGTGGATTCTACAGTGATCCTCTGTTATTATCTCAATTTTTGCAGAGGGGAAACTGAGGGTCAAATAAAGTTATGTTCCCATGGTCACACAAAAAAAATCAGGGAAAGGGAGCATACTTGTGCTTTGCCTATTGTGTGCTCTGCCTTCTTTTAGGGAAGAAACACAACTCATCTTTCCTCATATCTACTGCTATGGGACAGATGTTTTTCAACACATCTCATAGGAGTGAACTGGATAGAGAGCTAGAGAACATCACTGCCTGTAGAGTTATTTTGCTGATGACCTCAACTGGTGCCAATTATCAAAAGGACTTTTGTAAGGTTTGTAGTGGTGACTTTTCCTCCACTGCTGCTACTTGTTTGTCTAACTAGCAGGAAAAAATGAGCACAATTATCACTGTTAAGTAGAGAAACACTGCTTCAGGCTAGAAGCTACAAATGCAGGCTTTATAACCCTTATGATATTTATCATTTAAGGTGGATAATGCTAGTAATGTCAGTAAGTGGTGCAACAGCTGCTATTTATATAGCTGTTTTTTGTGATGTACGTATCCCAGCTTTGGTCTGTGCTTACCTTGATAGGCTCTGCACTGTGCTCGTGCCCAAATCAGTCCTGCTGGGAAATGAAAACAGCTGTAATGTGAATGTCAGTTATTTTCTCCATGGTTTCTGTCTCCCTCTGGATTAAATATTTGAGGGCCAGGGCACTGAAAAATACAGTTTTGGGAGGAGGTGCTTGCCTACGGCCACAGATGCTGCTCCAGAGACTTTCCACACTTTCTTTCCCAATGCTCAGCCTTGCCCCACTATGCAGGTCTACTTGTTTATTCAAGATGGGATAAAGGTCAAGTATGATAACCTACTTTAGTGAACAAATGGTTATGCATGCAGCAGCATCTGAGTGTTCAGCAGCCTGGACTTCTTGTATCTCCTGTGCTTACATGTGTACTAGTTTCCATTCTATATAAGTTGTTGTATATAACCAGGTAAGACTTGTATTGCAAGATCATTTCCTGTCGACATGTTTATCCACACTCTAAATAAACAAATTTATATGCCATGAGTTTATGGTGTATGTTTTTAAAGCCATAAGAGGACCTTTTTATATTTTTCTCTAAAATGCTACAGGTGTCTTGGATACCTTCATTAGCCATTTAATAGATTACAGGCATTTGACCTGTTAGTCTGCTATTTGGCTGCTTATCATCCTTGCTCTCAAACTCTGAAGAGGTTGTTCTGTTATAGTAGTTGGGCTTTGTTCTTATCAGGTTTGTGTAGCATTGTGTTAGAGAAGTTATTTTCCTGAGTATGAATAAGAGAAGCATGAATAACATTTTCCTGTGTTAGAGTTGTGAGGATTACTGTGCATAAAATGGATTTATACTTCCACAAAGCTATAACACTGCAACACACTGAGAAACTTGATGGGCTAGACCTGCTGAAAGAGTGGGGAGAAACCTGGATCCTCTGTAGAGATAAAAGAAGCTTAAAATGGGAAGGTGTTCAGTGTGGATACCCCTGTCCTTCTGTCAAACTGTAGAATTTCCTGCCTCACTGAGGAGATGCGTGGGCAATCTGCTACTGTCTGTCAGGAGAAAAAGGGAATTGCAGATCAGTTTCTGAGCCTGTGGTGAGGGTGACAGTCAAGTGCAGGGTAAAAGTAGCTATTGAAATAGGTCAGTACCATCAGAATTTGTCTGAGGACCCAGGGTGGAAAAGTCAGGGCAAATAAAAAGTGAAAGCTCTGTGCTGGTTCTTCCATGTCTTAAATGCCTGTAAGTCTGAATTGGATTTTCAGTTTCAGCCCCTGCAGCAGTTCCTGGTGCTCTGTGGCAGAATGACAAATCTGTAGCCTGGCTGCCTTGTCCGTGGCATTGCAGAAAGGTCAGTGCAGAGGGAAGGAGGGACAGCTGAGCATCTGTGTTGTTTGCAAGGTTGCCTACTGGTGGAAGCAAGGAAAAGCCATGGAAACAAAGCGGGATGTGGAAAGATAGAAGCTGTTTCTTATCTCTGTCTAGAAATATTACTAGTGTTTAACTGCATGCCACTGTGAGTAGGATATCACATTAAAAGAGAGAGAGTTAAAGCTATTATAGGAGTTCTTGGTAAGCAAATGTGACACCATGAACAATTAAAAACCCTGTGGTATCAGCCCCAAGGTTGCATGCAAGGTCCCAGGCATCTTGTTTGTCTGTCTTGATGTTCTGCTTGTGGGGAGAAATAAGAACTTCCCACTGAAAGCTAAAAAGGTGTTCCTGGGACGCTGCCATCCCAGCATCTGATACACTAGGAAATTGCCTACCCTGGTTCTAAAAAATGCAGTCAAAAGCAATTGCATGCAATGATACAAATACTCAAGAGCATTTGTGCAGCTTTAATGGTTTCAGTGATTAGTCGTATTCATTTAGACACATGAGACATGGTATGTCCAAAATAAAAGCCCAATCAACTGTAATGAAGATATCACTTATTATAGTGTGGCTGAATAAACAGAATGGTGCTAACCCAGGATATATCTGACAAATAACTGTGCTGAACTCAGGCTGGCATAGGGGGTTAGGCATAGTGATCCTCCTTACTAGTGCTTATGGGTACAGCAACGAAAGCATTAACGTATGTCTGTAGTCTGGTTGAGAGCGAGAATTAATCTGTGCAATGCCAAGAGCTGTGTGGAGACCTTTGCATCTTCCACATGTGCGGGAAAATGTGTGTGCTCTGACCCTGACTCTAGGCTGTGTCCAGTCTGCAGCTTCTCATTTATACACATTTTTCCTTTTGGGGGAAAAAATATATTGATCAGTATTTGCTATAAGACCAGCAGTGTTTTATGGGACAGTGGATGACACTTGATATGCAGAAAGGAATATAAGTCAAATTCTATGTTCCATTTCGATGGAATAAATACAATTTAGCTCTCAGCTGACTGAAATAAAGGTGACAACAAATCTGATTCAGCATTATCTGAAGCGGAAATTAGCCATACTTATTTAAGGAGATGTATCTCATTTGAGAAGGGGCTTGGATAAGCCGAAACCTGAAGTTTTTTCCCCATTTAAATATGGGGATATGTTTGATTCAATTTGGTTGTTACAGGATTTAATGTTTTATTTTTTATTTCTGAAAGACTAATCAGTTGCAAAATTGCAACCCTCTATTGAAAGGGCTAACTTTTGTGTTACTGCTCTGTATAACTGTTTCTTTTACAAGGACTGACTTGTTTGCCTCTGAAAATTATATCAATTTTCCCTATACATAATACAGCTAAATCTGATCCTTTCTGGCAGAAAAAGTTACCTGTAAAAATGTTGAAATAAAACCTTACAAATACTACTTACTGCAGAATTTTGAAATGGATGTACTATGTGTATTTAATTCTAATGTTACTTTATTCTGAAGTTGAGTATTACTAGATAAAAATTAGCTCGAGGAACAGAAAATAACAGCACTGTTTGTTTACTCACAGTTGGGAGTGCCTGGTTTATAGAGAATTAAATTGAAAATCTTCATAAAATGCTTGTAAAATGCTTTAAGAAATATTCAGAAGCAATGCAAAGATTTTATCCTTTCTATATGCTTTGCAAAGATATTGTTACCACCTTCTGGATTACAATATGAAACATTTTCTTGTTCAGTCTCTATCTTTGAGTGGAGATGTATTGAAGCTCTTTGAGGCAGGCACCACAGGTCTTCAGTCTGGCTTTATGTGGGATCCCTGCAGCAGCTGGCAGGAGGCTTGCAGTGTATTCTGCTATGCATATGTGAACTGAATTGTATGTAATTCATGGAGTGAGTTATTATTCTCCTATTTTAAATAAAATCTAAGTACTCTTCGGTGTGTGTTGAATTCAGGTCTTGAATAACTTTTTTGTAAATTTTATAGATGACTCCTTAGTTTCTAGTCACTAGTGTGCTATTTGTGGGCCATAAAATGCTTTTCTACTTTTATAACTATGTGTTTACCAAATGAGGCAGAAAGAGCTCTTCCTTGAAAAGGTCGTATACAACATTGCTTTGTCTTGCAGTATGTAGGTATTGTTTCTGCACTACTGAATTAAAAAATGGGAAATTACTGTTTTTCTCGAGGCCAAATCACTGTTCAGTGCAAGGCTGACCAATTCCAAATAGGTTTAGGAGTTGTTAAGCAGCTCTGGGGACAAAAAGAAACCCATGGGATGGACCTCTTCAGCACAAAGCTGAAATAACTTGGAATGTACCACCTACTTCTGCTAACCTTCTGGAGGTTAGGCTGAGGGAACTGGGAGTGTTTAGTCTGGAGAACAGAAGACTCAGGCAGGATTCTATCGCTCTCTACAATTACCTGAAAGGAGGGATGGCATCAGCAGATGGCTTTTTTTTTTTTTTCTCCAAAGTAACAAGCAATAGGACAAGAAGCAACAGCCTCAAGCTGCACTGGGAAGGTTTAGATTGGATATTAAGAAAGATTTCTTCCCCCAAAGCATACTCAGGCATTGGAACAGGCTGCCCAGGGCAGTGGTGGAATCACATCCATGGAGATGTTAAAGAAAAAAAAGTGTAGATGAGGCCCTTAGTGACATGGGTTAGTGGTGGCTTTGGCAGTGTTGGGGCAATGGTTGGACTTGATCTTCAAGGTCTTTTCTGAATCAGTTGGTTTTATGATTCTCATTGACTATACGTGTAAAACTTGACAGATTTATCTCCATTTCCTTCACTCTGTTTAAAGCAATACTCTGCAATATTATAAGTGTTTGCACAATACACTTGCCAAACTGTCATAGTCCTAATCGGTTTCAAATTGTGCTCGTTCACTATAGTATATGTTATTGCTGCTAGAGTATTCTCTGAGGCTGAGTTCATCTCTGCACAAGCTTCACCAAGTAGCTGTTTTATGGCTTCAGATTACATGACAGATCAACTCTGTCTCAGGTTGCTTTACACACTCATGCTAGATGTTATAGGTTACTTGGATCTCCCAGGCAAAAAACCCCAAGCCTTCACATCGCTAAGAGAGCCATTAGAAGTAGCAGATCATGTGAAATTAGTTATTAGATACACAACCTCGATAACCTGGCTACTGTTTTGTGTTGTTTCCTTGTAATCTGCAAAGCTCCTTGGAGAACCATTTACCTATGTTGAATTATTACTAACTGGAAGCTTAAAGTGTGAATGGGGCACAGTATTTATCCTTTTTTCTCCAAGTATGCAGTTGCAGACCTGGATTTCACAATTCCAGACTGAGGGGGTTTAATTAGAGTTTGAAGGTATTGCTTTACTAAAAAACACTAGTTTACCATAGAATGATTTGGGTTGGAAGGGTTGCTGAAGAGGACCTTTAGAAATCCTATCAAGAATTGAGATCTGAATGGAGAACATTAAAACATAAATGAAATGCAGTGTGTGTGCTGAATCTCCTCAGCTGACATCATGACAGCTTTTTTTCTGGTCAAACTGAATCTGCTCAGTATTTCTTGGGAACAAAACAAATTTGTCTCAACATCAGCAAAAATTCAGATGATGCTTGTCTCAAATCTATAGTAGGCCATTTGTACCACTTGTGTTTAGTTCTTTGTTCACTGCAAATGGGGTATTGCCGCTTCTGTGAGCGCTCATGTAAGGGTATGGTTCAAATTGTGCACGTTAGCTTTGTGTTTGACAGGTACAGACCATTCTGGACGTGACTACTCATCCTATAGAGGATCTCTAATGCCCTGATGAGATCACATCTTTCTCATTCAGGAAATAAGAGCCAGCTCTGACCTGGGCTATACCCCCATCAGAAAACCAGTGGGACAGTTTGGTTTTAAATGAGGAGAGAATTTGGCCTGAGATCTGTGTACTTTGGAGCAAAGGAAACCAAGAAGTGAGCTCATCAGGTATAAAACCTGTAAAATAAGCTCACAGAGCTCATGAATGCTACCTTTAAAAGAAGTATTGAAGTTAATCTTGGTACTGTAGGACTTTATAGACAGGGTCTGAATAAACTAATTATCAGGCCTTTGTATGGACCATTGCTTTATATTTGTTTTAGGTTCACCCTGAAAGAACTGTGGTCACTGATGCCTGTTTTATGGTTGGTTAGTAGAGTGGCCAAAAAACCCTCTGACAGTACAGATCAGAAATCATTTTTTTGGGTCTCTTCCTAGAGAGAGAGACCATCCCAGGTGTGGAACAGTGGAAAGTCTGAGTGGTAATATCACAACTCTGCCAATTAGTTCTTGCTGCCACCTTCCCTTCCTCTTTCTCAGCTACTATAAATCATCACTTTTGCTGCTACTGCACTATCCCAGCATATTGTGCCACTCAAAACTATTTTTCTAAAGTGAGAGAGCTGTTTGCCTTGAGCAAGCTGGGAGTTATCCACAGTGTTCCCTCTGCTAAAACCTGTTTTTTCCCCACAAAATCAAAACTTTTTCCAGAAAGAGTATTCCATTGGGAAAAGTGTTAAAACCTCAAAAAGTTCTTCAGCTGTGTTATTGTGAGGAGCATTAGTCCTTTTTTTTTGTTTGGTTTGGTGTTCTTTACTTTCTTCTATGAAGATAAATAGGAAAATTGACAGGATTCTAGGGCAAGCTGTTTCCATCCTGGCATAGTGTGAAAAGCTGAATTGTGACGTGATGGCACAATACACTTTTTTTTTGTTGTGATTTTCTTATCAGGCTGTTAACAAATTAAATTTCTGGGTTTAGCTGCTTTGGTTTGGGGCTTTTCCCTTTCTGAATAACTTTGGTTTTTAAAAGCATGCTGGCTTTGGCTGGTTTCAATGATGTGCTCATGGAAGCAATATAACACTGGTAACAAAATGAAGTGTCTAAATGAATCTCTGATGTCAACTACAGCTATTACAGAGTTGGGATAAGCCAGCAAGTAAAGCTGTTCCAGCACAGCTCTCATCCGGAGTGGATGGCTGTGAAGAAGATGGAAAGCCATGCCCCCTTCATACCTCGGGCCAACTAAAGAGCCCTGGCGACACGCCAGTCCCCATTTCCTCCTCCTTTTCCTGCCAGAAGCAGGAGAGCAATGGTAAATGCTGCCAGATGTGGAGATATCCTGCTGTGTGGTGTGTCCAGGACTGGTGACCAGGCAGCCTCTCTGGACCCTTCGCAAAACCACCAACTACACAGAAACTTGCCAAGCAATGACAGGCACGACGTAAATAGTCCCCTAGCCTTAGCCTAGGCTTCTTGGCTGCTGGGTGGAAGCTGATTTCACAGGGTAGTTTTGTAAGTTTAGTGCACTTGGTTTTTAGCCTTTTTTTTGTGTGTTTGTTTCCTTTCTTTTTAAAGGAAATAGTTTCTCTACTCCAAACTTGAAGATTGGTGTAGTCTGTGTCTCAGATTAGGGAAAGCATCACAAACAATAGCTATTCGGAGTAAAGAAACAATTAGGTATGAGGACAGGCTGAGAAAGTTGGGGCTGTTCAGCCTGGTGAAGATAAGGCTGCATGGAAACCTTGTAACAGCCTTTCAGTATCTGAAGGGGGGCTATAAGGATGCTGGGGAGGGATTCTTCCATAGCAACTGTAGTGGTAGGACAAGGGGTAGTGGATTAAAACTTAAACAGGGGAGATTTAGATTGGATAGAAGGAAGAAGTTATTTACTGTGAGGGTGGTGAGGCACTGAAATGGGTTGCCCAGGGAAGTTGTGAATGCTCCATCCCTGGCAGTGCTCAAGGCCAGGTTGGACAAAGCCTTGGGTGGCATGGTTTAGTGTGAGATTTCCCTGCCCATGGCAGGGGTTTGGAACTTGATCTTAAGATCCTTTCCAACCCTAGCTATTCTATGATTACATCCACCATTGCTTTTATCCAACATCTAGAAGCTGCTACCACACCCAAGACTGCAGGAGCAATCTGGAAAAACCTAAGCATCTTCCTGAGATGCCATGCCTTTCCCTTTCCAGCTGGTTCTTCACTGCTGAGCAGTCCAAGGAAAAGAGTCCTTATGGAATTCTTCTTGCTCTGTAGGAGAAAAGTATGAGGTGAGCACCCTGAGCACTGTTCTGGCTGTTCCAAGTTTGAGATCTCTCTTCCAGACAGTCTTTTCCCATCATTATATAATTCAGTCCAATATGCTAATCCTGCCTTCAATAATGAGTGATATATCTGGCCTGGAGCACTGAAATTCCGAAGTTCCTGCTCTGTTTCTCATGCTGTAGGTTGCCTTCCAGACACTGAGGTACATGGCAGCTTTACCATTGACTTGTAGAGGATTGGGAATTTTCCCTTTCTTATATCTGCCCTGCTGTCTTAAAAAGAAATCTGTGACTGTAAAGTGAAGATTAGGTGTGACTTCTGTTGCCTGGCACTTTATGACCAAGAAATACTTGCTGATATAATAGCAACAAGCTTTAAAACATCACAAAAGCACAAAAGATGCAGCAGCTGGCAAGACCTTCCCTAGCTCTAGCATGTCCAGAACATGAAAATGCAGACAGAGCCATTATTTCTGTGAAGGCAGTGTGTTCCTGGAAAGCCCAGTTATTGCAGATATAAAAGCCTCCTTTTTTTCTCACTAGAACTCTTTTTCTGCAAGGCTGGCATTAAGTGTTTCCATGAATGTATTATATTTCTGCCTCTGTTTGCCTGTGCTCTGTGTGAGGGCTCATTTGAATGATGCATCGCATGTACCTAGTTTGGAGAATATTGTTGCTCATTATTACAGAGTTCTTTTCCACAGTTTTGTAAGTGCACTTCAGTAATTACTGCTTCATATTTTGGGTCAAAGTATTCTCCAAGTCAAAGGAATGATATTAAATTACATTCCCTACTTAGCTTTCCAAGGTTTCTGCTCCAGGCAAGCAACTGGTCTATGCAGACACCATTGACTCGTAGCCTTCAGCCTTCCAATGTTGAGTGTAATCTCAGCATGAGTCTGCACAAGTCAAAGCAATCAAAGTGCCAAACAGTATTGGTATGATTATCAAGAAGAGCAAGGAAACATGCCCAGCAGCAAAGCAACATAGCTTAAAACCAGGCAGTGCTTTCTCAAAGCTTCCCCGCAAGTGCTTGGTAGGTGAATGGAGTGTTGCAAAACACAGTGCAGCTGAAGCTCATTGCCTGGGTTGATTGTTTTCCTGCTATAAGGTGACAATGCTGTTGCCATCATCCTGTGTTATGCCTGGGTCTCCAGACCTTCCAGAAGGCTGTGAGAGGGCAGTGGTTAGCCTTTCTCATCTGGAAAGGCATCCAGTAAGAAGTGGAGCAGGACAGCTGGCCTGCTGGCTGCAGAAGGCCAAGAAGGATATCTGCTGTTGAGACAGGAGTTGGCTGGCAGCCTGCAGATGAAAAGCTGCTTTTCCATTGCCAATCTGTGTTTCATTACCAATCCTCTGTATAGTTCAGTCCCTGAGATGAAAACTAATGCTTGAGCAATAAAAAGGGGAAAAAAAACCCTCTTTATATGATTTATTATAGGTTGTATGCCATAATAATTCAGGATAGACATTTTAGTAATGTTATTTTTATATTGATTATAATCTGAATTTTACCAATTTAGCAGACTCAATGACTGAAGCTGTATGAGCAAATAAAACTGCCTATAAAACACCATATTGGTCTTTGGGATGCATACATCCCAGCTCTGCACAGACAGGAAATAGGCTTGGATCTTGGCAAATCTGTTTTAACAAAATTGTTTGCTAATTAGGGCTTAGATTTCTATAAGCAGGAATAATTTCCAGCAGTGTGGCCCTTGCTTTGAACACTGAACAATCAGGGCCCTGTCTTTATCTCTTGCTTCCCATTTTATGTCAGGTGTTTCAGCTTTCTTTGCAGTATAAGCAAGAGGTCTGCATCATGCAAAAATCTACTTACCTGATAGTGCTTTCTATCTTGAGCTCCAAGCTATGCAATTGGAGAGTGATGCCACTAACGAGAGCTTATTTATATCCTGTTCAAGGGAACAAGGTATGCTTACTCTGCTTTGAAAACCCCTTTGAAATTTCAGGCCCTTCACACTTTGGCTCTTTTGTATATCCTTTCACCCTTGTCTTTGCTACCTGTTAATTGACATGCCATTGAAATTGATACTGATTGGTTTTTCCCCTGTCTCTACTGAGGTCACCCTCAGGCCAAGCCAAGATATTTTTTTCCATTTGAGAAAAAGGGGCTGTGTTGTACACAATGCCAGGTATGTAGTTTCTAGGCATTACTTGGGTAGTGAGATTCATATGATGAAAACCGCTTGAAGTCAACTTTTTTTAGCTTTGTTTCAGATGTTCATTCTGTTTTACTAAATGTGGAGGGTTCACACCAGAAATTCGTATGTGGTATTAATGGTATAGCTATCTTGTCAATCTTTTTATCTAAAGGACCCTAGATCCTGCAGCCCAGCAGTAGTGTAGCTTACATGTGTGTGAATGGATAGCTTACTGCAGAATCCCCTCTTCCCCCAGTAGTGCAGCTACTGTAACCCTGCTCCTGTGCTGCAGAAGACTTGAATGTCTATTCCCCTACTGCTCCCCTGGTGTTTTTATGGAGTCTTAAGTTGAGCACACTGTGGTAGTAGTTTGGCTCCTTTTCAGAGAGGTTATTAATCTGGTTTAGCTCTGATCTATCAGTTTTTTGCCTGGCACCAACCTTTCAGTCTTGGCCAGATGGTGTCTTCTGAATCCTACAACTGCTTCTGCTTCAGCTAGTTGAGCAGCTCCTGTTAGCTATGCAGAGGCTGTACTTTGAAAGAGGATGCTATATGATTCAACTTATTAGTTTGCAAAACAAAGCTGTTTAAAGAGAAGTGGACCATAAAGAGATACTAATTTTCAGTGTCTTTTTTAAATTTCATTTCAGAACCCTTTGGACTTTATCTGTGGCATCATTCCTAGAAATTATTGTAAAAATTAGCAGCTCACTGAAAACCACTTGTCTTGTATTCAGTCCAAAAAGCTTCTACTCAGGTTTTACACAGAGGCATGTATGTGTGCTTTTCAGCCTCTGGTTTTTACTTGCCTTGGTATTAGGCCTATCAAAACAGACTTTCAGTGTTAATTTCTGTGGCTTTCTGCCCTGGGACTGTATTTGTGCTACACTGATTTACTGGACCAAAACTTCAGTCCATGCTCCTGTAACCCATCTTTTCAGATGGTGAATAGTTATACAGCTTTGATTAAATATAATTGATCTCATGTTTAACTCTGAATGCCTATCAGAGGAAAGTTTTGCACAGATACTTAGATAGTAGAGGAGAGAAATGCTAGCCTAGTGAAAGCAATGAAACTTTTCAACAAGTATTCCAAGAAATTAGAACAGATGGTAATACAGTATGAACCTCTCTCTTCCCATGATTTGTGTGGCACTGATACTTACTGCTATGTATATCTTTATTTTCAGAGCCAAGAATGTATCTAAATATGAAAGGGCAGCACAACTCATGTACATGTACTGAAGTTTCCAAAATGTTCAAAATTTACCTCTCCACACAAAGTTTAGGCACCTTCTTCATGTTCTATTTATGGCAGACTAAATGTAATATGTACAGAGGAAGTGTATATTGCAGTTCTCACTACAATGTCATTTTCAGCCACAAGCACAGGTGCTTTTTGGTATGCTAAAAAGTTAGATATATCCAAGATGATTAAAGAGATTATTGCTTTTTTTTTCTGTCTTAATTTTCCACCTAAACATCTGACAAGGGTGTTCTTGGCTGAAGCTTGCTTTTCCTTTCAGAGTAATGAAAAGCACTTTTTGCCCTTTGAGCTTCTTTCTTAGTCTATTTTCTTGTACAAATATTGCTTCCCTCCAAGGCCCTCAGCAGTCGCTCAGCCTCTGTTACAGTTCTTTCTGCAGTGTAAAATGAGGATAATAGCATCTCTAATCGCACCTTCACAGCAGTGTGGCAAGAATTAGCTAGTTACAGTTTGTGAGCTGCTTTTATGATAGCATGGGTTATTGGTTCTAGCCTTATTCTCACTGAAGTCAATGGGTAATATTATGTAAATATGATAGCATTCTTCAGCACACACACCCCACACACCCCCCAAGTTAAAAACAAAGTCCATGTAGGCATGAAACTATCAAGGAAACAGAAGGCAAACAGAAAGATACAAGAATTCCCTAAATTGTCATCAGGAGTGTATGAATTCTGGCTAAAATGTTGCATCTATGGAATTTGCTGTTTTATATCTATTACAGTTTAATAAAGAGGCAGTTTGTCTTCTGAGCTGTATTATTGCGCTGGGCAATCTAAGACTCTAGAAAGCAATGAGGAGTGTGTGAAGTGAAATAATCCATACCAAACTCTTCCATCCAGCTTTCTGTAACTGTATAATTGTTTGAAATATTTTCCCTGGCAAGTAGAGGTTACTAAGAATTATTGTTGTGGCAAACCTGGCAGGTGTTGTGTATGTTCAGGTGATGTTTTCAATAACTGATCCGTAGTCCTTCGACAGTAGCATTTATATCAACTGCAAACATAATTCGGCTACACTGTTTCTCACACACTGGAAGAAGACTGCATCTTTCATTGTCTTGAATCCTGTTTGTCTACAAAAAATAAAATACTTTTCAGTAGTTTTGTCTTGTGCTCCTGTGTACCATTGCCTTGTAAAGGTAAGGTTAAGTGTTGTTACATCTGAGCTAAAACCAACAAGTTTTGTTGCAACTGGGGTTATGACTGTGGTGGAAGCAGCAGCAGGGGTGTTACTGGATGCAGTGCTATACCCACCTGGCTTCCATCCTGAATTAGAGAGGAACTGGGGGGCTGGGAGCTTAGCAGACACTGTCAGTTCATGCATTGGACTGTGTGTGTGGGCTGCCTGTGACAGGCTTTTTACAAAGCAGGACATGTACCTTTTAATTTGTTCTGTTTCTTGTTATGAGACTGCTTGAATGCAGCTATCAGGGAAAATACTCAATAATATTGTACCTGTTGACACCAGCACAGAAAATGAATGTTCTCAGTCATTACTTACCAAGAAAGTAGGTAAAACTTATCCTAATCTCGGGTGAAGGACAATATTGGGTAGGGGTTAGGGGTAGGGGTTAGGGGTAGGGGTTAGGGGTAGGGGTTAGGGGTAGGGGTTAGGGGTAGGGGTTAGGGGTAGGGGTAGGGGTAGGGTTTAGGGGTAGGGGTTAGGGTTAGGCTTAGGGTTAGGGGTTAGGGTTGGGTTAGGGTTAGGGTTAGCGGACAATTAGGGTTAGGGTTAGCGGACAATTAGGTTTAGTGGTTATGTTTAGGGGGTTAGGGTTGGGGATTAGGGTTGGGTTTAGTGTTGGTGTTAGGGGTTAGGGTTAGGGGTTAGGGTTAGTTGTTAGGGTAGGTGTTAGGGTTAGGTGTAGGTGTTAGGGTCAGGGGTACGTTTAGGTTTAGGGCTAGGTGTTAGGGTTAGTATTAGGGTTCGGGTTAGCGGACAATTAGGTTTAGGGTTAGGGTTAGCGGATAATTAGGGTTAGGTTTAGGGTTCCTTTGCAATGCAAAGTATGTTTCCCACACATCCTGAAATAAGAATCAAGTGTACTAGTTACAGAAAGAGGGGGCAACTCAGTAATGCAAGGAAGTGCCTTAACCTGTTATGTTATCCGGCACATGCATTAAGATCATCCTGAATATTTGCAGCAGCTTATCTGCTGAGATGCTATCTTGAAGAATAACAAAGCCTTCAGTCTGTTTTCAGGATTATGTCACTTTCTGTACAGATGCCACAGGATTATGATGTTTTGTTTGACAGGTTTGTTTTGTTTTTTCTTAAATAAAATGTGTGCTCAGGGCTGTGTTCACTTTTGCAACAACTCTCCTCAATGCTTTAGAGTAAGAGCACATAATTACAGATCCTTGATACCTTTGCAAAACAGAACTGTATCGATTGGGCTGTTATGTGTGCAACTTAAGCAAGTTAGTCAAGTGCTTACTAAGCTTGAAAAAGTACTGTGGGTGGCTTCAATCAGAATTTAACTTTGGGGAAATATAAGCAGTCAGTCTTTAATCTCATTGGTATCAGCTCATACCTCAGAGTTCAGTACTACTTTTATCTACTTTAGAGGCAATCCAGCTGAGACTGGATCCTGGCTGTTGTTAAATAACACTGTGTTATCAAAGAAAGTATGCTGATTTACACTTGCAGAGGCACTAACTCTCAATATGCTAGGTCTTAAAGAAGCCTATTTGCAGAGGCCTTAATGCATGGATAATAAAAGAAATATTTTTAGTTTAAAGAGTTAAAACAGGAACATCAGCATAGATCTTCCGGATGGAATTGTAGGTTGTTCAAATATTTAAATGTGCAAATGTAGTGTTTTTGGAAAGGGAAACAAAGGGAAACCATATATATAATAGTGCAGGGAAAAAATGCATCATCTTGATTTTTAAGATATTTCCTTGGCTGATGGGTGAAGGGGTAAGAAGTACCTTTGACTTGTTAGTAAACTAAATACTCTTAGGGTTATAGACCTTATGCAGAGCTGAGATAAGAAAAATCTGATTAGAATATCATTGCAGGGCAAACTGAATCATTGTGAAGCATTCAACCTTTCTAATGCTGTAAGAACAGATTAATTTTCTCAATTAAAATGCTCACCATAGTTTAATATGATCTAAAATATACTGGGGAGGGTAGGTCAGAAATGGGGAATACAGTGGCTGAACTGCTTCATTAGAGCTGATCTGCTGAAACCTTTGCATTCAGTCTAGTCTCATCCAGTGTTTTCTCACTAAATATATTCAGTGTGGGCTACTACTTCAAGTTAATTCAAACTGCATTTCAGTAAATTGATTGAACAATATTACCTAATCAGTGTTGATTGTAATAATGAAGTTCAAAGTTGCAGCTGTTCTGATTTCTCTGGTACACCAATCCATTTTTACTTAGTGTACTGATGTCAGTAGCCAAACTTCTTAAACTTAATTTGGGTGTGAAAAGAAAGGAAAGGCACCAAGTTAATACTTGCTAATAATGTGAGAGAAAACACCAGCTTTGTTTAACACTTTTCTAACTCAGTTAATGTACTTAAATCCTTGAATTAGTGGATTTTTCCAGTGTCAATTTACAGCATAATGACCATCTCTCTTTGTCCAGATAGTGAAGTGCACTGGCACTGAGTTGTAATACATTGATTTGGGATATGAAAGTCGATGATCTTGTGCTGTTGTAAGTGGAAGACAGACTTTGCTGTGATCAGCCTCCTTCAGTAGGAAGAGCTTGGATTTGTTCTTTATTTTTCCCCCAGAGATGTACTCGTGACTCTTTCAATGCTTTGTGTGGATGAGGTGATTTCAGTTTGGGTCACAGGTTGCAGAAGATGGTCAGCTCTTTTTATATTTTTCTGAGTGTATTTCTAGAAAGGATCAGGTGAAATAATAGGTGGGAATTACTAGCTAAATGCTGGGTGAAGAAAGACTGGGGTGTTTCTCATGCAGTGAAGTCTTGGAGGTCTTTGGTTGCTGACATGCCACCAGTGTTGATCTCCTGGGTCTGCATACTCAGAATGCTCCTCGATCCCTGGTTTAAAGGCTTGCATAAAACAAGTATTTTTTAAATTGGCTAGAACAATTACAATAGTCTGTTTTACACGAACATAGCTGGGCAGGAAAATGATGAGGTTGTTTAAGGAGAATTTGCTCGTAAGTGAAAACTGTTGTCAAGTTTTACAGATGCAAAAGCTTGGTTCTGGTGAAGGCTGGAGAAAACCCAGGGGTGCTCTGGTTGCCTCACCTCTTTCTTCTAGGTGTTTCTAGAACCCCTTGTGGCTTAGTGGCTGTTTTGCGTCTGGGAGCTCTGAAACTCTTCTATTGATGAAAAGCCCAAGTACCTTCATTATAGAGACTCACTCATCAGGGTCCAAATGAGTGATGTTAAAATACCATTTTTAACCAGAGGGCTGGATAACTGTGGAGTGCTCTGTATTCAGCTATCCTTGAATTGTGCTCAGGCTGGAGCTACCACGGAAAACAGCAGTTTACTTAAATGCCTTCTGAGCAAGCATGTTGATACCTACAGTCCCCAGGCTGCACTGGTAGCTTTGTGGCTACAAGATGATTCTGTGCTGCTTCTGTCTTCTGTAAGTCCCTAAATAATCTCCCTAATATATGCGTGTGTGTCTTCTCATTTTGCACTGCTGTGCCTGTTCTCTAGAAGTAAGCTCATGAGATGCATGAGAGCTGGTGAGCACCAGTGTTACCATCCTGGGTGGCTTTTTTTCTGTAGTTCTTCTATCTCTCTTGGAGATACTGCCCGCAATAGGGGAAGCTTCAAATCCAGATGTATGGATTATGCCTTTATGGAGTCCTAATAAGATTTCCTGTAGCCAAAATATGACAGCAAAAGCTGCTTTTGAAAAGATTTTGTTGCTGATTTTGTTCATGGTACTATATGTAAAGCTTAAGAAGGACAATATTCATTTTAAAAAGCCCCAAACTGTGTTAGTGCATTGCCTTCTGCATTGATCCATATTGTAAATGTGGGAAGGGAAGATCCTGGTGTGATTTTACAAGTCTGGAGGCTGGAAAAACTGCACCTCAATTGTTCCACAATTTCTTTTATAAATGTAGAGAAAGATGGAAACACAATAAATTAACTCAGTGATGCACCATTTATCTGGGGCTGCTTTTCCAAGTGGAACTATGCTTTGTACTTTTATGTATGAGGCTATACATGCCTGGTAAACATTTCTGATGATTTTTGACATGCGCTAGATAAGGTTGAGCACTCTCCACACCAGAAATTACATATTTTGCTCCTTGATCACTGTTGTTCTTTCTAGGGAGTGATGTTGTTTAAATGGCACTTGAAAGCTCTATGTGAGACAGTCTGTGGTCCATGAAGCGATTTCTGCATCACTAACAAATACAGGTATTCCAACTTAATATACACTCTGTACGTGAGGAAGCAATGCAATTAGAAAAGGCATTTGATTTATCTGACATGTAGAACAAATTTCTTATTGAAGGAAAAAAAAACAACCAACTAAATCAAATCACTACCTCAAAGTAGTGTTGTTTTGGTGAGCAGCATAGTTTTTTGTTTATATATATATATATATGTTTGTTTTTGTTGCAGACCTGATGTTATGTCAGTATGTTTCACGGAGCCCTCCTGCTGCTGTTATAATGCTTACTGCAAGCAGTGTTGCATTTTGTTTGTTTCCAAAGTTAATTCACACCAGTGTTTGCATGTGTGTGCATCTCAGCAGGGGAAGCCCAATACTTGTGGATGGGCAGGACCTGATAAAACAATAGCAGGTAGGGAGCAGTTACTGAAGCAAGGCCCCTGCTCCTGCACCCCTTAACCCCAGGGGTGTCCCAGCTACCCACCAGCATTGTGGGGTAGTTTTTTCTAGGGCCTGTGCTCTCTGAGCTGAGATTGAAGTGACAAATAAAACAGGAGCTGATGCCAAGCCCACAAAAGAAGAGTGATTGTGCCATGCACATGACAGTCTCTTTAGCTTTTTCAAGTCTCTTGGCCATGCAAATGTTGATATAAAATTAAAAAAAAAAATAAAGCTTTGACTATTTCTCACTAAAACTGCTTTTTTTTTTTCTTCATCCTTTCAGCATAATTCTTACTGGAATAGCTTTTTATAGGATATTCTTGCCTCTGTCCCAAAAAAATGCTGCCAGATTGTTCTAGTCCTGTAGTCTGAAAATGTGTAAGCTCTGCTGAATGAAAAATTATATGCTTCAAATACCAGGGCTGCTGTGAACTCATCATTTCCAGACCTCCATTGTGGAGATGTAGGGAAAGAGCAGATGAACCAGATTAGTGTCACTGCTTCTCCATAACACCTGGGGATTTTCTTGGTGGGTTTCTCTTTCCAGCAGTTTCCTGTCCCTCTTTGTAACTTCTAGCTCCTCTTTACCAAAGAAGAGAAGCTTCTTTCTGTCTTTCTATGCTCCTCTTTGGAACTTGCCCCTTATCCCAGCACTGCAAAAACACTGCATCATGCCTATTTCTGACCTTGATCAGGCTTATACTGGGTAGGGGCTCATTTCTTAAGGCTGATAAATCAGCTGTGGGGAGAGGTACCTCAGCTGAATTCTCCATTTCAAACCAAGAGAAATACAGTCTATGTTCAGCTGTAGTTAGAGTGTGTGTGCATATCTGTGTATATACAAAAATAAAAAAAGCAGTCTAAAGTGTGATTATTCCCTTGCTGCAAGTGCATAAGTATTCTAGATGCTGCTCGTCCTTGAAATTGTCTCTGTGGGTGTAGTTCTGGCAGCTTATTTCAATTTGATCACTTTTTTGTTGTTTGCAGGGAGAGGAAATGGTGTCTGTATCTGCAGATATGATCAATTAAGAATTTTCTATTGGCATTTTCAATTATATCAGAGTCTGTATCTGAAGACTTCTCCCTCAGCCTTTGGCTGTCCCATCACAACTACTATTTACTGAAGCTACACTATGCTGAAGGGCTCAGCATCTGTGCTTCCATGAGCCTTTTGCAAGTTACAGCAAGTTACACCTATGAGGAGGCACCACATGTGTCCTCTCTAACTCCTGTCTGCACACCTTTATATTGCTCATATACTAGGAATTTATCTTACTAAAATGTACCTGAAGCCTTTTTGCTTCCAGAAATGGTGGTCGCTCTTTCAAGCTGCTCTTCTGCTGGCTGGTTCCAGAGACAAGGACAGAAACAAAACATCTTTCTCACTTCAGAAACATGTTATTGGTGAGACCTTGCATGAATCCTCCAAGCAGAAAACCTGCCCTCCCCTACCTCATCCTACCTGGTGCATTTTGAATATATTGCTACATGATAATAACAAATAAGGGGTGAAAACCTACTCAGCTGTAGTAGAGAGTGTGGGGGTTTTTTTAGCTGCTACCTAGTGGGTTCTGCAACCAGAAACTCTTCTTATTGAGCTCCCTAATTTCTCTTCATCTCTTTTTGGCCAAATAGTTAAGAGGTCAAAGCTGAGGGATTTGTAAGTCTGGGTTTCCTGCTTTGTGGTAGGACATTGTATAATCAAATTGCAGGTGTATAGGTACGAAAAGGAGGAACAAATAAATTGAAATACATGCCCACATAATCTCAACTCTGGGTCCTGGCACTTTCCTGGTACACTTGCAACATATATGTCTTAATTGGTTTTTAACTCTACAGAACTGATCTTTCCTTTGAAGTCCTATCATAGGAAGGAACACCATGTCTGCTTAATTCTGCAATTCTTGTTGTACTTTGCATCTCCATCCCTCTCCTGTTCCCTGCCACAACATGTGATGTTTGCTATTTGTCATTAATCCTAGGTATGTCCACTGCCACCTGACTGCTGACAGTCCCATTGTCATGACAGATGTAGTCTGTGTTAACATAATACTGAAATAAGCAGTTTCTCTTTCTCTGATAATACTTACGTTTGCTTCTAAGTGTACAAAGAGGGTCTCTCCTTCCACCTTATGAGGTCACTGTTCTTCTGTTTCTTCACAGCATTGTTAAACTGGTTCATGTAATCTCCCTGCTGCTCTGCACCTACATCCCTTCCCTTAAACGCAGCTGACCCATTACTTTAGGTTAATACCAGCTTCAAGGGTTGACCAGCAAAGGGCTGCACTGGGCTTCTGTGTGTATCTTTGCCTTGTGTCTTCATACTTTCAGTCTGAATTCCTCTGCATGCAGCTGTTCTGCAAGGCAGAAGGTAGAGTTTCCTAATTATGGTCATTTTCTCCCTCTTTGAAGCAACAATACTCAGCAGTAAGAAAATTTACTAAGAAGTACAAAGCAGTTTCCTGTAGTTTAGCGAATGATTTGTAACCCATCACCTTACGAGCTGAATTGGATGGGGTAACAGACAGAAATAACATTTTCAAGCTGTTGAGGGGGAAGATTTCATGAACGAAACTTGTAAGAACAAGTCTTGCACAGTTGCATTACTGAGGGAATTATTCCTCACTTTGCAATCATTATAAATTAATTGTTTAAGCTAAGTTGGGCTCTATATTTTAGACAAATTAGCCTAAACTGGAATAAAGGCAAGATGCAGAGTCAACCTTGCAGCTATGCATAGCAGCTCCTGGTGGGAGCTGCAACTGGTGGGTTGCAATAATAGTATATAGGTATAGTATTGCAGATATAATGCATTCATAGCAATCTCAGTAACCTGTGCTTTGTAAAGCAAAGAGAGGGGCAAGAATCCTACTGAAATTATAAAAGCAAAAGAACCTCCCTTGTCTGCAAGAAATTGTCTATTACTGCCCATTAGCATATGAGTACGCTTACCAATAAATACATGTGCAATAAAATAAAAAAACCCATCAGTCTTCCTCAGTATTTCTAATAGAAATAGATGTTATGCAAAAGACACTTAAAAAGGGATATTAACCTTTATTGTTCACCCAGAGAAAGTTGTAACTATTCAGTTATGAAAAGTGTAAATAGCAGGTCCCCCTGTTCCTGCACTCTTTGAGCTGTCTGGTTCTCTCTAAAAATAAAAAGTTGTACAATTACTTTATCCTGTTCCCTTTGCTTCCTGGAGCAAAAAATACTTAATCTCACACTTGTTACATTATATTATTTATAATGATATTTTGTCTTTTTTTTGTCAAAATGCAAGTTTGATATAATATATGTTCATAGTAAAAATCATAAGCTAGGGACATCAGGGTAAACAGAATTCAAGAGGGCTTTTTACTGCATAAGTCACTGACTCAAATTTCCATACTGCTTTATTTCTTTGAATGCCAGGAGTTGGGAGTGGAGGAGACACAAGAGATGCCTGAAGCACTGTGGGTGGTTCTTATTTTTGCTTCTGTTTTCAGACAGCTAATATTTGTTAATTTCCTAAATGGGTGCTTTTCTTACCTTGGACTGAATCCAAACTATTTCTTACTTTAAAAAGTAGGCTTATTAAACACTTTGACTCAATGGAACATTAAGCTACCACCCATCTTTAAAATTGCATTATTGCATAAGTTTAGCACTGTTACACTGCTTACAGTAATACACTCTGTCCTGGGTTCAGCAGTAGCAGTCATTTTTCTCCTTAGCAACTGGTGCAGTGCTGTGGTTTTGACTTTCAGCCTGGGAACAGCACTGGTAACAATGATGTTTTCAGCTGCTGTTCAGTAATGTTTACTCTGACCAAGGACTTTCTGAGTCTCATGCTCTGCCAGGGAGGAGAGGAAGCCAGGAGGAAACAGAGACACCTGACCCAAACTAGCCAAAGAGGTATTCCATACCACAGCACGTCATGCCCAGTATATAAACTGGGGGCGGTTACCCAGAAGGGCTAGATCACTTCTCAGTCGGGTTGGGTATCAGTCAGCAAGTGATGAGTGGTTGTATTCTCTTCCCTTGTTATTTCCCTTATCATTATTATTATTGGTGGTGGCAGCAGTGGTTTATGTTATACCTTAGTTACTGGACTGTTCTTATCTCAACCTGTGAGAGTTACATTCTTTCAATTCTTCTCCCCACCCCTCAGGGAGGAAGCTGGGGGAAGTGAGCGAGTGGCTCTGTGGTTCTGGGTTGCTGGCTGGGCTTAAACCACAACACGCTTAAACTAAAATTGAAAATAAAATACCCATACAGAAGTAGAGCATGAAGTAAATAATAAAAGTTCTAGAAGCAGAACAATGTGGACTCTACATCACGTGAAGCAAAAAAGCCCAGAGTTAAATTGGGCATGCAAAATGGCATAAAACCAATAACCAATTCATTTTTGTGGCCTTTAAGTAACAGGTATCAGTGCAGGAGTGTTGCTGTGCTATGGGAGTGTGTGTACATGAATTAAGATGATGCCTGTCCCAAAGTGTGTCACTCTTATAAACACTAACTGTTCAGGATGGTGGATTGGATTAAAACATGTGAAGGTAATGGGACATGAAGCATGTTAGTGCTACTGAAACAGCAGATCAGGAGAAAAACTTTTCAGCTGTTCTGGGCAGCTTTAATTTCCTATAGGGAAGAATCATACAGCTCTCTGAAACAAATGTCTCCAGGTGTCCATTTTGTGATTTGCTGTAACTTGTTGCGTGCTTTTGTCATCTACAGGCTGTGCTTACTCAGGCTATAAGCAACTATACTGCCTGTCCAGGTTGTGAGAGGCTATGTTAGCCCTGACAAGGAGCTGGATGTTGTAAGATCCATGCAGTCTTTCCTGGACACTGAAGTTTTCCTTCTGCAGGTAGTTCAAGGCATGGAATCAGATAAATGCATACAAAGGACAACTTTATCAGCCCTCACACAATTGAACAGGAAGACTGAAATAGCCTTCAAATCCCAGAACACGATGGGAATAATGGTTAGTATTTCAGAAACGTATGTCTTTTTAGTTCTTACAGACTCAGACACTGTATAATCATCCTATGTGACAGAGAAAGCTGGGGCTTTCATCTGGATTTATTAACATGAACTACTTATGGGAGAGTTCAAAAATCTGTCTGAAAGTTTAAATGCTCAAGCATATAGCTGAGGACAGACACCTAACAATTCAGTTACTATAAGCAGCCTTGCACATTATAAAACAGAATTCTTTATTTTAAAACAGTTATTAAGTCTAGATCAAAGGTAGAGGATTATGCAGGATGTCCAGTTTAAGAAAGTGCCATTCAAGAGGTTAATGTAAAACTGCAAACAGTAACACTTTATGCTCAGTCTTATCTACTATCTTTCTATTATGTGGAAACAATTGAGTGTTTAGAGCCAGCCATGCCAAACATCATTGAGCTCAGATGAAGAAAGAATAAATAAACTCTTAAACTGGGGGTTTTGTTACTTTAAAGTGATTACCTAGGAGTAGCATCCTGTTGATCAGTGTTTCTGACGACTGGATGTTCTTAGGCTTGCAGTCTCTTACATAATTTTAAACAGTAAGGTGCTACATACACCTGTCAGCTCTGTGAACCTGACCTAGGTATGAAAAAAGTATATACTTGGTCTTGTGTATATATTAAGTATATACCACTTGGTCAATAGTGAAAGTGATGATTTGGTTTGAACAAAGGCCAGCTGCTCTGTATCCTCTTTAGATCCTTGCCTGTTCCACTGTGCATGTGGTTCCCAAGACCCCAGGTTTAAAAGGTGAATAAATGTGGTACAATTTTGTGTGCTTTTTATCCACACTTACAGAACTTTTTGCAAGTCAGAGCTAACCAGCTCGAATTTCAAGTTCCTTGGGGAGTTTGAAAGAGCAGTAAATAGAGCTGCTTTCCTGCTCCTGGAGCAATTTTGACTGCATGGTTGAGATTTGGGGATGATGGAATGTGGCTTTGCCCTTTAAACATAGTCTCTCTTCAGAGTAAAAGTACATTAGCAGGAATTCCTCCTCTTCAGTCCTTTGATTCTCTGTAGCTATCTGTACTTCAAGATTTATGGTGCTTCTGTAATGAGAGCAATCTTATGTAATATATGCAGCCGTTGTACTTTCTAGACTAGAGACTAATCCAGTTCTTAGTCCTTTGAAAAATGCCTTCATGTCTGCCTGCCTCTTTCAGATCTTGGGCTTTTAAAGCATAAAGTCCTATATTTTTAATAGGCTTTGGCTGTATCCTTTCCTGATGAAGATCTGGTAAGCTTAAAAAACAGATTTTGTAAACCAGATCCAGTCAGAAGACCTGGTGATCTGAGTGCATAAATATGTATACACACACAATTTTTTAATGATGGTATGGGAACTATGTCGGGTAATCTATTGGTAGAGTAATAAGTTTAAGGCCTGCATGAATAATAGCTTTTAAGTTTGGTATTATGGCTGATTAGTGCTATCCTTTGTGATGATTCATTATTATAAAGGCTAATCATTACAAGCTACACTGGTGTCTCAGGCAACTTGGCATAATTACTCTGTTTTCTTCAAGAAAACATAAAGCCTGCCTTTGTCTGGCAATTGCTGAGTAATTGCTCAATAGTTATGTGTTTATGTGATATGAAATAGAAATGATACCATAATATTTTCTCTCTTCTTCTGACTGCCCTCCCCACTGATCAGTTTCTGTTTTCTTTTCTGGTTCACATATAGAATGAGATTCCTTTTACTGCTGTTTTATTGGTACAATACATTGTGCTGATGATGCCGAGTTCGCTGCCTCACACAGTTCAGCAATTAAGACTGAGACTTGAAAGATTAAGTACTTTCCCCTGGGATTTGGTGACTACCAGTTAGCAGTGCACTGGATTCAGATGTCAACAAGGCTTATGCCATGAAACGCGTGTTCTTCTGTTTGCACTGTGCCCACAGTAATTGAAACTTCCACTGCTTTTGAGAGATGTTTGGTACTTAGGTGTCTCTCCTCACCGATGCAGTCATTGGCTGTGCATGTGTTTTCTGTTGGTGTCTTTTTAGACAGTGAAGGGGAATGGGATTGTTCTTGCATTACGAGTGGGCATAGAGAGAGATTAATTCTATCATATAGGAAGTTTGGAAGTAAATGAGGCTTCGTAGATCTCAGTATCATCTTAAATATCTTTTGTTTTTTGTTGCTCTTAAATCTCAGGAATGTTTTCTTTCGCAGAATGTAGTCCAGTTGTCTTGCATAACTTATGTTATAAACCTATATGAGAGTAAAACATTGTTATAGAGTAGCAAGATACGCAGTTAGTGTGTAAGAGTATTTGTGGGTTGTCATGCAGACCAGCACATGTGTCTAAGGATGGGTTATGAGGAGAATGGATGGAACATGGAAAGGCCTGCACAAGAATTTCAGTTGAAGCCACAATATCTGGTCAGGGACAAATGCCCCCAAAGACATGACTGAAACACCTTTCCCTGGGAGAGTGTATTCCCCAGGCTCGATGGGATTTTGCTCCAGTTAACCTCTAATTTGGGAATGCCATATGGCATGCTGCCTTAAAAGCTGATGATTTCTCTCTATGCAGCAGATTTTGGAGAATGATTTTCACTAAGTGAGCAAGAGATGGAACACTTTGTATTCCTGAGACATCCAGCACTTTTAAAGAAACATATTGGGGCAGACAATAAACATTGCTCAAATACTGCTTTAGTGCTTTTTGCAGTACCTTAATACCACCATCTGGTGAACTGAAATCACGTTACAGTTTATTTGTACATTCTTTTCTGTAAGATAATGTGCTTGTCTAACAAGGTGCCATGTTTTGAACAGAGAACTGAGCCTCCTAAAATAAGATTGTGGTGTAACTGCTGAAATGATGTATGCTTACCTTGCTTCGTTTCCTGATCCTAGGTGGGTGAGATATGAGGACAACAGGAATGCTTTTTTTGTAGGTAGAATTTTGGTGCTCTATTCAGCCTGTTTCATGCCACTGAGCAATTGGAAGCAAACAATGCAGCTCCAATTTAATCCTAAAAAGACCTTCTTGCTGAATGACTTAAACAGGTTTGACTCATGCAGGTTTTGGGGTTCTGACAGATTACTCTTATGCATTCTGAGACTGGCTGTTTATCGATTCTGAACCTCCAAACCTTCTGAAACTGATTCTGATAATCTGTGCTATTCCTCAGGTCTCATATTTTTAAGGGCATGTTAAATACTCCATATTGATTAATGTCATCATAATGTAAACTTACTCAATGAACATTCATTGTGCTCTGTTCTAATTCCTTTATGTGGTGCCAAAAATGCCCCTTTTAAGTGTTTCTTCATCAGTTGTTGATGAATAGGGCTCTTAAGCTGTGAAACAGCTCTTCCAGACTGTCCTGGTTCTGTTCCAGCTTAAACATATTTTAGGTTTGGAATAAAAAATGATTATCCAACATCTTTAAAAAGAAATTGGACCCGACCTGATCTGTTCTGAGCCTGGTGTTAGTTGCTGTTGCTCCTGTCTCTTTGAATTGCATCCAATTCATAACCAAGCAACTGCAGAGGACATTGGCAAATGCAGGAAAACCTATCCCGACAATTAAATGTTATGCTCAGTTTTTCCTAATTACAATATTTTGAAATCCCATAGTATAAACTCTCAGACTACTGATTAATTGTTCATAATTAGTAAATAGCCCAGTGGAAAAAGAAGGTTTCTTTTGCACTACAGAATAAAAGGTAGGAAACCAATCTTCTTGATTCTTATCCTGTGGGGAAGAGTGTCATTATTATGAATCAATTTAGATAATTTATTATTAACAAAGACAAGTTTAAGAACAAGGACAAATGTTGACAGCACCAGCCTGCATGTTCACACTTCATAATAGTGTTATTCGTTTGATAATTCCTGATATGAAGAGTAGTGACCATGTTCTTGTAGCAAGAAATCCTGTGCAGCTAAAAAATGTACCCTCATGTGCTGTGACTGGGGGGTAGAAGGTAAGATCAGTCTTAAACATCTGCTTTCGTTCTCTCCTCCACCATGGGGAAAATAAAAGAGTAGAATAGAGAAAAGGAAGATTGCTTTTCTACTGTTGTCTGAATCATCTCCTTTCAGTGTTCGTAAAATATAATTTGACAAATTCAAATTATAAGGAAATTAATTTTTCTGTTAGGTGTTGAGATACACATAAAAAGTTTACCAAAGGACATTTAGGTTTGTCCAGTAAGGCTGACTTAAATCTGCTTGTTTGCTGTTTACTCAAAATCAATGATAAATAAAAACCCTATTAGTTTAAATATATTGGAACAGTTGGGGTCTTACGGACTTGTAAAGGAGATAGCCTTCTTGCTTTGTTTTTCTAGTAGTGCTAGGAGCCCTGTAGGAAGGGAGAACTCTGAGTTAAGTTTGAGCCATGGTACAATGGTAACATATATTAGTGTGATCCCTGTTTAGATATTCCTCCCCTCTTAAACATCTCTTCTTCTTTACTTTTCACATTAATTTTCTCTGAACTTTATTTTCAGATTTTTCTCATTGGTTAAACAGGAATTGTAATCATTGTGCTCACCACACTTGATATTTTTATTTTGTGTTTAATTTATGCACCTTTTCATGCTTTACTCCTTCCTAAATTATCGATACATTTCCAAGTGTATGTTGTCTAATTGTTTCATTAACTGGTCTAGGCATTATTCATTATGTTGTTTTTCATCATTTTGTTTCACCTCACTCTTTGCAAGTGGGAGTTGCTCAACTGTCTGTTTTTCTGACAGTAAAAGGTGTTATACTAAAAGATGGTTATGAATGCCCTCAGCCTGGGGATGACACATTCTGGTATTTGCTATTTGGTAATATTGAGCTACACTTGTGTGCACTAAATGTAGGCTGAAGTGAAATTACATGACTATGGAGAAATAATTTACACTGCCCTGTAACTTAATTCCTCTATGCCCAGCAAATGCATTTAATGGAGTGTCACTGTGTCAATGGGAAGCAGGATCCCACCGTGTTGAAGAATTTGGAGAAGTCACTCTTATTTGCCCAGCATTTAGAGAAAGTAGGGAGGGACTTCATGTAGCTATAACATCCTGAGGAAGGACCTGAGGTTTAAAATCACAGATGTGGTTACTAGAGGAAAAGGGAGAAAGAGTACGTGGTTCAATGTAGCTTGGTCACAAGTGTCAAAGAATCATCGTTCACTTAATCTTTCTTATTAGGCTGAACCAAAAGCCAGAAGTGCTGGAAGTGATTTCAGTGGTATGTGGTACTTTCGCATGACAGATGTAAATGTTTCTGTCAATATAAAAGGGACATCTCAGGCCTTGGTGATACAAACATGAGTTTGTATCTTGCTCAAATATTGTAGTGTGTAACTTAGCAGAGAAACACCATATACCTCTGTTACTTAAATAGCAAAAATCTAGAAAAAGCTTTTTCTTGTACTTTAGTAACAGACAGGAGTAATGCTACAGGCAGTTTGTCTTAGCAGGGGTCTGGTCATATGGTAATAACTGATATATAAGATAGTGCTTCATGTGTTCTTTAAATCAACAACTAAACTGAGCCAAAAGTTATGGTGTAATATGTCCTCTGCCAAGCCATTTCTACCCAGATACCTGAGTCAGACAAACCTGAAAGAAAAGCTTTACTTTGTGGTATGCATAGGAGGTGGGCTAACATCTAGAAAAAAGAGGAGTAGCCCTTATTTTTCTATCTGCTGCCCATTGGGAGTGAGGAGCTGCACTCAGCCTCTGCTCCTAGGGCATGAGATAGATGCTGGTGGCTGATCTACTAAATGTGTGTGTGCTAGCTACTCTCTGACTGCAGAGGAGGATGAGGGAGCTCTGATGGATGGCTAACTACCCAAGTTCAGGAGTTCCTATGGTTTGTAGGCAGATAATATGGTAGGCAGTGTAGCTTGCTCTATACAGTTTCTCCACCCCCACAAGATGAACTGTACACTGCTCCTTCCCCCACCTTGCAGAGAGCTTCATATGGAACAAATACTTCTTCCCCACATGTTTTCCCTTTCCCTTGGTTGTCTTTACTTGGGGCAGGCATTGCACTGTCATTCTGCTCATGCTCCTGCTGCGGATTGTCCTGTGAATTATCCAAACCTGCTATAGACATCTGCTCTTGTATACTGGAAACCAGGATAATAGGGTAAGAACCTGACCTTGCAGAAAGTGAAACTCTTACTCCTGCCTTCAGTGGGACCAAGACTTAAGCTAAGATTTTTTTTTTTTTACTGCCCCTGTGTATTTTATTTAGCATGGCTGTTAAGATACAGACCTGTATTTTCCTTCCCTGCATAACAGCAATAAATGTGTAAAGGCAGGTAAAAACATTAAGGTAGGAAAGACCCTGGGGCTTGGATAAACATAATGAGCATGGCAATGGCATAAGAAAAATTGACAGCGTAAAAGTGCATGAGGTAGATCAGGCTGCTATCTGCCCTCCAATAGTTATCAAGTTTGATGAAGTAATTAGGCAGTGAGTGACAGTGTCATTTATTCAGTGCATGCTTTATTGGTGAGTTGGTACTCTTAGGTTTGAACCACAGTTTTGCAAATAGAATTATGTAAGTGAGCTAATAGGTAGAAAATCACAACTATTAAAAAAAGGATTCACTCCTCCTTTTTAAGTAAGAAAAGGTTTACACGGCACTTGTAAGCACTGAACACACACAAGTGGAGAAAATATCTATCAGTAAAATGCATGGATTTTACGAAATATTATTTTTAAGGCCCTTTACATATTAGAGTGAATATATCTGACTGATACTGCTGTATATAATTCTTTAAGGTTTGAACACTTGGTTTCAACCTTTAAAGGTTTTTATATAGTGCATTTATGGGATACGAGAGGCATCTGTAGACTCATTTACTCTGCGCAGTAAAAATATAAGCCTTGAACTTCCTCCATGGTTTAACGTTTTTAATAATAAGAGATCAGAAGCCCATTACAGGATCATTTCATATGCTGCGTTTACTTTTTAATGGAAGATAAAGAAAAACATTGCGCAAGGGTTGCATGTTTTACAGATTTAGTCTGCTTATGGAATCCTTGTGTGGACTGCTCGTACTAATTCCTCTCATAGTTATGTATTATAGTTACTGCTAAATGTAATGACCAGTACTCTTTTAGGTTTTGAGTGCTCAAATATAAATGCAAAATCATGTGTTCAATCCATTTCACAGTTACATTTTTATATTGTTAATTATAATAATTTCAGGTTCCTTTTATATGATAAAATAATATTATACTATTTTTAAAAAGCAAAATGAATACTATAAAGATCAGTGTTAAAGCTATTTTTTGAAATGCCTGAGAAAGCTTGCTGAAAACAAGTCAATAGAGCAATTCTGCATTTAATTACTAATCTATTTTGTTGTATTAAATGCTTAGTGTTGTATTTCCTAATTCACTTACATGGTAATGGGTAATCAAGTAATGATCAGTGATTTATAATTCAAAAATAGGTTCATTGGATGGCACCTTGAAAGCTAAAGAGGACCTGTCATCTGGATGGACAGGGTAAGAATATACATAACCATTTTTCTCCAAGAAACAGTAATTGTTGTGTTGGTAGCTGGTGTTTGACTTAACGTTATGCCAGATGATTTCTTTCTAGTCTTCTGGTCTCAGCACTCATGAAAACTGACTTTTGGACTGGGAGATTTGGGCCTTGAATTGTACTTTAAAGATTTTTTTTTTCTTTTTGTTAATTTTTTTCCCTTAAAGTAATCCTGTGGGTGTAAAACTTACAGTACTAGAATCTAGACCATCTGACTTCAGATGGTTGCTATCAAGTCTTTGCCCACCTATCCAGTAGCCCCCCTTAAAAGGGGTTTATAAGAGAGCTGGAGAGGGACTACTTCGAAGAGCACATAGCAATAGGAAAAGGGGCAATGGCTTTAAACTGCAAGAGGGTAGATTTAGATTAGGTATTAGAAAGAAGTCTTTACTGTGGAAGTGGTGAGGCACTGGAACAGGTTGCCCAAAGAATTTGTGGATGCCCCATTCCTGGAAGTGTTCAAGTCTGGGTTGGATGGGGCTTTGAGCAGCCTGGTCCAGAGGAAAGTGTCCCAGCCTGTGGCAGGCAGTTGGAAATAGATGAGCTTTTAAGGTCCCTTCCAACCCAAACCATTCTGTGATTCTGTGACAGTTCCTGTCATTTAGGAAACAAAATGCTTAATGGATTTCTTGGGGACAGCCAAGCTCTATGCACTGTTAACAGGATATGTAGTGCCTTCTAGTTAAGGTCTAATGGACCATGACTCTTATGGTCTGGTAGTGAGAAAGAGGAAGATGAGAAGGCAATAGTGAATAGCAGGATGTGTATTAAAAAAGCATCAGAAGTGAAAGACTATGGTGTTGCACCTGTGCTAAAGCCTTTAAGCAATAAAAAAGTTTTCCAAGCACTGGAAAGTGTATGTTTGCAGTGGTTTTACTGAATGCATGAATCTCCACATGCAGGTTAGGTGAACCAGATGTGTGTGCCAGTGAGAACCTGATGATACTTAGGGGGTCTTGCTGGTGTAACAGAATATCTAGCAATAAAAAAGAACAAAGTGCTCTGAAGTAGCCTGGACAACCGGTTAGCCTGCAAAGGCACTTAATTTGGGTGTAAAATTTTCAATCATAGATTTCCTCCTGAACTCCTAACAATGAGGCTTTATATCAGCAGCCTACGATCTATTTGCTCAGAAAAAGTCAAACTGGGAATCTACTTTTGAAAACTTACAGTCATATGAATTGCTGCTTTACAGCTGTGGCAGCTATTTACCTGAGCCAGTAAAGGAGATAATGCACTGCATGGAAGTCAAAGCACAGATTTCACTTCCGATCAGTCTAGTGGTTTTGTTTTCCCCCAAGTTAGAGGTCATTTGCCAAGCCTGAAGCATTTTCATCCAAGGCTTCACCCTACATACCAAAACTTTAACTTTCTTTGAGGAAAAGGGTATTATCTAACACAGCATTGAAATACTTCATCACACAGAAAGCCACCAGGGACAGCTGAACACTTTAGCGGTGTGGACTGACAGTCTGCAGAATTCCCAGACGTGCATGATGAAAAGCTAGCCACTTGGATGGTTGAATTCAGAGGTGAATTGCTCATCACTGTATTTAAATAAGGAAAAAGAAGAAAAAATGTGTTGCAAAATTCTGGTTTCCTTCCAGATGTGTAGCTTATCCAGGTGTGCAATGGCCAGAAATGTAAAGAAAGCAATGACTGCACTGTAGGCTCCTGGGTAGCTGTGTTTGTGTATGAGTGGCTGTGTGTAGAAGTGACCCAATACATCTTAATATCTATCTGTGTGTTCTTCAGCAAAACCCAATGTTCTTATTTTGATAATTCAAAGGTATTGAGAAGAAAATATCTAATTATGACAAGAATGAGTTGGAGATGGTCTAAATTTCCTTATGTATTTGTGTCCACATCTTTTAAAGATGAGGATTATAACAGTGAGACACCAAAACACATTTCAGGAAAAACAACCAACCTTAAACATCAACAAACACTCCCCCTCCCCCCAAACCAAAGGAAAACAACCAACCAAACCCCAAAACAAAAGAACCACCAACAAAAAAACCAAACACAAACAAGCCCAAAGCAAATTACTACAATGCAAAAGATTAAATTCTGAGGTAGGCCACTGAAGTGGGTTAAGGGAGAATCAAAATACAAAGGAAACAGTTTAAAAACTTTTGTCTTGGTGTTCATAAGCACTCCCCTGAAGATTCATTTATCTACTGCTTTGTTGCTCTCTTATAACTAAAAACCAAAGGTGTACTATTGATATAATGGAAATATATAATGCTGGTATAGTGTTGTTCAAACATGAATAAATAGCGGAGAAATTCTATTATTGCACTGTTGCTTGGATGTTATGTGAAGATTAAAGAGTTTATGTAGCAAAGCTAGATTGCCGTTAACAAAATACCATGTAAGGCAATACCATGTTCCTGGTACCTGCAAAATGGCCTGCCTGTTTCTTGCTTTTAAAGGTTCTGAGCTGTTTATTTTTATAGTGTTGACTATGCTTCTTTTGGTCTTGCAAACCTTGTGGGCTAAAGGAAAGTAAATGAAAAGTTCTCTTTTTTGAACTGTCGTCATGGCTTAGGTTTTTGTTTTGTTTTAACCTACACCTCCAAAGGAAGGAAATACCAGAAGCCTTGCAATATAATATGCAGAGCTGACCTTTGTAGTTCTGGAATGCAGAATGCAGGAAAGTACTTCAAGGCACAAAAGAGGAAGGTTAGAACAAGGTTTAGTAATTCCAGCACTTTAAGTCACTGGAAATAATAAATACTGTGGACATAATTGTGCAGTGCTGCAAGACAGAAAAAAGTGCAAATATGTCCTGAACCATTAAAGTATTAGAGCAATGTTTTCAGCATCACTTTAACTTTTTCTATTTGTATTGAACTGTGAAGGTGAGTATTGCAGAAGTAAATGTCAACTGTGACAGAATACTTAAAATAACAAGAGAAGGAAGTTAATACCAAAAGGTGTTGTCCAAAGCTGTTAAATGGCAATCAAACACAGCTACAGTATTGACTGTTTAATTTACCAGCATGAATGTTCATTTTTTTCTGAACAGTAGGAATATAATCTTAATTTTCTTTTTTTTTTTTTCTCTAACTGATATTTGTGGCAACACTGCTGTTGATGGTAGTTTCATTACGATGTTAAAATAGTAACACCTCATGATCCAGCAAGTGAGGCCTCTTGTGCTGCCGATACAGAAATGTGGAATAGGAGACAGTTGCTGCTCCCAGAGAACTTGCTGTCTAAATGGAGTATGAAATAGATGGTGCACTAAAGAGATCTCATATAAATAGCAAATCCTTCTATGATGAGGAATGTGGGGCTCTAGAATCCCAGAAAGTAGAGGAAAAGAGATAGCAAGAGCATCCAAACCTTCACTGTAGAACTTTGAAGTAAAGAAGCAGCAGAGGGTTGAGAGTTAACATCATCTGAATGGGTCAGTTCAGGCAGGCAACTGCATCCGTCCTTCACATGGCAAACCAAATGGGACTGCTGATGGTGGGATCTGGGACTTGTTTGGCCAAGACCAAGTTTCACAGGACACATCCAGCGAGACAGTGACAAATTTGCATTGTTATAGTGTACATGCTGAGAGGGGTGCAGGAGCTGCTTTTCTCTGAGAAGAAATACTCATTGTGTTTCCACACACAGCTGCTTGTAGTGAAAAGGGGAGTATTGAGCTCCCAGCAACAAGAGCATACCTGGAGCTACCTGGACTTTGGCCCCAGCCCCCTTTGGCTGAAGGAGAGCTGTCTTTCACGTCACAGTTTTCCCAGCATTTCTTTTGTTTTTTAAGCTGCTCCTTTTCAGTAGATGTTGACAATCAGAAGTATTCCCACAATGAGTTTGAACACTATGTACTG